>NC_141878.1:434720506-435323006 GCF_056163025.1 Triticum urartu | reverse complement strand
CGAACTCCTCTGAATACTTACCTGAGCGCTTATACACGGCGCTCTCTCTCTCATGACCTATGGGCCCTCGACGGCAGGCCCTATGGGCCCTCAACCATGACAAGCACGACATAATCATACTGGTTCAACCCAACAAGAGCAAACTTCTAATTTGAAACAACAATATAAAAGGAAAGCACCAGCGGAAGGAAAACGAAGGCAGGCTCTGATGTATCTTCATCCCTAATAGGGGTGAAAGGGGCGGTCGTAGGAGTTGTCAGCCTCCCGCTCTTTTGCAAATTCCCAACCATCTGTGATGTAGTCGATCATGTTCCATGACTTGTACGCGGCGTACACATCTAGTCCTATGTACTCGATGAGCTTGTCTGGCAGCGGGCTCGTCCCCCACAGTTTGTGGTCTTCCTGCGTGTCGATGTTCTTCTTCATGCCATTGTAGAATGGGTGGATGACGCTGACTACAACATCATTCAAGGAGTCATACTCTTTTCTGGTGTATGGAACTCTCTAGAGGCGCTGAATGTCGATGAGCTTGTTGGGGTTGATCTCCAACCTAGACATCTGCAGCTTTTCTTTGTCTCTTTCAATGCTTAAACCGGCAAATGCAAACAACCTCTGATGCTGCAGCATCTCGTTCAAGCGCTTGGGCCTGCAAGGGGAGAGACATTTTGAAAATTAGCATTACTTTGATGTTTGAATTATTCATTTTTGTTTTGTTTTACAAGCAATGAATCCATGAAGTAGATGCTTATATGGCATAATTAATGGATGAATGTACTTCAGAAACTAGTAAACAAAGTTCTGAAATTAAATTCAAGTACATCATGTTATTTTTCTTTTTGGATTATACATAGTTTGAGTCAATGTTGTATGTGCTGCTTTAGTACTATTTTAGTTTACTTTTGTTGAATAGGATAACACATAACCAGTGCTTCACCAAGTCCTTAGTTTTTTTGCTTATGAAAATAACATTAGATCAAATTTAGAAAATACTTCACTACATCAAGTTCAGAAACATCTTTTTAATACATTGAGTACATAAACTACGCTATTTGATCAAGTTTAGAAACTACACTAGTCGATCAACTTTAGAAATTAATCTTCCGCAAGATTTTCCAAATAGAAATCCAGTGCATCAGGTTCAAAAATACATTTATAGTGTATCTACTTGAGAAAATGCAGTAGTGCATCCACTTTTCACAAACCACACTAGTACATCTAGTTGGGAAACAAGTCTGATGAAATTTCCAAGATACAGTACTAATAAAACAGATGAGCCAAACAGGGCAAATGAGTAGGGTGGGTCACCATTCTGTGGCCGCTGCGATGTGGTACACCAAGCAGAGCTCATCGACGCACAACTGCGGGACTGTTGCCATCTAGGGAGGTTCATCTTCTCTGGTGTAGTGCACACCAACACCGATGATCTTACGAATCTTGCCGCCAGCCTTCCTCCAGAGCCTGGAGATCATCTCATCGACCTTGTCTGGTTCACTGGTGCAGACGATCTCCAGCGTCTCCTTGCCGTGGAGCTCAACCGCTGTGAGGGTTCTCGTGGACTCGCGCTTCTCTCCGGGGACGTGAACGTCGACGAGGTTGCTGGTCTTGTCCGACGTCTCGCCATGATGTCGCTTGGCGAACGATTCCTCTGCCATCTCCTTCCTTCGGCGACTGTGGGCTTTGGAGAGAGAAGTTTGTGGTTTGTGTGCAGTGGAGATGGAAGCGGCAATGGTGGTTCTTGTGAATGAGGCAGAGATGGAAGACAATGTGTTATTTTGAAGTGTGTCGACGGGGATGTGTGGGAGGCGGTTCGTCAGGGGCGTGCGTGAAGTGGTCGTGGGGGGTCGCCGTTTGGAGTCCCTTGTGGCAACCGCCCATTGGGTGGTGCGGGCGCTGGCCTGGAAGAACTAACCGTCCAAGACAAAGGGGTTTTAATTATGCACTGAGTAGTCTTGTCAAGCCGTACTTATCAGCTGCCTATCCCACTTGCACGTCTCAGGGGTGGTGATGATGAAGGTTTGGTACTCCTCTACTGTGGGTACTTGGACTGGTGATTGAAGTGTAATTGAACTTACCAAATACCAATCAGACTATGGGTGTCATCCTAATGTTTTTTAAAACATTTTTGTTTTTTGAAAGGATTTGTTTATATCAAGATAATCTCTGAAAGTATTTTTATAGATAAATTAGATTTTCATCAGTGCAGGTGTATTATATTTTGCATTTTTCTTGAGGTAGTTATTTTTATGTACTGATGGTCTTTCTGAACTAGGACTGGCAGAAGCAGACATAGCTTGTTTTGACATTGCTTGTTTTTTTTCAAACGATGTTTTTTGAGGTGTTCACGGGTGTGTTTGGTTACTATGCCTTCGTACTGACGAGTGAGAATTATCAGTACTGATGTACTATAAGAGTTTAAATTTTCATTAACATATTTTTGTTGAGTTACTCGTCGATAGTAGTGTTGGCGTTACATATAATCCAGATAAGATTTTTGAAATGTATTTGTGACTGCATTCAAAAGGATTATCAAATGGTTTACATAATAATGTCACTTGTCTAGCGGGCAAAAATCACAAATTATATCTTAACTATAGTACTGATCGAGAAATCGATGATAAAGCTAAATAAGTTTTTGGTAACGACAGTGTTTCTGATATGTTTCCTCATTGTGTACCGAGGCAACGAAGAGTACAAGCTTATTTTTCAGTTGACGCAGCAGCATAACCACTATGAATTCTTCAGTCTTGAGCTCCTCCTAACTGGCCCCGAATGTTATCCCTTGATGGCGCCCTTTCCTGGTTGAGCCTTGGTAGCTACATCGTCAGTTTCAGTTTCCTCGTCCCCAACACTGTCATCTTCATTGTCTTCGTCTGATTGGTCGTCATTCTCGTCAAACTCTTCTTGTTCATCCTCTTCTTTTGTTTTTTTGGAACTCTGTACCTTGCCCTATTTCTGTTCAGCACCACTGACCTCCTTGCCCGCTTTGCACATGCAGGCATTATGTCCGTCAGTTCCCCCACACTTGCGGCAAGTGTAGTTGTTACATGTGTCGTCTCCATTGGTAGAAACCTGGGCAGCTCCAATCTGCTTGTGTAGCATTTGCTTGTTGACAGTGGCATCTGTGCGGAGTGGGTATGTGCGGTAATTATGGTTGCTCATGACGTTGCAGAATCTGCATGCCCTTATCCCGAGAGGTTTGCCGTCCGGGCCAAATTCCACGCGCCTGATGGGGCGTGGCGGATTTTCGGCTGCTGCTTTCGCTGCTTGCGTCTTACTCTTCCTCCCCTTTGTGTTTGAGAATATGTGTGGTTTAATCACCCTTTCCTACTATTGCTGGTAGGATGTCCTGTTGTCATGTCGTTCACCTATAGCACCATCAAGCTCATGATCTTGCATCTGAGCATGTTGGTGCTCTTGAGTGTGCACATGGGCAAGCTCTGGTTGTTGTTGCTCCTCTTCATCGTTGTCGAATGGGTCAATAGCTCCCGGATGGTTCATCTCAGATAACATTGTAGCAATATCCTGCTCAATGGCTTCATTGTCCGCGACACCTCCGTTTTCAGCAGAATGCATGGCTTCGAGTTCTTTTTCAAGTTTGTCCATGACGACCCATGATCTCGCTATTTGCTCTCGGCTTCTCAAGCTTTTTCTGTGCACCCTCATGTTTAGCGTCAGGAGTGAGCTTTCAATGCAGTATTGGGATGCCTTGTTTGACGCTACTATCCTCAAGTCATTTATGTTGAATGTTGGCTGGATGTTCGGGCGTTTGGTGTATCTCCTGAGGATGTATTTCTCTGGAACGCTGGCAGCCTTAATTGTCTGCATCATGCATAGGACATGCGCGCAGAAATACCTGCAATTTTTTGAAGAGGTGCATGTTTTTTGTCATTTCATTCGAACAAAAACTTTGCAAAAAAAGTAGTAGAGTATGTAACATCTTTTTTTAGTCCTCACATGTGTGGTCCCATAGCCTGCACTCGCAGTCATATGTTTCTCCCATGGGGTCTACAACCACCTGGAACGCGTGTTGAGCCCACGAAGACAGTTTTTGCGGGTTGTTGTAGTGCATGAGGTACTTTGTGGGCTCTTCCGTCTCTGTCGCAGTGAAGAGTGTGCTTAGTTTTAGCCTTTTTCTGATCTCGCTGTACACAACTCGTGAGTAAAGCTTTGCCATCTGGGTGTCAAACACATAGAAGGTCAGCGTGTTTTGTTCCTTCTGCCAATGCAAGAATGATGACCAAATTATTAGTTTTCTCGCAGCAAACAAATGTCTAACTAATAAAGTTTTACTTTATTAAGCATGTAATTTTTTGTCTTACGACAGATGATAGAGCTATACCCGGTTACCCATTGTCTCCTGGTTCTCTGTCTGCCTCCTTGTTTTGATGCAGGAGTTTACCGGGCTGACAAACCGGTGGAGGTTTTGTCTCTCACTTACGAAGTTCTTCTTGAGCACATAGTTCATGCTCTCACTTCCTTGTGTGGATATCATTTTGGCGCAGAAAATTTCTTTGAAGTATGCTGATATCCATCTCTCACGATCATTCCAGATGCCCACCATCATGGCATCATCATGGAGGTTGTACTTATCCATAAGTCTTTTCCAGGCAGCCTCAAACTCAGTTGGCATGAGGGGCCAGTTGAGGATTGATGTGAATTCATCCTTAAAGTCTTTGTGCAGGTTGTAGAGGTATGCGAGGTGTTCCCTGTAATTCTTCATAATGTTCCAGCGGCACAGCTTTTGTACTGTGTTCTTGAAAGCATCTGGGATCGCCAAAGCCATTGTCGGGCACTGATCTGGTAATGAGAAAAGAGACATGGAGTGGTCAGAAGATGGTAGTGCATATATACAAAATAGAACTGACACAATATTTTTACTGTGTTATTTTCCTTTTTTGGATGGGGGTGGTGGTTGGGGGTGGTTTTGGCGGTTTTTGTACCTGTGAGGATGCATGTAGGAGCCTTCCCTCTCATGAACCTTAAAATTTCTTGAACATCCATCTGAATGAATCTGCATCCTCATCTCTTATCAGGGCGAAACCAAAGAATGTAGTCTGTAAGTGGTTGTTAGTACCTACAAACACCCCAAGTGGCATATTGTACTTGTTGGTCTTATATGTGGTGTCAAACATTACATAGTCACCAAAGTCCTGATAGGCCCCTCGGCAGCTTGCGTTCGCCCAGAATATGTTCTTAACTCTGTCGGACTCATCGAGTTGTATGTCACAGAAGAATTCCCTGTTTATAGCTTTCATCTACCTAAAGAAGTTGACAGTCTTTAGGACATCACATCATCCATCCTTGAATTCTTTGCTTTCCTGCATATTAAAAGTGAACAGTCATTCAAAAATGCATGTTGAACTGGCGTCAGGTCATACGTTGCGTAATATGTTTGTACTGGCAAAGGAAAAAAGACGGAGGTGGTTTATGGGAGGAGACCAAGTTTGTACTTACAGGTTAATCAGGTCTTTGGCATTCATTTCGAGGAAGTAGCTACCTGGGTCATCGCCGCCCAGTATGCTCATGATTTGCGCGTGTTCAATGCCTTTGAACTGTAGGTACTTGATGTACTCCAAGATTGTTTTGTCAAAGTTTTTGTGGGAGTGCAAGAAGACAAGCATTTCAGGGGTGAGCTGTAGCCTATGGTTGTGTTCCCAGACTATCTCTTTTACGACAAGTGTTCCATCCTTTTCCTTCTTCAGCCTCATTTTAGCGCTGCAGTTAGTCCTGGTTGTCGTCTTGTTCCGTTGTCTATTTGCTTCTGACACCTTCGATTCATAGACTCCATAGCACGTGCAATAAAGGTAGACTCTGGTCTTAACCTTGGAGCCTTCCCTGATAGCAAATCCCGCGTGCTTTTCATAGACATTGTAGAAGTCCCTTGCTTCTTGGAAAGTTTGAAAGCGCATCTCTAGCCTTGGCAGAACGTAAGCTTCAATGTTAGGTGGCCGCACGCAACAGTGAGCAAACAAAAACACAGTTAAGAAAATGTTAGATTGGGTGGTCACAGTACCATGGTATGGAATGTTCTTGTATGTTTTTTTTCTGAATGTGGATACTTACATGTGTATGGCTCTGTGCTGCCTCCGGTGTTTGTTGTTCACCCTGGTGTATGGGCGCGGGTGGTGTCACCGTTGACACATGCAGCAATGCATCTCTTGGAGGGAGCAATGTTGACGAAGGTCTCCATCTCTCATTGTACGGTCGTCTCCCCTCAGATTCGTTGTGAGGTTTCTCCTGTCTATATGGCTCATATCTTGTACTTTGCATCCTACTAGAGTGGCCAAAATTTCTGTTTCTTTGGCCTGGTCTTCGCGTCGCAACCGCCTTTGCAGCACGGATGATTGATGTAGACGGAGCGACTGGTGGAAGCCTGTGTGTCCTCGCCTTTCTGCATGCGCTAGGGAAGGAAAACTTTTGTTGTTGGGGATACTATTGACCTTGTTGCAACCCAACAATGCCAAAGCTTGTATTCCCAGATATCGGTGTTTGCTACATATAAGAACCTGTCTGTGCTTCTGATGATTCTGGTGTAGGTTGAAATCTACCTGTATTGTTGAAGTATCCAGGTGCTATTTCTGGTGTTACCCAACCAGGCGGTGCCCCATATCTGCTTGTCTCATCAAACCCTCGGTGCGTGCGCCGCCTTGCATGTTTCTGCAATGACAACGAACAGTTTTGGGATTAATCTTTTCTGCATTTTTCTCGTATACATGCTATGGGTAACATGTCATGCACTGAAGGCAATGTACAAGTTGAACTTGCATCGCTGGCCGTTATTAAACAATGTACAAGTTGAATTGATGTACTAATGTACTGATTTTTAGCACTGCTTGCAAACTGAACATTGAACTTCATCTGTTCTGGAAAGTTTTTTTATCTTTTTTCCTATAACTGATGCATAAACATTTGGTGCACTGCTTGCAAACTTAACATTGAACTTCACATATGTATGGATATGCATATATATAAAACTGATGCATGTCTTCTCTTTTCTTCTTCTATAACTTATGCAACTACACTAGAAGTACTCCTAGTTTATGTATCATTGAACTTACTTTGTAACAAGTGTATATTTTTTTCAAAAATATTCTTTTTTACTAGTTCAAACTGACGCAACTACACGGCATGCACTAGTAGAAATAACATCATAAAAACTTGCAGTGGTAGATGAACCTTATATAAAGCCTTGTAGCTGCTTGGACTGATGCATAAGTCTATGTTTTTTGTCTTGAACTGAAGCTAGCATATTCGAGCAAAAATCAATGCACCAATTGCAGTACAATAGAGTTGTAATTCACTAGTTATTCCAGATGCTCGCCAAAGCTGAAGGCAGGGGTGTAAGAACTGTTGCAATCATTTTTGCAATGTACTATCTACTTCTGCATCATAGGAACATGTGTCACTGGTGCAGCACACATCTAGTACTGATGAATCTGATAGCGTAACATGTATGCAGATCATATTGTGTGCAATTTTCAAACTGAATCTTCTTCATTGCAGGACTGATGAACTGATGAACTGAACACAAACATTACCTCCGGCGGCATATTCTTGGAGCTGACTTCTTCTTCCTCGTCTCGCAGGTGACGTATTGGCATGTTCTTGGGAGGCGGCGCCATTGATGCAGGCAAGGAGCTTGGGGAGACGTTGGCGCTGCTGCTTTGTGATGGATGTCCAACGATGAGGTCCGGGGAGGCAGCTGCTCGCCGGGATCACGACGCTGACGAAGGAGCCCCGACGAGGGAGGGAGACAAGAGGCGCGGATCACGGCCCTGGCCAAGGATCCCAGCGAGGAGGGAGGCGGCTGGCGTGGATCACGACCCCGACTAAGGATCCCGACGAGGAGGGAGGCGGCTGGCGTAGATCAGGGCCCCGGCGAAGGATCCCAGCGAGGAAGGGGATGTCGGCTGGCGCGGATCATGGCCCCGACGAAGGATCCCGGCGAGGAAGGGGATGGCGGCGGTGGATCCGTCACCGGCCAGACATGGCGCCGCGGGCTCCCTTGCTCCGGCTGCGGCCGTCGCTCGCTCGCTCACCCGCAACGATGCCTCCGACGGAAGAAGGCTGGTTGGGTTCGGGCTGGCTCGGGGGGGGGGGGGGATTCTCGCATCGCGCCTATATAGGGCCAGTGGGTAACAGAATAATATTTTATTGCGGGTAACAAAATAATCCAGCCCTATATATGTGTGTGTGTGTGTGTGTTATTCTACTGTAGACAGAGCAAATCACACAGCTTATTAGCAGCAATCATTTGTGTTATTATTGGTCTTCGCACACATTTCTGATTACGGACATGTTTGCCACATATCACACACACCTCGATCTGGCTGACCATTTCTTTTGTGTTGCTTAATCACAAACAGTTCATCCGAGTGAACCGCATGCTCTATATCGCACACGCCTTCATCAGGCTGCCCATTTCTTTTGTCCTGCCTCATCGCAAACAGTTCATTGAGCTGAACCGTATGACCTGCATCGCACACGCAACTAAAATCTGAACCGTGTTTGATAGCTCCGCCGTCGCAAATTTTTTGCACCTTTTTTAACGGTTCTTTTACACCACTGTTTGCGATTATGGCATCACACACAGTTTCATCAAAGGGTCTCTGATCGTAGTGTCGCGTTTGGACCATCCTGAAGTTGTGTGATACACATATTCATAGTATTGAAGCCAAAAGATATAAGTTTAATAATGATAGTGCAACTTATTTGTGGCACTGCCGTTTAGGTCATATTGGTGTAAAGTGCATGAAGAAACTCCATGCTGATGGGCTTTTGGAATCACTTGATGCTGGCAAACCATGCCTCATGGGCAAGATGACTAAGACTCCATTCTCCGGAACAATGGAATGAGCAACAGACTTATTGGGAATAATACATACTGATGTATGCGGTCCGATGAGTGTTGATGCTCGTGGCGGGTATCGTTATTTTCTGACCTTCATAGATTATTTGAGCAGATATGGGCATATCTACTTGATCAAACATAAGTCTGAAACATTTGAAAAGTTCAAAGAATTTCAGAGTGAAGTGGAAAATCATTGTAATAAGAAAATTAAGTTTCTACGATCTGATCGTGGAGGTGAATATTTGAGTTATCAGTTTGGTCTTCATTTGAAACAATGCGGAATAGTTTTGTAACTCATGCCACGTGGAACACCACATCGCAATGGTGTGTCCGAACGTCATAACCGCACTTTATTAGATATGGTGTGATCTATGATGTCTCTTACTTATTTACCGCTATCGTTTTGGGGTTATGCTTTAGAGGCGGCTGCATTCACGTTAAATAGGGCACCATCGAAATCCATTGAGACGACACCATATGAACTGTGGTTTGGCAAGATACCCAAGTTGTCGTTTCTTAAAGTTTGGGGCTGCGATGCTTATGTGAAAAAGCTTCAACCTGATAAGCTCGAACCCAAATCGGAGAAATGTGTCTTCATAGGATACCCAAAGGAAACTGTTGGGTACACCTTCTATCACAGACCCGAAGGCAAGATATTCGTTGCTAAGAATGGATCCTTTCTATAGAAGGAGTTTCTCTCAAAAGAAGTGAGTGGGAGGAAAGTAGAACACGATGAGGTGACTGTACCTTCTCCCTTATTGGAAAGTAGTTCATCACAGAAATTAGTTCCAGTGATTCCTACACCAATTAGTGAGGAAGTTAATGATGATGATCATGGAACTTCTAATCAAGTTACTACCGAACCTCGTAGGTCAACCAGAACAAGATCTGCACCAAAGTGGTACGGTAATCCTGTTTTGGAGGTCATGTTACTTGACCATGACGAACCTACAAACTATGAGGAAGCAATGATGAGCCCAGATTCCGCAAAATGGCTTGATGCCATGAAATCTGAGATGGGATCCATGTATGACAACAAAGTATGGACTTTGGTTGACTTGCCCGATAATCGGCAAGCCATAGAGAATAAATGGATCTTCAAGAAGAAGGCTGACGCTCATAGTAATGTTACTGTCTACAAAGCTTGACTTGTTGCGAAAGGTTTTTGACAAGTTAAAGGAGTTGACTACGATGAGACCTTCTCACCCGTAGCGATGCTTAAGTCCGTCCGAATCATGTTAGCAATTCCCACATTTTATGATTATGAAATTTGGCAAATGGATGTCAAAACTACATTCCTTAATGGATATCTTAAAGAAGAGTTATATATGATGCAACCGGGAGGTTTTGTCGATCCGAAAAAGTGTGCAAGCTCCAGCGATCCATTTATGGACTCGTGCAAGCATCTCAGAGTTGGAATATACGCTTTGATAGTATGATCAAAGCATATGGTCTTATACAGAGTTTTGGAGAAGCCTGTATTTACAAGAAAGTGGATGGGATCTCTGTAGCATTTCTGATATTATATGTGGATGATATATTGTTGATCGGAAATGATACTGAATTTCTGAATAGCGTAAAAGGATACTTGAAAAAAAAATCAATGAAAGACATCAGTGAAGCTGCTTATATATTGGGCATCAAGATCTATAGAGATAGATCAAGACGCTTAATTGGACTTCCACAAAACACATACCTATAAAGTTTTGAAAAAGTTCAAAATGGATCAAGCAAAGAAAGGGTTCTTGCATGTGTTTCAAGGTGTGAAGTTGAGTAAGACTCAATGCCCGACCACTGCAGAAGATAGAGAGAAAATGAAAGTCATTCCCTATGCCTCAGCCAAAGGTTCTATCATGTATGCAATGATGTGTACCAGAGTTGATGTGTGCCTTGCTATTAGTTTAGCATGGAGGTACCAAAGTAATCCAGGAGTGGATCACTGGACAGCGGTCAAGAACATCCTGAAATACCTAAAAAGGACTAATGATATGTTTCTCGTTTATGGAGGTGACAACGAGCTCGTCGTAAACGGTTACGTCGATGCAAGCTTTGACACTGATCCGGATAACTCTAAGTCTCAAACCGGATACGTATTTTTATTGAATGGTGGAGCTGTCAGTTGGTGCAGTTCTAGGCAGAGCATCGTGGCAGGATCTACGTGTGAAGCGTAATACATAGCTGCTTCAGAAGCAGCAAATGAAGGAGTCTGGATGAAGGAGTTCATATCTGATCTAGGTGTAATACCTAGTGCATCGGGTCCAATGAAAATCTTTTGTGACAATACTGGTGCAATTGCCTTGGCAAAGTAATCCAGATTTCACAAGAGAACCAAGCACATCAAGAGAAGCTTCAATTCCATCCGTGATCAAGTCAAGGGGGGAGACATAGAGATTTGCAAGATACATACAGATCTGAATGTTGTAGACTCGTTGACTAAGCCTCTCTCACGAGCAAAACATGATTAGCACCAAGACTCCATGGGTGTTAGAATCATTACTGTGTAATCTAGATTATTGACTCTAGTGCAAGTGGGAGACTGAAGGAAATATTCCCTAGAGGAAATAATAAAGTTGTTATTTATATTTCCTTATATCATGATAACTGTTTATTATTCATGCTAGAATTGTATTAACCGGAAACTTAGTACATGTGTGAATACATAGACAAGCAGAGTGTCCCTAGTATGCCTCTACTTGACTAGCTCGTTAATCAAAGATGGTTAAGTTTCCTAACCATGGACATGTGTTGTCATTTGATGAATGCGATCACATCATTAGAGAATGATGTGATGGACTAGACCCATCCATTAGCTTAGCACTATAATTGTTTAGTTTATTGCTATTGCTTTCTTCATGACTTATACATGTTCAAATGACTATGATATTATGCAACTCCCGAATACCAGAGAAACACTTGGTGTGCTATAAATTGTCACAACATAACTAGGTGATTATAAATATGCTCTACAGGTGTCTCCGATGGTGTTTGTTGAGTTGGCATAGATCGAGATTAGGATTTGTCACTCCGATTATCGGAGAGGTATCTCTGGGCCCTCTCGGTAATGCACATCACTATAAGCATTGCAAGAAAGGTGACTAATGAGTTGGTTGCGGGATGATGCATTACAAAACGAGTAAAGAGACTTTCCGGTAACGAGATTGAACTAGGTATGATGATACCGACATCGAATCTCGGGCAAGTAACATACCGATGACAAAGGGAACAACGTATGTTGTTATGCGGTTTGACTGATAAAGATCTTCGTAGAATATGTAGGAACAAATACAGGGGGTATGAACCATGGAGAAGTTGTAATACAGAATATATAGCACCAATATAAATTTAGAATGAGTTCACAACAATACCTATAGTGGTGATTTATTTCATTATACTAATGGATCTCATGAGTGTTCTGTTGAGTTTTGTGTTGTGAAGTTTTCAAGTTTTGGGTAATGATTTGATGGACTATGGAATAAGGAGTGGAAAGAGCCCAAGCTTGGGGATGCAGAAGGCACCCCAAGGTAATATTCAAGGACAACCAAGCAACTAAGCTTGGGGATGCCCCGGATGGCATCCTCTCTTTTGTCTTCAATCCATCGGTAAATTTACTTGAGGCTATATTTTTATTCACCACATGATATGTGTTTTGCTTGAAGCGTCTTGTATTATTTGAGTCTTTGATTTTTAGTTTGCCACAATCATCCTTGCTGTACACACCTTTTGAGAGGGACACACATTAATCATGAATTTATTAGAATACTCTGTGTGCTTCACTTATATCTTTTGAGCTAGGCAGTTTGCTCTAGTGCTTCCCTTATATTCTTTTTAGAGCATGGCGGTGGTTTTGTTTTATAGAAATTGTTGAACTCTCATGCTTAACTTATATTATTTTGAGTCTTTAAATAACATGGTAATTTTCTTAGGTTGGTAATTTAGTCCTAATATGATGGGCATCTAAGAGGGATATAATAAAAACTTTGATATAAAGAGCATTGAATACTATGAGAAGTTTGATTCCTTATGATTGTTTTGAGATATAACGATGGTGATATTAGAGTCCTGCTAGTGAGTAATTGTGGATTGATAGAAATACTTGTGTTAAAGTTTGTGATTACCGTAGCATGCACATATGGTGAGCCGTTGTGTGATGAAGTCGGAGCATGATTTATTTTTTGATTGTCTTCCTTATAAGTGGCAGTCGGGGACGAGCGATGGTCTTTTCCTACCAATCTATTCCCCTAGGAGCATGCATGTAGTACTTTGTTTCGATGAGTAATAAAATTTTGCAATAAGTATCTGAGTTCTTTATGACTAATGTTGAGTCCATGGATTATACGCACTCTCACCCATCCACCATTGCTAGCCTCTCTAGTACCACGCAACTTTCGCTGGTGCATTAAACCCACCACATACCCTTCCTCAAAGCAGCCACCATACCTACCTATTATGGCATTTCCATAGCCATTTCGAGATATATTGCCATCCAACTTCCACTGTTCCGTTTATTATGACACGCATCATCATTGTCATATTGCTTTGCATGAACGTAAGATAGCTAGCATGATATTTTCATGGCTCGTCCATTTTTTGATGTCATTCACTATGTTAGATCATTGCACAACCCGATACACCGCCGGAGGCATTCATATAGAGTCATATTTTGTTCTAGTATCGAGTTGTAATTCTTGAGGTGTAAGTAAATAAAAGTGTGATGATCATCATTATTAGAGCCTTGTCCCATGTGAGGAAAGGATGATGGAAGCTATGATTCCCTCACAAGTTGGGATGAGTCTCCGGACTTTATAAAAAATAAAAGAGGCCAAAGATGCCCAAATAAAAGAAAAGAGGACAAAGAAGCCCAAACTAAAAAATGAGAGAAAAGAGAGAAAGGACAATGTTACTATCCTTTTTCCACACTTGTGCTCAAAGTAGCACCATGTTCTTCATGATAGAGAGTCTCCTATTTTGTCACTTTCACATACTAGAGGGAATTTTTCATTATAGAACTTGGCTTGTATATTCCAATGATGGCCTTCCTCAAATTGCCCTAGGTCTTTGTGAGCAAGCAAGTTGGATGCACACCCACTCAGTTTCTTTTTGAGCTTTCATACACTTATAGCTCTAGTGCATCCATTGCATGGCAATGCCTACTCACTCACATTGATATCTATTAATGGGCATCTCCATAGCCCGTTAATACGCCTAGTTGATCTGAGACTTTCTCCTTCGTTTTTGTCTTCTCCACAACCACCATATTCTATTCCACCTATAGTGCTATATCCATGGTTCACGCTCATGTATTGCGTGAAAGTTGAAAAAGTTTGAGAAAACTAAAAGTATGAAACAATTTCTTGGCTTGCCATCGGGGTTGTGCATGATGAAATACATTGTGTGATGAAGATGGAGCATAGCCAGACTATATGATTTTGTACGGATAACTTTCTTTGGCCATGCTATTTTGAGAAGACATGATTACTTTACTAGTATGCTTGAAGTATTATCATTTTTATGTCAATAATAAACTTTAGTTTTGAATCTTATGGATATGGATATTCATGCCGCAATAAAGAAAATTACTTGGATAAATATGTTTGGTAGCATTCCACATCAAAAAAAAATGTTTTTATCATTTACCCACTAGACGACGAGCAGGAATTAAGCTTGGGGATGCTTTGCACATATCCAATATATCTATAATTTTTTATTGCTCCATGCTATTATATTATTATTTTTGGATGTTTTATATGCATTAATATGTTATTTTATATTATTTTTGGGACTAGCCTATTAACCCCGAGACAAGTGCCAGTTTCAGTTTTTCCTTGTTTTTGAGTTTTATAGAAAAGGAATATCAAACGGAGTCCAAACGGAATGAAACTTCCGCTATGATTTTTCTTGGACCAGAAGACATCCACGAAGCTTGGAGAGGGGGGCAGAAGCTTCCCAAGGAGGCGACAAGCCTCCTAGCGGGCCCCTGGGGGCGCACCCTGAGAGCTTGTGTGCCCCTCGCGATACCTCCAACCCTAATTCTTGCGCTATAAATTCCCAAACCACCAGAGGCATCCATCAAAATACTTTTCTGCCCCCGCAAGCCTCTGTTCCCATGAGATCTTATCTTGGGGCCTTATCCGGCACCCTGTCGGAGGGTAATTCGATCACGGAGGGCATCTACATCAACCTTGCTGGCCTTCGGATGAAGCGTGAGTAGTTTACCATGGACCTAAGAGTCCATAGCTAGTAGCTAGATGGCTTATTCTCTCTCTATGATCTTCAAGACCCTCTTCTCCTCGATGTTCTTAGAGTTCTATCCGATGTAATATTCTTTTATGGTGTGTTTGTCGAGATCGAATGAATTATAGATTTATGATGAGATTATCTATGAATATTATTTGAGTCTTCTTTGAACTATTTTGTTCATGATAAAATATCTTTGTATTTATCTTTGAATTATCAGTTTGGTTTGGCCAGCTAGATTGGTTTTTCTTGCAATGGGAGAGGTGCTTAGTTTTCGGTTCAATCTTGCGGTGTCCTCACTAAGTGACATAGTAGGGGTAGCGAGGCACGCATTGTATTGTTTCCATCAAGGGTAAAAGGATGGGTTTTTTATCATATTGCTTGAGTTTATCTCTCTACATCATGTCATGTTACTTAAGGCGTTACTCTGTTCTTATGAACTTAATACTCTAGATGCATGCTGCATAGCAGTCAATGTGTGGAGTAATAGACGTAGATGCAGGAAGGAGTCGGTCTACTTGACACGGTCGTGATGCCTATATGCATGATCATTTCCTTGGATATTGTCATAACTTTGCGCTTTTCTATCAATTGCTCCACAGTAATTTGTTTACCCACCATATGTTTTCTTTCAAGAGAGAAGCTTCTAGTGAAACCTATGGCCCCCGGGTATATTTTCCATCATATATTTTCAGATCTATAAACCAAAAAACCCAAAAATACTTTGCTGCAATTTATTAGATTTATTTTAGTTTGCCTTTTTATTTATCTTTTATACCTATCTCTATTAAATCTCACTCTTGTTTGAGACCGTGAAGGGATTGACAACCCCTTTTTCGCATTGAGTGCAAGTGTTTGTTAGTTTGTGCAGGTGCATAGATTGGAGACTTGCCTGTGCCTCCTACTAGATTGATACCTTGGTTCTTATTTGAGGGAAATACTTATCTCTACTTTGCTGCATCACCCTTTCCTATTCAAGGGAAAAGTCAATGCAAGCTCAAGAAGTAGCAAGCACTAGAACAACTAATTGGACCATTGGAGGAGTCACATACCAAGGAGTAATCCCCCAAAATAGTTTCAGAAACAAAGTTCCGAGCAAGGAGATCAAAATTTGTAGGCAAATGAGAAAGAACAAGGGCCTGAAGAAGATGGTGATTATTCTAGAGGTAGAAGAAGGAAGTGGACGACTGGGATAAGTGAGTGGGTCCCTATGGGACCCACAAGCCCACTAAGGGCACCCAGGGGGTAGGCGTGCCTTGTGAGCTCATGGCAGGCGCGCCCCTGGGCTTGTGGCGCCTGGGTGGCCCCCTCTGGTAATTATTTTTGCCATTATTTTTTATATATTCTAAAAATATTCTCCGTAAATTTTTATCCCAATCTAAGAACTTTTGTTCCTGCACAAAAATAACACCTTGGCAATTCTGTTGAAAATAGCGTCAGTCCGGGTTAGTTTCATTCAAAATGCAAATTAGAGTCCAAAACAAGAGCAAAAGTGTTTGGAAAAGTAGATACGTTCTGGACATATCAACAATTTATATATCTACCACTACAAGATTTGATCCTTGCAAGTAACAAGTTCAAGGGGATTGACAACCCTCTTGCCCGCGTTGGGTGCAAGTATTTGCTTTTGCGTGTGCAAGTGTTGTTCACGAGGCTTTGCGTGATTCTCATATTGGTTCGATAAACCTTGGTTCTCACTAAGGTAAATACTTATCTCTACTATACTGTATCTCCCCTCCTCTTCGAGGAAAATCCCAAGGCAACTCATAGGTAGCACAAAGAATTTATGGCGCCATTGCTAGGGAGACATCATCAAACCTATCAACTACCTTTACACAAACTATCATCTACTTTCTCTACTTTTTATTTGCCTTTGCCTCTCATTTTGATCTCCCCCACTTATCATAAAAGTAAAAAACACAAAAATATTATTGTTTTGCTAGTTTGCTTGCAAAAATCATGTCATCACACCAAAACTAAAAGGAAAGTAAAGACATATGGATCCTCATCCACTTGCTAATCTTTTCAAATTTGCTGCATGTTGTAAACTAATAGCTAGAAGTGAAGAAGTGATAAAAGAAAATGCTATTGGGATATATTTATTGAATAAAAAGTATTATTGCAATTGTGTTATTGTAAATTGTATTAATGTCAATTATGCTAATGATCATGATTGGGGTTATAATTATGATGTTTCTTGTGATCTTGAGAATTATGAGCCTCATAATGAGTCTATTATTGATGATAAAAATTGCATTACTATTAAAAGTGGGTTTGGAAGAGTGTGTGTCGGTGTCAAAACCGGCCGATCTCGGGTAGGGGGTCCTAACTGTGCGTCTGAGGATCGAAGGTAACAAGGGACACAGGGAACACGATGTTTACCCAGGTTCGGGCCCTCTTAATGGAGGTAAAACTCTACGTCCTGCTTGATTGTATTTGATGAGTATAGGGGTTACAAGAGTTGATCTACCTCTAGATCGTAATGGCTAAACCCTAGACATCTAGCCTGTACGAATTCTCATGATGCCTACGGACGAAACCCTCCGGTTTCTATATACACCGGAGGGGTACATAGTCGGTTTACAAGGGAAGGAAACAGTACATCCGAACTCCAATCTTGTCGTCCACGCATCCAGGAGTCCTTCTCGAACACGGGGAATGACCTTCCGTCCTATCTACACGGCCGTCAACTTTGCCCATATCGAATAGGCCGGACACCTGAGAACCCCCGAATCTAGTTCTCCCTCAGTAGCCCCCGAACTTGCCTTCAATGACGATGTAGTATCTGGCTTATGCCTTCGGCTTTGCAAGGCGGGTTCTTCATTATACTCCGGATTTGACGACAGTCTGGCTTTGACCTCTATGTTCGTCCTTTATGATTCCTTCCTGCTATATCCTTGATTTTTCACGCGTTAGGCGAATGCGAATGCCCATGACTTTTTTACAAATAAGCCCTGTATCACGCTCAAGCGGCATCTATATAAGGAGGTTAGATCTCCCAAATGCCATCTCACATCGCACAGAGAGAGAACATCAAGATTAGCTACGAAAAAGCCTCCCAACACGGCCAGTGCCCCCGACTCTTCTTTGTGCCCCCATGGCCCTCAAGAGGGCGATTGGCAGAGCTACTCAGTGCCTCATCTTCAGTTGAGTCGACTCTAGATGCAGGGCTATCTTCCCCTCGCAGATCTAGTCTCCATTCGAGCGGGATTGGCTTCAATTGGCAACGACGAGATGGCTGATAATTTCCCCAACCCCAATAAGGAGGAGAGGGTGTGCTTCGTCCCATTCCTGTTGCGGGGCCTAGGATTTCCAACCCCAATATGGAGGAAGTTCTTTTGCCTCGTTCCCCACCATCGAGGAGGCTCTATATTTGAAGTGGGCGGTGCCAAAGTATGGCGTATAGCCGAATCCGGACACCTCATAGGAACCCCCAAAGAGATATACCCGCAGTGGTCTTCGGAGTGGTTCTATATGGAAGACGTCCCACTACCTGACCTAGTTCGGCGCGGCCTTCCTGAATTTTCCAGCGCTTCTCTAAGGAAGTGCCTGAACTGGCGCCCCTGAAGTCCCAAGGAGGAGGACAGTGCGGAAATAAAAAGATTAGTCGGCAAGGTCAGATTGTTGGCCAATACCAAGATCTCGATAATCGAGGTTATGGCCATTGCAATAAAAAGAAGCATCCAGCCTCTCCAGTCCAGAGTAACTCCTTTATGGTGCTACAACAGAGAAGACGACGCGTCTCATTACAGATGCAAGGGTCTGGATACCCCGGCCGAACTGGTCGTGATCTTGACCGATCTATATATGGGTGAAAAGGAAGACTTCCTCCACCTAAACGGTCGGGAAGGTTACTCCATGTACAACCCCATTGAATGGGTAAGATATCAATTGCATGTGCTGCCTTATCGCTACCACCGCATGCTAATCCAATTTGTTCTTTGTTAAAACAGTCATGGCGAAAGATGATCGAGGACATTCACTGTCCTGCACCACAGCCAGAGGATCACAATTGCGCCGGAGACCCTGGCTTTCGCGAGGATCCAGACATATACATAGAGTTCGATGATGGGGTATTTTATCAAGCGAGCCTTGACAGTTCGGAGGTGGCTATCACCGCTGACTACCCCCGCCCCTATCCCTTCTCCATCATAAGTATTCGGAGGGCTCTTAAAAATAAGTCCCTACTTGCACATTTGTCCATTATACTGATCCGGACTTTAATAGGATCGGTGATCGGCGGACCATACCTCCTCAAGGGCGACTCCTACATATGGTAGTCGTTCAGAACAAAAGGGAACTGGGAGCGCTGTAGAAACCTCACCGTCTTCCAAGAGGTATGTCCGCTTAATACATACCTGGGCACAAGTTCAGATTGTTTAAAGATTCTTTTTATCCTTGATTTCAGGAGAAACACGCGGTAGACGGTGGGAAAATGCCCCGCTAGCCAAATGTCAGCCAATCCAGTGCCGAACTCGCCAACTAGGACGAGGGCCAATGCAATGCCAGTTCCACCGCCTTAAGAGGATTCGGATGAAGTATCTGTCACAAATTCCGAGGCAGGGAGCATGACGAATCACGGTCGATTGAAAGAGGCCATGCGCACTCCGACCTTTTTCGAGCAAGAATTTACCGCACTCAGCTCGGTGGATGCATATATCCGAGCTGCTCGAGACAGACTTGCCGGAGTCACTCAACTATTCTCAAAGGATATGCAGGTAAAAGTTTATGCAATTTTGATAGTCATATGTCAGTATCCCCCGAAACTTAAAGCGGTGAGGCGAACCAATTTAAGGATCGATATGACCCACAGGTTCTCAAAGAGAAGAATGCTGCGCTATCCCAGGAGCTAAAGATAAACTAGACGCAGCTAAATGTCGTCACCGCCGAACTGGCGAAAATGAAAAGGGCCGCAATGAGCACATTCGAGAAGAAAAAACATGAGGAGGAAAAGGACCAACAATCCGAAGAGATGGAGAGCTTAAGGGCTCAGTTATCGGCCGCTCGGAAAGAAAATGAGAAGTTGAAGGGTGGCATGTTCGGTATGTCTTCTTCTTTGTTTTTTAAACCACTATAGGGGCTCATGTTTAGTCCATAATTCAGAATGCCATGACTCTGTTGCTGCAGGTCTGTTAACTGGTCGGCCGGAAGAACAAGTGTCCAGAATTCAAGGTGATGTGATGAAGGAACTGTCTGTGGTACATGCTCGGGCCCGGAAAGCCATGAGGAGCATGGTCAAGGCTTTATGGCCATCTGATACCCCTCCAGAAAGTATGGGGGGCTTGACAAATTTGTTCAGAGGTGCCCGGCGCCACTTTGAGCCATGGAAGACATCCGCCTGCCGTGAAGGCGTGCGAGAGGCCTGGGCCATGGTGAAAACACGCTTCACCAAGCTAGATCCGAATCGTATGGCGCGAGTGGGACCGCAGGGACCAGATGGGAAAGAAATCCCATTGAATTTTGTGTATGACCAAGTAATGATAGCTGCGAAGTATTCACAGGAAGACTGTAGGTTAGACAGTCTTATAGATGGAATAGATAAGGAATAGGTATTTGATTCAATGTAGTAATGTACTTTATGATCAACTTGTGCCTTTATCCGAACATGTGGAAAGTTTGTCATCGCAGGCTTTCGCTTTAATCTCTGAACCGAAATGGTGGAGTGTTTCCGGGTACTATTTTGGAATGCAAAGAAACATTCACTATGTCCAGAAACTAGGCAACCCAGTCATTGTGCTCGAACAAAAAAAATTTATTTCAGGGTGTATGTTATATTACATATGTAAGAAACATCTTCCAAGGATAATAGTTCCGTTAAGGGGTCCTTTCCTTGGGTTGGCATGCTTTAATTATGCGTGCCTGGTCTTTGGTCCGCAATACGGAAAAAGCTGTCATGTATGTCTGAACAGTTACCAAAATGTAATGAACTGTCGTTTGATTGCCGACCAATTATTCTCTTAAGAACGCTAGCTTTCGGCTTCACCCGTCTGAGGTACAGGTCCGGGTTACCCGGTTGTAACAATCACAGAGGTGCTCCCTTTATGCCCTAGACGAACAATCGGGAACGTAGGGCATAAACACAGGAGCAAGACAACCCAGTTTGGCAAAAACTTAAGTCATAGAGGTGCATATAATGGCAAAAGGAGTGTATAAACGACGTATACATTTGTGAGCTCCAGGCTCTGAATGATAATAAGCTTCAGTAAAAGAAGCCCCCAGTCATTTTGGGGTATATACATTTTAGGATGTGTACCCCTCAAGTGTTCGGCATATCCGAACATATCCTGGAAATCATACAAAAATGAGGAAAGAAAAAAAGAAATGAAGAGGAGAAAAGAAACCTGGCCAAACTTATGTGTAGAATCTTCGGAGTCAGGCATCGTTCCATGGATTTAGCTCTAGGCGATTATCTGATGTATTACGAAGGCGATAGGCCCCTCCTGTGAGAATTTCATCTATAATAAAGGGGCCATCCCATTATGGTTTGAGCTTGTCGTTCTTCTTCTCTGGGAGGCATAGAACGAGTTTTCCGACATTATAAGTCTTGGCCCGCACTTCTCTGCTTTGGTATCGCTGAGCCTGTTGTTGATAAAATGCGGAACGGGCTTTTGCAATGTCACGCTCCTCCTCCAGGCCATCTAGGTCGTCCTGATGATCGAGCTCGGCCTCTCTCTCTTCATACTTGCGCACTCGAGGTGACTCATGAATAATGTCACAGGGCAGGACAGCCTCTGCGTCGTACGCCATAAAAAATGGTGTGTAACCGGTCATGCGATTGGGCGTAGTCCGCAGTCCCCAGAGTACGGGATCGTGTTCCTTGACCCATTGTTTATTTGACTCCCGTAGGGATCGCACTAGCCTGGGTTTGATGCCGCTCATTATCAGGCCAATAGCCCGTTCGACCTGACCGTTTGTTTGAGGGTGATATATGGAGGCATAATCGAGCTTAATGCCAAGATTAGCACACCAATTTTTCACCTCAGCGGCTGTGAAGTTAGAGCCATTGTCCGGGATGATGCTATGCGGGACACCGTAACGGTGTACAATGCCGGATATAAAGTCGATCATCGGCCTAGCTTCAGCTGTTTTACTGGTTTGGCCTCTCTCCACTTAGTAAATTTATCCACCATAACCAACAAATATTTCTTCTTGTGGCTTCCCCCTTTAAGGGGCCCGACCATGTCTAGCCCCCAGAACGCAAAAGGCCAAGTAATGGGGATTATTCTTAAGGCAGTGGGTGGCTTATGACTTTGCTTGGCAAAAAGCTGACATCCTACACAGCGCTGTACAAGGGCCTGGGCATCTGCTCGGGCCGTTGGCCAAAAGAAACCTGTACGAAAGGCCTTGCTTATGAGGGCCCGAGCTGCAGCGTGATGGCCACCAAGACCAGCATGTATTTCAGCCAAGCGTTGTCGTCCCTCCTCTTCGGAGATGCATCTTTGAAGAACTCCAGTAGTACTTTTCTTGTAGAGTTCACCTTCGTGAACTTTGTGGGCTTTAGAGTGTCGAACTATGCGACGGGCCTCATTCTGGTCATCAGGGAGCTCCCGCCAATTAAGGTAGGCCAGGAAGGGTTCGGTCCGTGGAGCAATGACAACCATGATTAAATGCGCGGAAGGTGTCATTTCGGTGCCCGAACCCCCGATGATATCAGAATTGTGTTCGGCATCTGGGGGTATGATCGGCTCCGGACTAGGATTTCCGCTCTTGTCCTGCCATACCACGGATGGCTTGAAGAGCCTTTCCACAAAGGTGTTAGGTGGGACGGGGTCGCGTTTAGCGCCCATTCGAGCAAGGATGTCCGCTGCCTGATTAGTGTCTCGAGCACCGTGATGGAACTCGAGCCCCTCAAACCGAGCTGATATTTGAGTACGACATTTCGGTATGCCGCCATCTTTGGGTCTTTTGCATCGGATTCTCCATTTATTTGGGATATTGCGAGGTTCGAATCCCCATGCACCTCTAGGCATTGTATGCCCATAGAGACAGCCATTCGGAGACCATGTAGTAGTGCTTCGTATTCGGCCGCATTGTTGGAGTCTGTATACATGATTTGTAACATGTAGCGGACTGTGTCCCCTGTAGGGTATGTCAAGATGACACCAGCCCCCAATCCGACTAACATTTTAGAGATGTCCAAGTACATTACCCAGTTCGAGTGTGTGTTGTACTCTTTAGGGAGTTCGGCTTCTGATACGTCTCCAACGTATCTATAATTTTTTATTGTTCCATGCTATATTATATCATGTTTTGGACATTATTGGGCTTTATTATACACTTTTATATTATTTTTGGGACTAACCTATTAACTGGAGGCCCAGCCCAGAATTGCTGTTTTTTTGCCTATTTCAGAGTTTCGCAGAAAAAGAATATCAAACGGAGTCCAAACGGAATGAAACCTTCGGGAATGTGATTTTCGGAACGAACATGATCTAGAGGACTTGGACCCTACGTCAATAAAGCTACCAGGAAGGCACGAGGTAGGGGGCGCGCCTACCCCCCCCCCCCAATGCGCCCTCCACCCTCATGGGGCCCATGTTGCTCCACCGAAGTACTCCTTCCTCCTATATATACCTACGTACCCCCAAACTACCATATACAGAGCGAAAACCCTAATTCCACCACCATTAACTTTCTGTATCCGTGAGATCCCATCTTGGGGCCTTTTCTGGAGCTCCGCCGGAGGGGGCATCGATCACGGAGGGCTTCTACATCAACACCATAGCCTCTCCGATGAAGTGTGAGTAGTTTACTTCAGACCTTCGGGTCCATAGTTATTAGCTAGATGGCTTATTCTCTCTTTTTGGATTTCAATACAAAGTTCTCCCCCTCTCTTGTGGAAATCTATTCGATGTAATCTTCTTTTGTGGTGTGTTTGTTGAGACCAATGAATTATGGGTTTATGATCAAGTTTATCTATGAACAATATTTGAATCTTCTCTGAATTCTTTTATGTATGATTGGTTATCTTTGCAACTCTCTTCGAATTATCAGTTTGGTTTGGCCTACTAGATTGATCTTTCTTGCAATGGGAAAAGTGCTTAGCTTTGGGTTCAATCTTGCGGTGTCCTTTCCCAGTGATAATAGGGGCAGCAAGGCACGTATTCTATTGTTGTCATCGAGAATAACAATATGGGGTTTATATCATATTGCATGAGTTTATCCCTCTACATCATGTCATCTTGCTTAAAGCGTTACTCTGTTCTCTTGAACTAAATACTCTAGATGCATGCTGGATAGCGGTCGATGTGTGGAGTAATAGTAGTAGATGCAGGCAGGAGTCGGTCTACTTGTTTCAGACGTGATGTCTATATACATGATCATATCTAGATATTCTCATAACTATGCTCAATTCTGTCAATTGCTCAACAGTAATTTGTTCACCCACCGTAATACTTATGCTCTCGAGAGAAGCCACTAGTGAAACCTATGGCCC
This sequence comes from Triticum urartu, assembly GCF_056163025.1. Lineage (NCBI taxonomy): Eukaryota > Viridiplantae > Streptophyta > Magnoliopsida > Poales > Poaceae > Triticum > Triticum urartu. The sequence goes on along the minus strand of NC_141878.1, from coordinate 435,298,485 downwards.
CCGGGTCTATTTTCCATCATATTAATCTTCCAATACTTAGTTATTTATTTTGTATTTTATTTTACTTTGCATCTTTATTTCTCTTTATCATAAAAATACCAAAAATATTATCTTATCATATCTATCAGATATCACTCTCGTAAGTGACCGTGAAGGGATTGACAACCCCTTTATTGCGTTGGTTGCGAGGAGTTTATTTGTTTGTTTAGGTGCGAGGGACTCGTGTCTGGCCTCCTACTGGATTGATACCTTGGTTCTCAAAAACTGAGGGAAATACTTACGCTACTTTGCTGCATCACCCTTTCCTCTTCAAGGGAAAACCAACGCAGTGCTCAAGATGTAGCAGCTTCCGTCCACTCGGCGACAAAGTCGGCCAACACCTGAGATTTAATAGCTCGACGTGGCTTGTATGTCATTTCAAATGGTAAGAGCTCGATGGCCCATTTGGCTATGCGGCCGGTGGCATCCCGATTATTTATGATGTCAATGAGTGGTACTTCGGATGCCACTGTGATCGAACACTCTTGAAAGTAGTGCCGCAGCTTCCGGGATGCCATAAAGACTGCATACGCTATCTTTTCATAGTGTGGGTATTGAGATTTGCATGGTGTAAGGACCGCTGGTACATAGTACACTGGTTTCTGGAGTGGGAATTTGTGTCCCTCTTCCTCTCGTTCGACGACGAGTACGGTGCTCACCACCTGGTGAGTGGCAAATATGTAGAGCAACATAGGCTCGCCAACACTTGGTGCGGCAAGGACTGGGTTGCTTGCTAACAAAGTTTTTATTTCTTTCAATCCAGCTGTAGCCGCATCCGTCCATTCAAAGTGGTCGGTGCGTCGGAGCAGTCGATAAAGTGGCAACACTTTTTCTCCTAATCCGGAGATAAAGCAACTCAGGGCTGCCACGCACCCAGCTAGTTTTTGGACCTGCTTTAAGTCTGTTGGCGTTGCCAATTGTGACAGGGCTCGGATTTTTGTTGGGTTCTCTTCGATTCCTCTATTGGAAACACTGAACCCGAGTATTTTTCCGGCTGGAACACCGAAGACACATTTTTTTCGGATTGAGTCGTATGTCATATGTTCGGACGTTGTCGAATGTGAGGCGTAGATCGTCCACCAATGATTTGACATGTTTAGTTTTGATGACTACGTCATCCACATGTTTAGTTTTGATGACACTGCTTTAAGTCTATTTGAATCTTCTCTGAATTCTTTTATGTATGATTGGTTATCTTTGCAAGTCTCTTAGAATTCTCAGTTTGGTTTGGCCTACTAGATTGATCTTTCTTGCAATGGGAGACGTGCTTAGCTTTGGGTTCAATCTTGTGGTGTCCTTTCCCAGTGACAGTAGGGGCAGCAAGGCACGTATTGTATTGTTGTCATCAAGGATAACAAGATGGGGTTTATATCATATTGCATGAGTTTATCCCTCTACATCATGTCATCTTGCTTAAAGCGTTACTCTGTTCTCTTGAACTTAATACTCTAGATGCATGCTGGATAGCGGTCGATGTGTGGAGTAATAGTAGTAGATGTAGGCAGGAGTCAGTCTACTTGTTTCAGATGTGATGCCTATATACATGATCATACCTAGGTATTCTCATAACTATGCTCAATTCTGTCAATTGCTCAACAGTAATTTGTTCACCACCGTAATACATATGCTCTCGAGGGAAGCCACTAGTGAAACCTATGGACCCCAGGTCTATTTTCCATCATATTAATCTTCCAATACTTAGTTATTTATTTTGTCTTTTATTTTACTTTGCATCTTTATTTCTCTTTATCATAAAAATACCAAAAATATTATCTTATCATATCTATCAGATCTCACACTCGTAAGTGACCGTGAAGGGATTGACAACCCCTTTATTGCGTTGGTTGCGAGGAGTTTATTTGTTTGTGTAGGTGCGAGGGACTCGTGCGTGGCCTCCTACTGGATTGATACCTTGGTTCTCAAAAAGTGAGGGAAATACTTACGCTACTTTGCTGCATCACCCTTTCGTCTTCAAGGGAAAACCAACGCAGTGCTCAAGAGGTAGCAAGAAGGATTTCTGGCACCGTTGCCGAGGAGTCTACGCAAAAGTCCACATACCAAGTACCCATCACAAACCCTTATCTGCCGCATTACATTATTTTCCATTTGCCTCCCGTTTTCCTCTCCCCCACTTCACCCTTGCCGTTTTCTTCGCCCTCTCTCTCTCCGTCCTCCTTCTCTTTCTCTATTTGCCGCTTTTTGGCCGTCTCTTGTTTTCTTGTGAGTTGGATTGCTTGCTTGTCACGATGGCTCAAGATAATACCAAATTGTGTGACTTTACTAATACCAACAACAATGATTTTATTAGCACTCCGATTGCTCCTCTTACCGATGTTGAATCTTGTGAAATTAATGCTACTTTGTTCAATCTTGTCATGAAAGATCCATTTTCCGGCCTTCCTAGTGAAGATGCCGCTACCCATCTAAACAACTTTGTTGATTTGTGTGATATGCAAAAGAAGAAAGATGTGGACAATGATATTGTTAAATTGAAGCTATTTCCTTTTTCGCTTAGAGATCGTGCTAAAGCTTGGTTTTCGTCTTTGCCTAAAAATAGTATTGATTCGTGGAATAAGTGCAAAGATGCTTTTATCTCTAAGTATTTTCCTCCCGCTAAGATCAACTCTCTTAGAAACGATATCATGAATTTTAAGCAACTTGATCACGAACATGTTGCACAAGCTTGGGAGAGGATGAAATTAATGATACGTAATTGCCCTACACATGGTTTGAATTTATGGATGATTATACAAAAAATTTATGCCGGATTGAACTTTGCTTCTAGAAATCTTTTAGATTCGGCCGCGGGAGGCACTTCTATGGAAATCACTTTAGGAGAAGCTACTAAACCCATAGATAATATTATGGTTGATTATTCTCAATGGCACACTGAAAGATCTACTAATAAGAAAGTGCATGCGATAGAAGAAATTAATGTTTTGAGTGGAAAGATGGATGAACTTATGAAATTATTTGCTAATAAAAGTGTTTCTTCTGATCCTGATGATATGCCTTTGTCTACTTTGATTGAGAACAATAATGAATCTATGGATGTGAATTTTGTTGGTAGGAATAATTTTGGTAACAACGCGTATAGAGGAAACTTTAATCCTAGGCCATATCCTAGTAATTCCTCTATTAATTATGGTAATTCCTACAACAATTCTTATGGAAATTTTAATAAGATACCCTCTGATTTTGAATCTAATATTAAATAATGTATTACTTCGCAAAAGAATTTCAATGCTTTGATTGAAGAAAAATTGCTTAAGATTGATGAATTGTCTAGGAACGTTGATGGAATTTCTCTTGATGTTGATTCTTTGAAACTTAGATCTATTCCACCTAAGCATGATATCAATGAGTCTGTCAAAGCCATGAGAATTTCCATTGATGAGTGCAAAGAAAAAACTGCTAGGATGCGTGCTAAGAAAGATTGTTTTGTGAAAGCGTGGTCTTCTAGTTTCCATGATAATAAAGATGAAGATCTAAAAGTTATTCATGTGTCCCCTATTAAATATTTGTTTTGAAATATGAATCTTGATAATGATGGGACTGAATATGATCCACCTATACCTAGAAGGCGTTCCAAAAAATCGGAGTCTTTAGATCTTGATGCTAAAATTGTTAAAAGTGGGATTGAAGAGGTCAAAACTTTAAATATTAATGAACCCACTATTTTGTATCTCAAGGAATTTAATTATGATAATTGCTATTTGATAGATTGTATTTCCTTGTTGCAATCCGTGCTAAATTCTCCTCATGCTTATAGTCAAAATAAAGCCTTTACCAAACATATCGTTGATGCTTTGATGCAATCTTATGAAGAAAAACTAGAGTTGGAAGTTTCTATCCCTAGAAAACTTTATGATGAGTGGGAACCTACTATTAAAATTAAAATTAAAGATCATGAATGATATGCTTTGTGTGATTTGGGTGCTAGTGTTTCCACGATTCCAAAGACTTTGTGTGATTTGCTAGGTTTCCGTGATTTTGATGATTGCTCTTTAAACTTGCACCTTGCGGATTCCACTATTAAGAAACCTATGTGAAGAATTAATGATGTTCTTATTGTTGCAAATAGGAATTATGTGCCCGTAGATTTTATTGTTCTTGACATAGATTGCAATCCGTCATGTCCTATTATTCTTGGTAGACCTTTCCTTAGAACGATTGGTGCAATTATTGATATGAAGGAAGGGAATATTAGATTCCAATTTCCATTAAGTAAAGGCATGGAACACTTCCCTATAAATAAAATTAAATTACCATATGAATCTATTATGAGAGCCACTTATGGATTGCCTACCAAAGATGGCAATACCTAGATCTATCCTTGCTTTTATGCCTAGCTAGGGGCGTTTAACGATAGCGCTTGTTGGGAGGCAACCCAATTTTATTTTTATTCCTTGTCTTTTGCTCATGTTTAGTAATAAATAATTTATGTAGCCTCTGTTTTGGTTGTGTTTTTTGTGTTTAATTAGTGTTTGTGCCAAGTAGAACCGTTGGGAAGACTTGGGGGAAGTCTTTTTAATCTTGCTGTAAAAAACAGAAACTTTAGCGCTCACGAGAATTACTGCCATTTTTATTTGGAAAGTTCTATTTAGTTAATTATTTTTGAAGATTATTAATAGATAAATTACTCACGTCCAGAAATTTATTTTAGAATTTTTGGGGTTACAAAACTTGCGTTAGCTAAAGATTACTACAGACTGTTCTGTTTTTGACAGATTCTGTTTTTTCGTGTGTTGTTTGCTTATTTTGATGAATCTATGGCTAGTAACATAGTTTATAAATCATGGGGAAGTTGTAATACAGTAGGTTTAACACCATTATAAATAAATAATTAGTTCATTACAGTACCTTGAAGTGGTGTTTTGTTTTCTTTCGCTAACGGAGCTCACGAGATTTTCTACTTTAAGTTTTGTGTTGTGAAGTTTTCAGGTTTTGGGTGAAAGATTTGATGGATTATGGAACAAGGAGTGGCAATAGAATAATCTTGGGGATGCCCATGGCACCCCAAGATAATCTAAGGACACCTGAAAGCCCAAGCTTGGGGGTGCCCCGGAAGGCATCCCCTCTTTCGTCTACTTCCATCGGCAACTTTACTTGGAGCTATATTTTTATTCACCACATGATATGTGTTTTGCTTGGAGCGTCTTGTATTATTTGAGTCTTTATTTGTTAGTTTTCCACAATCATCCTTGCTGTACACACCTTTTTAGAGAGACACACATGATTCGGAAATTGTTAGAATACTCTATGTGCTTCACTTATATCTTTTGAGTTATATAGTTTTTGCTCTAGTGCTTCACTTATATCATTTAGGGCACGGTGGTGGATTTGTTTTATAGAAACTACTGTTCTCTCATGCTTTACTTAGATTATTTTGAGAGTCCTACAAACCAGCATGGTAATTTGCTTTAATTATGTTAGGCATTCAAGATTAATAAAAAAATCTTATGAGTGTGTTGAATACTATGAGAAGTTTGATACTTGATAATTGTTTTGAGATATGGAGATGGTCATATTAGAGTCGTGCTAGTTGAGTAGTTGTGAATTTGAAAAATGCTTGTGTTGAAGTTTGTGATTCCCGTAGCATGCACGTATCGTGAACCGTTATGTGATGAAGTCGGAGCATGATTTATTTATTGATTGTCTTCCTTATGAGTGGCGGTCGGGGACGAGCGATGGTTTTTTCCTACCAATCTATCCCCCTAGGAGCATGCGCGTAATACTTTGTTTCGATAACTAATAGATTTTTGCAATAAGTTTGTGAGTTCTTTATGACTAATGTTAAGTCCATGGATTATACGCACTCTCACCCTTCCACCATTGCTAGCCTCTCTAATACCGCGCACCTTTCGCCGGTATCGTACACCCACCATATACCTTCCTCAAAATGGCCACCATACCTACCTATCATGGCATTTCCATAGCCATTCCGAGATATATTGCCATGCAACTTTCCACCGTTCCGTTTATTATGACACGCTCCATCATTGTCATATTGCTTGCATGATCATGTAGTTGACATTGTATTTGTGGCAAAGCCACCGTTCATAATTCTTTCATACATGTCACTCATGCAACATTGCACATCCCGGTACACCGCCGGAGGCATTCACATAGAGTAATACTTTGTTCTAAGTATTGATTTGTAATTGTTGAGTTGTAAGTAAATAAAAGTGTGATGATCATCATTTTTAGAGCATTGTCCCTAGTGAGGAAAGGATGATGGAGACTATGATTCCCCCACAAGTCGGATGAGACTCCGGACTAAATAAAAAAAGGCCATAAAAAAGAGAAAATGCCCAAATAAAAAAATGAGAGAAAAAGAGAGAAGGGACAATGCTACTATCCTCTTACCACACTTGTGCTTCAAAGTAGCACTATGATCTTCATGATAGAGAGTCTCCTATGATATCACTTTCATATACTAGTGGGAATTTTTCATTATAGAACTTGGCTTGTATATTCCAATGATGGGCTTCCTCTAAATGCCCTAGGTCTTCGTGAGCAAGCAAGTTGGATGCACACCCACTTAGTTCTTTTTGTTGAGCTTTCTTATACTTATAGCTCTAGTGTATCTATTGCATGGCAATCCCTACTCACTCATGTTGATATCTATTAATGGGCATCTCCATAGCCCGTTGATATGCCTAGTTGATGTGAGACTATCTTCTCCCTTTTTGTCTTCCCCACAACCACCATTCTATTCCACATATAGTGTTATGTCAATGGCTCACGCTCATGTATTGCGTGAAGATTGAAAAACTTTGAGAACTCCAAAAGTATGAAACAATTGCTTGGCTTGTCATCGGGGTTGTACATGATTTAAATACTTTGTGTGGTGAAGATGGAGCATAGCCAGACTATACGATTTTGAAGAGACATAATTGCTTAGTTAGTATGCTTGAAGTATTATTATTATTTCTATATCAATATTGAAGTTTTGTCTTGAATCTTTCGGATCTGAATATTCATACCACAATTAAGATAATTACACTGAAATTATGCCAAGTAGCATTCCACATCAAAAATTCTATTTTTATCATTTATCTACTCGAGGACGAGCAGGAATTAAGCTTGGGGATGCTTGATACGTCTCCAACATATCTATAATTTTTTATTGTTCCATGCTATATTATATCATGTTTTGGACATTATTGGGCTTTATTATACACTTCTATATTATTTTTGGGACTAACCTATTAACCGGAGGCCTAGCCCAGAATTGCTGTTTTTTGCCTATTTCAGAGTTTCACAGAAAAAGAATATCAAACGAGTCTAAACGGAGTGAAACCTTCGGGAACGTGATTTTCGGAACGAACATGATCCAGAGGACTTGGACCCTACGTCAAGAAAGCTACCAGGAAGGCACGAGGTAGGGGGCGCGCCTACCCCCCCCCCCCCCCAACGTGCCCTCCACCCTCATGGGGCCCATGTTGCTCCACTGACGTACTCCTTCCTCCTATATATACCTATGTACCCCCAAACTACCAGAGCCAAAACCCTAGTTCCACCGCCGTAACTTTCTGTATCCGTGAGATCCCATCTTGGGGCCTTTTTCGGAGCTCCGCCGGAGGTGGCATCGATCACGGAGGGCTTCTACATCAACACCATAGCCTCTCTAATGAAGTGTGAGTAGTTTACTTCAGACCTTCGTGTCCATAGTTATTAGCTAGATGGCTTATTCTCTCTTTTTGGATCTCAATACAAAGTTCTCACCTCTCTTGTGGAGATCTATTCGATGTAATCTTCTTTTGCAGTGTGTTTGTTCAGACCAATGAATTGTGGGTTTATGATCAAGTTTATCTATGAACAATATTTGAATCTTCTCTGAATTCTTTTATGTATGATTGGTTATCTTTGCAACTCTCTTCGAATTATCAGTTTGGTTTGGCCTACTAGATTGATCTTTCTTGCAATGGGAAAAGTGCTTAGCTTTGGGTTCAATCTTGCGGTGTCCTTTCCCAGTGACAATAGGGGCAGCAAGGCACGTATTCTATTGTTGTCATCGAGAATAACAATATGGGGTTTATATCATATTGCATGAGTTTATCCCTCTACATCATGTCATCTTGCTTAAAGCGTTACTCTGTTCTCTTGAACTAAATACTCTAGATGCATGCTGGATAGCGGTCGATGTGTGGAGTAATAGTAGTAGATGCAGGCAGGAGTCGGTCTACTTGTTTCAGACGTGATGTCTATATACATGATCATATCTAGATATTCTCATAACTATGCTCAATTCTGTCAATTGCTCAACAGTAATTTGTTCACCCACCGTAATACTTATGCTCTCGAGAGAAGGCACTAGTGAAACCTATGGCCCCCGGGTCTATTTTCCATCATATTAATCTTCCAATACTTAGTTATTTATTTTGTATTTTATTTTACTTTGCATCTTTATTTCTCTTTATCATAAAAATACCAAAAATATTATCTTATCATATCTATCAGATATCACTCTCGTAAGTGACCGTGAAGGGATTGACAACCCCTTTATTGCGTTGGTTGCGAGGAGTTTATTTGTTTGTTTAGGTGCGAGGGACTCGTGTCTGGCCTCCTACTGGATTGATACCTTGGTTCTCAAAAACTGAGGGAAATACTTACGCTACTTTGCTGCATCACCCTTTCCTCTTCAAGGGAAAACCAACGCAGTGCTCAAGATGTAGCAGCTTCCGTCCACTCGGCGACAAAGTCGGCCAACACCTGAGATTTAATAGCTCGACGTGGCTTGTATGTCATTTCAAATGGTAAGAGCTCGATGGCCCATTTGGCTATGCGGCCGGTGGCATCCCGATTATTTATGATGTCAATGAGTGGTACTTCGGATGCCACTGTGATCGAACACTCTTGAAAGTAGTGCCGCAGCTTCCGGGATGCCATAAAGACTGCATACGCTATCTTTTCATAGTGTGGGTATTGAGATTTGCATGGTGTAAGGACCGCTGGTACATAGTACACTGGTTTCTGGAGTGGGAATTTGTGTCCCTCTTCCTCTCGTTCGACGACGAGTACGGTGCTCACCACCTGGTGAGTGGCAAATATGTAGAGCAACATAGGCTCGCCAACACTTGGTGCGGCAAGGACTGGGTTGCTTGCTAACAAAGTTTTTATTTCTTTCAATCCAGCTGTAGCCGCATCCGTCCATTCAAAGTGGTCGGTGCGTCGGAGCAGTCGATAAAGTGGCAACACTTTTTCTCCTAATCCGGAGATAAAGCAACTCAGGGCTGCCACGCACCCAGCTAGTTTTTGGACCTGCTTTAAGTCTGTTGGCGTTGCCAATTGTGACAGGGCTCGGATTTTTGTTGGGTTCTCTTCGATTCCTCTATTGGAAACACTGAACCCGAGTATTTTTCCGGCTGGAACACCGAAGACACATTTTTTTCGGATTGAGTCGTATGTCATATGTTCGGACGTTGTCGAATGTGAGGCGTAGATCGTCCACCAATGATTTGACATGTTTAGTTTTGATGACTACGTCATCCACATGTTTAGTTTTGATGACACTGCTTTAAGTCTATTTGAATCTTCTCTGAATTCTTTTATGTATGATTGGTTATCTTTGCAAGTCTCTTAGAATTCTCAGTTTGGTTTGGCCTACTAGATTGATCTTTCTTGCAATGGGAGACGTGCTTAGCTTTGGGTTCAATCTTGTGGTGTCCTTTCCCAGTGACAGTAGGGGCAGCAAGGCACGTATTGTATTGTTGTCATCAAGGATAACAAGATGGGGTTTATATCATATTGCATGAGTTTATCCCTCTACATCATGTCATCTTGCTTAAAGCGTTACTCTGTTCTCTTGAACTTAATACTCTAGATGCATGCTGGATAGCGGTCGATGTGTGGAGTAATAGTAGTAGATGTAGGCAGGAGTCAGTCTACTTGTTTCAGATGTGATGCCTATATACATGATCATACCTAGGTATTCTCATAACTATGCTCAATTCTGTCAATTGCTCAACAGTAATTTGTTCACCACCGTAATACATATGCTCTCGAGGGAAGCCACTAGTGAAACCTATGGACCCCAGGTCTATTTTCCATCATATTAATCTTCCAATACTTAGTTATTTATTTTGTCTTTTATTTTACTTTGCATCTTTATTTCTCTTTATCATAAAAATACCAAAAATATTATCTTATCATATCTATCAGATCTCACACTCGTAAGTGACCGTGAAGGGATTGACAACCCCTTTATTGCGTTGGTTGCGAGGAGTTTATTTGTTTGTGTAGGTGCGAGGGACTCGTGCGTGGCCTCCTACTGGATTGATACCTTGGTTCTCAAAAAGTGAGGGAAATACTTACGCTACTTTGCTGCATCACCCTTTCGTCTTCAAGGGAAAACCAACGCAGTGCTCAAGAGGTAGCAAGAAGGATTTCTGGCACCGTTGCCGAGGAGTCTACGCAAAAGTCCACATACCAAGTACCCATCACAAACCCTTATCTGCCGCATTACATTATTTTCCATTTGCCTCCCGTTTTCCTCTCCCCCACTTCACCCTTGCCGTTTTCTTCGCCCTCTCTCTCTCCGTCCTCCTTCTCTTTCTCTATTTGCCGCTTTTTGCCGTCCATGAGTACTTTGGAGAGTCGAAAGCCGTCCACAATTGGGTTTAAGACCAAGGCGGCTGGTGCTCGGACAGATCGGGCCCTTGGTTCGTCGGCGGCGGTGAAAGTTGTTGCCGTGTCATTCCAAAGGTTCATTGCGGTTACTTGGTTGACTTCGGCGAGGTCGCGAAGCGCCCTTTTGCACCGATTATTTGAAGAAAAGGTCTCGAATACCGCAAAGACGTTGAGATCGTCGTCCTCCGAAGAGTGCTTCTCTGGGTAGTGTTGGCGAGGATGGCCTCGCCACTCTTAGCCACCTGCCGGAGTACCCAACATGCCCGAAGGCTATGTGTTGGTTCGGTGCTCGGCGCTGTGTGTATCTGACAGGGCTTGTTGAGCAATTCGTCGAGGACAGTTCTATGTCCCTGAAGGGCTTGTTTTTCCTGTCAATAGGTTGATGATCGGGTGCCCCAATAAGGGTGCATCCGTTTTGCCCATCCGGTGGGCTGCTTAAAGGCAGGAGGTTCCCACCGGGCTGTCTGGGCTTTCCAGGCGCTTTCCATTGCGCAGTACTTCTGTACTATGTGTGCCAAATCTGCAAAGTGCGGTATGCGATGACGGTTGAGGGCATTGAGAATTTCCTCGTCCGTACAGTTGCGGCAAAAAACTGAAACCGCGTCGTCATCGCTGCAATCTTTAATCTTGTTTTTAACAAGGAGGAACCTGGCCTAGAAGTGATGGACCGTATCCTGAGGTTGCTGTCGTACATACATCAGGTCACATATGTCTGGAGGAACAGAACTACTTGGGGAATATTGATTGTGGTTGGTGGGTGGGCTAAAATCCGCGTCCCGATCTACAATTGAGTTCGGTGTTCAAAGAGTCTCCGAGTTCACCAGTTCAAGATCGGTAAGGTCTTGAGGACTTTCGGGCTCAATGCCTGATCCTGTGTTCGGGGGACATACAGTCTCTTCCCGGGGATGGGTATCCATCTCACAGGGCTCGGAGATCCGAACATAGCTGGTTTTTAACTTGGGGGAAGAATTTTTCTCGGCTCGTTCCTCAATGACCACTACCAGATGGGTGATCGGCGGGGACTCGATTCCCCTCTGGTCAGGTTTAAGCCCAATCTGATCATAGTCTGTTGTGACTCCCAGGCCGACGATGCGATCTAGCTGCTCGTTTAGGGACGAGACATCTACCGGATCCATCTTTTTGGAGTGTTCGAGGCTGATGTGGAGATGATGTCTGGCGATTGCGGGGGCCGTTGTTGGCTCGATGGCCGAGCAGGCGTCCATGGTAAAACCGCCGAGCTAGAGGACATGTCCTGGAGTTAGGGCCCCTCCATAAGTGATATCGTCATTAATGACAAGACGAGCCATCAATCCTTCTGTCGACAACACAAAGGAACTCTCAATGAAAGCACCAATGTCAATGTCAAAACTGGCCGATCTCGGGTAGGGGGTTCCGAACTGTGCGTCTGAGGATCGAAGGTAACAAGGGACATAGGGAACACGATGTTTACTCAGGTTTGGGCCCTCTTAATGGAGGTAAAACCCTACATCCTGCTTGATTGTATTTGATGAGTATAGGGGTTACAAGAGTTGATCTACCTCGAGATCGTAATGGCTAAACCCTAGACGTCTAGCATGTATGAATTCTCATGATGCCTACGGACTAAACCCTCCGGTTTATATATACACGGGAGGGGTACAGAGTCGGTTTACAAGGGAAGGAAACAGTACATCTGGACTCCAATCTTGTCGTCCACGCATCTAGGAGTCCTTCCTGAACACGGGGAATGACCTTCCGTCTTATCTACACGGCCCATCAGCCCGACCCATATCGGATAGGCCAGACACCTGAGGACCCCCGAATCCAGGTCTCCCTCAATGTGAACTTTAGGTAATAATGATCCCACTAGTTTGGAGAATTATCAGTCTTGTGAATTTTTTGATAAAAGTGGGCTTGGAGAGGTCATGACTTTAGTTGATGTTAATCCCACCATCTTGGGAGATTATAAAACTTTTATACATGTGGATCATGAAGAGATAATTTTATATGATGGCTATATTGTCTACATGTAATTATTATGAGAGAGGAAAATATGGTTGTAGAAATTTTCATGTTACTAAATTACCTCTCGCTATGTTGAGATTATCAATGTTTTATTCTTCTCCCTTGCATATGCTAGATGTTGCTTGTCTTGATAATGTGTTTGCTTATAACATGCCTATGCATAGAAAGTATGTTAGACTTAAATGTGTTTGTCACATGTATTATGATGCTCTCTTTGTGCTTCCATTCTTGTCTTTCATGCGAGCATCATTGAAATCTCAAAGCTTGTTGACGGTGTCCTGGACTAGGGGGTACTCACCACGTCATCTCCCGATCTGTTAGATTGGGCCGAGGACCCCCATGGCCGTATACATATGGCCCAGTTCGGACAGCTGTCGCATACATGGAAGATTCCACAAGACTTGGTGATCAAGACAAGGACTCCTCCCCACCGGCGTATTTGGCTAGGACTCTTGTTGTCCTAGGCCTCTGGTGCATTATATAAACCGAGGCCAGGCTAGTCGATAGATCATATACAACAATCATACCATAGGCTAGCTTCTAGGGTTTAGCCTCTACGATCTCATGGTAGATCAACTCTTGTAATACTCATATCATCAATATCAATCAAGCAGGACGTAGGGTATTACCTCCATCGAGAGGGCCCGAACCTGGGAAAACATCGTGTCCCCCGCCTCCTGTTACCATCGATCCTAGACGCACGGTTCGGGACCCCCTACCCGAGATCCGCCGGTTTTGACACAGACATTGGTGCTTTCATTGAGAGTTCCACTCTGTGATCGGCAAAAGGATCAATGGCTCGCCCGCAGGTCAACTGCGACGCCGGCATCTTCGTCGCCGACTCGATTGGTCACCTTAGCTTGACCGAGGACCGTGCTCCATCTCTGATCATCATGTTCGGACGGGGGCCTCCTTCAACATCAACTCCGATCTCTATCATGATCATAGAGGAATCATCCATGGAGCTTGAGGGCTCAACGTCAACATTGCCCTCGGGCGGCCGTGCTGTTTTTATGGACAGCGAACTTGTATTCGCCGTCACCGCCTCCTCGGGTGTCGGTTTGACGATTGCTTCGACGGAATAGTGCGGAATTACGTCTGCAACACCCATGCAAAATTTCGTGGAGTTCCGATGGAGGAATCTCCGACAATCTACGATATACCGGAGCCCTGTCAAATCTGGACGGGAGTCTGGATGAGTTTAGGGCGTGGTCTCTAGAGCCCAGCTCGGAGGTTCTTGGGAAGATCCAACCGTTCATCTACTGCGGAATTCCCATATCTACCACCCCTCCAAATTTCAGCTCGGTCCGACGGTTCAAACTCCGGGAACCTTCCGATGAGTGGACCATTTTTTGGATCCGTTTTCTGCGCGAATACGGATTTGGCCCGAATTCATGTTTTTTTATGAATGTGATATTGGACAACCTTTAGAGGAATTCTCTTCTAGGGTATTGTGTGTTGTTTTTAAACACATACCCATAAATTTTTAAGCCTCCCCTGAGGTCATCTTCATCATCATGCTGGTGTCAAACCAGTGTGGCAATATTGCTCCAAGGCTGCCGACCTGCGCTAGACACGTCGTCACTTTGTTGAGCCGAGCTCAACTTCTTCGGATCATCATCTCGGCAAGCCGAACAAGAGTGCAGCATCGCGAAGGATAAATCATCACCAACATCGCCACCCCATGGAGGCATACCGGCATCGCCGCACGGTCACTTCATCAAGCCGGCATTGACCACGTCATGACCTACATCAGCAGGGCCGCACTGTTTCTTCTTCAAGATGGTGTCCATCACGCCGACCTACTTTGACTCATCGGCTGACATCGAGGCTTCGACATCTCGGCTGGACCGGGGGCTTCATCATCTCTTCATCAACCTACTCTGGTGACTTTGGCGTCACCAGCCGACCAGCTTCATCACGATTAGCTGGACCGAGGGCTTTGCCTTGGCAAACCAACCTTTGCCAGCATTCCCATGCCGTCGTTTTATCGCCCATCAGGCAATGGGTGTGTGGATCGGGTCCCAATTTTGGGAATCACCTTCCTTCGGATTGCTACAATAAATAAACCTGGTGCTATTAATCCTAGTATTTTTTGCTTGTTTGGGTTCATTTTTCCCAAGTAATTATTACTCTGGTTTGTCCATCATATGTACATAGGTCTATCAAATGGTGGCCGCATTAACGACGGTCGCATGGTGGTTCGGTCAGTCTCCGTACATAGTCCGGCGAACGCCGCATTCGGAACTCGGACCGACTTGTGAATTCAGGCTTTGCCACGCCTTTACTGCATCACGCCGACGCCCTGCATCGACATTGACTTTGGCGCCAGGCCCTATTTCTTTTATTACTCACTTTGCATAAATTATTAATTATGCAATAATTTATTATTATTATCATTACTATTATCTCCGGTTTGCACTATTTTTTGTGCACATGAAAATGATCCGGGTTGGGCAGTATCGTCAACTTGACGTACTGACATACCACGTCACCTAGGCTGGACGGGGGGCTTCGTCAACACTTAATTACCCCATGTCGGGGACTTCGGCATCACTCTGCTGGCCTGCATTGACCGTGCTATGTCACCACTTCGGAGTGCCGAGCCCTTTGCGCCGCCACCTCGGGACCGGCTTGGGGAATGGAACCTTGTCCTGCATCAAGCTCGGACCGCGTCATCAATACCGAACACAATAACCAGCTAAGTTGCCTTGATGCTCAAAGTTTTAAATTTTTAACTTGTGTTCGGTTCGACCAAGCATTATACTTTTTTGGAAAAAAGTTGCTTGTAAAAAATTTCCTTGTCCAAACTTTGTTTGTGACGCACAAATTTAAATACCCCGTTTATTTGGGGGCTTCCTTTATGAAGCTTTTCCTCTTGCATATGATTATACTTGTACGGCTTCGTTCCTTGTTTGTGTATTACGCCACAATATGCACCATATTGACTTAAGCGATTTGCAAGCTGGGTTGCCTGGCTCCTGTGCTTACCCCTACGTTCCTGATTGTTCGGCCAGGGAGTAAAGGGAGCACCTCTGCGATTGTCATGACCGGGTCCTCCGAGCTCTGACCTCAGACTGGGTGAAGCCGAAAGCTAGCGCTCTTATTGTTTTCAATCATGGTCGGCACACAACGGAACTCATGAGTACAAAAAAATCTATTGCACAAGTCTCATAGTAATAATGAGCACCAAAGAAAGGTATCGGTGGGGGTACTATTTTCTTTGAAGATGCTTCTTACACTTCGTCTGTAATATAGCATAAGTTCCCTGAGCGCGCTTTGTCTGTTACAGCCTTATGGCCCGGTTGCCTGGTTATCGGAAACACTGTCGATATTCTCGACAGGTGGAGTACATAACACTTTTCGGTCCTTGACCGAAGAGGGAGAAGCCGACGGTCGGTTAAGACGCGTTTAAAGTTCGGGTGAACAAAGATATGATATTAGTACTTCGGTATATACAATCATTATACATAAAAATTCTTTTACCCAAGTCACTTGGGGGCTCTTAAATTTATATGAGCCGTTTTATAATAAGTGTTCTTCTTCTTAGTTGTTGCAATGTTTTTATTACTATTATTATTCATCACTCCTTTTTTTACACGAGTGTGTGGTCACTAGACGGGGAGCCTAATTTATCTCTCAAAGCTGCTAGAGTTTAGTTTGCTAAACCGGCCTAATGAGAAGTACTCCGCCTTCGGGATAGGAGGTTGAAGTCGTAGGCTGACCCGCTTGAAGTCTTGAGACAGGATGTGTCATGTTAAAGCACGACAGAAGCACTCTTTTTTTCTAAGACCAATTTTCGGATTGGCACCGAACACTTGATCTTGTTCGGACGTCAAGTTTTTACTAACATTTTTTGGTTTTCCAAGCTTGTGACACTTTTAAACTATTTTGTGTGTTTCCAGCACAAGTCTCACAATGCAATGCCGGACACCTTTATAGATTCAGCAAAAACATTCTCGGATCTCACTATATATGCATTGGTTTCGAATTGTGTCTTCGGTCAATAGTTGGGTTGCCCGGCTCCTGTGCTTGCCTCCTACGTTCCGCTTTGTTCGGCTAGGTGTGCAAAGGGAGAACCACTGCGATTGTGCTTCCAACTCACATGGTTAAGCACCTCAGTGGAGAAAGCTGAAAACTGACTGTCACAATAAGCGTAAACTGGTCAGCGATCCAATGACGGTGTTAAATGACGGGCCATTCATAACAATGGCCGAAGTGTTTACGGCTTGACCTCGACTGTCGCCGAACACTACCGGGGGCTATTAACTGGCCTCCCAAACTAAATCCTCGATACTTTGCTCTTACATTAGAGTCGAGGTTTCATGATCATGCTTAGCATGACAACCCAAAGAAAGGAACCGATAGCGGGACTATTTTCTTTGGAAGACATTTCTTATGTTAAATAGTAATATAAGATATCTCTCTGCGTACCTTTGTTTATAAAACCGTATGGCCAGATTGCCTTGTTTGTCGTAAATCTTTGCCCTCATAAAGGCTTTATAAAGTAGGACAAACACTCCTTGGCTACTGGCCGAGGAGGTGGAAGCCGATGGTCGGTCAACAAAGTTTTGTACAATGCGGATCCGAGCATTAATGACGTAAAGTACTTGGATACATAGAGTCATTACACATAATTTGTGATTTTAATATGGATATCGATCCTTAATTTGGCCACCCGTGCCCGCATTAAGGCTCGGAGGTACTGGGCTTCGGGCTTATTATTTACAAATATTAAAGGGGCACATCGATTCCCTGATCTAGTGTTGCCACCCGACGAGTGTCTCGGGGGCTACTGCATGGCCTATCCAATGCAGGAAATTTTATGTGCAATATAGTTTCCGAGGAGATTTTGATCCTCAGGTTGGTCGGCCGCACCCAACCTGAGTCTCAAGGACTGAGCGCGCCGCTTTTTGTGTCCCGAGGTATTCTGCCGAGCTAGGACTTGATCCTCAGGCCAATTTTGCAAATCAACCTGAGTCTCAGCGGCTACTGGGATCAGCGGTCTTACGTCATCCTTTAGGTGCATCTCAGGTTTTAGACCGATACACACCTTGAGGGCTACTGGCTGTATATCTCGGCAGAGAATAAATTGCACCAATAAAAAATATTGACACAAAATCGGCCCACAGTCGGGGTGGTGCACCACCTCGGAAGCAGTCCGGCATAAAGTTCGGGCGCTAGTGGCTGGCTCCATAGAGGGCATTTCCGGCATTAAGCTCGGCTAAACTCCTTCAACTTTTTTGTACCAAGATGCTCTATGACATCTTGGATATAGTCCGGCGTTGGAGCTTGGACACAGTTCGGCGTTGGAGCTCGGATACATTTTGGCGTTGGAGCTTGGACATAGTGCGGCGTTGGAGCTCAGATACATTTCGGTGTTGGAGCTCGGAAGCAGTCCGACATTGGTGCTCGGCTGCAAAAGATACCTCGAATGTAGTCCGGTGTTGGAGCTCGGACGCAAGAGGACACTGCCTCCCGAGAACAACTTCAAAACCCGAGGTGTGGCATAAAAATAACAAGGCATTGATAAAGGCCGGAAACTTAAAGGGGCTCCTCGGATACCCGATGTATAAACTTGTCGAATGCATTTCGGCGATCCTCAAGATCGAAGATGAGAAGATTTGTTGAACCAGTTTTCAAGACCGACAACCGAAGATGAAGAATAGTTCGGAAGAATCAAGGAGCGTCCCTAACTTGAAGACCGGTTCAGGGGGCTACTGACGGTGTCCTGGACTAGGGGGTACTCACCACGTCATCTCCCGATCTGTTAGATTGGGCCGAGGACCCCCATGGCCGTATACTCATGGGCCAGTTCGGACAGCTGTCGCATACATGGAAGATTCCACAAGACTTGGTGATCAAGACAAGGACTCCTCCCCACCGGCATATTCGGCTAGGACTCTTGTTATCCTAGGCCTCTGGTGCATTATATAAACCGAGGCCAGGCTAGTCGATAGGTCATATACAACAATCATACCATAGGCTAGCTTCTAGGGTTTAGCCTCTACGATCTCATGGTAGATCAACTCTTGTTATACTCATATCATCAATATCAATCAAGCAGGACGTAGGGTATTACCTCCATCGAGAGGGCCCGAACCTGGGTAAACATCGTGTCCCCCGCCTCTTGTTACCATCGATCCTAGACGCATAGTCCGGGACCCCCTACCCGAGATCCACCGATTTTGACACCGACACTTATCTTAATAGCTATATAGGAAGAGCTTGTTGGAGACAACCCAATAGTTATCATTTATATTTTTTGGTGCGCTCACACAATCATTACTGCTGTTATGATTGTGTTTTTATGTTCTAATTAGTGCTTGCGCCAAGTAAATCCTTTGGGATGATTTGGTTGATAGTTGATTTGGTTATGTGAAAAACAGAAACTTTTGTGCCCAGTACTAGAATTATTATATTTCACTTGAATGTGATAAATTTTTGAATCTTTTACACATTATTGATATACAAATTTCCCATGTTATACAAATTTTCCAGAATTTGTGGAGTTATAGAAGTATAGTGGTTGTTCAGATCATTACAAACTGTTTTGTTTTAGACAAATTATGTTTTCGTTGCATAGTTTTCTTGTCTTAATTAATGATGCTAAGGATTATATCACGACTTATAAGTCATGGAGAATTTAGAATACAGTAGGTTTTATGCAATAATGAAATATCAGTGAGTTCATAATAGTACCTAAAGTTTATGATTTGCTTATTATACTAACGGATGTCACAAGGTTTCTGTTGAGTTTTGTGTGCTGAAGTTTTCAAGCTTTGGGTGAGATCACGATGGATGAAGGAATAAGGAGTGGCAAGACCCTAAGCTTGGGGATGCCCAAGGCACCCCAAGGTAATATTCAAGGAAGACCCAAGCATCTAAGCTTGGGGATGCCCCGTATGGCATCCTCTCTTTCGTCTACAATCCATCGGTATACTACTTGGAGCTAAATTTTTATTCATCACATGATATGGGTTTTACTTGGAGCGTCTTATATTATGGTAGTCTTACTTTGTTTGCTTTTAAGTTTTCTACATTTCTGCACACACCTTTTGAGAGGGACAAACATTTATTCATGATTTGTTAGAATACTCTATGTGCTTCGCTTATATCGTTTGAGCTAGGCAGTTGCTCTAGTGCTTCACTTATATCTTTTAGATCATGATGGTTTGCAATATGCACGTGTTATGAAATTGGTCCTAATATGATAGGTATTCCAGAGGAATATAATAAAACTTTCATGTAGATCACTGAATATGGTAAGTTTGATTCCTTCCAATAATTTTGCGATATTAAGATGGTAATATGCAGATGTACTAGTGAATGATTGTCGTTTAGTAAAAATATTGGTGTTAAGGTTTTTGATTCCCGACTCATGCACGTATAGTCTCTAATTATGTGATGAAGTTGGAGCATGATTTATTATTGAGTGTTTACCTTATGAGTGGCGGTCGGGGACGAGCAATGGTATTTTCCTACCAATCTATCCCCTAGGGGCATGCAAGTTGTACTTTCCTTCGAGGGCTAATAAACTTTCAAAATAAGTATGTGAGTTCTTTATGACTAATGCGAGACCATGGATTATACGCACTCTTGCCTTTCCGCCATTTGCTAGCCTCTTTAGTACCGTGCATCGCCATTTCTCACCTCAAGAGTGGGTACAAACTTCCCCGGTGCATCCAAACCCCGTGATATGATACGCTCTATCACACATCAGCCTCCTTATATCTTCCTCAAAACAGCCACCATACCTACCTATTATGGCATTCCCATAGCCATTTCGAGATATATTGCCATACAACTTCCACTATTTTGTTTTATGACATACACATTCACTGTCATATTGCTTTGCATGATCAGATAGCTGACATAGTATTTGTGGCTCAGCCACCGTTCATCATTTTTTATACATGTTACACTAGATCATTGCACATCCTGGTACACTGCGAGAGGCATACATATAGAGTCATATTGTTCTAGTTATCGAGTTGTAATTAAATAAAAGTGTGATGATCGTCATTATTAGAGCATTGTCCCAGTGAGGAAAGGATGACGGACACTATGATTCCCCCACAAGTCGGGATGAGGAACCGAACTAAAAAAAGAATAGAAAAAATAAGAGAAAATAGAGAAGGGAAAATGTTACTATCCTTTTCCACACTCGTGCTTCGAAGTAGCACCATGTTTTCATTTAGAGAGTCTCCTGAGTTGTTGCTTTCATATACTAGTGGGAATTTAACGTTATAGAACTTGGCTTATATATTCTCATGATGGGCTTCCTCAAATGCCCGAGGTCTTCATGAGCAAGCAAGTTGGATGCACACCCACTTAGTTTCATTGAGATTTCATACACTTATAGCTCTTAGTGCATCCATTGCATGGCAATCCCTACTCCTCGCATTGATATCAATTGATGGGCATCTCCATAGCCCGTTGATTAGCCGCGTCGACATGAGACTTTCTTCCTTTTTGACTTCCCCTTATTGATCTCTATCACCGCATTCTTTTCCACCCATAGTGCTATATCCATGGGTCACGCTCATGCATTGTGTGGGGTTGAAAAAGCTGAAGCGTGTTGCTACCTCTTGAGCACTGCGTTGGATTTCCCCAAAGAGGAAGGGATGATGCAGCAAAGTAGTGTAAGTATTTCCCTCAGTTTTTGAGAACCAAGGTATCAATCCAGTAGGAGGCTACGCTTGAGTCCCTCGTACCTACACAAAAACAATAGCTCAACGCAACCAATGCGCTTAGGGGTTGTCAATCCCTTCATGGTCACTTACGAAAGAGAGATCTGATAGAGATGATAAATAATATTTTTTGGTATTTTTGGTATAGAGATGCAAAGTAAAAAGTAAAAGCAAAGCAATAATAAAGTGATGGAGATTGATATAATGAGAAAGAGACCAGGAGGCCATAGGTTTCACTAGTGGCTTCTCTCAAGAGCATAAGTATTCTACGGTGGGTGAACAAATTACTGTTGAGCAATTGACAGAATTGAGCATAGTTATGAGAATATCTAGGTATGATCATGTATATAGGCATCATGTCCGAGACAAGTAGACCGAAACGATTCTGCATCTACTACTATTACTCCACTCATCGACCGCTATCCAGCATGCATCTAGAGCATTAAATTAAAAACATAGTAACGCCTTAAGCAAGATGACATGATGTAGAGGGATAGTTTCATGCAATATGATAAAAACCCCATCTTGTTATCCTCGATGGCAACAATACAATATGTGCCTTGCTTCCCCTTCTGTCACTGGGAAAGGACACCGCAAGATCAAACCCAAAGCTAAGCACTTCTCCCATGGCAAGAAAAACCAATCTAGTAGGCCAAACCAAACTGATAATTCGAAGAGACTTGCAAAGATAACCAATCATACATAAAAGAATTCAGAGAAGATTCAAATATTATTCATAGATATACTTGATCATAAACCCACAATTCATTGGTCTCAACAAACACACCGCAAAAAGAAGATTACATCAAATAGATCTCCACGAGAGAGGGGGAGAACATTGTATTGAGATCCAAAAAGAGAGAAGAAGCCATCCAGCTACTAACTATGGACTTGTAGGTCTGAAGTAAACTACTCACACTTCATCGGAGGGCCTTGGATAATGATGTAGAAGCCCTCCGTGATCGATGCACCCTCCGGCAGAGCTTCGGAACAGGCCCCAAGATGGGATCTTGTGGATACAGAAAGTTGTGGTGCTGTTATTAGGGTTTTGGCTTCGTCCCTGATCGTTTGGGGGTACGTGGATATATATAGGAGGAAGAAGTACGTCGGTGGAGCTTCGAGGGGCCCACGAGGCAGGGGCGCGCCCTAGGGGGGGCGTGCCCTCCACCCTCGTGACCACCTCATGGATTTCTTGACGGAGGGTCCAAGTCTCCTGGATCTTATCTGATGAGAAAATCACGTTTCCGAAGGTTTCATTCCATTGGGACTCCGTTTGATATTCCTTTTCTTCGAAACCCTAAAACAGGCAAAAAAACAGCAATTCTGGGTTGGGCCTCCGGTTAATAGGTTAGTCCCAAAAATAATATAAAAGTGGATAATAAAGCCCAATAATGTCCAAAACAGTAGATAATATAGCATGAAGCAATCAAAAATTATAGATACGTTGGAGACGTATCAAGCATCCCCAAGCTTAATTCCTGCTCGTCCTCGAGTAGGTAAATGATAAAAAACAGAATTTTTGATGCGGAGTGCTACTTGGCATAATTTTAATGTAATTCTTCTTAATTGTGGTATGAATATTCAGATCCGAAAGATTCAAGACAAAATCTCATATTGACATAAAAATGATAATACTTCAAGCATACTAACTAAGCAATTATGTCTTCTCAAAATAGCATGGCCAAAGAAAGTTCATCCCTACAAAATCATATAGTTTAGTCATGTTTCATTTTCGTCACTCAAGCATGCTCTCATCATGCACAACCCCGATGAAAAGCCAAGCAATTGTTTCATACTTTAGTAATCTCAAACCTATAAACTTTCACGTAATATATGAGCGCGAGCCATGGACATAGCACTATGAGTGGAATAGAATATAATGAGGGGGTTATGTGGAGAAGAAAAAAAGGAGAAAGTCTCACATCAATGAGGCTAATCAATGGGCTATGGGGATGCCCACCAATTGATGTTAATGCAAGGAGTAGGGATTGCCATGCAACGGATGCACTAGAGCTATAAATGTATGAAAGCTCAATAAAAGAAACTAGTGGGTGTGCATCCAACTTGCTTGCTCACGAAGACCTAGGGCACTTGAGGAGGCCCATTATTGGGATATAGAAGCCAAGTTCTATAATGAAAAATTCCCACTAGTATATGAAAGTGATAACATGAGAGACTCTCTACTATGAAGATCATGGTGCTACTTTGAAGCACAAGTGTGGTAAAAGGATAGTAACATTGTCCCTTCTCTCTTTTTCTCTCATTTTTTGGGCCTTCTTTTTTTTATGGCCTTTCTTATTTGGGGGGGGGGGCTTCTCTTTTTTTATGGCCTTTCTCTTTTTTTTATTCCTCACTTGGGACAATGCTCTAATAATGATGATCATCACACTTCTATTTATTTACAACTCGATACTAGAACAAAGATGACTCTATATGAATGCCTCCGGCGGTGTACCGGGATATGCAATGAACCAAGAGTGACATGTATGGAAGAATTATGAATGGTGGCTTTGCCACAAATACTATGTCAACTACATGATCATGCTAAGCAATATGACAATGATGAATGTGTCATGATGAACGGAATGATGGAAAGTTGCATGGCAATATATCTCGGAATGGCTATGGAAATGCCATAATTGGTAGGTATGGTGGCTGTTTTGAGGAAGATATAAGGAGGTTTATGTGTGAAAGAGCATATCATATCATGGGGTTTGGATGCACCGGCGAAGTTTGCGCCAACTCTCAATGTGAGAAAGGGCAATGCATGGTACCGAAGAGGCTAGCAAGGATGGAAGGGTGAGAGTGCGTCTAATCCATGGACTCAACATTAGTCATAAAGAACTCACATACTTATTGCAAAAATATACAAGTCATCAAAAACCTCGGCACTACGCGCATGCTCCTAGGGGGATAGATTGGTAGGAAAAGACCATCGCTCGTCCCCGACCGCCACTCATAAGGAAGACAATCAAATAACACCTCATGTTTCAAATTTGTTGCATAACGTTTACCATACGTTCATGCTACGGGACTTGCAAACTTCAACACAAGTATTTCTCAATTTCACAACTACTCAACTAGCATGACTTTGATATTATTACCTCCATATCTCAAAACAATCATCAAGCATCAAACTTTTCTTAGTATTCAACACACTCATATGAAAGTTTTATTATTAATCATGCATACCAAGCATATTAGGATTTTAAGCAAATTACCATGATATTAAGACTCTCAAAATAATCTAAGTGAAGCATGAGAGATCAATAGTTTCTATAAAACAAATCCACCACCGTGCTCTGAAAGATATAAGTGAAGCACTAGAGCAAAACTATAAAGCTCAAAAGATATAAGTGAAGCACATAGAGTATTCTATCAAATTCCAAATCATGTATGGATCTCTCAAAAGTTGTGTACAGCAAGGATGATTGTGGTTTACTAACAAGTAAATACTCAAATCATAAAAGACTCTCCAAGCAAAACACATATCATGTGGTGAATAAAAATATAGCTCCAAGTAAAGTTACCGATAGAAGTAGACGAAAGAGGGGATGCCTTCCGGGGCATCCCCAAGCTTTGGCTTTTAGGTGTCCTTAGATTATCTTGGGGGTGCCATGGGCATCCCCAATCTTAGGCTCTTGCCACTCCTCGTTCCATAATCCATCAAATCTTTACCCAAAACTTGAAAACTTCACAACACAAAACTTAAAGTAGAAAATCTCGTGAGCTCCGTTAGCGAAAGAAAACAAAAGACCACTTCAAGGTACTGTAATGAACTCATTCTTTATTTATATTGGTGTTATACCTACTGTATTCCAACTTATATATGGATTATAAACTATTTTACTAGCCATAGATTCATCAAAATAAGCAAACAACACACGAAAAACAGAATCTGTCAAAAACAGAACAGTCTGTAGTAATCTGTAACTAGCGCAAGATCTGGAACCCAAAAAATTCTAAAATAAATTGCTGGACGTGAGGTATTTATCTATTAATCATATGCAAAAAGAATTAACTAAATAGCACTTTCCAAATAAAAATGACAGCAGTTCTCGTGAGCGCTAAAGTTTCTGTTTTTTACAGCAAGTTCAATAAGACTTTCCCCAAGTCTTCCCAACGGTTCTACTTGGCACAAACACTAATTAAACACAAAAAAACAACAAAAACAGAGGATAAATAATTTATTTATTACTAAACAGGATCAGAAAGCAAGGAATAAAAATAAAATTGGGTTGCCTCCCTACAAGCGCTATCGTTTAATGCCCCTAGCTAGGCATAACAAGCAAGAATAGATCTAGGTATTGCCATCTTTGGTAGGCAATTATTCAATGAGGCATCTATGTCCCTTAGGAATTTATTTCTTTATGTTGATTATCAAACTCTTAGGCACAAGATCAAAAAATTCATTTGTAGCAATTGGTTCCTTAATGATAGCAAAAAGATTGGGATGAATACTTATAGATTTAAGATCCGTAGTTTCCTTACTAGATGGTTCACCCTTATTTTTAGGGACATACATAAGCTTGGCAATTTTAGTTGGAGGACTTGGAGTATTCTTTACGGAAGAAAAAGCGGTTCCCAAGTTCGTAATGATACCCTCAAGTTTATCGATTCTAGTAGAACCTAAGTTTATTTTGTCATTAACTATGGGTTCCTTTTCCTTAATATTTTTCAAAGTCATTCCTACCTTAGATCCATATTGGGTAATTTGATTGTGGATCTTTTTATCTAGATTTTCAATTAATTCAATAGTAGCAACTTTATTTTGAATAATTTCAAGTCTTTGCTTAACATGCTCGTAAGTTAACATAGTTCCATTAACCAAAAGAGGTGGTGAGCCAAATAAATCTAACATAGCATTATAAGAATCAAAAGTATGGCTACCCAAGAAATTCCCTCCGGTAATGGTATCAAGGATATATCTATACCAAGGACTAGCACCTACATAAAAATTGCGGAGAAGAACTGAAGTAGATTGCTTCCTAGTAGATCTATTTTGAGCATTGCAAATTCTATACCAAGCATCTTTTAGATTTTCTCCCTCCCTTTGTTTAAAATTTAGAACTTCATTCTCGGGAGACAACGAAGAAGATATGAGACTAGCCATGACGACAAGCGAGCAAACTAACACACACAAGCAAAACAAAAAGCAAACGGGCAAAAAAGAGGCAAATAGAGAGGGAGGATAGAGAGAGGGCGAATAAAACGACAAGGGTGAAGTGGCGGAGAGGAAAACGAGAGGCAAATGGCAAATAATGTAATGCGGGAGATAGGGATTGTGATGGGTACTTGGTATGTTGACTTGCGCAGACTCCCCGGCAACGGCGCCAGAAATTCTTCTTGCTACCTCTTGAGCACTGCGTTCACTACAAAAAAAAAGACACATCCGTGACATTTTGGGCCGAACAAAAAAAAATTCTGTCATACATATGACACTTCTATGACGATAATTGTGACAAAACCCGGTATCATCATAGATGTGGTGGGCTCCTACTTCTATGACAAAAAATCATGACAGAAAATGGGCTTTTCGTTCTGGGCCGGCCGGAGACGCAGTTGCATGACATTCTTTGGGCCGTCCATGACGGAAAAAATCATGGTAGAAGCGAGGGGGAGGAAAATTTCGGGGAGTTCCCGGTTACGGTGGGAGGTCGAGGGCCGAGCGATGCGCGCTTCTCTCGTACACGTACGCGCGTGTGTGTGAGGCGTTGGCTCTAACTAAACCCGAGCGAGGCATTGGGCTCTAACTGAACCCGGGCGATTGCACTGCAGGCTACGCGTTACTGAACTAGAGCGATCGATCGATGGCTATTAACTGAACCCGATCGAGCGATTCCTTCGCTACTGCTGCTAACTGAAGCCGATCGATGTTGCCTCTAGATGAACAGTGAGCGTTGCGGGGGGTTTGGATGAACAGTTCCCGGTGGGGGTGGATGAACAGGACCCCGTGGTGTTGCCTCTGGATGAACAGGACCCCGATCGATCGAGCCGGTTGGGGCTGGATGAACAGGACCCCGTGGAGGGCTGGATGAACAGGACCACCCCGTGGAGGGCAGGATGAACAGTAGATGGTGGAGGGCAGGATGAACAGTAGCCCGTGGAGGGGTGGTTGAACAGGAGCCCGTGGAGAGGGCTGGTTAAACAGTAGCCGGTGGAGTAGCGCGCGGTGGAGGCTGGATGAACATGAGCCCGTGGATGAACAGTCGCAGGTGGAGGCTGGAGGAGGTCGATGGTGGATGAACAGTAGCTCGTGGAGGCTCGAGGGGGTCGACGGTGGAGATGAACAGTATCTCGTGGAGTACCGTTTTGCGGTACGCCACGCCCCTCCCGATGAACAGGACCCCCGTTTCGACCGTAGCGCTCCCACACAAGTCCGTTTCGTCAGTTTTGCGGTACGCCACACCCCTCCCGATCAACAGGACCCCCGTTTCGACCGTAGGAGGTCCGTTTCCTCCGTTTTGCGGTATGCCAGACCCCTCCCAATGAACAGGATCCTGTTTCGAACATGGTCGGTTGAACACAAGGCCATTTCCTCCGTTTTGCGGTACGCCAGGCCTCGTTTCGATCGCCTGTTACGTCCAAGCCCTCCCGATGAACACGACGCATTCCGTTGCCTCCCCATGAACATGACACATTCTGTTGCCTCCCCATGAACACGACAACGACGATGTTTCTCCGTTCCGACCCAGCCATGTACACGAGCCCTGGTCGTACGTATGCGTGAGTAGGCGTGTGAGACCCCGCCCGTATGTACACATACGTGGCCGTATTTTTCTTTCTTGCACCCTGGCCGTTGTACGTACGTGTACATGCTACGTGTGTGCCTCTACTACGTCACGTGCGCGCCTCTACATCGACTAGTATATATGTACATACACGTTCGTGACCAGAATGACAACGCTACATACGCTTCGACCAGGTGGGTCCCGACTGTCAGGCACTTCCTTGCGTGCGAAGATGTAGCTGGTGGGTCCCAGCAGTCAGGGGCAAACATTTTTTTCGCGAAATATGGTGGCCCGTCCGATGGGTCCCCGCTGTCAGGTGGAGGAATAATTATTTTGCGCGTAATAAGGAGGCACTTCCTTGCTGCGGCAGTGGACCCAGCTGTCAGCGTCTCCACGCACAGTACTCTTCCGATGGAAGTCAGTCGTTGACCACATTGACCACGCCGTGCCGAGAGCACCACGGCGGTGGACGACGGTGAGGCCTAGGAAGGGGATGACCCAGAGCCGGGGAAGATGCGGCAGTGGAAGCCCGTGCGGAGAGGAGTACGAGGGTTCACTGGTTCGGTTGCGGTGTGAGGCTGCCGTCGCCGCAGGTCCTGGCCAATGGTGGGAATAGTAGGGGGCGGTGAGGCCTCCGCGGTAGCACAGCCGGCCACGGGAGGCAGGAGCATGCGGCACGACCAGTGCAGCTTTGGGCGGCTGGAGCAAGAAGACCAGAGGTTGAAGAAGCACTACGGTCGTTGGATGGACATCGTATGGTTAGTGGAGCTAGAATCGTTCATATTGACTAAGTTGACAAAGCCCTTCATCCCCATCAACTTAGTAGGCCCACAAGTCAGCCTCCCTGCAAGGTGGGTCCCAGCTAGCCGGGGGAGTATTCATTTTTTAGTACGTAATAAGGAGGCACTTCCGGTGGGTCCGAGCTGACAGCGGGGGGACGTTTTTTTCGCGAAATATGGTGGCACGTCCGGTGGGTCCCAGCAGTCAGGCGAAACGTTTTTTTCGCAAAATACTGGTGGCCCGTCCAGTGGGTCCCCGCTGTCAGGTGGAGGAATAATTATTTTCCGTGCAATAAGGAGGCACTTCCTTGCGGCTGTCGTGGACCCAGCTGTCAGCCTCTCCACGCACAGTACTCTTCCGATGGAAGTCGGTCGTTGACCACATTGACCATGCCGCGCTGAGAGCACCACGGCTGGTGGACGATGGCGAGGCATAGGAAGGGGACGGCGCGGAGCCGGGGAAGACGCGGCAGTGGATGCCCACGCGGAGAGGAGTACGAGCGTTCACCAGTTCGGCTGCGGTGTGAGGCTGCCGTCGCCGTAGAATAACAGGGGGTGTGGGTGAGTAGAGGGATGCCCTGGCCAGCGGTGGGAGTAGTAGGGGGCGCTGAGGCCTGCGCGGCAGCACAGCCGGCCACGGGAGGCGGGAGTAGGCGGTCCCGCCGGCGCTGCTTTGGCGGCTGGAGCAAGAAGATTAGAGATTGAAGAAACACAACGGCCGTTGGATTGACATCCAACGGTTACGTCTGCTAGAATCGTTTGTTGATGTATATAATAACTAAAAAAATCTTGCATACGCGTCAACTAAACAGGCCCACAAGTCAAACACCTCCCTCTTTTTTAATAATTTATATATAGCTCATGGCAACTTCTTATGCAATTTATTGCAGTCGTTTTTTTTGGTTGGCCAGGGCCAATTTCGCTTATTTCTGTGGGTTCCAAACTATTTTTAATACCGAAATGTCCAGCCAGATTTAAAGTACTTTGAAGATATATTTAAATTAGGTTAATGCCCAGTGAAATAGGAATCTGAAAATGTAATAAAATTCAGAAATTATGAAGTAATTGCCGATTTGTCATCTGTTTTTATATTTACAACCCATTTCATATTACTTTCAAGATTTGTAGACGTCTTGAAAGAGTTGCAGCCCATCAGGGCGTAGAAAAATAAGTAGGCCTGGATTGGGTATTCTTCAGAAAAAATAAACTGGGCTCATTTTCACAAAGAAAAAATAGCTGGGCTGGTCACATGGTGAACATAAAATATAAGCCTGGGCTAGACGGGCCACAGCCCAGTTCAAACCCTGCTCCGTCTCAACAATACCAAACAAAAAAACTACTGCTCGAGTAGCTACGTCCTAGGTGTCAGCCGATCTTGTGTTGTTCTCTTGTCTATTGACTATATACGCTCATAATGTCATGGGTCCCAGATGTCAGGAAAACACTAGGAGGAAGCATTTTATTTTTCCATACGCTGACGTGGTGGGCCCCTACTGTCATCCTCTCCACGTACTTCTATCGATTCCTGTTGTTTGTTGACCATGTTGACAACGCGAGAGTGCGGCGCCGCGGCGAGCGCACCAAATCGCGCGGAGGACATCGGCGTTAACGATTTAGGAGACGGTGGGGCAGCGATGTGTGCGCTGAGGCGCAGCCAGCCGTGGGAGGCGAAAGCAGGCGGCCCCGCCGGTGCTGGTTTGGCTTTGGCGGCTGGAGGAAGACAGGACTAAAGAAACACGACAGAATGTAAAAGCAGCAGGAGTACTTAACTACCTTAACTGAAACCAGCAGGGGCACTTAACAACCAAAGCTTAAAGCGGTATGAGTACTTATACAGGTTCAACCATACAAAGCACGCCTCGAACAGTGCTACTTTGACTACAGTTAACCAAGGGTGAGGCCGCCAAGCCCCAAGACAAGGCCCAGGTGCCACCCCGCGCATCCACAACCTTCTGAAAGCGGCTTCATCTCGCAACGTGGTCAATAAACAGGATATTCGCTTTAGAGCCATGGAAAAGCATGAACATAATCTTCTGTCCTATTCTCCAAGATGGACGGGCCTTCATTATTTGAGACCACCCATGAATAAGTATATTTTCACCTCCAAGGGGAATTGAGTAGGTCGACATAAACATCATGCTGTGAGCAAGCGCAAGTCTGACCCGACCATGGTCAGGCATCTGTATGACCTGTTCAACGAGTGCAGCAGTGGAACACATATCCCACATGGCCTTCCACCATTGAAACGCCCCACAAGGACCTCAAGACGATCAATAAAGTGTAGGAACTTGTGGATGTCGATCCAGTCAACTTCAGTGCCATTAGTAACAGCCGAGTTATTACAGAGTAATAAACGAGCAGACTGCTTAACTCTGAAAAAACCTACACGTGCCACCAATTATAAGAAAATATTAGTTAGAAGTAGCATCTTCGTGAGAGATTCATTGCTACTTCTAAAGTTTAATTGTGATTAGTTAGACAGAATAGGTGGATTAAGAAGTAATCGAGGCAACAAGCAAGAACCAGATACAAAACTAACATGGATGAACAATTGGAATGACGGGGGGTGGAAGATCGCAGTGAAGATGAGACCAGGTTCTGCTATTTCCATCAACATTCGTGCGCCAACTTTCAGTCTGTAACACTTGAGAAAGTTTATCCAAGTTCGGCCATAAAAAAAGCAGTGATCTTCTTGGTTCATGAACCCAACTCGGAACTTATATCCATGGCTTGTCTTCACTGTGACCATTAAACTAGTGTATTCAGTTATGGCAAGGCCGAGCATCTTGAGTACATGTGTTCTGGCAGAGCAAATAATACACTGTAGGAAAAATAATATGAGAACACATCATGTTCAAAAAAACCCCACCCTCCCAGATAGAAAAGAGGATTCTAGGAACATACTGTGTGCATTTCAAAATGCTGTGTTAGGATGAGAAGGAACAAGTGTGGCGTCTCGCCAAGGGCGCAGAAACCTGTAGGGTACTCGCACTTCGGGCACTGCAAATGAAACACACTAGATTTAGTAGGAAGAAAAATGCATCAACGGCGGCGGCTGCCATCCTAGGATTACCTGCGACCAAGGGACTTGGGTTTATTGGGGATGGATGAAGAATTCATACCTGGTTCTCCATGAGAAAACCCTATGCAATCGCCGAGAGGGGTTTTTCTCTAAACAAGCAGACGAGGGAGAAGGGGATTCAGGCCCAGTGAAATATTGCAGCTTCGTCCGTCCAGCTTACTGCTAAAGCTGGAAAGGGGGGTTGTGATTTGATGGCTCATTGGGCATTACTGCGGCGCTACGACCGGGGTGTGTCTACCATGAAGTTGTGCACTCTAATTTGTGCATATGGCATGTGGACCCCGTTGCCGGTTGCCCCACATATCAGCGAAAGGAAGTAGAAAGACAGGAGTAACTAGTTACACATCAATATATATTTTGACAGAGAGATACTCCCTCTGTAAAGAAATATACAAATCTTTTATATCATAGGCTCACCTTGCCGAGAAATATACTCCCTCTGTAACGCACGGGCATTACGGGGGTTCAGCTGAGAATATAATACTCCGTTTTTTTTAGGGATAAAAGCTGCTTTATTGAAGATTAACAGTCATAGGTATACAAATAATTTCGGGGGTTCCTATGAGCCAAAGATGGCGTCCACAGGGCAAAGAAGTAGCAGCTTTTGCGAGCACATGCACTTCAACATTACACTCGCGGTTTTCATGTATGATCTCCATGATTTGGAACATATTCTTCTTCATCTTGATCTCGTCCATAATAACTTTGCTGGGCCCCAAGTATGCCTCTCCGATATGCTTGACTGTTGCTGAACAATCAGTGCTAATCTGAACTTATTGCATGTTTAAGTCAAGAGCCAGAGATAGCCCCTCGCAACATGCCATTGCCTCTAGGATCTCTGGATCAGTAACACTTTCGCACACTAGTGCCGATGCTCCCAGGAAGAAGCCTGTATGATCCCGGCTCACAACTGCCAGGGCTTCCCTTTCACCATTGCGAGATAGCGCAGCATCAACATTCATCTTCGCCCAACCCACAGCAGGAGGAGGACGCCACTTCTGCACTGAGCTAGTGCTTCTCGAAACCAGGTTCTAGACTTTGGGCCGCAGGCCGACCCTGCATGTTTGGGGGGCCATGTTTTCTACCTCAGCGCTTTTCCTATTGCAAGTGATTGGTACGGCGCTGGTTTTAGATGCTGTCGCAAGGCAAATACACAAAATTGAATAAAGCACGGCAGCTGTTGGAATGAAATCGAACGACAGTTCCTAACTAGCAATCAGAGTTGCAATTCTATCAACGATATACCATGTGATAAATAATACTATCATACTACTTATACACACAGGACACTTGTTTCACCATGCCAGATTATTACATCAAAATCTCTCGGAGGATAGATCAGTTAGGCAGTTGCGTGCTGCTACGGAAGAATTTCAAAGTTGATTTGGACCAGCTCTCCTTGCTGAGAAAGTTCGATTTTGACATCATACCCTACCGCAAGATATGATTTAGATTTGAACCTTGACCATCCTTTAGCATCAATCATCATGCGACCATCCTATGTACTTACGATATATTGAGCAGGTTCATTCACACCAAGGCTGCGCATGGTAAGAGAAACTTGGCCGCGGTCGCCCGGATTGTTGAACGACTCCCTCATTGCTCCAGGATTTCTCTGTTTGCAAACAAGAAGACATACCCAAACAGTTAGATCAACACAGTGAATCATGTGAAACAACATGCAAAGAAAAAATAACGAAGCACTTGGGCGGCCAATGCTTACCAAGAAGGTGGACATGTCGGTTTTTGTAAGGACTTTGGTATATGAAGTGCGAACTGCAGCCCAGTCTGTTGCCGGTGCAACTGCACGGGCCGGAGCAGATGCAAGTGCAAGTGTTGGTGCAGGTGCCGAAGCCGCTGCTGCTGCCGGAGATGGTGCTCCTTGTAGAGCTGGTGCCGGTGTCGGAGCAGGTGCCGGTGTCGATGCCCGATCCTCCGGTAGATCAGACTGATGCGCTGACGTGGTTGGTGCCCAATCCTCAGCTGGATTAGACTGAGTTGCTGCCGCTGTCAGTGCTAGAGCAACTGTCGGTGCTTGATCTGTGCGAGACAGCGGCGATCGTGTCTGGTCTGCTATGATCAACTTTCTAACTTGACTAGGATCCGTGAGCGTGATCCAGTTTTTTTCTTCATTTCTTTTAAACGCGAGAAGGATTAATTGTGGCGTTTTTGTTAAACCAAACTACAGTTCATCATAGGGATTCAGCTTGTACTCAGACAACAGATTGATCCAATTTTTTCCAGTAATATAAGTGATGGACAGTGCCTTCGTTACTGACACGACATAAGAAGTGAAACCTGCAAAAATAGCCATCATACAGCAAACCAAACGGTTTATTCTGTGATGAATGTCACATGGCAAAACCTACATCGTAAAATTGCAGGAAAAGAAAGAAAACATGGCATTAAATCAATAAGATTTAGACAGTAAATCAATAAGATTTACTTGATGTGACACGAGTGAATCCTTACCAGGAAATCACTATGTTGAAGTACTAAACAGAAGATTGATCGTCCAACTACGCGTGGCATGCACGAGCCCCGCCTACTCCCACAAGCAGGACAGTCCAAAGGTCGTGACAAATCGTATGGACTGAACATCCATGGGGCTGGAAATCCTGGTGGGTGCGATAAACCTTGCAATGCATACAGATAATGGAGTGTAACCATAATTGATAGACCGTCCTCACAAAAAATATGATATGGATACTTCAAAATATACAGACTGAATTGAGTGGACAGACATTAACGTAGACCGTTCTCAGGACTGACCACACACCAAAAGCGGCAGTACTAATAAACAATACAGGGTTCACAAACACAAATCAAGTACTGAACAATAGTACTTACTATAGACAAGCAAAGTTGCACTAACTAAACTCTGCAAACTATTTTTTGCCACCGACCTACGGGATGAACCCTGCATAACTGACTAGGCCATGGACTTTGTGTGAGATGTCTACATGCACCATCACCATCTTGTCAACCTTGGAGAACCTAACAGAGTGGTCTTTCCACTCATAAACATGATGATGAAGATAGGCTGCATCAGATTTGTTGGGAAGCTTTACAAGAACCACACCCTTCGTAAGCGAAGGCACAACGAGGAAATTGTTGTGGTCAAGTACAGCCTCAAGAACACGCCTGACAACAATGCTACAGGAAAACACTAGTTCAAGACACGTGGCGACAAGGACACAGCAGCTGGATAGTTCAGCAGTAGAACTCATCATCGGGTCTTCCAGTTCACACGGCATGACTTTGAGAACTTCATCTCCACCGCAGACCTGGTTCTAATTCAAATGGAAACCATATTTTATTACTACCTCCGTTCAGAAATATAAGATGATTTTCGATATTATACTCCATATATGACAACATATACACACAGAAATGAGTGAACAAAGACACTAGAACATGTCTTCAAAGGCATGAGAGCAGAGGGATTACATGCAATATCCATAACACAAGTTACTGAAGCAAATATACCCTCTTAAAAGGTAGCATTGATGTTCATAAAGTACTCCCTCCGTCCCAAAATTCTTGTCTTAGATTTGTCTAGATACGAATGTATCAAGTCACATTTTAGTATTAGATACATCCGTATCTAGACAAATCTAAGACAAGAAATTTGGGACAGAGGGAGTAGTTGAAAGTAATCTATAAGAAATCAGTGTCAACCTCTCGCATGTTTTGGTCAAAAGAGGAATTTAGAACCGTCATTTGGCACACAAAAATCACATGCAAGATCACCCACAAAGTTGTACTACTAGTACTAGTACTGCGTGTTAGATGAAAAAACACGATCAAGATCGAGAAAAAGATCGTCAAGAAGAGATATTACCTGGACTTGCTTAATGAGGGATCCCGAAGAGGGGGGCTTGGACAGGGCGATGGCTTTGAGCTTGTCTGCGGTAGTCTCAGCGGGGTGCTTGCGCTTCTTCGTACCATGAGCCTCGACGGTTTTGGCCGGAGCCATAGACATCACTTCGACCGGTGCTCCAGCGTCCATCAAGAAACTATCAAATAGAAATAAAAGAAAAGAAACCATAATCACAAACCCAAAAGAAGAAAAGAGAGGGAGTTATAGGATCAGTCTTGGGGTTGCAAGACCGGGCTTTGGCCAGAATCAACACCATTGATGCGCTCACCTTTCCTTCTTTGGGAGAGAAGAACAATGGCAGAAGCAGGTCGGGGTTTTCTTGAAGAAATGAGGAACAAGACGAGGCAGAAGAAAGGGTTGGGTAGAGGGGGAGCTGAGAGTGAAGAGTGAAATGATGGTTGCTTCGTCCGTCCAACTTACTAGTGGAAAGGAGGGGGTTTCGTGATTTGACAGCTCATTGGGCATTACTGCGGTGCTTCGATCGGGGTAGTCTACCTTCACTCTACTACGGAGTAATTTAGTGCATGGCTGGTGGACCCCGATGCTGGCTGGCCCACACATCGGCGAAAGTGAGTAATTTAGTGCATGGCTGGAGGAGGATCTGCACGGTAGAGCGTGTCCACTGTTTTTCAGAAGAAAAAAATGATTACAGCAAGCGTTTCCACTATTACGACGAAGGAGTGTGAAACACGGCAGCCACTTGAACATACACAATGCTCCTACTACTAGGCATGTGCAGTGGTTCATACTTCAGTACTACACAATCTTGTTGCTAGTGTAGTAAGATATGACGATAACAAATGATGTTGTGCGCATGTCAAATACTCCTATATGTAACATAGTACCGCTTTTTCGACTGTCCGGTCGAGAATGGACGGTGAGATCAATGTTAACAGAACTAGGTCCACAGCGCACGGAGAGTACGGCGCTACAGTACTCCACGAAACATGGACCATATGAAGCACGAATAGTGTTAGGCAGGGTGTATGAAGGGTGCACGGGATGGGAGCAAAAGTTCCCTTCTCGACCCACTTTTGGGTGTTTGGCAGAGTGCATGAAGGGTGCATGAGTCCACACTAGTAGGTTGACAAAAATACACGAAGAGGAAACAACTATATTGAGATGAGAATGCAACCAAACACACCCACACGCTTTGTGCTACAGTGACTGATCTGCACCGTCTGAGTTTGATCCAACGGTCATGTTGCGCCGAGACATGGACATGCCCATGCAGAGGGCGCCTAAACACCACTGAAGTCCCTCTGCTTCTCGAGGCACACAACGTTGGTGATGCAAGGTGCAACCGCCCGCAGAGCCCGCTCCCGGTCGATGGGAGCCAGCTCGTCAAAGACGGCGTCCAATGGCACGAATGGATTCCGGTGACGGAGCCCTGAAAGGATTCGCCCGGCAACGTCGACGATAGTCCGCAACCCCTCCTTGTCCAGCTCAGCCCCCACCATCGCATGGAGACGGCTCAGCTCCTCGGAGATATAGGTGAAGAAGGAGACCAGGTCAGGAAGCCGCAGCTCGTTGAAGTCGACCGGGTGGTCGAACGGGTTTAGCCCGACGGCCGGCATCGTCGCGCTGACACGACGGTAGGCATTGCTCGGCCGCAACACGTGTGTGGCAACTTGGTTCACCAAGTGGTTGAGGCGATCTTGGACCTCGTCACGATCGGCCCGCTCGCGCTCCAACCGGCTCCCCTGACAGCCTATCGTATCTCCCGCTTTCTGCAGCAACGCCGCCGACGGCTCGAGCATCTTTGTGGTGGACGCCTGCCGCTTTTGAAGCTCCGTGAACTCCCGCACATAATGGAGGAGCATGGCACTCCTCTCCTCCTTGAGCTCACGGAGCTCCACGTCCTTGGCCCTGAGCTCCGCATCCTTGGCATGGAGCTCCTGTGTCAGGAGCCTCACCTCGGACTCCATGATCTGCTGCGCCGCCATGGCACCAGGTAGAAGCAATGGGGAGAGGAAGCAAAGGGGGCGAAACGGCTGAAAGGCAATGCAATCTACGGGAAGGCGGAGGGAGCGGGGAATCTTTTGGTTTTCACCACGGTAAAACACCAGCCGACGACTTCTCACATCAGGGAGCAGTGGGTACAGGCGGAGTCATCGTGACTAATTGCTACCGCGCCTGCTCCCGTCAATCAAAAAATTAAAAATCCTGCCGCACCCAAACACCAGAGCAACGCCGCGGTGGATATTTAAATTTACCTGCCGGCAAGTAGATAAAAAAGGGGTGAAAAAACAAAAGTGGCGGCGGCCTAGCTAATCGGTCGAACTAGCCCAACTAGGTAGCCACCGTGCTTCACTGATGTACTCGGCGGGAAAGGTGGTCTTTCGTGATTTGACGACTCATTTACTTGCTTCGGCGCTATGACCGAGGAGGACCCAGAAAACGCGCGGTAGGGCGTCGTCAGGAAGAATATATGCGTGCACCACCCGGGAGGACCCCGAAACCGCGCGGTAGGGTGTGCCACGTTTCGGCACGGAGGAAAAATGTGCGTGTAAAAATATACTATATCAGACGTAGTACCTATGGTTCGACCTCGGGACCCAGCCAGTCGGTTGAAAACAGCCCACTAGCCACACAGCTTCATCATGCAAACGTGGCATGGAGGATAGATGTGGTTAGCTCCGTCTCGACCAGCCATAACGTCTCTTGTTCTAGGCGATTCTTCTATTTTCCAAGTTTTTTTAGTTGTAATAACACCACGACAAGCTAGCGCCGCTCTTCGTGTGTGCCCGTGCAAAGGTTAGATGATGGAGAGAAGAGAGATTGAGATCGCAGACCTAGGACCCACCAGTAAGTGAGATAACGGTCATGCACGTGTTGACGAGGCACTCCCTCTACTCTACTCAACGCAAGTACTGTATAAAATCAAGTTATGGGACAAAGCCAACAACCGTTCGTTTTTTCAGGCTATCGACTTACACTTTGTAGTCCAGGTTGCCAGTTCGAATCTCGTCTTTCAGGTTTGTTAGTTTTAGGTCGAAATTTGATTAATGACAAGTGGGACCCCCATGTGTTGTTCCGATATTTCAGTGTAGGATGGTTTTTTTGAACAAGCACTTTGCGCGGTTAGACAAGTAACGGCACGAGTTACACATTTTTTGCAAGTTTACGAACAAAAATGACAGTGGCATAGAATATCACATCCACCCCACAGCTTAGATACTATGGTGATACGAGTTTTTAAACCGTTGGAAGTGAGATCCAATGGCTTGGGAGTAGTCTTCGTAATTATGCGCAATTTCCAAACTCTCTAAAGGTTTTTTTTGCAAATAAAATATTCAGGCCTCGTGTGTGCCGCTGCATCTTTGATCCAACGGCTCCCCGGTGCTCATATTAGGTGCTCCCCGTAGCTTAATTACCCGCTATGGTGATTGGAGTAGTTGTGGGCCGAATGCTACGAAAATATAATCTAAACCGACCGGAATAAATGCCTACACAAATTAATCCAAGGTTGGAGTGCCCCTCGCAATGTAAATAGCTCCGGCTTTGCGAGGGATGGAGAGGTAGTAGCTTCAACGCATGGAAGATACGGTGTGAGAAAGCGAGGTCAATCGAGAGACATATAGATAGAGAGACAAAGTGAGTGTGGTCCGACATTCATTGAACAAATATATATGCTCTGGAGAGATATTGTCCGATTGATCTTTTTGGAAAGGGTGGGGGTTGTAAGATAGAGCTTGAGAGATGATCCAGTCACAGACGTGTAGATATATTTTGTGGTAGGAGGAAGCAAGATCAACCGATCACATAGGGTCGCCGCGCGATCGAAAGAGTGAGATGGGTTGGAGAGAGTGACCTAGATAGCCGATGTGCATGAGAGAGTATACAATGTGAATAGGTCGAATTGGGCTCAAACATGGTTGAGGGAGTCCTGGATTAGGGGGTGTTTGGGTAGCCGGACTATACCTTCAGCCGGACTCCTGGACTATGAAGATACAAGATTGAAGACTTCGTACCGTGTCCGGATGGGACTTTCCTTGGCGTGGAAGGCAAGCTTGGAGATGCGGATATTCAAAGATCTCCTACCATTGTAACCGACTCTGTGTAACCCTAACCCTATCTGGTGTCTATATAAACCGGAGGGTTGTAGTCCGTAGGCAATCAACTCCATACACAACAATCATACCATAGGCTAGCTTCTAGGGTTTAGCCTCCTTGATCTCGTGGTAGATCTACTCTTGTACTACCCATATCATCAATATTAATCAAGCAGGAGTAGGGTATTACCTCCATCGAGAGGGCCCGAACCTGGGTAAAACAAAGTGTCCCCTGTCTCCTGTTACCATCCGGCCTAGACGCACAGTTCGAGACCCCCTACCCGAGATCCGCCGGTTTTGACACCGACAATGGTGATATATCATTTTTGTCCGAGAAATAGGGAGGTCAATCGAGACATACAGAGAGAGAGAGAGAGAGAGAGAGAGAGAGAGAGAGAGATTGAGTGAGCGTGGCCCACCATGAGGTCGAAAGAGTGGTGGCGGCTTGGATGGACTGACCTAGATAGACAATCTGCGTGAGAGAGTATAGAGTGTGTCGGTCGAGGCCCGAACAGGGAGATATATCATTTGTGTGTGAAAGAAAACGAGGTTAAACGAGACTCAGATAAAGAGATCGAGATTGAGCGAGTGTGGCCCGCCGTGCGGAAGAAAGAGTGAGACAGTCTCGAGGGAGTGACCTAGATATACAACGTGCGTGCGTGCGCATGCACGAGAGGTTGGGGGCTAGATAGGCAATGCATGTATTTAGCGCGAGAGGGTGAGAGGGAGAGGGGAGAGAGAGAGCTCGGCATGGGGTGCAATGGCGGGTGTGTGAGGTAAATACATTTGGTAACAGAGTGGAAAAAGGGGTTCTGTAGTTGGGAGACTTAGAGATCGAAACATGGAGAGAAAGAATGAACGTGTGCTGGAAACCGATAGCTTCCTAAGGTGGTTAGGAGAGGAAGATTGACCGATACAGGAAGTATGTAGCGTTTGTGCGGGGGGGCTAAAAACAACATTTGAATGTACATAGTACAAGACTTAATATTGATGTTTCAATTCGGTGTACATTGTAAGATTTGAACCAAGGACCAGGCATACGGGTAATTATTTCGAATTTGTGCCATACTAAGTTTCAAAAAGTTGACATTGACTCAGTTTGTTGTACTATTTTGTAGGTCATATGTTTGAATCCATCCAAAAGTTTTCTCACTACCATGGTGTTCATCATATACATGTGAATTTGTATTTAAAAAGTAGCATGGATATAGTGAAATGCGAAATCCACGTTAGAATTGGAGATCGCTACGTGACACACACTCTAATTCAAATAACTAACTACGTGACACACACTCTAATTCAAATAACTAATTATGTGACACACACTCTAATCCACGTTAGCGTGGGTACCGTTTCGATTTTTTTTCAAATAACTCCTCATTAATTAATTTATAGTACTCCCTCTGTTCACTTTTATAAGACCTTGAAGACATTTCAGACAATGTGCAAAACAGTTCATTTTAAGTTGTCTGAAATGACTTACAAAAGTGAACGGATGGAGTATTTCATTTCGAATGACTAATTATTGCAAGGAAAACATGGGCATGGTAATACATACAGATTCGTTTGCAAATGAAAGAAGATTCGTTTGCATTCTCAAATGTAGGCGCACCAGGCAAACCAGGGTCGTGTCGGGGTGGACGCTGCTTCGGTGCCATAAAGGCAACTGCCTTTGGGTCACTGACATGTGGGCCAGCCACCTGTTGGGCCCATATGTCATGGACACAAAGGCAGGTGCCTTAAGGCACCGAAGCATAGTCCTGTCGGGGTGGTCGCGTGTGTCGGACGGACGCGTAGCACCCAGCCACCCACCCCCCTCCCACCCCCCCAAAAAAAGGACGACGACAATATAAGTTCGCGCTTCCACATTTCGGATTGAAATATCTGGCAGCCCCAATTCCAGCCCTGCAAAATCTCTCTTCTCCACTGTCCCCTTCCGTGCCCAGATTGCTCAAATCCCTAATTCGCTGCCAACCCTAGAATCACCCCTCGTCTCGTCTCTTTCCCCACCGTTCCCCACCTTTGTGCCGGACGACGACGACGAAGACAACGGTCGCGCTTCACCACCGCACCGGAGCTACCTCATCTACGCCCTCGTCCACCGCACCGGGTGGTCCACCGACAACGTCAGCCGCCGCAACCGACGTGCCTCACAGACACCGAGTTCCGCCACATCAGGTGCGCTTCACCGATGTCGTATCCCAGCTCACCGGGGCTACTTCACCGAGCACATCGTCGCACCTCCGCCCCCCCGAGGCCGTTGGGGCTTCACCAACGGTCTCGACCACCGCATCGTAGCTCTCCGCTGCCACTCAAGATCTGCATCCGTGCGTGGCCAGCCAACGCCAGCGCATCACCCTCAACGGCTCTGAAGTGACCCGCACTCTAGCTAGGCGAGCATGCCCAAACGCCGACCCGAACTAGGTATCCACACATCACTCCCTTGTGCACTGTTCTGACGATGTTTGGACATCCTTTCACTGCTCTCTTAGCTTACACGCCTATGCAACTCTGACCTTAACTCTTATTTCTTCTGGAGATAACATCTGAAGCAAGCAAATCCATATTTTAGCGAAGCATGACGGCGCTACGGGATCTGGTACACATCCTGCACACCCGTATAACCTTGTAATTATCTGTCCTCCGGTACAACATCAAGGTCGATTCCTCTTATTTGATCAACCATTCGCCGTGTCAAAAATGCAGAGGGGGATGCAAGGAGCACAAGGCCTGCACATCCAAGCAAGTGGTAACATGGACTTGTACATGGAACATCCCAAGCGCAAGCAGAGCTACAGTGAGCCTGTACAACAAGCTAGCGTAAGTCCCTGCATTTCATTTAATTCGTACTTGCATTCATGTATGATTTGTGTGCAGTGGCTGATCCACGAATTCAAGTTACCAGGGGAGAACATTTAACTTAAAAAATACGAAGGCACTTGCACTCCGAAAATCAACATAACTTGAGAAATGTGAAGCTACATGCACTTTGAAAACCAGCTAATGATCCAAAGTAGTTCAGATTATAAACACTAAATGATGCAAGCACCAAAAAACACAAAATGCAACATGGTGTACAAGGACTACAAACATGGTCTGTACCTGCTTGAATTATTCGTTCTCTGGCTAAAAATATCGAAGTGTAATTGCACGTATAACCAGTGCGCAAACTGCATATCAATATATCTATCCTGCACAAGTATGCCAATAGTTTCAAACAATAGATTAGAAAAGTATTTATGCTATGTTGTCATGATACGGGGACTTTCCGGTAGATGGCCTCGACGTTTCCTCAAGCTATGAAAATGCACTATAATTTGCTTGTCATCAATGCCTGCAAATCTCTGTCTCTCTCAACATAGTAGATCATCATTAGACACTAAATCCTTCAATGAGCTTGCAAAATGCTTGCATTAGATCCCTTATTAGACACTATATGTTCATCACCAGGAGCATGTAAAATGTTTCCATCAAATCCTTCATTAGCAGTCTGTTCATTAGACACTTCAGGCTCAAGAACAACATGAGCTTGTATGTTTGCACCGGAAACTTGATTAGATACATCAGATTCAGTTAGTTCAGTATTGATTGGGGGAGTTATAAAATAAGTAGAAATTGGTTTCATTTTCTCATAGATTCCCTACATACAAGCAGTTTTACAACACCGTCAGGTTTAACTATTGGCCAGAAATTGAAGAGTTGAATTAGATATAATCAGGGATGTGATGTACCTGCTCGTTGTGCATGCTACTCTTGCAAGTTGTGACTGTCCGTTTGCGCAAGCTCGATGCCATGCTCGTGTTGCCGTCGCTGCCTCCCACGCAGGCTACAACCAGGGTTGGATCTTCATCTTCTTGTCCTTCCGTTCGCTTGAAGCCCGGCGACCGCCCTCCAACGAGGGCGCGAAGAAGTGCTGTGTCGGTCTGTCCAGCGGCGGCTAGGTTAGGAGCGAACCAGACTGGAGGCTGGAGCGAATGAATTGGGATTTTCCTGGTGTCAATCTATATGGGAGGCGCTCGTTTGGGCCGCGAGCCTGCTATAGGGCCTACCTTGCACTTATGTTATTGGTCCATCCAAATTGAAACATTTTTCTTCATTTTTTACATTGCCTGCTCGTGCGTTGGGACGAACAAAACTAGCATGGGACAACCTGGACGACTCAAACTAGGTGCACACTTTCCAGCCACCTGAGGCGGCCGCCCATACCAGCCCCTATGGTGGCGTCGCCCCTTTTTGCGTGTAT
The DNA here is from genome assembly GCF_056163025.1 of Triticum urartu. Classification (NCBI taxonomy): domain Eukaryota; kingdom Viridiplantae; phylum Streptophyta; class Magnoliopsida; order Poales; family Poaceae; genus Triticum; species Triticum urartu. The sequence continues at coordinate 435,254,341 of NC_141878.1, read as the reverse complement.
GATTGGATAGTGAAAAATATTCCAGTGGTGCTTTTGATTTACCCACAGAATGGTTGAATTGCTTGTTTCTATGAACTGAGTTTGCCAATAATGTGAAGAATGCCAGTCTTTTCATCCTATTGTAGATTGCTTAGATCTCGATATGCCAAAAGTAATCGCATGAAATATACAGTAAAAGCCAGTGTAATGTGTTTGGCTACAACTAGTCTGACTACACGTCCTCATATAACATATCAAGGACACACCATCTTACCAGATTAACCATTCGACTTACCCATGCAGTGTGGGAAGAAAGAAGTATTGGGACTGCGTATCCAAGCAATTGATGCCATGGACTCCTTCGTACAACCTTGTAAGCGAAAAAGAAGTTGAAGTGTGCCTGTACAAAGAACTAGCGTAAGTTCAGTTACCTGCTTCTCGGAATTTTAGTTAGCCACTTATTGCAAAATTGCTCAATTACGTTTCTTGGCTTAATTTAGTTTGCTACTGATTACATAATGGCACAGCCTGTTAATCATATTGTAGACTGCGCCTATCTATGTGTTTGATACTTACTGTTAAGAATTACCTGTTTGCCTTAACTTAAATCTCTACTTGTTTGTTTAACTGATTTGCTGCTGCAACAGCGGGTTACAATGATGTTAATAACTACTTTTCAACATTCAATTGAAACTCTTTAATTCCTTGGTTGTTTAACTAGTTTGCTGTTATAACTCCCAGTAGAGATGTTTTGCTAACTTCAACTTTTCTAAATCCAATCGAAACTTTAATGGCAAAACAGGTTAGCCCAAGATCAAAGAGCGAGGTCCCCATGGACGTTGCATCATCCCACAGCAGTGGCACCGGCCCAATCGTGCATTATGAATTGCCAACTGCTGATGCTCTAGAGGCTAAACTAGTGGTAGAAAGAGATTCTGCTTCTGCACTTAGAGATGAAGTTGACATGTTGAGGAAGCAAACAGCACAATCACAAGCAGTACTCAAGACAACCATTAAATATTTGGTGGATTTCAAAACGAAGCAAGCTGAGACTGACCAGATTGTTAAGGTCCTGAAGGAAAAAAGGAAATTAAATTCCTACTTGGTAAATCATAGGTGAAATGTTCTTTCCATAGTTGAATAACCTTTGTGTTGTCTGTTCATGTAATCAATCAAACCATTTGTTTTAGAGATCATGTAATAATTGTTTTTTTGTTTTTTTGTTTGTAATTTTATTTGAGCACAAGTCTGTATTAATTGATAAGACTCGGAGACATTTCATTTGGATTGTTGTGCCAGACCTACAAATATGCCAATCGGGCTGAATGTGCATTCAGCAATAGTAGTATAGATGGACCATAAGTGGCACGCATCGGAAAGGGCCAAGATGCTGGCTAAAAAAAGGATGATGTTGTAGCCAAAAAAGGTACAGCGGACTGGCTTATGTATGTTAGTTGATATTATTGATCCATATACTCTATAAGTGTTTATATGTTTGTTAGTTCCGTACATTCTTGGTTGATTGACTCGGTATTTGAATCTTGATACATCGCTTGTGTACATATCTAAATGGGAGTACACATTACGCTGCGTATGACATTTGAGTTGGACATGAAGTGTTCCAAATATTCGAATTCACCGTAAACTGGATTCTAGTTTCTGAATTTGAGTATTGGCATTTGTAAACCATATTCATATATGACAGTGGAATACATCTTTGTCGTCCTTTTGAAGATATATAAAAACACATAGAATGATTTATAAAGATTCATATAGGAATACAAAATGGATTCGAGTTTAGTTGCCAGGGTAAACGTGGATGCTTATTGTCCCAAAATTCGAAAGAAATAGCAAAATGTCCACTCCCACATCGGCTGCCCGAAGCCAAGTGTTTGGGAGATGGAAATTACTGTCTACCCATTAAACTGACAATCCATCGGCCCGATTTCCACTGCTCTAAATGGGGGTAGGTTAGTAACTTCAATTAGACGTGACACGACTGCCTCTGAGCCCATTCCGACACGGTGGGCGTCAAACATGGGCGGAAAAACTCATTTGATTCAAGCTCGTCCGAAAGACCTCTGTTTCTCCCTCCATTCCTCATTCATACACAGTGGGCGGCAAAACACCCTCTCCTCGTCCGAAATAGATGTAGGCTAATATTTTAAATAGGGGCAGATGTGTAACTTCCATCAAACGTGACACAACCGCCCTACCTGTCGGCCCCGTTCATACACCATGGGCGCCAACCGTGGGCGGCAAAACACCCTCTCCTCGCCCGAAATAGTTACTGGCAAATATTTGGGAGATGCAAGATTACCGTCCTATCCCCAACCGACGAGACGTCCAAATTTGAAACGGGGGATAAGTTCGTAACTTTATAATATTTCAGACAAGCACGTCCCAAAAACATGGTTCCCCGTACCTCTCCCTCCATTTTCCCATTCATACATCGTCCGCACTAGAACACCCCATTCCCACACCAGCCTCCGTCCGCCACCCCATCCATCGCCGCCGTCCTCCACCACATCCATCGCCATCGTCCTCCACCATGCCGGAGCGCCTACCAAGACCGCGTCGTCCACTGCTAGAGATGGACGTTTCTCATCCACGGCGACGGACCAATAGCCTTGCATCGCGTCCTCTCGCTTCATCGGTGTCGTCGTCCTCTTTGCCGGGGCCGCTCACACGACCTTCTCTTCCACCGCAATGGGACTTATCCCCCGATGCATCCGTCTACCGTCGCAGATCTGCTTCAACGCCACCGACAGCCATCGCACCCCCGATGCCTACACGGCGCCGCAAGAGAGGTGGTACTTCATATCTCCTCAACTTTTTGATCTCAACCAAAAAATAGATCTTAACTTGGTTACTCTGCTTTCTTCTCAGCTCTTAGAATTTAGTTCTTAGTTCGAAGCAAACAATGGATGCTAAATATCATTTCTCCGGTTTGCAGCTTCAAATCTGCCATGGCACAGCCATAATACGGTTTAATTGATCATGCTTAGGGTTTAATTCATCATGTTGGTTCCGTGGTGGTTTCTTTAATAGAAATCAGAGGGGAAACCCTCTTTTGCTAAAAAATATATGCTTAGAGTTTCCCCCTTTTATGATCACTATACGATCAGAATACATGCTTCGTGTCATAATAACACTGCTCCACCTCAAGCTAAACAAGCTTAGTTGTTCAAATACGAATCTGATATTATTAAAACAGAGTTGTTTAATGGTCAGCTAAATGTTCCGAAATTAGTTTCGAAAATGCATGTTCTCCGCTCGGGTGTGTGTCTCTGTGTGTGGTATGGTCAGCACGGTTGGGGAGGTGAACTTTGCATATGAAGGGGTATATAGGGAGACACTCTCCGAGTTGAAACCGCAATGCATTCCATAGATAATCTGACTACATTTTATGTTTTCATGAATCTCAGATTCTAAACAGCATCATAATGATTATGAGCTTGCGCGCATGAAAAGAATAAAGCAGAACAATGCCATGGCTGTCAAACTTGGCATTAATGGACTGAAATCAAGTCTGGATGCAATGCAATGCTAACACTCTCCACCTATAGATTCATGCTCAGAATGTGATCCTAACAGTGATTCTGAGCTAGAGGGAGACCTAAGTCAATGTAGCTCCCTAGTGGAGGAGTCAGAGGAAGATGCCCTATCTTATTCACCCATCAAGGTACTTTCTCTAACTTTCCAAGGTTACATTGCTCGCACATATCTTGCAACTGATGCTTTGCATTGCTTCTACTTTGTTGAACTGCCGTTAGCTTAGTTTACACATAGTGTATGTGAATACGCCCTGCCTATCCATTTTCAGTACATATTCCATCTGTCATCATACCATATTTATCCATTCAAATGTTGTTCTTGTGTATCAGACATTCAAAAGGAAGAGGGCAATTGCTGATGGTGGAAGAGCACAAGCAAAGTATTTGGAAAAGGTAGTGGCACCTGATAAATCAAATAGCCCATTAGGTGTAGTTGCAATATCACCTGACCCACAAAATACCCCAACTCTAGCAGACTCTAGCCCTACTACACTGGTCATTTCTGATGCCCCAACTCAGCAGACCCCAACTGCAGCAAAAAGTATGATTATGCCAGTTGACATAGCACCAGCTGTACGACGCAAAACCCCCATTCCAGCAAAGAGTACACCAAATCCAGTTGCCAAATTCCTTTACGAACCAGAGAGAGCCCCAATTGCAGCAAATAGGACCCCTATTCCATTTCTTCCCAGTTTAGAAGATGAAGCTTATGTTGTTGTCAGGAACTTTGTGCGCATCTTTCCTTCATGGAAAGATTATACCACAGACACAGAACAATTTCCAGTCTTCCTTCGCAACTTACGCGTAAGTAATGTACTAATGTTATTCATGGTCATTACTGCATATGTTTCTGCTGACAGAAGACACAAGATTTCATTCTTTTAAATAGGCAAGGCGCAAACTGGATTGTGATGACGAGCAAGGGTTGGTTGCGCTTTTCAAGCACTCGTTGATGAAGTATCATTCCTACCTGAGGCAAGCGCACTTCGATGGCAAGCCTCTGAACGAGATTTCTGTAAAGTCTCCGGTGCTACATTTATCCGACGGTGACTGGAATAATCTTGTTACACATTGGTCTCGGCTGTAGCGTAAGGTACTGTCTATGATATCACATCACAATTTGAACTACATTTCTGCATTTGCCTTAATGTCTCACTTGTACGAAAACTGTTAGCAGAAGAACATTCGTTCTCAAGGGACCACGGAATCTCACAACTATACTGCACACTGCATTGCTCTTGTGAGTACCTCTTGCCCTATATGACCATACTTACTTTCATAGCTGTTTGATTATGTAGCATCACTGCACATGTTAGCCTCGTAATCGTCCATTTGGTGGACATTATAAGATCCGTATGGACTCTTACATAAATTTAGAATCAACCCAATGCTTTTGAAGAGGTTTAGCTCTGCAGTCCTCTTGTAAGGACTGAACGTGGTCTATCACTATACTTACATTAACAGCTACTCCCTCCGTCCCATAATATAAGAATGTTTTGTACAGTACACCAGTGTTCAAAACACTCTTGTATTATGGGAAGAGGGATTGGTTCATTTTGTGGCATTTTGCATCTTATCTCCCTCGCCCACCATTTACTAAAAAAGATCAGATCTATATTTAATCTTACCAACAAGTAGAATACACAGACAATGCCAGTGCAGAAGTGTAGTCCATTGCTTTTGTCAGTACATTTTGTCCTGTAACACTTGTACTTCCAGGGATTGGTAGTTGATTATGTAGCATCAATCTGCATCTTATCTTCATTATCCTCTATCCCTTCCAGTATTATCATATCTATAATTATTCTCTACAAAATGTAGAGTACATGCAATGCTTATGAAGAAGATTTTGTGCTGAAATTCTTGAGTTATCCTTCCCTTGCCATGGAGAAGGGCATTATAAAGCCGGTGTTAACTGTTAATGTAAGTCAGTCCTTCTAAAGCCTTTATCCTTAACTGCTGTTTAATTTGCTCATACTCCCTATCGTTTACTGCTATTTAGTTTGCTGTTTCTACCAAAATGCATGTTCTTAAGAACTGTAAGTTCTAAGTTTTACTTGTAAAACCAAATTCCTTATTCATACCATGCACATTACTTAATACTCCCTATATGTATGCTTGTTTTTGTGGATCTATAATCCAGTGTGTGGTGAAGCAGCCCACGTTTGCACCTTGTCATCTCCTGTTTTATCTTACTGATGTGGCTGATGATATGAACAACATGCCATGCACATTATCCAAAATAGATACAATGATTTTCTTTGCCCTTCATCTATGCTTGTTATGTTGACATGGTAATCCAGTAGTGTAGTGAAGCTCCCCGCATTATGAACAATGCCAAATTATGCTATTGATATTTTGAACATACTCTTTATTTTCTAATTTGAAATTGGATAGAATTGACAGAACAGTTATCATCTTTGTTTATACACGTGCAAAACCTGTCATCTCTCTGCTTTGTTTCAAGGTGATATGCCTGATGGCATGCACAAGTCTGTTGAAGGCTGTGAGACAAACCCAACATATATTGCAGCAAAGAAGGCAAAACATCTTGAAGATAGCGAGACAACCCCAAAGTCTTGTCTTGATGCAGTGTTAAAGTTACTTGAGACTAACAGTCAGACAAGCTCACAGAATTCGTTGTCTGAATCAGTTCGACTTCTTTAGTCCCAAGTTCTAGCAGAAAGGCATTCTGCAACTCAACTTCGACTTGAAGTCCTATCTCTAAGAAAGATTGCGGAGAACACCAATGAGAACCTCATCGCTAAACAGCTACACCTGGAAGCTATGACCGACATGCTAGGCCGGTCTCACAGCCTTGCTCAGCAGCTTGCACAGCAATTCCCCCGCAAGGCTAACCTTTCTTGAACTGTCTTGGAAGTGGTCTTGGTTCAGTATTATTTTGTTACGCTGCAATGGTGCCCAATTTTTGTAATCTGCTTCTTCGTTGCGCTTTATGATCACTGGTGGCGAACTTTGATGCCCAGTGGATGTAATATACCTTAAATCCTTTATTGTGTAGTGTAGGTTTATTCTTAGTTACTATGCCATAATTTCTTTATTGTATAGAGTAGGTTTGTTCTTAATTCCTACTAGTTACGCAGCAGACCGATATGAACCCCGGCCCATGATTGTGCAAATCAAATCACGGGCATTTAACATGCCAAAATTGTTTGGGTCCTTGTTTGGCCCAATCAGATATCGGCTGCGAGCAGGCCGGATGCAAACCGGGCCGTAGTTAGGCCCAACTATATGACGGGCTTTTAACAGGCCGAAATTAATATAGGGCTGAAATGTTAAACGGGCCCTTAACAGGACAAAACTAATATCAGGCCGAATTACTAAGTGGGCCTTTAGCAAGTGGGCCCAAAAGCATAGTGTCTAGTTGACGGGCCGAATCTGATATGGGCCATAATTGAGCCCAAAGCCTCTTAAAGGGTCGGACCTGATCTGGGCCGTAATTTGGCCCAGAACGTGGTAGGCTTTTAACGGGCCGGATCTCATATGGGCCGCTATTAGGCCCGGAGCGTGGCAGGCCATTAATGGACCGGATCAAATATGGGTCGGCATTTGGCCCAAAACATGGCAGCCAGTTAATGGGCCGGCCTACTAGGGTCCTCAAAATCTTGTGGGCCTACAGCTGGGCCGGCCCATTAATGTCGGCGAAATCTCGTGGGCCTTTAGCTGGGCCGGCCCATTATGACCCGCAAGAATCTTGTGGGCCTTTACCTGGGCCGGCCCATTATGGCACACAAAAATCTTGTGGGCCTTCACCTGGGCCGGCCCATTATGGCCCGCAAAATCTTGTGGGCCTTTAGTGGGCCAGCCCATTATGGTCCACAAAGTCTCGTGGGCCTTTAGCTGGGCCGGCCCATTATGGTCCGCAAAATCTTATGGGCCTTTAGTTGGGCCGGCCCATTTAAACTTGTTGGGTCGTGCCACATGTCGACGTATCATAGGCGCCTTCTGTCCAGTGAGTGGATGACATCTGTCCCGACGATGAGCCGACACGTGTTTCCTCTCGCCAATGATGATTTTACACGTGGAAAATCCCCATTGGTCGGGGCTGTTAACGGGTTATCGGATCCAAAACCCGACCCGATAGCTTAACGGCGTTCCGTTACGGTGGATGCCACGTGTCGGTCACCCTTGACGAAAGCACTTCTGTGACACGCGATTTATCGTCATGGAAGTGGACACTTCCGTGATGATAATTTTGGTAATGTCATGGAACACTTCTATGATAGCACAGGTATGACTATCTTGATTCTGTCATAAATTTGTCATGGATGTACATGCATGACAAAAAAAGCGACCTATTGTCACAAACACGTATCATCACGGAAGTGTATTTTTTTGTAGTGGTTGGATTTCCCCGAAGAGGAAGGGATGACGCAGCAAAGTAGCGTAAGTATTTCCCTCGGTTTTTGAGAACCAAAGTATCAATACAGAAGGAGGCTATGCTTGAGTCCCTCGTACCTACACAAAAACAATAGCTCAACGCAACCAACGCGCTTAGGAGTTGTCAATCCCTTCACGGTCACTTACGAAAGTGAGATCTGATAGAGATGATAAATAATATTTTTTGGTATTTTTGGTATAGAGATGCAAAGTAAAAAGTAAAAGCAAAGTAAAAGCAAAGCAATAATAAAGTGATGGAGCTTGATATAATGAGAAAGAGACCAGGGGGCCATAGGTTTCACTAGTGGCTTCTCTCAAGAGCATAAGTATTCTACGGTGGGTGAACAAATTACTGTTGAGCAATTGACAGAATTGAGCATAGTTATGAGAATATCTAGGTATTATCATGTATATAGGCATCACGTCCAAGACAAGTAGACCGAAACGATTCTGCATCTATTACTATTACTCCACTCATCGACCGCTATCCAGCCTGCATCTAGAGTATTAAGTTAAAAACAGAGTAACGCCTTAAGCAAGATGACATGATGTAGAGGGATAGTTTCATGCAATATGATAAAAACCCCATCTTGTTATCCTCGATGGCAACAATACAATACGTGCCTTGCTGCCCCTTCTGTCACTGGGAAAGGACACCGCACGATCGAACCCAAAGCTAAGCACTTCTCCCATGGCAAGAAAAACCAATCTAGTAGGCCAAACCAAACTGATAATTCGAAGAGACTTGCAAAGATAACCAATCATACATAAAAGAATTCAAAGAAGATTCAAATATCATTCATAGATAGACTTGATCATAAACCCACAATTCATCGGTCTCAACAAACACACCGCAAAAAGAAGATTACATCAAATAGATCTCCACGAGAGAGGGGGAGAACATTGTATTGAGATCCAAAAAGAGAGAAGAAGCCATCTAGCTACTAACTATGGACCCGTAGGTCTGAAGTAAACTACTCACACTTCATCGGAGGGGCTTGGATGATGATGTAGAAGCCCTCCGTGATCGATGCCCCCTCCGGTGGAGCTCCGGAACAGGCCCCAAGATGGGATCTCATGGATACAAAAAGTTGCGGTGGTGGAATTAGGTTTTTGGCTCCGTCCCCGATCGTCTGGGGGTACGACGTCGGTGGAGCTTTGAGGGGCCCACAAGGTAGGGGGCGCGCCCTAGGGGGGCGCCCTCCACCCTCGTGACCACCTCGTGGCTTTCTTGATGGAGGGTCCAAGTCTCCTAGATCTTATCTGATGAGAAAATCACGTTTCTGAAGGTTTCATTCCGTTTGGACTTTGTTTGATATTCCTTTTCTTCGAAACCCTAAAACAAGCAAAAAACATCAATTCTGGGTTGGGCCTCCGGTTAATAGGTTAGTCCCAAAAATAATATAAAAGTGGATAATAAAGCCCAATAATGTCCAAAACAATAGATAATATAGCATGGAGCAATCAAAAATTATAGATACGTTGGAGACGTATCATGTGTTAAAAAGTATGATCCAATTGCTTGGCTTGTCATCGGGGTAGTTCATGATTAATACTTTGTGTTAGGAAGACCAAGCATGATAAGGCTATATGATTTTGTAGGAATAGCGTTCTTTAGCATTTTTATTTTGAAAAGCATGATTATTTGTTGGTATGCCTGAATATTGATGTCTTTATATCAAATTCTAGACTATTGGTTTGAATCACTCGGATCTTAATATTCATACCGTAAAAGAGATTACATGATAAACATGTTAGGTAGCATTCCACATCAAAAATTCTGTTTTAATCATTTACCTACTCGAGGATGAGTAGGAATTAAGCTTGGGGCGCTGATATGTCTCTGACATATCTATAATATTTTATTATTCCATGCTATTATATTATCAATATATGATGCTTTATATGCATTTATATTCTATTTTATATCATTTTTTAGGGCTAACCTATTAACCTAGTGCCTAGTGTCAGTTCATGTTTTTTGTGTGTTTTTGGCTTTTTAGAAAATCAGTACCAAATGAAGTCCAAATGTGATGAAACTTTACGATGATTTTTTCTAGACTAGAAGGGCCCCTAAAAGGTACGGGAGGAGGCTAGAAGAGTGATGAGAGAGCCACAAGCTCACAGTGCGCGTCCCCCGAGCTTGTACCCCCCCCCCCCCGTAGCACCCCTTGACCTAATTCCACCTCTATAAATTCAGAAATATTCCCAAACCAACAGAGAGCCACCCGAAACTCTTTTTTCGCCGCCGCGAGCTTCTGTTCTTCCATGCGTCTATAGGCCTTTTCGTACTCTGTCGGAGGGGGGATTGATCACGGAGGGCTTCTACATCATCCTTGTTGCCTTTCGATGATGTGTGAGTAGTTCATAATAGACCTACGGGTCCATAGCTAGTAGCTAGATGGCTTCTTCTCCGTCTTTGATCTTCAATACAATGCTCTTCTCAGTGTTCTTGGAGTTATATCCGATGTAATCTTCTTTTGAGGTGTGTTTGTTGGGATCCGACGAATAGTGGGTTTATGATCTGAATATTCATGAGAAGTAATTGAGTCTTTTTTGAACTTTTATGCATGATTGTTGTAGCTTTGTATTTCTCTCCGATCTATCTATTTGGTTTGGCCAACTAGATTAATTTATCTTCAGGGGGAGAGGTGCTTTGTGACGGGTTGAATTTTCGGTGCTCATTATCCCAGTGACAGAAGGGGACAAGACACGTATTGTATTATTGCCATTAAGGGTAAAATGATGGGGGTTTTCATATTTATTGGATTTACCTTTTCTACATTATGTCATCTTGTTTTGGGTGTTACTCCATTTTCTATGAACTTAATACCATAGATGCATGCTGGATAGCGGTCGATTGGTGGAGTAATAATAGCAGATGCAGGTAGGAGTCAGTCTACTTGTCTCGAACGTGATACCTATATACATGATCATTGCCTTGAATATCATCATAATTATGCACTTTTCTATCAATTGCCCAAGATTAATTGGTTCACCCACCGTATGCTATGATAAAATTGCAGCAATTTATCCATCTACCACTACAAGATTTGATCCTTGCAAGTAACAAGTTCAATGGGATTGACAACCCTCTTGCCTGCATTGGGTGCAAGTATTTGCTTTTGTGCGTGTAGGTGTTGTTCACGAGGATTTGCGTGATTCTCCTATTCTTTTGATCAACCTTGGTTCTCACTGGGGGAAATACTTATCTACTATACTGCATCTCCCCTCCTCTTCGGGGAAAATCCCAATGCAACTCACAAGTAGTAATAGGAAATAAGTTGGGCTTAAATGTGCTTGCCATATGATTCATGATGCTCTATTACATGTTTCAATTACTATTCTTATGTGAGTATCATTAAAATCATCATGCCTAGCTACAAAGGCATTAAATAAAAGCGCTTGTTGGGAGACAACCTAATATTTACCCCTACTGTTTTTATGTGTCAACATGATTAATCTATTGTCGTAATCATGTTTTGTATATTTTCTTTCAATAATGTGACAAAGTGAAGCCTTTGGGATAGTGTGGATGCAAGTTGAATTGATTCTGTGCAAAACAAAAACTTTTGCGCCCTGTGCGAGAATTTTTATCATTTGCTAGAACGTGATCTTAGTCTAATTTTTTACATAGTATTGATATAAATTTCCAATGTTTTCCTAATTTTTCAAAAAAAATTGGAGTTACAGAAGTATGGTTTTAGTTCAGATCATTACAAATTGTTCTGTTTTTTGACAGAATCAGTTTTCAATGCATTGTTTGCTTGTTTATAGTTTCTATGACTTATATTGGTAAACGTAAATTGTATAAATAATAGAGTACAATAAGAATTATGTAAGAACAATTATGAATCTTGTCTTGACAGTACCAAAGTGAATGATTTATTCTTTATCATACTAACCTATCTCATGAGTTTTGTTAGGTTTTCTGTGATTGAAGTTTTCATGTTTTTGTTGAGATATCGATGTAAGGAGAATAAGGAGTGACAAGACCCTAAGATTGGGGATGCCCAAGGCACCCCGAGGTAATATTCAAGGAAGACTCAAGTTTCTAAGCTTGGGGATGCCCCAGAAGGCATCCCCTCTTTCATCTTCAGTCTATATTTTTATTTGTCGCATAATATTCGTTTGCTTGGAGCGTCTTTTTGTGCGTTGTTTAATAAGCTCATTAGATCTGAAAGTTTTTAGTGGGAGAGAGTCTTTACATAGATACTTATTTATTTTAACTACTCATTGATCTTCACTTATATATTTTTGTGAGTAGTTTGTCATTTACTCTTGCGCTTCACTTATCACTATCAGATCTCATCCTTGCAAGTAACCGTGAAGGGATTGACAACCCCTTTATCGCGTTGGGTGCAAGTATTTGTTTGTTTGTGCAGGTGCTATCATTGGAAGCTTGTGTGTTCCTCCTACTAGATTGATACCTTGGTTCTTAACTGAGGGAAATATTTATCTCTACTTTGCTACATCACCCTTTCCTCTTCAAGGGAAAAACCAACGCAAGCTCAAGAAGTAGCAAGCTCCTGCGGGAACTACTGACGCACCATGGGGATGGCAGCAAGGATGATGTAGATAGCCTCCATGATGGATCCCCCCTCTGGCAGAGTACCGGAAAATGCCTCCAGATGAGATCACAAAAGAACAGAGGCTTGTGTTGGCGGAAGAATTGTTTCAGATGCTCCCCTGGGGGTTTATGAATATTTAGAAATTTATAGCGTTGGAATTAGGTCAGACGGAGCAACAAGGGACAACAAGGGGGCATGTCATGCCTACCCCCTGGGCACGCCATGCTGCCTTATCATGTCCTCGTTTGTCATCTGGACTCCCCCGAAGCTTCTAGGGTCACTTTGGTCCCCAAAAAATGTCAAGAAGTTTAATTATGTTTGGACTTCGTTTGATAGGGATTTTCTGTAAAACCAAAAGCAAGCAGAAAACAACAATTGACACTTGGCACTAAATTAATAGGTTAGTTCCCAAAATGATATAAAATGGTATATAAAGCATACAAGATTGATAATATAATAGCATGAAATAATCAAAAATTATAGAACGTCGGAGATGTATCAACATGCAGCAACCCCTTCCCCTACGCCACTACCCATCATCCCTACTCCATTTACCAAATGGTAATTAAGGGTTTCCCTATGGACGCAGCTGAGGCGGTCTCTGTTTATCTCTATTGCAATTGTCTAAGAAGGAGGGAGATAAGAACTATCACTACCGACCTCCGCTTCCCACCTTCACACCAGTAGTAATAACCTTTCATCCAGAGGAGGCATATGTTGGATGGTTGATTTCACCCAACATCAAGAAGATAAGTAACATAAAAAATATAAATAGGATGCCATCATATTGTCATTCAATCTTAAACATACTAGGGTTCCTCCATATCCCCGAGAAGTAGGGAAACTTCTCGCACATCGAGGGCGTGAACATCATGGGATGAATCATGATGAACATGGGAATGGAGTCAAAGTAACTGAAAGTGAATCCACACCGACAAATTTATTACAAAGATATGGAGATGGGATGGTGATAGCGAAGCCGGATGGTGAAGATGCCCTCTCGATGCGGTGATGCAAGGGCCGAGTCCTTCGATCAATTCCCCCTCTACAATCCTTCTGGAGGCTAGAGTTCTCCATTCTGGATGAGTTTTTGGTGGCTAGGCGTCTCTGATTACTGATCCGATCGCGCAGGGGTGAAATAGCTGACCATGCGACATTGACATTATGAGGTACGGTCAATGGTACGAGCGCTTGCACTCGTACCATGCGCCGTCGAGCGCTCTGTTGCCTCATATGCAACTTCTTTCTTCTCGTGATAGAGGCGAAGATATCATGTATTTCTATGAGATGATAAACTGTCGTTTACGATGGAGTAGAATTGACGATCCGACTAAGAACATGTTGACAACCCACAAGTATAGGGGATCGCAACAGTTTTCGAGGGTAGAGTGATAATTCTTTCTCCCTTATTTTTTCTCCGAAAATAGGAATTTATAGTGCCAGGGTTGAGGTCTGCGGGGCCACCAGGTGAGTACAACCCACCTAGGCACACCAGGAGAGGAGGGCATGCACTGGTGGGTTGTGCCCACCTAGGGGCCCCTCTCCGGTAGGTCTTGGCTTCAGAAATTCTTATATATTATATATAAAATCCTTGAAAAGTTTCATTCCATTCTGAGAACTTTTATTTCTGCACAAAAACAACACCATGGTAGTTCTCCTGAAGACAGCGTCAGTCCGGGGTTAGTTTCATTCAAATCATGCAAATTAGAGTCCAAAACAAGAGGAAAAGTGTGATAAAAAGTAGATACGTTGGAGACGTATCAACTCCCCCAAGCTTAAACCTTTGCTTGTCCTCAAGCAATTCAGTTGATAAAAACTTTTACAAACTCTTTTGCTCTTGTTTGCATAAATAAGCTTAAACAACACCCAGGTTTTCAGCCAGCATTATAACAAACCATGTCGACAATAACTCTTAAAGATTATAATGACTCATATCAATGACATAATCAGCTAGCGAGCAATAATAAGATATCTCAAGCAGCAACATGTTGTCAAAACGACCATGATATAATATGACAATAATGGTATCTCGCTAGCCCTTTCTGGTACCGCAAAACATAAATGCAGAGCACCTCCAAAGTTCAAGCAGCGACTAAACATTGTAATTCATGGTTGAAAAGATCCAGTCATCATGCACCCAACATTAGCTACACACAATGCATAAATCATGACCGATGTGCTCTACTCAGTTTCTGGCGCTTGTTTTAGAGGGTGATGACACAACTTAAGAGTAAATAGATAGTCCCTTCGCAGAGGGAAGCAGTGATTGCAGAGGTGCCAGAGCTCAATTTTTAAAACAGAGATAAATGAAATTTTGAGACATGCACCCTTCTCATTTACTTCACGACCATCAGTTATCAACATCTTCCATGCTAAGCACGCTAGTGGCGGTTCCCAAGCGATAAAAGTATAGGTTTACTCCCCCTCCACCATCAATCACACTCCACAGCTTATCTGAAACAACGGGTGCCATCCATACCAACATCAATCCCGGGGGAGTTTTGTTTAATTATTTGCATTTTTGAGTTCAGGACTGGGAATCCCTATTACCGCCCATTTTATCGTGCGCTGGCAAGTGAATAAACACTCGACCTGAGAATAACCCGCTTAGCATGGAAGATACCGACCACCTCCTGTCATTCCATGAACGATCCAGGCACACAAAACGGGTAATTTTTAGAAGTTTTTAGAGGTGGGACATGCAAATTTACTTAGAACGGCAGGGTAATACCGCATATAGGTAGGTGGTGTCGGTGTCAAAACCGGCGGATCTCGGGTAGGGGGTCCCGAACTGTGCGTCTAAGGCGGATGGTAACATGAGGCAGGGGACACGATGTTTTACCCAGGTTCGGGCCCTCTTGATGGAGGTAAAACCCTACGTCCTGCTTGATTATTCTTGATAATATGAGTAGTACAAGAGTTGATCTACCACGAGATCAGAGAGGCTAAACCCTAGAAGCTAGCCTATGGTATGATTGTATGTTGTCCTACGGACTAAAACCCTCCGGTTTATATAGACACCGGAGGTGGCTAGGGTTACACAGAGTCGGTTACAAGGAAATCTACATATCCGTATTGCAAGCTTGCCTTCCACGCCAAGGAGAGTCCCATCCGGACACGGGACGAAGTCTTCAATCTTGTATCTCCATAGTCCAACAGTCCGGCCAAAGGATATAATCCGGCTATCCGGATACCCCCTAATCCAGGACTCCCTCAGTAGCCCCCGAACCAGGCTTCAATGACGTCAAGTCCGACACGCAGCATTGTCTTCGGCATTGCAGGGCAGGTTCCTCTCCAAATTTTGAATGTTTGTTAAGCAGTGTCCGGCCCCATAAAAGTTGGACCTCTTGGCTTCTACGCCCAATAAGGGCTATCTCAAACGCGTTGAATGAATATGAGGAGCCAGGGCATTTTTACATTCGCCCCCCTAGCCAGATAAATAAATTGTCTATTAAAGGGATGGGGATTCTTAGATCCAATCCACATCATCCTCCCCCGGCGAGAATCCATCGGAGCGCGCTTCGGAAAAATCCACTCCAGCATGGCCGACCTCCGCAGCTCCTCCTCCCGCCCCCGTAGCCCTAAGCCCGGTGATTGGGAGAGGTGTTCTGTCCCACACAGTCGATTAGTCAAACTACAGACTAAGGGATTTCTCCCTCCAGCGTATATGGTTCCCGTCCGAGCCGGGCTCGCCACCTACAATGGCGGGGAGCAAGCGAAGAGCTTCCCCAGCCCCTCTACGGGGGAGTGGGTATGCCTTGTTCCTTACTTATTAAGGGGACTTGGATTTCCAATTCATCCGTTCCTCCACGGGCTCCTGGAGTTTTACGGCCTCCAACTGCATAATTTCACCCCTGCTTCCATATCACACATCGCCGGCTATGTTGCCCTCTGCGAGTTATTCCTGGGCTGCGAGGCTCATTTCGAGCTGTGAAAATGTTATTTTGCCTCGTCCCCCGCACACAGGAGGGGTCACTTTATCAAGTGGGCGGAGCCGAGATATGGCGCATCGCCAAAACCGGATACCTGTCCGGTACTCCGAAGAAGACGTCCGAGGACTGGCCTTCAGAATGGTTTTATATGGAGGACGTCCCCATTCCGGACCCTATTTGGCGGGGTCTTCCTGAGTTCAACAATGCTCCTCTGAAGAAACGCCGAAGCTGGCGCCCACGGAGCCCCCAGGAGGAAGACAACGGAGAAGTCCTTTACCTGATGAACCGGATTAAAGCGCTGGCTCAATCAGGATTGATAGTAATCGATGTTATGTCAATATGCATAATGCGGGGAGTGCAGCCACTTCAATATCGAGGGCACCCCCTATGGTGTTTTAACAGCGAAGACGGTGCCACCCGTTGCGGACGTAAGGGTCCGAACAACGCTGCTGCTTTAGCAAAAATCCTGTCCGAGCTGTTCAAGGGAGAGGATGAGGAGTTCATCCGCATCAAGCCACGGGATGGATTCTCCATGTACAACCCTCCAAGCTGGGTGAGTTATATCTCCTTACTCCCATTCTTCCCACATTCTTTGTCGTAGGTACTCACCTTGCCATTTTACGGCAAGAACTGCAAAAAGCCATAAGGGAGGTCAACAGCCCGTCCCCACAACCAGAGGACCCTGACCGGGCCCTCGGTCCCGGACTCGAAGAAGACCCGGACATATTCATGGAGCTGATAGACCGACCGTTCTATCAATTGAGCTGTGATGACGCCATGGTGGCCATTACGGCCGACTATCCCGGACTGCTCCCTGCGTCGCTCGTAAGAAAAACCAAAATCCCAACTCAAAAAACTAGGATCCCCTTTTAGATACTTCACCTACCATATACATATGGTGTTTTACAGGGAAGGCATTCGGGACGCCGTGCCGAACCCACAGCAACTCGCCAACAAGAGGCATCGAGGCCGGGTAGGCCAAAAGGAAGGCGGTTAGGACAGAGACACTGGCGCAGAGGTATGACAAAAACCCCGCTCCATGGTTGTCATCTTTCTCAAAATGTAATGACATCCATGTTTCTTTAACAGAAAAAATGCTCGCCGGATACTCCCCCTACATCCGGTGAGGCTGCCGATCATGGGGCGGACGCTGACATGGGGCGGACGCCGGATACTCCCCCTACAGAGGATGCAGATAGACTATCCGCTACAAATTCAGAAGTGGAGAGCCCCATGAATCATAGGCGTCGCCGGGCCGTACTCCGTGACGCTTGCTTCTCACCAGAGGCATTTGATGCCTTCAATTCTGGAGACGCATACCTCCGTGCTGCTCAAAATGGTATAGCCAGAGCCACGGACCAGTATGTAAGGGATGTACGGGTAAGCAAATCTGATGATTATATGTATCAATAGCCCCTGAGACTTGAAACAGTTAGCAGAACTGATTTAAGGATCATCTATTGTGCAGGTTCTTACAGAGAAGAATACTCGACTGTCACAGGAGCTGGAGGAATGCAAGACCCAGCTTCGGGCCGCCGTTGCCGCATTGAAGGAACCTAAAAAGTCCCCAGCTGGTAACATTTCTTTCAAAGAATGATAGGTACCATATAGCGTGCGGTGTGGCTGCCGATCTAAAAATAGATATTGCAGATGAATCCAGAGAGAATCCGGAGGACCAGCATGTCGTACGACAGCTAAAGGCTGGCGAACGCGTGCTGACTGAGGTCGGGCGGGAGAAAAACAATCTCCAAGACGCCAATACCAAGCTGAGCGTGGAACTGAAGGATGTTCGAGCCCAGCTTGCGGACTCCGAGAAGGAGAATAAGCGGCTTCGACGCGGCATTTTCAGTAAGTGCTTGGATGAACCTTTAAAAGGGGGGCGGCGGAGAAGCTGGCTAACAGAATTATGTCTGCAGGTATGCTGACGGGTCATCCTGCGGAGGAGATGCCCAGGTCTGCGGGTGATCTTCTACCCGAGCTCTCACGACTGCACGAACAAGTTCGGCAGGTGATGTAAGGTATTGCCCAGGCCTTGTGGCCATCCGTCTCCCTGCCAGAAGGCATTGGAGAGCTTGCAGAGAAGCTCAAGGGAGCACGGCGGTGCTTCTGATTATGGAAGATATCGGCCTGCCATCAAGGTGCCAGGGAAGCCTGGGCCATGGTGAAGACGAGGTATACCAAGGCTGACCCAAACCACATGGCCGAGGTCGGACCTGTGGGGCCCGATGGGAAAGAGATCCCCGTTAGCTTAGTGTATGGGCAAGTAGAATTAGCCGCAAAGTATTCCCAACAGGATTGTAGGCTAGACAGCCTGTTGGATGGTATAGAAGAGGAATTTAGTCAGTCTACATGACTATGTAATTAAAGTGACATGTATAATGCCTTCTAGCCGGATTGTAAATCATTTGTCATGGCGGACCTTTTCGCTTCAACCTCAGGACCCGATAGTCCGGAGTGTGTCCGAATACCCGCTTAGTTATATAAGAACCGGGGTATGCGTGGAAACCAGGCGTAGGGGTCATTAGTGCTTGAACAGACAAGTACCCAACTAGTTGTGTTGTATTACATGGGTAGTAAGAAACATCTTCCAGGGAGAATAGTTCCGTTAGGGGTTCCTTTCCCTGGGTACGCATGCCCTAAAGTGCATGTCCGGACTGCGAGAGGAGACGCAGGCAAAAACATCTGGGGGCACATATGGAAAATAAATAAAAATCAACTTTTGTTCACCAACCGGATATTCCCTTAAGAACGCTAGCTTTCGGCTTCACCCAGTCTGAGGTACACATCCGGTTGACCCGGCAGTAACAATCGCAGAGGTGCTCCCCTTATGCCCTAGCCGAATTAACGGGAACGTAGGGCATAAATACAAGAGCCAGGCAACCCAGCTTGGCCAAAACTTAAGTCATATCGATGCATATAATGGCGAAGAAAAGGTACATGCGGAAGAATAACACATGTGCGGGGTATGAAGCCCAGATAAATAATTAAGCTTCTGTGTAAGAAGCCCCCAGGTATAATGAGTGCGGTTAGCGCGTCTATAGTGTGCAAGCGAGGCACAAGTTGGCCCTTCAAGGCCTTGAGAAAGAATAAAAGGAAGAAAGAGAAAAAAGACAGATAATGTACATGCAAAAAATGGACAGAGGAAAGAGACGAACATAGAGTCCGGCGCTAGGCATAGAATCTTCGGAGTCTGGCTGCGTTCCATGGGTTCGGCTCAAGTCGATTATTTGATGCATCCCGCAGACGGTACGCTCCACCGGTCAGAACTTGGTCAATAATGAAGGGACCTTCCCATTTGGGCTCGAGCTTGGTTTTTTTCTTCTCCGGCAGGCGTAGAACTAACTCGCCAACGTTATAAGTTTTGGCCCATACTTCTCTGGTTTGGTATCTGCAAGCATGTTGCTGATAGAATGCGGAACGAGCTTTTGCCACGTCGCGCTCCTCCTCCAGGGTGTCCAGACTGTCCTGCCGATCGAGATCGGCTTCTCTTTCTTCATACATGCGCACTCGAGGTGAGTCATGAATTATGTCGCAGGGCAAAACCGCCTCTGTGTCGTAAACCATAAAGAAGGGTGTGTGTCCGGTAGTATGATTCGGCGTGGTCCGCAGCCCCCAGAGTACGGAGTCGAGCTCCTCTACCCAGTGTGCGTTAGACTCCTTTAAGGACCGCACTAGTCTGGGTTTAATGCCGCTCATGATAAGACCATTTGCTCGCTCAACTTGGCCATTGGTTTGTGGGTGATAGACTGAAGCATAATCGAGCTTGATGCCCATGTTGCTGCACCAGAGTTTTACCTCGTCGGCCGTGAAGTTCGTGCCGTTGTCAGTGATGATGCTGTGGGGGACGCCATAATGGTGTACAACCCCGGATATGAAGTCTATCACCGGTCCGGATTTGGCCGTTTTAACAGGTTTGGCTTCTATCCATTTGGTGAATTTATCCACCATGACTAGTAAGTATTTTTTTTCTTGTGGGTTCCCCCTTTAAGGGGTCCAACCATGTCAAGCCCCCAGACCGCGAAGGGCCAAGTAATGGGGATTGTTTGGAGGGCGGTGGGTGGCATGTGGCTTTGGTTTGCAAAAAGCTGGCAACCGACGCAGCATTGGACCAAGTCATGTGCGTCTGCCCGGGCCGTCGGCCAATAAAAACCTGTATGGAAGGCCTTGCTTACAAGGGCCTGGGCTGCGGCTTGGTGGCCGCCGAGTCCGGCATGAATTTCTGCCAAAAGCTTCCGCCCTTCCTCTCCGGAGATGCACCTTTGAAGGATTCCGGTAGTACTTTTTTTATACAGCTCTCCCTCGTGGACCCTGTAGGCTTTAGATCGCCGCACTATGCAGCGTGCCTCATTTTGGTCCTCGGGAATTTCCTGCCTAGTTAGGTAGGCCAGGAATGGTTCTGTCCACGGGGCGATGATGGCCATTATTACGTGGGCTGAAGGTGTTATTTCGGTGGCAGAGCCTCCGATTATGTCAGAGTGTTCGGTATCGGGTATTTTGGCTGGGTCCGGACTATTGTTACCGGTGTCCCCTTCCCATACCACGGATGGCTTAAACAACCTCTCCAAAAAGATGTTGGGGGGATCGCATCACGTTTTGCGCCGATGCGGGCGAGGATATCCGCCGCCTGATTGTTTTCCCGAGCCACATGGTGAAATTCGAGCCCCTCGAATCGAGCTGACATCTTTAGGACGGCATTTCGATAGGCCGCCATCTTCGGATCCTTGGCATCGAAGTCTCCATTTATTTGGGATATTGCAAGGTTCGAATCCCCACACACCTCCACGCGTTGAATGCCCATGGAAACTGCCATCTAAAGACCATGTAACAGGGCTTCGTATTCGGCTGCGTTGTTGGAGTCTATATACAGTATCTGCAGTACGTATTGGATTGTATCTCCGGTTGGGGACGTCACGACGACGCCAGCCCCTAGACCAGCCAGCATTTTGGAGCCGTCGAAGTGCATGATCCAATTGGAGTATGCGCCGTACTCTTTAGGTAGTTCGGCTTCCGTCCATTCGGCGACAAAGTCGGCCAATACTTGCGATTTAATGGCTCGCCGGGGTTTGTATGTTATGTCGAACGGGAGGAGCTCAATGGCCCATTTGGCAATCTGTCCCGTGGCGTCGCGGTTGTTTATAATATCATTAAGTGGCACTTCCGAGGCTACTGTAATCGAACACTCTTGAAAGTAGTGTCGCAGCTTCCGGGATGCCATGAATACCGCATAGGCTATCTTTTGTGGGTACTGTGACTTGCATGGAGTGAGGACAGTGGATACATAATATACCGGCTTTTGAAGGGGGAATTTATGTCCGTCTGCTTCTCGTTCGACGACAAGCACTGCGCTTACAACCTGACGAGTTGCCGCAATGTACAACAGCATTGGTTCGCCGATGTTCGGTGCGGCCAGGATTGGGTTGGTTGCCAGTATGGCTTTTGTTTCTTCCAATCCGGCTGTGGCAGCGTCCGTCCACTTAAAGTGTTCGGTGCGCCGAAGGAGGGGATAAAGGGGTAATGCCTTTTCTCCTAAGCGGGAGATAAAGCGGCTTAGAGCCGCCACACATCCAGTTAATTTCTGGATTTGTTTGAGGTCTGTTGGGGTAGCCAACTGTGACAGAGCTCGGATTTTGGCCGGATTAGCTTCAATTCCTCTACTGGAGACAATGAAGCCCAGGAGCTTTCTGGCCGGTACGCCGAAAACGCATTTTTCTGGATTGAGCTTGATGTCGTATTTTCGAAGGTTGTTGAATGTGAGCCTCAAGTCGTCTATTAGAGAGTCGACGTGCTTGGTTTTGACGACCATATCATCTACGTATGTCTCTACTGTTTTGCCGATCTGTTTCTCTAGACATGTCTGAATCATGCGCTGATATGTTGCGCCGGCATTTTTGAGCCCGAAAGGCATTGTGTTGAAACAGAAGGGGCCATATGGTGTGATAAATGCCGTTGCGGCTTGGTTGGACTCCGCCATCTTGATTTGGTGGTAGCCGGAGTATGCGTCGAGGAAACACAATGACTCGTGTCCTGCGGTAGCATCGATAATTTGATCAATGCGGGGGAGGGGGAAGGGATCCTTTGGGCAGGCCTTGTTGAGGTCCTTAAAATCGACACACAGGCACCAGGATTTATCCTTCTTTGGTACCATCACCAGGTTTGCTATCCAGTCCGGGTGTTTTATTTCTCTAATGAATCCGGCCTCTAATAACTTGGCTAGTTCTTCTCCCATAGCTTGTCTCTTAGGTTCCGAGAAACGCCGAAGAGTCTGCTTGACCGGTTTGAATCCCTTTAGAATATTGAGGTTGTGCTCGGCCAGCCTGCGTGGGATTCCTGGCATGTCTGAGGGGTGCCAGGCGAATATGACCCAACTCCCGCGCAGGAACTCTCGTAGTGCGGCGTCCACGGCGGGGTTTAGCTGTGCCCCGATGGAGGCTGTTTTCGTAGGGTCCGTTGGGTGAACTTGGAATTTGACTATTTCATCTGCTGGTTTAAAAGAGGTGGACTTGGATCTCTTGTCAAGTATCACGTCGTCCCTGTCCACTGTGGAGCGTAGCGCAGTTAACTCCTCGGCCGAAAGGGCTTCGGACAATGCCTCGAGGGCCAATGCGGCTGTTTTGTTTTCGGTGCGGAGTGCTGTGTCCAGATCACTGGCAAGAATGATGATTCCGTTGGGCCCGGGCATTTTGAGCTTCATGTACCCATAATGGGGTATGGCTTGGAAGATTGTGAACGCCTCCCGTCCTAAAAGGGCGTGGTATCCACTGTTGGGGAACGTAGTAATTTCAAATTTTTCCTACACACACACAAGATCATGGTGATGCATAGCAACGAGAGGGGAGAGTGTTGTCTACGTACCCTCATAGACCGAAGCGGAAGCGTTGACGCAACGTAGAGAAAGTAGTCGTACGTCTTCCCGGTCCAACCGATCCAAGCACCGTTACTCCAGCACCTCCGAGTTCTTGGCACACGTTCAGCTCGATGACGCTCCCCGGGCTCCGATCCAGCAAAGCTTCAGGGAGGAGTTCTGTCAGCACGACGGCGTGGTGACGATCTTGATGTTCAACCATCGCAGGGCTTCGCCTAAGCACCGCTACAATATGACCGAGGTGGAATATGGTGGAGGGGGGCACCGCACACGGCTAAGGAACGATCACGAAGATCAACTTGTGTGTGTCATGGGGTGCCCCCCTACCCCCGTATATAAAGGAGCAAGGGGGAGGGGGCGGCCGGCCTAGGAGGGGGCGCGCCAAGGGGAGTCCTACTCCCACCGGGAGTAGGACTCCCTCCTTCCTTGTTGGAGTAGGAGAAGGGGAAAGAGGGGGAGAGGAAGAAGGAAAAGGGGGCTGCGCCTCTTGTCCAATTCGGACCAGAGGGGGGGCGCAGGCCTCCTTCCTTTTGGCCTCTCTCCTCTATTCCCGTATGGCCCAATAAGGCCCATATACTCCCCGGCGAATTCCCGTAACTCTCCGGTACTCCGAAAAATACCCGAATCACTCGGAACCTTTCCGATGTCCGAATATAGTCGTCCAATATATCGATCTTTACGTCTCGACCATTTGGAGACTCCTCGTCATGTCCCCGATCCCATCCGGGACTCCGAACTCCTTCGGTACATCAAAACTCATAAACTCATTATATAACTGTCATCGAAACCTTAAGCGTGCGGACCCTACGGTTCGAGAACAATGTAGACATGACCGAGACACGTCTCCGGTCAATAACCAATAGCGGGACCTGGATGCCCACATTGGCTCCTACATATTCTACGAAGATCTTTATCGGTCAGACCGCATAACAACATACGTTGTTCCCTTTGTCATCGGTATGTTACTTGCCCGAGATTCGATCGTCGGTATCTCAATACCTAGTTCAATCTCGTTACCGGCAAGTCTCTTTACTCGTTCCGTAATACATCATCTCACAACTAACTCATTAGTTGCAATGCTTGCAAGGCTTATGTGATGTGCATTACCGAGAGGGCCCAGAGATACCTCTCCGACAATCGGAGTGACAAATCCTAATCTCGAAATACGCCAACCCAACATGTACCTTTGGAGACACCTGTAGAGCACCTTTATAATCACCCAGTTACGTTGTGACGTTTGGTAGCACACAAAGTGTTCCTCCGGCAAACGGGAGTTGCATAATCTCATAGTCATAGGAACATGTATAAGTCATGAAGAAAGCAATAGCAACATGCTAAACGATCGGGTGCTAAGCTAATGGAATGGGTCATGTCAATCAGATCATTCACCTAATGATGTGATCCCGTTAATCAAATAACAACTCTTTTGTTTATGGTTAGGAAACATAACCATCTTCGATTAACGAGCTAGTCAAGTAGAGGCATACTAGTGACACTCTGTTTGTCTATGTATTCACACATGTATTATGTTTCCGGTTAATACAATTCTAGCATGAATAATAAACATTTATCATGATATAAGGAAATAAATAATAACTTTATTATTGCCTCTAGGGCATATTTCCTTCATCCACTACTGAACGGGGCCACTTGGAATGTGATTTCTTCGGACCTATAGTTCTCCGACGTGCCGAATACCACATCTAGTGTGATTTTCCCGGCATAGCGTGCTTCTCGACTAGGGATGATTCTTCTGAAGGTTGTGCTGCTTTGCTCAATGCGGTTCCAGTCTATTTCCATTTTTTGAAGAGTTTCCTCATAGATGAGGTTCAATCCACTGCCGCCGTCTATGAGTACTTTGGTGAGTCGAAAGCCGTCCACAATTGGACTGAGGACCAGTGCAGCTGGTGCTCGGGCTGTTCGGAATTTAGGTTCATCACTGGCATTGAAGTTAATAGTCGTGTCACTCCATGGATTCATTGCTGCCACGTGGAAGATTTCGGCGAGGCTGCGGAGTGATCGCTTGCGCCTATTATTTGATGTGAAGGTTTCGAAGACTGATAATACTCTATTGTTATCCACGGGATGATGCTCTGTGGTATTTGGGATGAGAAGATCCTCACCACTTTTGGCCACCTGCCGGAGTACCCAACATGCTCTAAGGTTGTGTGTTGGTGTGGTATCCGCTGTACTATGAATTTTGCAGGGGCCGTTGAGCCATCCCTCCAATACGGTTCCATGCCCTGTAAAGGGTTTTTGTTTCTTTGTAACTAACTCGGGTGTCTTATGATAGTGCACCCCTTTACTTCGGACTGGGTGTATATTCCATCGCACAGTACTTTTGTACTATGGACGCCAAGTCAGCGAAGCGTGATATGTCATGGTGACTTAAGGCGTTGAGGATTCCCTTGTCCGTGCAATTATTGTAGAAAAATGAGACTGCGTCTTCCTCGCGACAGTCCTTAACCTTGTTCATCATAAGGAGGAATCTGGCCCAATAATGATGTACTGTTTCATGGGGCTCTTGCTTGATGTGGGAAAGATCGTTTATGTCTGGGTGGGTGGGTGGATTTGAGTCCGAACCCCTACCCGATCTGAGACCCAGGGGCCGAGGAGTTTCCGATCTTGGAAGTTCGGATTCCGGGATGTTGCCCGATAAGTCTGGCCCGCTACCTGACTCTAGGTTCAGGGCTTGGGTGATGTTCTCCCGTAAACGGGTATCCGGCTCGGAGAGTTCAGGAATCCGGACATAGTTAGTCCTCAAGATAGAGGAAGAATCGCCGCATTGTTCCTCCACCACCGCAATATGATGGGTGACCGGTGGAGAGTTAATCTCCCTTTGATCGGGTTTAAGCCCAATCCGATCATAGTCTGTAGCAACCCCCAGGGCAGCGATACGATCCAAGAGGTCGTTTAGGGAAGAGAGCTCCATTGGATCCATCTGCTCGGCAAATTCCAAGCCGAGGTGGAGGCTGTTTTTGATGACCCGAGAAGTCGTCGTCGGTGCAGCGGCCGAACGGGCGGTTATGATGAAACTGCCTAGCCGGAGAGTTTGGCCGACAGCCAGGGCTCCCTCGGCGGTAATGTTGTTTTTAAAAACAAGACGAGGCATCCTTCCTTATGGCGACGGCACAGTGGAACTCTCAGTGAAAGCACCAATGTCGGTGTCAAAACCGGCGGATCTCGGGTAGGGGGTCCCGAACTGTGCGTCTAAGGCGGATGGTAATAGGAGGCAGGGGACACGATGTTTTACCCAGGCTCGGGACCTCTTGATGGAGGTAAAACCCTACGTCTTGCTTGATTATTCTTGATAATATGAGTAGTACAAGAGTTGATCTACCACGAGATCAAAGAGGCTAAACCCTAGAAGCTAGCCTATGGTATGATTGTATGTTGTCCTACGGACTAAAACCCTCCGGTTTATATAGACACCGGAGGGGGCTAGGGTTACACAGAGTCGGTTACAAGGAAGGAGATCTACATATCCGTATTGCCAAGCTTTCCTTCCAGGCCAAGGAGAGTCCCATCCGGACACGGGACGAAGTCTTCAATCTTGTATCTCCATAGTCCAACAGTCCGGCCAAAGGATATAATCGGGCTGTCCGGATACCCCCTAATCCAGGACTCCCTCAGGTGGACTCATCTGGAATAACTTTGGGTTCAAGGTTTTTTATGTACAAGCAGAATCCCCACTTAGTACAGGCGAAGGCTAGCAATTTAGATTGAGAAGCGGCCAGCTAGAGAGCAACAACGATCATAACCATGCATTATGCGTAAGTAACATTAGACACTAGCATGAGTAGGATATGACACCATGAATATAAACATTATAGAGGCTATGTTGGTTTTGATTCAACTACATGCATGAACATGTACCAAGTCAATCCACTTGAACATTCAGAGGAAGATACCATATCATCATACTACATCACAATCATTTTAACGCTATGTTGATATCCAAGATAAATCATTATCAACTCCCAGCTACTTATGCATGGCATGAGAAACTATAATCTCTAATTGTCATTGCAAACATGTTTAATCATAATGGGATGAAGCATGGATACTAGGTTAAACATATTTACACAGACAGGACAAGTCGAGTTCATACCAGTTTCTCTTTGCCATGGCCAGTTCATCGAATGTCGTCATTATTGCCTTTCACTTGCACGACCGGATGATATGAAAATAATAATAGTGCAACAATGCCATGGACTAAGCTGGAATCTGCAAAACATTTTATTCAACAGGAGAAGACAAGGTAAAATGGGCTCTTTATTAGTTCAACAGTTATTCATATGTGAAACACTCAACATTTTCATCATGGTCTTCTCCTCGGTACAACTCGAATAAAAGAAAAGAAATTCAGAGAAACACACTAAAATATTTTTGGAGTTTTTGGTTTTCTTTAGCAAGCAAAATAAAAGGGAAAAGCAAAAAACGAGAAAAACTATTTACACGGGAAAGCTCCCAACAAGCAAAAGAAGAACAAGGAAATCTTTTTGGATTTTCTTTTTAGTACTACTACTAAGCATGTATAGAAAGTAAATTAACTACAACTAATTTTTTGGTTTTTCTAAAGTTTTTCAAACACATAAGAAGAAAGCCAGAAAAAAATCTAAGCATGGATGATACAATGAAAAGGTGTGAGCACCGGCAAATGGAATGAGTGAACATGAATGTAAAGTCGGTGGAAACACGTACTCCCACAAGCTTAGGATTTTGGCCTAACTTGGTAGTCGATCAGTTGCCTGGAGGCTAGTAGGGGTGCTAAGGAGCGGGCATCCACTCGTCCCACTGTGGAGGCTCCTCCTGTGTTGCCTCCTCAGCAGCCTGAGCATTCTGGTAGGCGATCATGTCCGCGGGCATGATCCTATATCCGCCCCTAGCAACAGGATCAAACAAAGCAGGAGCAGGCAATGGAATAACATCACGAGTCCTCACACTAAAAACCAGGTTATATGAAATAGGGATGTGAGGAGATTCAATATCGGTAAAATGGTGGTGATCCATGGCTGCATGGTCTAGGTAAACTTTGGTCAGAGGGAAATCATGAGGGTGTATCTTAACCTCGAAGTGAGCCGCCAAACGAGTAGCAAAAATCCCACCATGTATGTCACCCTGGGGTTTCTTAAGATGGAGGCGTCGAGCCACAATAGCTCCCAAGCTATGAGTGTTGTCTCCCTCTAGTGCTCGGCGTAAAACAGCAAAGTCTGGTGCACTGAGCGCACCTACTTTCTTTCTAGCAAGAAAGCACTTAGCAACAAATAAAGCAAAATAATGTATGGCAGGAAAATGTATGCTAGCGGTCGTGGTGGCTGACACCCCGCTCTCATCTCCCACTGTCAAAGTGCGATAAAAATCCTCAAACCCAGCCGGCCTAGGCTCAGCCAAGCTCCCATCAGACGGGATCATGCATATGTCACAAAACTCAGTAAGTGGTATCTGATGGTTTTCAACATATAAATCAAAGCTCACTTCAGGAGGATTATTTCTAGGCAAGAAAGTAAAGCTCTGAGCAAAGATGTTTGTGAAGATGTGGTGCTGGTCACACTCATCTGCGATGAAGTCGGTGAGGCCGGCATTAGCAATATATTGCATGAACTCCTCAAGAATTCCAGCCTCTTGCAGGAATGGGGTGTGCGGCCATTCGCACAGTCGTATCTCCGCCAACCTTCGGGGTGGAGATCACTGTCAGAAGACTTCCCAATATCCCCCTTGGAGTTCTTCTTAGAGACAAACTTCCTGAAGATATTCAAGTCTGCGTACAATTTTCTAAAAATAAAAATTTTGGAGTGACAAAATTTTGTCAACAAAACTTTGTAAGATTGGTAGCAACTACTCATAGGGATAGATAGAAGCCATAGCAAGCATTCAAACTACTTAGAACACTAAGAATTTAACATGCAAGCACATCTACAGCAGCACCAAGAGTACCTAATTATTCAAAATATAAGCCACTAAAACAAAAACTAATTGGACAAATGGTGGAGTCACATACCAAGCAACAATCCCCCGAAACAGTTTCGGAAACGGAGCTTCGAGCAAAGATATCGAAATCCGTGGGTTTGAGCTCAAGAACACGGGAGAGAGAGCAATAGGGGTTTTTTCTGGAGGTAAGTGATGATGTGGGCTAAAGAGATAAGTGAGGGGGCCACGTGGGGACCACAACCCACCAGGGCACGCTTGGGGGTGCTGGCGCGCCCAGGTGGGTTGTGCCCACCTGGTGCACCTCCCTCTGATGTTTATTGCACCAAAAATTCTCAAATATTCAGAAAAAAAATCATGTAAAATTTTCAGGGCATTCTGAGAACTTTTCCTTTTGGGACATTTTTTATTGCACGGGAAATTCAGAAAATAGACAAAACATGGCATTTCATAAACAGAGAACAAAAAGTAGGGACAGAAAGTAGTGCTTACTAAATTCATCAACTTCATACCGTTCAAAAATGATCCATTGATAAGGTTGATCAAGTCTTATTAACAACCACTTTCAATTAGCATGAAACCGAAGAACTTTCGTAAATCACTAAGTTACCTCAATGGGGATATGCATTTCCCCAACAATAAGTATTTCATATTTCTTTTTGACAGTAGGTAGAGGTATTTGAAAACTTCCAATAGTGATTGTCGGAGATTTTTCAATAACATTAATACCATTCACTTGGAATTGTTTCTTCGGAAAGTGCACTGTATGCTCATTACCATTGATATGAAAAGTGACCTTGATTTTATTGCAATCAATAATGGCCCCTGCAGTATTCAAGAAGGGTCTACCAAGGATAATCGACATGTTGTCGTCCTCGGGCATCTCAAGTATAACAAAGTCAGTCAAAATAGTAGCATTAGCAACAACAACGGGCACATCCTCACAGATACCGATAGGTATGGCAGTTGATTTATCACCATTTTCAAAGATATTTCAGTAGGTGTGAGTTTATTCAAGTCAAGTCTTTTATATAAAGAGAAAGGCATACCACTAACACCAGCTCCTAAATCACACAAAGCAGTTTTCACATAATTCTTTTTGATAGAGCAAGGTATAGTTGGTATTCCCGGATCTCCAAGTTATTTAGGTACTCCATCTTTAAAAGTGTAATTAGCAAGCATAGTGGAGATTTCAGCTTCCGATATTTTTCTTTTATTTGTGATGATGTCTTTCATATACTTTGAATATGGAGGCATTTTCAAGATATCAGTCAAGCGAGTACACAAAAAGACTAGCCTCAGCATTTTAGCAAAGCGTTTAAATTCTTCATCATCATTCTTTTTAGTTGACTTGGATTGAAAAGGCATATGTTTTTGAACCCACGGTTCTCTTTCTTTACCGTGTTTTCTAGCAACAAAGTCTCTTTTGTCATATCTTTTATTTTTAGCTTGTGGGTTATCAAGATCAACAGGTGGTTCCATCTCAACATCATTATCTAGTTCTTTATTATTTGGTTGAGAGTCTTCATGAACATCAGCATTATCTTTTTCATTATCACTAGGTGAGTGGTCATTACCAGATTGAGTTTCAGCATCTGAGGTAGAAACTTCATCTTCATTATCAAGAGGTTTTTCTATTTTGGGTTCACTAGAAGTGTGCAAAGTCCTATCATTTTTCTTTTTCTTCCTAGAAGGACTAGGTGCACTAGTGTTAGCTCTTTGTGAATCTTGTCCAATTCTTTTAGGGTGTCCCTCAGGATAAAGTGGCTCCTGAGTCATTTTACCTCCTCTAGTTGCAACTCTAACAACAAAGTCATGCATATTATGATTCATTTCATCAAGCAATTCTCTTTGTGATTTAGCAACTTGTTCTAATTGAGTTTGAACCATAGAAGCATGTTTTCCAACACCTCTAACATCATTTGATATTTTAAATAATAAATCACTCAAGCGAGCAATCATATCAGAATTATATTTCAATTGTTTCATAACATTTGCATTGAAGTAATCTTGTTTTCTTATATAGTTTTCAAACTCATAAAGGCATTGACTAGGATGCATATTGTGAGGATTATCATTGTCATTGAATTTCATAAGAGAATTTATCTCTACCACCTTAGGCAGTGGTGGTGTATTAAGCCCATGTATTTCTTCAATAGGAGGTAAATTTTTAACATCCTCAACTTTAATACCTTTTTCCTTCATAGATTTCTTTGCCTCTTGCATATCTTCAGGACTGAGATATAATATACCCCTCTTCTTCGGAGTAGGTTTAGGCGGTGGTTCGGGAATAGTCCAATCATCATAATTTTTCAATATGTTATTCAATAATTCTTCAGCTTGTCCAACAGTTCGTTCCCTGAAAAAACAACCAGCACAACTATCTAGGAAGTCCCTAGAAGCATCGGTTAGTCCATTATAGAAGATATCAAGTATTTCATTTTTATTAAGAGGATGATCAGGCAAAGCATTAAGTAACTGGCAAAGACTCCCCCAAGCTTGTGGGAGACTCTCTTCTTTAGTTTGCGAAAGGTTAAATATTTCCTGTAAGGCAGCTTGTTTCATATAAGCAGGAAAATATTTTTCAGAGAAGTAATAAATCATATCATGGGGACTACGCACACAACCAGGAGCAAGAGTATTGTACCAAGCTTTAGCATCACCCTTTAATGAGAAAGGAAATAATTTGATAATAAAGTAATAGCGGGTTTTCTCATCATGAGTAAAAAGGGTGGCTATGTCATTCAACTTAGTAAGATGTGCCACAACAGTTTCAGTTTCATAACCATGGAAAGGATCAGATTCAACCAGAGTAATTAACTCTGGGTCGACAGAGAATTCATAATCCTTGTCATCAATAAATATAGGTGAAGTAGCAAACTTAGGATCACATTTCATTCTAGCATTCAGAGATTTTTCTTTATACTTGTGTAGTAATTTCTCTAGATCATCTCTATCAATACAAGCAAGAATATCTCTAGTTGTTTATTCACTCATTACAAAACCTTCCGGTACCTTAGGAAATTCATATCTAGGAAGGCTAGTTCTAGCAGGTGTTTCAGGAGATTCAGTTTCAAGCTCGTCATCAGATTCAACAACATCATGTTGTATAACTCTAGCAATTTGTTTATCAAGAAATTCACCAAGTGGCACATCATCATTATCAAGCAAGGTACTAGCATCATTCATAGTAGAAGTAGCACCATCAATAACTTGCTACATATCAGAATTAATAGCATGTGGTGGTGTTGCAAGTTTATTCATAACAGAAGGTGAAT
Organism: Triticum urartu; assembly: GCF_056163025.1. Taxonomy (NCBI): domain Eukaryota; kingdom Viridiplantae; phylum Streptophyta; class Magnoliopsida; order Poales; family Poaceae; genus Triticum; species Triticum urartu. Next base: position 435,221,833 of record NC_141878.1, on the reverse strand, counting down.
CTAAAGCAGAACTGGATGGCAGTTCCTTACCTCCCCTCGTCCTTGAGGGAAATATCTTAGTCTTTGGATCCTTCAGATTCTTCATAGTGATAATATGATAATAATCCCAAGTGACTCAACAAATATAACTATGTTCCCTGGCAACGGCGCCAGAAAAAGGTCTTGATAACCCACAAGTATAGGGGATCGCAACAGTTTTCGAGGGTAGAGTATTCAACCCAAATTTATAGATTCGACACAAGGGGAGCCAAAGAATATTTGAAGGTATTAGCAGCTGAGTTGTCAATTCAACCACACCAAGAGATTAATTATCTGCAGCAAAGTGATCAGTAGCAAAGTAGTTTGATAGTTTTGATAGTAGTAGCAGCAGCAATAGTAACAGTAACAGTGATAACAGTAATTTTGTAGCAAGTGTAACAGTGATGATAGCAGTAGTAACTTAGCAGAAACAATATGGAAAAGTTCGCAGGCATTGGATCGGTGACTTGTTGGATGATATTCATCATGTGACAGTTATAACATAGCGTGATACGGCACTAGCTCCAGTTCATCGATATAATGTAGGCATTTATTCCGTAAATAGGCATGCGTGCTTTATTAAAAGAACTTGCATGACATATTTTGTCCTACCCTCCCGTGGCAGCGGGGTCCATATTGGAAACTAAGGGATATTAAGGTCTCCTTTTAACAGAGAACCGGAACAAAGCATTAACACATAGTGAATACATGAACTCCTCAAACTACGGTCATCACCGGGAGTGGGCCCGGTTGTTGTCACTCCAGGGTTGTCGGATCATAACACGTAGTAGATGACTATAACTTGCAAGATCGGATCTAGAACATGGATATAATGATGATAACATAAACGGTTCAGATTTGAAATCATGGCACTTGGGCCCAAAGTGACAAGCATTAAGCATGGCCAAGTCATAGCAACATCAATCTAAGAACATAGTGGATACTAGGGATCAGGCCCTAACAAAACTAACTCGATTACATGATGAATCTCATCCAACTCCTCACTAACCAGCGAGCCTACGAAGGAATTACTCACTCCCGATGGGGAGCATCATGGAATTGGCGATGGAGAAGGGTTGGTGATGACAAAGAACGAAGACCCCCCTCTCCGGAGCCCCGAACGGACTCCAGATCTGCCCTCCCGAGGAAGAACATGGCTTGGCAGCGGCTCCGTCTCGTGGATCGTGATAATTCTTTATCCCTATTTTTTCCGAAAATAGGAATTTATAGTGTCAGGGTTGAGGTCTGTGGGGCCACCAGGTGGGTACAACCTAGCTGGGCGTGCCAGGAGAGGGGGCGCGCCCTGGTGGGTTGTGCCCACCCAGGGGGCCCTCTCTGGTAGGTCTTGGCTCCAGAAATTCTTATATATTATATAAAAATTCCTCGAAAAGTTTCATTCCATTCTGAGAACTTTTATTTCTGCACAAAAACAACACCATGGTAGTTCTACTGGAAAACAGCATCAGTCCGGGGTTAGTTTCATTCAAATCATGAAAATTAGAGTCCAAAACAAGAGGAAAAGTGTGAGAAAAAGTAGATACGTTGGAGATGTATCACATGTGGAGACATCACGCCTTAGCAATCGCTAAACCAACTCTGAGAAGTTATTGATCACGCTGGAGCACGATCAAGCTGACCACGAGGGTCTATTTCCTACATGCAAACGGAGAACAAGCAAGAAATAGAGATTGCAATCTGGATATTGCAAATGTAAGAGGAAAGCTTTATTGAGGAATGTGGGGTTCTGAAATGTCTTGGCATGGTCATTGGACACAAATGAAATATGCGAGTTGCAACTATGGCAAACTTTAATCTCAACAAAAACCAAGTCTAAACAATGCTTTAAGGGTTGTATTTATAGAGGGGATTTCATCCACCCTTGGCAAGGTGGGACTAAAACACCTCCTGAGTCATTTCCCCTACAATACGGACTCTAAAAATAGCCTATGAAGTAGTATTTTAAAATTACATGGCCTGGCCCAAAATAAGGTGTCGCAACACCTATAATAAACTATGGACGAAATTTATGAAAGGTCATCTTGTATATTTTGTCCCATGTCATTGTGTGTCATCATGGTGGCTTTAAAGTGCAGAAAAATCCACTGGAAACTCCATCCTTTCTTCCTTCGCGTGCGCCTTCATCTCCACGCTTGACCGTACTCCAATGTTCATTCCTCTTGTCTATGCTAGGGCCTTCATTCGTAAGCAAAACAAATTTATTCAATCTAGGCAACACCATATTCTCATGAACATTAGAATCATTACCAAGAAATGAAAGTACCTGCTATTTGAATTGGCATGCGCGAGCTCTAGTAATTGGTCCAATATGTGTAGCAGCGGGGGTTATGGGTGTAACTGTGGTAGCGATGTCCTCATCATCTCCCTTATTCTTTATTATTGTATGGTAATGTAATATCACATTGACTAGTGTGATTTCATTACCATTTCTAGGTGTTATTTCCCTAAACTCGAATATGCTCCCATGTCCCGTATGTGACAACCTGGCGAAAACATATAAAAGAGGTGCACGGATGCAATAAAATCCAAAGAATCTTATAGAAACAAAATGAAATAAGAGATGCAAAAAACACAAAAATTGGACTCATCAACTCCCTCAAACTTAGAGGTTTGCTCATCCCCCAGCAAATGATGCATCTTATACAAAGATAATTACCAAAATCACACATGAGGGTTGCATGCACTTTCACCTCTAACCTAAAAGCAACTCTAGCAGAGTCATGAGATACCTCCCGAACCGATTGACCCGGTCTAACCGATTGCCTAGGCCTACCTCTAGACTCCTCTAAAATTCAGTTTATGGTTGCTAAACCATGCCATGCAATACTTGTTTCGAAAAATAGCTATGAAAGAAATAATAAGGTAAACTAGCCAACATCAATTCGATAATCCATAGCTGATCATGAGCACAGATGCTCTCGGGTGAAGAGTAAAAGTGTGTAAAATGGTGAAAATATGGAATTTGTACACATCAAAGATGAAAAAGTTTTCTAAGGGCGTGCAGAATTCCACGGCGATTTGATATTGGAGGAGCTTACGATGGGAAAAATCATTGCTCCAAAGACGAATTTTTTACCCCTTCTCAAAATGCTGATTTTTTTTCTACAACTCCTCCGATGCCCACTCGCCATGAAATCTTGTATGCCCTTTAAAATCTTATTCATCTTTTATGCCAATATAATTCAGTTTTTTTAATTTTTTTACTATTACTTCTAATTTTAGTGTTCATCATAGGGAGCAGATACTCCCTAGCACCTAAACGTGCTCCTCAAATCAATTAGGTAAATTTCGGACTCCTTTGATAAAGGATTTTCATAGGAATTTTGGAGGATTAGAATCCTTAGGATTTTTTCCTATGTTGGTTGTTTGGTTCATAGGATTGAATCCTATACGAAATTTTCCTAAGGATATTTTTATATTACTTCCCATAGAATTTCTAGCATTCACTCAAACATCATTGAAAGAATCATTTGCTTTTCCTACGATGCAATCAAACAACCAAAATGATGTAGGATTGAGATGAGCATAACATTTTAATCCTATGTTTTTCCTATTCCTGTGTTTTTAGAATCTTGTGAATCAAAGAGGCCCTTCTTGTTTGTCAACTAGGGAACTGTGTTTGTTCTAATCCTCTATAACACTATGCTCTCTAGTTTTAAAGAGCTAACATTTAATTGAGGTCTCCAATTAGAATTGGGTCACCCAATTTTGACCGGGTCAAGAATTTCTCAAAGCTCTCTCATTTAATTATTTTATACAATATACTATACTTTCTAAATTTTAAAGCCTCAAAATTAATCAAGATATTCAATTTAGAATTATAATTAGGTCACCCGATTTTGACCCGGTCGAAAATTTGTCAAAGCTCTCTCGTTCAATTCTTTTATATTATACACTATGCTTTTTAATTTTTAAGGCCGAACAATTAATTGATATATTCAATTTAGAATTAGACTACCCGATTTTGGTAGGGTCAACAGTTTCTCAAGCTCTCCCATACGGTTCTTTTAATTCACCATGTTACCTAATTTTGAAGTTTTTTCATTCAACTAAGGTATTCAATTTTCAATTTGGTTTACGATATTAATCAAGCCAACGATTTCTCATATCAATCAGCAGCAGCCGGCCTATAAAAACATATCAATCCGGCGCACCCTCCCACCACCTACAAAAAAGAAGTGTTACCATGTGATATTGTAGCACCAATATAGTACATGCAGCCACCGACGCGGAAATTTCCCCACATAAATATATTTTGGTTAGTGGATAGCATGGAATCACACCACAAAAGGCCCATCAGATCACCACATTATAAATAAAAATAAAACACACTCTATCATCTCGCCCACCCACCAAACTAAATATTCCATCAATTCTAAAATATAAGGGGTATTAGTTTTTTGGAAAGTCAAATTTCTTTAACTTTGACCAAGTTCAGAGTAAAAATACCGACATCCACAATATTGAACAGAACATTATGGAAAGTCATTGCATAAGGAATCTAATCATACCAATATGATATTATTAATTGTGATATATTTTTTCTATAAATTTGGTCAAACTTGAAAGGTTTGACTTTTGAAAAAACTAATACTTCTTATATTTTAAAACATGGTGATTTTTTTTAAGAAACCCAACAACGCAGCAAAGCGCATACAATCCTTCTAGTATGTTTGAATGTCAAACGGAATCAATAGCGCCACACTAACTTAGCAAGGAGGCTGTTGATAAAAATAAAAAGAAAAACATTGCAAGGAAACCATCACACACAATGCATCATAACCCTAGTCTCTCCGGGCCCTGTTCCTTAGCGATTAACTCACATTTTAGCTCGATACAATTTTGTCTGCAAATGTCCAAACATAAAGTTGTGAAACATAAAAGTTCAAATTTAAATTCAGTTGATTTAAACACATGTTCTGATTGTCCATATGAAATTCCAACAAATGCTCAATCAAATCATCCTAAAGATGTGTATGAGTTCCTTGATTATGAATCTGATGTTGCAGTTCCAGAAATTGCTCAAAATTCACCGGATTCTGTTCTTGAAACTGGATAGGATCACCCATCTGTTGAAAATCCTAACTTTGACGAATTGTCTCGCCCACATCCTTCAGAATCATGTTATGCATGGTCACACAACATGTCATAACCTCACATTGTTTAGCAGGTCTATAAACAACTACAAAATGGTCTTGGAGCATCCCAAATGCCCTCTCCACATCCTTTCTAGCACTTTCTTGTATTGTACCAAAGTGAAATTTTGTGACCTATTGAATCGGAGATGGTCTTGACATAGGTCGTCAATGGAGGATAGATAGCATCAAAAAGATAGTACCTCTTGTTATACCCATGTCCATTGATGATACAGTTGCACGTAGGGGCTTTGTAAGCACACAATCATGCAGATAATGGAGACCATTGTAGCATGTTGATGTCATTGTGAGCCCTGGCATGACAAAGAAAGATTTCAAATCTAGTGATCGTGATGCAACTACTTCAAGAATGAAGAAGGGCTTTTTATGGCTCATACTTCCCTTGTTGGCAATTCTTCATTTTCTAGTTATCAATCTAGGGATTCGAGCATAAGAGCATCTCCAGTCACGCCCCCAACAAGCCCCCCAGGGCCCTTTTTTATTGCCGACGCCCAAAATCGGCCCTGTCATGCCCCCAGAAGCCCATTTTTTGTTGGTTAGGGCTGAATTTGGCGCCGGTGAACCCAGGCCGAACCCGGCACGCTGGGGGCGCCATGGGAAACGTTGTTGGCACGAAAACCTGGCGGGCCCGCCGAGTCAGTGATCGGGCGCGTTTCGTCTACCTCATCGCCTCGGTTTCCCGCAGGGAATCAATGCCAAGGTTGTCGCCGGTCAGCCTTCCATTAATTCCTCACGGGTGGCGCGGTGGAGCAGCGACGCACGCCACGCGTACACACGTCTGTCGCTCCCCACCGCTCTTAAAGGCGCCCCCTCTCTCGCCGATGGAGATGGAGCGCCAGCACCGCCCCCTCGAGGAGATCGCCGCTCGGCGCCGCGCCGTGACGAGGACGGCGTTATCGTCCTCGAGGACAGCGACGACGAGGTACCGCCGTCGACCAAACCGGTCCCCCAAGGCAACTCGGGACAGGGGTGTACCAAGGACAGGGCGGCAGCGTGAAGAAGGAGGCAGAGGACGACGACGGCGGTGACTACAGAGCCTTCCGGAAGCTCTTCGGCCTGTAGGCGCGGCTGACGGACGGCGCGGCGGGCGGCGTCGCAGAGTCATTGTTTTTTTCGTTTTTAAATTATGTTTTCAACTATATGTAAAAAAAACTATAGAACGCCTAAATTTCGTCGAATATGTGTTGTGTTTGGCCGAGTATTATTTAAAAAAGGGCGTCTGGGGCGAACGTGGGGAGGCGGCTGGAAAACCTCCCGCCCCGGCGCCAAAATTATCGCCGGTTCGCCCCTAGGCGGCGCTATTTCAAGCCCTTGGGGGGGGGGGGCGAACGGCTAGAGATGCTCTAAATGGAAATCATCTAGATTCTCCATATGCCATGGGCATTATTGTGTCTTCAACATTTGGTTCTCTCAAGTACTCCGGTCCAGACCATTGCAGTAGAAAATTTAACCATAACTTCTAGCGTGTGCTCTCAGACATCCGGAGGTACCTCTCCCACTCTGCAACGGTGCCATACACAAAACATCCTCATTGCATCGGTGATTTTCTGGAGACCAGAAAACCAAGGCGACCAATGGCATCCATCTTTGTCCTGACGCTAGTAGAAAACAGGGCTATGGTCCAGGCCGGCTCAGCCCATTAGTCCCGGTTCAGTGTAGAACCGGGACCAATGTGGGCATTGGTCCCGATTCGTGAGCCCAGGGGGCCGGCCGGGCCACGTGGGCCATTGGTCCCGGTTCGTCTGGACCTTTTGGTCCCGGTTGGTGGGACGAACCGGGACCAATGGGCCTCGCTCCTGGCCCACCACCATTGGTCCCGGTTGGTGGCTTGAACTGGGACCAAAGGCTTCCCTTTAGTCCCGGTTCATGTCATCAACCGGGACCAATGAGGTGCCTATATATACCCCCTCGCGCAAGAGCAGAGCACAGTGCTCTGTTTTTTCTGGCCGAGGGGGAGAGGGCTTTGTGGTGCTCTAGCTCACCTCCTATGCACATGAGGTGTTCGATGGAATGCCCGAGCCACACTACTTAAGCTTTCTCCTCTCGAAACTCGACCTCCAAGCTCCATTTTCCTCGAGATTTGTCTAGATTTAGCGGTCCATCACGCCCCGTCCCCGTCTTCACCGCCGTCGATCACCCGCGCCGATCTCATCACCGACACCACCGTGGTGAGCCTCTTGTTCTTATCTTCTTTCTGAAAGGAAAAATATTCTTACTTGTATGTTTAGATAGATACTTGTATCATTTTCTTACATTTATTATTGCATCTTATATAGTGCGATGGTTTTGGTATCCGCCCCCGTCGGCCCTCGTCCTGTCTATGATTCGGATTTGGTATGTATATTATCTTTATAACTATTGGTTCATTTATTGTTTATGAAAATTATGCCGACCAACGTGACATAGATTTTATTTATCTAGGATGTATGTGAATCGGAAATGCCAACCGACCCTATTGTCGAGAGGTTAAATTTAGTTGAAGAAGAAAACAATTTGTTGAAGGAAAAAATAAAAAAAATTGAGGAGGAGAAGATGATATTGGAGTTGCATGTTGCGGATGTCGTCGATGATCACAAGATCAAGATGGATGCAATGCGCTTGAAGATTAGAAAGATTAGAAAATATGCCATTCATACCGAGGCTTGGTATCATTATGCCATTGGATCAATTGTTACCTTGGTTGCGATTATGATCGCATTTGTTTTCGCATTGAAATGTTTTACATAGTTTCAATGTATGGTTTAATTAATTAGATGCTCTGGAGAGCTATATGTTGTTAGATGAGAACTATGTATGCACTTTGGTTTTAATGTGATGATGAACTTCTATTAATTTGGACACTTAATTATATATAATGCACGCAGATGAACCGGCAATGGATGTACGGTGACAGACACACCCGCGAGTACATTAAGGGCGTGCATGAGTTTCTCGATGCGGCTGAGGCAAACAAGCAGAATGGTTTTATGTGTTGTCCATGCACTGAATGTGGGAATAAGAGGTCTTACTCTAACCGGAAAATCCTTCACTCCCACCTGCTTTACAAGGGTTTCATGCCACACTATAATGTTTGGACGAGGCACGGAGAAATAGGGGTTATGATGGAAGACGGCGAAGAAGAAGAGTATGATGACAACTATGTGCCCCCTGAATACGGTGATGCTGCAACGGGGGGAGCTGGTGAAGATCAAGAGGAACCAGACGATGTGCCCAATGATGCTGCCACGGGTGAAGCTGCTGAAGATCAAGAGGAACCAGACGATGTGCCCGATGATGATGATCTCCGCCGGGTCATTGTCGATGCAAGGACGCAATGCATTAGTCAAAAGGAGAAGCTGAAGTTCGATCGCATGTTAGAGGATCACAAAAAAGGGTTATACCCCAATTGCGAAGATGGCAACACAAAGCTCGGTACCGTACTGGAATTGCTGCAGTGGAAGGCAGAGAATGCTGTGGCTAACAAAGGATTTGAGAAGCTACTGAAAATATTGAAGAAGAAGCTTCCAAAGGATAACGAATTGCCCGATAGTACATACGCAGAAAAGAAGGTCGTATGCCCTCTAGGATTGGAGGTGGAGAAGATACATGCATGCCCTAATGACTACATCCTCTACCGCGGTGCATACAAGGATCTGAATGCATGCCCGGTATGCGGTGCGTTGCGGTATAAGATCAGACGAGATGACCCTGGTGATGTTGACGGCGAGCCCTCAGGAAGAGGGTTCCTGCGAAGGTGATGTGGTATGCTCCTATAATACCACGGTTGAAACGTCTGTTCAGAAACGAAGAGCATGCCAAGTTGATGCGATGGCACAGTGAGAACCGAAAGAAAGATGGGAAGTTGAGAGCACCCGCTGACGGGTCGCAGTGGAGAAAAATCGAGAGAAAGTACTGGGATGAGTTTGCAAAGGACCCAAGGAATGTATGGTTTTCTTTAAGCGCGGATGGCATTAATCCTTTCGGGGAGCAGAGCAGCAATCACAGCACCTGGCCCGTGACTCTATGTATGTATAACCTTCCTCCTTGGATGTGCATGAAGCGGAAGTTCATTATGATGCCAGTTCTCATCCAAGGCCCTAAGCAACCCGGCAACGAAATTGATGTGTACCTAAGGCCATTAGTTGAAGAACTTTTACGGCTGTGGAATGGAAACGGTGTACGTACGTGGGATGAGCACAGACAGGAGGAATTTAACCTTAAGGCGTTGCTGTTCGTGACCATCAACGATTGGCCCGCTCTCAGTAACCTTTCAGGACAGACAAACAAAGGATACCACGCATGCACGCACTGTTTAGATGACACTGAAAGTATATACCTGGACAAATGCAGGAAGAATGTGTACCTGGGCCATCGTCGATTTCTTCCGACCAACCATCAATGTCGAAAGAAAGGCAAGCATTTCAAAGGCGAGGCAGATCACCGGAAGAAGCCCGCCATGCGCACCGGTGATCACGTGCTTGCTATGGTCAATGATTTACACTACGTAATCTTTGGAAAGGGTCCCGGTGGACTAGCTATTCCGAATGACGCTGAGGGACACGCACCCATGTGGGAGAAGAAATCTATATTTTGGGACCTGCCCTACTGGAAAGACCTAGAGGTCCGCTCCTCAATCGACGTGATGCACGTGACGAAGAACCTTTGCGTGAACCTGCTAGGCTTCTTGGGCGTGTATGGGAAGACAAAAGATACACCTGAGGCACGAGAGGACCTGCAACGTTTGCACGAAAAAGACGGCATGCCTCCGAAGCAGTATAAAGGTCCTGCCAGCTACGCTCTTACAAAATAAGAGAAAGAAATCTTCTTTGAATGCCTGCTCAGTATGAAGGTCACGACTGGCTTCTCGTCGAATATAAAGGGAATAATAAATATGCCAGAGAAAAAGTTTCAGAACCTAAAGTCTCATGACTGCCATGTGATTATGACACAACTGCTTCCAGTTGCATTGAGGGGGCTTCTACCGGAAAACGTTCAATTAGCCATTGTGAAGCTATGTGCATTCCTCAATGCAATCTCTCAGAAGGTGATCGATCCAGAAATCGTACCAAGGCTAAGGAGTGATGTGGCGCAATGTCTTGTCAGTTTCGAGCTGGTGTTCCCACCATCCTTCTTCAATATCATGACGCACGTCCTAGTTCATCTAGTCGACGAGATTGTCATCCTGGGGCCCGTATTTCTACACAATATGTTCCCCTTTGAGAGGTTCATGGGAGTCCTAAAGAAATATGTCCGTAACCGCGCTAGGCCAGAAGGAAGCATCTCCATGGGCCATCAAACAGAGGATGTTATCGGGTTTTGTGTTGACTTCATTCCTGGCCTTAACAATATAGGTCTCCCTAAATCGCGGTATGAGGGGAGACTAACTGGAAAAGGCACTCTTGGAAGAGACTCAATAATATGCAGGGAAGAGACTCAATAATATGAAGAGACTCAATAATATGAAGAGACTCAATAATATGCAGAGACCCCGTATGTCGATGAACACAAGAACAGTCTGCGCTCCAAACACCCGGAGCAGTGCGACGACTGGCTTACATGTGAACACATCAGGACTTTCAGCAGTTGGTTGGAAACACGTCTCAGAGGTGACAACACTGTTTGTGATGAGTTGTACTTGTTGTCCAGGGGACCATCTTTGACTGTATTGACTTACAAAGGATACGAGATAAATGGGAATACATTTTACACGATCGCCCAAGATCAAAAGAGCACCAACCAAAACAGCGGTGTCCGCTTTGATGCAGCAACCGAGAGCGGAAAGGACACATATTATGGTTACATAGTGGACATATGGGAACTTGACTACGGACCTGATTTTAAGGTCCCTTTGTTTAAGTGCAAATGGGTCAATCTGTTAGGCGGCGGGGTACAGGTAGACCCACAGTACGGAATGACAACAGTGGATCTGAAAAATCTTGGGTACACTGACGATCCGTTCGTCCTAGCCAATGATGTGGCACAGGTTATCTATGTGAAGGACATGTCTACCAAACCAAGAAAAAGAAAAGATAAGGAAGCGAATACATCATACGATGAGCCAAAGCGCCACATAGTTCTTTCAGGAAAAAGGGACATCCTGGGAGTGGACGGCAAGACAGACATGTCTGAAGATTATGAAAAGTTTCATGAAATTCCTCCCTTCAATGTCAAGGCTGACCCAAGCATCCTGATAAACAATGAAGATTATCCATGGTTACGGCGCAATAAGCAAATGACACAAGCGAAGAAAAAGTGAAGAGTTTCTCCCGCAATAAGCAAATGCTATGTGGGTGAAATTATGATACCATCCCAACTTTCAACTTTTTCAGAGTTCATTTGAAATGCTTTCATGTCTTATGGTTCGAAACTTTGATACTTCGAAAGTGATTGTCCATTTTGTACACGAAGTGCATCAAGTTTTTGTCGTAACCCTCTCTACTTTTTGGAACATGCTATGTGGGTGAAATGATGATACCATGCCAACTTTCAACCTTTTCAGAGTTCATTTTGAAATGCTTTCCAATTTCAGAGTCATTTAGCTCAAAGAATGAATTAATAGCAAACAGAATGAACTACAAAACTTTTATGAAAATAAAAACAATCAATTAAAATATTATGTTATGATCAACTAAAATAAAACTATAATATTCTTCAATAGCAAAAAGAATATAATTTTTGTGACCTAAAATCAAACTATAAGTATTTAATTGTAAGTATAAATAAAAAATAAATAGCAAAGAAGAAAAAAATTCTATTTTTATAGTAAAGTTATTCATAAACTAGTGATTCACACAAATTTTATAAAATTCCAATTTAAACTATTCAAAATTTTAAAACTAATGGCACTAACAGAAAGTTTATATTTTTTGTGACCTAAAAGCAAAAAGAAATCACTAAAAAACTATAAGTATTTAGTTGTAAGTATAAATAAAAAATAAATAGAAAAAAAAATTCTATTTTTATAGTAAAGTTATTCATAAACTAGTGATTCACACAAATTTTTTAAAATTCAAATTTAAACTATTCAAAATTTAAAACTAATGGCACTAACAGAAAGTTTATAATTTTTGTGACCTAAAAGCAAAAATAAATCACTAAAAAACTATAAGTATTTAGTTTTAAGTAGAAATAAAAAAATAAAAAACCAAAAAAATGTAGAAATAAAAAAGAAAAAACCAAAAAAAAATGCCTCCTACTGGGCCTCCACGGCCTGAATACGACTAGAAACCCTACATGGGCCAGGATTCAGGCCCGCAGAAGGCCCAATAGGCCCACAGGCAGTAGCAAGTTTAGACCCGAAAGCCTGCATTAGAGAGGAGCTCGAATGGGTAGGAACACCAGCGCTTATAAACCAGTGCCGGCGCCCTTCAGCTAGCGATGTGGGACTAAACTTTTGGGCTCGGGGCAGCAAAGGCCATTGGTCCCGGTTGGTGGCACCAACCGGGACTAAAGGGGGCATTCGTCCCGGTTCGTGGCACCAACCGTGACCAATGCCCCCCTTTAGTCCCGGTTGGTGCCACCAACCGGGACCAAAGGCCGCCGCTTCCTGGTCACGGTTGGTCTTTGGTCTGCTAAAAATTGGCCTTTGGTCCTGGTTGGTGGCACCAACCGGGACTAAAGGGGGGCATTGGTCACGGTTGATTTCACGAACCGGGACCAATGCTCTGGCTATATAAGCCAGCACTTGTGAAATTCTCGATTCAGTTCGATCGATCTCCTCGTCCTCTCCTCCGACGACGCCGCCAGGCTGCTCCTCGTCCTCGTCGCCGCCGAGCCCTCCGTGAGCCCGCGCCATCCTCGTCGCCGGCATCCCTGAGCCCGCCGCCCTCGTCCCCGTCGCCGCGTGCCTCCCCGAGCCCGCCTCCTTGTCCCCGGCCGTCACCGCATGCCGCCCGGCCCGAGGCTGCCGTCCCCGTCACCGCGTGCCGCCCCGAGCCCGCCGTCCTCGTCGCCAGACTCCAGCCGTCGCCGCCCCCCTCAAAGTGAGCCCCCCTCTCGAGTGCCACTCTTGCGCCCGAGCGCCCTTGCTCCGCCCCTGCTCCATGGTCGCCGCCGGCCCCGATGCATTCAAGAGTAGAAGGAGAGGAGAAGTAGAGGAGAGGAGAAGTGGAGCAGCAGCAACGCGTTGTCCACTTTTCTGAATTTTTTGGAATTTCTGAATTTTTTTGTCCATATAGAAGGTGTTTGATGAAATGCTAGATGGCTTTGGGCATTTTTGGAATTTAAAAAAAATTGTGGTGAGGTACTGATGCAAGACAAAGGCGATGGCAAAATTTCAGAATTTTTGGAGAGGTTTAGAATAGGTTTTCAACAAGTTATTTGAATCCGATTCAAATTTCATTTGAATGAAATTTGAAAATTTTGAACTATGGATCAGAATATGCTAAATATGTCAAAAATGTTTTTTATATGATGTTTTTTTTCATATATGTATTCATTTTTTTATTTAGGTTGTTAATTAGTAGATATCGATTTTAGGTTAGTGTAGAGGAAAAAGTAAAATAAGGAAAAGGAAGAAAAGAGGAAGAAGGAAGAAGAAGAAGAAGAAAAGGAAGGAGTGGAAAAAGGAAAATAAGAAGAGGAAGACTTCTTTTTTTTCGATCTTCTCCTCTATTTTGTTCATGGATATATGCTAAAGAAAACGAGGGCGTGATAGATGATGATGAGGGGTCGAGAGTGGGACGAGAGGTCGAGAGGTGTCGAGGGGAGAAAAAATATGTTATCAGGGACGAGGGTCATCGAGGGGTCGAGAGAGGGACGAGGGGTCGAGAGAACTAAATAAGAAGAAGAGGAGGAGAGGAAGACGAGGAGAAATAAATAAGAAGAAGAAAAAAGAAGAAAAAGAAGAGGAGAAGAAGAAAGGAATAGTGGAGAAGAAGAGAAAATAGAATATATTCTATTTTCTCTTCTTCTCCACTATTCCTTTCTTCTTCTCCTCTTTTTTTCTTCTTTTTTTTCTTTGACACGTGGGGGGGGGGTCGAGAACGTCGGACATTCATGAGAGAGGCGAGGAAGAAGGGGAAGAAGAGGGAGAAGAAGAGGAGAGGAAGAAGAGGAAGTCTTCTCCTCTATTCTTTCTTCTCTTCTTTTTTCTTCTTCTTCTTCCTCTTTATTTTATCGGGAACGAGGGTCGTCGAGAGGGTCGCCGAGCGGTAGAGGAGAAACCCTAAATAGAAAGTATCGTCGGTGTGAGATACATGTACCGTCGGTGTCGGACACTACACCCACATCCCATAAGTGGCGCGGGCTTCGACGCCCACGTCACTTGTGGGACGTGGATGTAGTGTCCGACACCGAAGGCCACATGTATCTCACACCCACGATACTTGCTAGCTATTTAGGGTTTCCTCTACCGAAAATAAGAGGAGAAATAAATAAGAAGAAGAAAAAAGAAGAAAAAGAAGAGGAGGAGAAGAAAGGAATAGTGGAGAAAAGAGAAAGCCTTCATTATTAGTCGGAAGTAACCAGGGCATGTTGGTACGAAGTTCTGCAAAGTTGTTTTGGAATGGAGTCCCGGATAGAATAATCCGCCTTTTGGTACGAATTCAGCAAAGGCCTTCCAAATAGCGATATTCGGAAGGCTCTTGCTGAACTTTGTACCAAAAAGCGAATTATCCTATCTGGGACTCCGTTCCACAACAAGTTTGAAGAGCTTCGTACCATCATGCACATGTTACTTTCGCCTAATGATGAAGACATGGTTTTGTTGAATCCCTTGACACTAGGCAACCTCCCGACCCCTCGGCGATCCTATCGAACATGAGAGGAAGAAGAGGATAAAAGAAGAAGAGGAAGAAGAAAAAAAAGAGGAGAAGAAAGAATAGAGGAGATCTTCTCCTCTATTCTTTCTTCTCCTCTTATTTTTCTTCTTCTTCCTCTTTTTTTTATCGGGAACGAGGGTCGTCGAGGGACATAGATGTAGTGTCGTCGTTGTCGATATATACCCCCTCCCGATAGCTTACTATGATTAGGTAGCTAGTTCTACGTTTGGCACTAATATATCCATCTGTCATGTTTGAATAATAATTGCCATGTTGTAAATATTTGTAGAAACTATGGACACCGCCCTAGACGAAGCAACAAAAGAAGCGTTGTTGAGGGACATAATCGCAAAAGGAAGTGATGCCATCTCGTTGTTTCTCAATGAAACCGATGGTCTGGAAGGAGAGGGTGAACAAGCTGGCTACGGTGACCTAATGCCGGTGCAAGAAGAAGAACATGAGGACGGCTCCGGTGACCCAATGCCGGTGCAAGAAGGAGACCGTGATGACGGCTCCGGTGACCGAACCGAGTCCGGCTAGGTATATATATTAGTTAAGCCTATGCTGACTAGCTGATTGATGCATTCATTGTTTGGGTATGTACACATATTAATTAAGTCTTTGTTCATTTTTCTAGCCCTTCGGATCGAGCACAACTTCGGTAAAGAGACGAGGCCCGAAGAAAAAGTTGAGCTCGGATGAAAAGTTTGAGATCATAGCAATCGCGCCCGACGGCCAACCTATTGAACCCCTCCGGACAAAGAGCGCATTTGTTGCTCAGTGCGGGGTTCTGGTTAGGGACAAGATCCCGATAAGCATCCAGCAATGGTTTAAGCCGGCTACAGAAGACCCTGAGGTCTCTTATGTCAATGATATGCAGAAAAATGATCTTTGGACTGAGCTGAAGTCAAATTTCACCCTACCGCCTGAGGATAATCCAGAGAACCCAGTTAAAGAGAAATTAATCAAGTCTTTTGCTCTGAAGAGGATGGCAGAACTATTCAGGAGGTGGAAGAAAGAGCTGAATAAGTTTGTCGAAAATAATGAGACACCAGAATTCAAGGGCAGATATGAGAAGATCAGAGATCACTGGCCCGCATTTGTGGCCCACAAGACATCGGAAAAGAGTCAGAAGATGTCGGCGACAAACAAGCAAAATGCTACGAAGAAGAAGCTTCACCATCGCACAGGGTCAGGTGGCTACCTCGTAGCCCGACCTAAGTGGTCCAAGACTGAGAATGATCTGGTTCATAAAGGGATCGAACCAGAGACAATTAACTGGCCAGACCGTTGCCGGACTTGGTTCTTCGGGGCTGGCGGAACACTGGACCCTGTAACAGGGAAGTGCATTTGGACGAACGATCAAATGGACATACCAGTCAGTAAGCTTAAGCAGTATATCGAAGCAGCGCAGGAAGGGACGTTCTTTCCAGACAGAGAGAACGACGAGCTCACAATGGCCCTCGGGAATCCTGAGCACCCTGGACGGACACGAGGCACGCCAGACTCCATTCCGTGGAAGGTTGGGTTTTCGGACACAGGCGGTTACAAATCCCATGAGAGGAGGAAAAAAGTGCAGCAGACCCAAATGCAGGCGCTGCAAGCAAGGGTAGACGCGATAGAGGAACGAGAAGCAAATCGCAGCAAACGTACTGCCGAAGCCTCCCCCGAAGCTACCCCGCCATCTCAGCGCAGAAGCAGCGTGGCTTCCACCGAGCTGCTTCAGCCGGAGCATGCCTTGACGGCTCCTTCCAGCTATCCCGTGGATGCTATAACGGAGTCTCAAAATTGCCACCTTATGACGCAATGGATGAATTTGAAGGTCAAGGCGGCTGTTGGCTCTGTTTATCCTACTGAACCCGGCGCAACTTTTCACTGCCGGCCGATTCCAGAAGGATATGCTAGGGTGATGGTGGATGAGATAACGGAGGGATTTGAGGACCTCCAGCTTGACCACCCTACCGGTGAAGGGGAGACTCGGCTGGGGTCTGCTCTGAAGACTCCATGCCTATGGCGGAAGGAGCTCATCAACCTTCCGAACTGGACGCCACCGCCTCCTCCTCCTCCTCCGGCGAGTCAGGGCACTCCGCCTCCACCGCCTCCTCCTCCGGCGAGTGACGATCAGGGCCCTCGGCCGGCTCCTTCTCCGGCGCGTGGCGGCACTCCGCCTCCTTCTCCGCCTGCGCCGACGCGCCCGAGCAGCCATCCTCCTCCTTCTCCGCCTCGTCAGCAAGAGCGGAAGAGACCTGCCGCCGCTCCAGCTGCTCCGGCGCGTCGTAGTCCTTCTCCTCCGCCTCTTAAGCAAGTAAAGAAGACAACCGCTACGTCTGCTCGGTCGGCGTCTAGCAGTACAACCAGAGGCGGGAGGACATACAGATTCGGTCCTTCTCTGAAGACTCCATAGAAGTTACCATACGAGAGGACCCAGGAGGAGAACGCCGAGATCGCGCGACAAGAAGTGAAGAAATTCTTTGAAGGGGTGAAAGCAAAGAAACATCCACCTCCGGAGGAGAAGGTAGATCGAGTGAAAGTGAAGCGCACTCTGGCTGCCCTGACAAAACCACCGAAGTCTGATCCGCCGAAAGGAAACTATGACCGCACTATTGGAAAGGAATTTGCCGAAGCGGAGCGGTCGGGAAGTACTGTCAGTGATCAAAGGCTGAAAGAACGACGAGCTGGGGAAAAAATTGCCCAGCTCGGCGAACAAGCGAAGCAATCGTGCCCCCCGCTCAAGGTGCCTAGCCACAACGTCGATAATGATCCGAGGATGGTGCCCGGTTATAGCAATCTTGCATATTACCTGCCCGACGAAGTACATTATGAACCCATGGAGGTGCAGATACAAAGATATGAGTACGGGAAGCCTCTCGTCAAAGATGAAAGATCTCTATCAACGATGATGCGAAGATTGCATGATTGGTACTTGAAAATCTGCAGAGACTCTGGGGGGAGGAGTACTTTGTATGTGAAAGTTAAAAAGGAGCATGACCTCGTTGGAATTGATCTGTTGCCTGTTCCATTTGAGGAGTTCTATCAGTTTTTCAATCGATTGGCCCTCGATAAAACAACGGTCGCCTGCTACTGTCTGTAAGTAGTACTACTTCTGTCATTAAGTTTCTCTATATAGCTTAGCTCTTTCATTGCATGTATTTATAATCATCCTCACTATATTATGCAGATTGAAGATCGCCGAATTGAAGAAAAGACAAGTCGGTGATATTGGGTTCATTAACACATATCTCATAGATGCAACTCAGGTTAAACTTCATGCCGCAGCTACCGAGGCCAGCTTGCTACGATCGTTCGTAATAAATCAAAACAAAGATATAATACTCTTTCCTTACAACTTCAGGTGAGTGTTACTGTCTTGTGCGTATTCGGTTTCCCTTATATATTAGTCAAGGTTATAGTAATGTAATTCATGAGTTATGCATGTGTGTGTGCAGTTTCCACTATATTCTCCTAGAGATTAAGCTTGAGCAGGGAGTAGTAACCGTCTTGGACTCTAAACGAAAAGATCCCAAGGAGTATGCGGACATGACTGAAATCCTCAAGAAGTAAGTTAAATCGATCATTATCCACCATATCAGCAACTTTGTTCATTTCCTGATATCAGGTAATTGTTTTCTTTGTCCGGCAGGGTTTGGAGAAAATTCACCAAAACAGTTCCGGGACTGCCGAAGGAGCTGGAATTTAGACACCCGAAAGTAAGTACTATAGTAGCATGTTCCGCGCATCTCCTAGTGATTCAAGCGCTAGTTTCATCAATACCATTTAGCATTCTTGCTTATCAGTTTGATTGACCTCTATTTCTTGTAAAGTGGTTGTGGCAGGAACAAGGGAATGATTTCTGTGGATACTACATCTGCGAGTCCATCCGCCACACGACCTGTGAGCGGGGCGGGTACTCTAACGAACAATATGAAGTACATAAATAACAACATTCACAATTTTATTTTATTACCATCATTTGTGTTGAGTTTCATTCATTTATATATATATATGTATTGACCCCCTTCTTCAAATTAGATGTTTCGGAAGCGGGATGAACTCCTAGCACCAGCTCGCATGCGAGCAATTCAAGAGGAATTGGCGGCATTCTTTCTTGACCACATGATCCCTGAAGACGGAGAATTCTATGTGGACCCTGAGTCCGTATGATTATGTTTGTAAGAGATAATTATTGTATATATGTAGCCAGTAGTGTCAGATAGATATACGAGAACTTGTTGTTCGACCAATCTCTCGGAGAAGGAGAGGTGGTCGATATCACTTCTCTCTGTATGCATATATGTTCATGACGATCTTCTGTTTCCTTCGTTTGCTTACTAGCTAGCCAGCGTGTCTAGTCCTCTCTATACGTATGTATAGTACGTAGCGTCGACCAAGCACGGACATAACAGAGGACACTTCTCTCTATTAATTATAACTAGCTAACACAATATATGAAACACCTAAATTAACCCCCCAAAACCCCCAACCCCCCCCCCTTTCAAAAAAAAAAATAAAAACTCCAGCCACAGAAGTGCTGACGCGTGGATGCCTATTGGTCCCGGTTGGTGCCACCAACCGGGACCAAAGGGTCTTCTGACTGGGCTCTGCGCACTGCCCACGTGGAGGGCCTTTAGTCCCGGTTCTGGATTGAACCGGGACTAAAGGGGGAAGGTATTAGTACCGACACTTTAGTCCCGGTTCCGAAACCGGGACTAAAGGCCCTTACGAACCGGGACTATAGGCTCCTTTTCTACCAGTGTGACGTAATCATCATAGGACTTGGCTCTTTACATGATGCACACGAACAATGGTCGTTGCATCCAAAATTGGCGTGCAAAAATAGGGTTCGCATAGCACATCAGAGGTAAAATAGTCATCGTAGAGAATAATCTGCCCCATGTCTGACCCAGTTTAACATTCGATGTCCGGATGTTGAAACCTTGAAGTTTAGAACATGCTCTGTCGCACGCTCCATTTCTTCAAGAATCGCCTTCAGCACCATCTTCTTGATCCAATGAAGACAAATTCATGAACTAGGCATAGAAGTACTCCTCATAGAAAGCTATTGTGTTTGCTTCAAAGAAAAAGACGAGAACATCAAGAGACTTCACTATGGCATCTAACCGAATATGGGATGGCGTCGGCAGGGGTGAAGGGTACCTAGGCGGCAGCCGGATCCGACAAAGTGTGGCGGGGGCGTTGGTCTGGCGGGTTGAACACGGGTGGAGCTGCGAAGGTCCAGCAAGGCCTAGTCGGCGTGGGAGGAGGGTAATGGGGCGTCGTCGGTCTCCGAGAGCGGACGAGGAGGACATGACTGTGAAAATATGCAGACTCGGGGGTGGATCTGTGGTGTTGGGAGTCTAACGTGACGGGTGTCCGTACTCCTCCCGGAGGTCTCACCGATTTGTAGGTGATTTGTGGTATTTCAAATGTCGGTAGTGGTCCAGTCCGATTGATTATCTTCATTGGATGGCTAAAAATGACGGGACAATCAGGTCCAAATATTTACGAGCATTTTTGTGAGAAGATGCCCTGCCATTAGCAAGGGACCGCTGCCGGAAGAGAAAACATAGCATGGAGACCACCAGAGATCCACACGCCGCACCATAGCCCTACTCTCTCGGGCTCACATTGGCTCAGTGCAAGTACGACGGAGTGGTGGTGCTTCGGGGGTCGGGGCTCTGGCCGTGAGCGTAGCAGCGCCGTACGTACGTACTCCTACTCCTACATAGCCGCGTCTACGCGCAGAGGCAGCAGGGAGGGTGATGAGTGGGGAGTCGTACAGCGAGCGAGGGGGGGAGTAAATGGGGCTCGCAAAGGGCCGACGAGATGAAGACGTGCACCAGGCAAGAGAAAGCAGTGACTTTAAATGAACCCTCTGGCCTCCGAGCGTACCCCTAGCTCGGATTTTGAGCAAAGGAAAAGGAGTAGGAGTACGTACGTGCTTGCATGTGTGTGCGCGCGCGCGCTGCGCTGTGCTGCGCTGGGCTCTCTCGTGGAATTGAATGCGGAGCTCAGAGTTCCCTGCGTCGCTGCGACAGACACCGGGCTGCTGTCGCTGCTGCTGTTGTTGCAGACGCCGGCAGGAGGGTCACCCATCATGGCCGGCCTCGCCGCGCTCGCGCAGGTGCTCGGCCCCGTCACTGAACCGCTCCTCGGCTCGGCGTGTACCGCCGCTGCCATTGCTACAGTCGCGCACAAGAGCTGTCGATGTGAGCAGTGCGCGCTTCTGTTTCTCCGTCGGAAGGGCCAGATGAGCCAAACGTATGATCCGATTCCATCATGATCTAGTACCACGTATGGACCGTATGGTACATGTACATGTACTGTCTACAGGATGGTGGGCTTGCATGCTGCAGATACATCATTGCCGAGGGAATTAGGGGAAGAAGACGTGGTAACGTACGTATTTTTTGCTTGTGCGTCTACGTTCAACTTTTCAGTCAGGCACACTCCCGCTCCCGTGGCATGACAGTCACAAACTTGTCGACAACTAAAGACGACGCAGGGGGGACGGGGGGCAAAACTTATCACCTGAATGCGATGGCACCACAAAATAAATAGCACTCCTGTGCCCGTTGCATGACAGTCACAGTCTTGTCCATAAAAGATGGCACAGGGGAGCAAAAATTTATCACCTGAATGCGATGGCACTACAAAATCGGTATGGAGAGAGCGCAGAAAACACACACTGCCACTATTCGCATGCATGGCGCACAAGAAGTATACGCTGCGCTATAGTAACACTGGACTGCGTCTGATTCAGGAGCGTTTGAATATTTCCTGGACAACGTCCTTTGACTCGTCCCATGCTGCCCCAACTACGGACTAAAGAAAGGCGTATCACGGACCGGACAGAGCCCGTTGCCACTCTCAGTTTACAAGACCATGTAGTCTGCAGACACGAGTTTCGCCGGCAGCAGTGGTTCGATAGATAGATATGAAGGTGTGCTCAATACGGAAAAATTGGCAGGGGCCCTTAGGTTGAGATGGCCTTGATTTGAGTGGAAGGAGCCGTTCAAGATGTGGGTTGGTTTGAGAAACCGGTGTGACAACAAGGACTATGATTTCTTCTACGCCTTCACAACCATCACTATCAGCAATGGTGCCCGCACGCCTTTTTGGATGCTCCTTGGGTACAAGGTAGAAAGCCCAAAGACATTGCTCCGATCATCTATAATGCAACCGTACGAAAGAATTGAAAAATCAAAGAGGCCCTTTTGAACAATGCTTGGATATGCAAAATCAAACTGTCCAACAGTTTCTCGATTGCTCACTTCCATCAATTCCTCCAACTTTGGGCTAGCATTCGAGGCTTCCAGCTGCAACATGACATGGAGGATGAAATTGTGTGGAAACACACTGACAGTGAGCTCTACTCTGCAGCTTCTGCTTACAAGGCACAGTTCCATGGCATGCTTCGCTCGCCATTGGAACAAGTGATATGGAAAGTTTGGGCCCCTTCAAAATAAAGTTCTTCGCTTGATTGACCGCTCAAAATAGAGCGTGGACAGCGGACAGATTGGCCAAATGTGGATGGCCAAACTATGGCCTTTGTCCCCTTTGTAGGCGTGAGCAGAAAACAGTCAATCACCTTATTTTCAGATGTCAGTTTTCCATTCAGCTTTGGGGCATGACCAAGGAATGGCTGCAACTCGAAAGCATCGACACCTTTGTCTGGCATCATTTTGAATCCACCAAAGAGTGATGGATCGCGCTCTCCGACTCCTACGCCCCCAATAGGAAGGCGTTGGCCTCCCTTGCCTTGCTCACCTCTTGGGCCCTCTGGAACGAGCATAATGCACGGGTGTTACACCACAATAGTGCACCACCATTTGTAATTCTAGCACTCATCAAAGGGGAGGCGGCACTTTGGGTTGCCGCCGGGGCTAAGAAGTTGCATTCAATCATGCCAGGAGAGTAATCCCTTTGTATGGCGGTGGAGTGTGTTGTAGCCCTAATAAACTCTATTATTCTCTTAATTAATATATGAGGCAACTCTTTTGCCTCGGTTTCAAAAAAGAAAAACACAAGGCAACAGCCAACGGGGTTCAATTCTCATGATTGCATTTCCCCTTTTCTTCTTTGTTGCAAGCGTCGAACTTTCAAAACATTTGACAACATGACAGGAGGGATCACCCATTTGTAACAACTACTGTAAAACAGACATAGATCGCCATAAATATAGCTTTGAAAAAACAAACCCAGAATGGATATGAGACTTCTTTTCACATGAGTTAAATAACAGATCACAAATAATTCAGAATCACTTCTAATACTTCTAATATTGTAATCATCAAAAAAAGAAAATGCATAACAAAAATTATAGTAGAAAGCATATATACAACATAAAGATGCATATAGATAGCAGAGCGAACCAAGGGAAAGACCGTTGACAATCAACAATGAGGCAGCAAATAACAGTTCAGTGTCTACTGGCATCCCTTGTCCAGCACAGATACCAGCAGATAAACTCTGTTTATTCAGCAATACATTGTCAACTTGGAAATATCCGGCAGAATTTAAGCAAGGACAATGACATACATGCACATTGCCTAGGCATGATGCAAGAGCTCAATGCACATTATTGACAGACCAATATCCAGTTCACGACCAATACCTAAAAGCCCCAGCGACTACTAGGCATGATGCAAGAGGAAGGTTGCATATGCATAGCACAATGCAGCTCACTGCACATTATTGGCACAATATATCCAGTTCACCTCTACTAGTTGAAAGCCCTAGCGACTACTACTTCGCATCGACAGTTCAGAGCTCAAGTTGGATGACCGACTTCTGATTGACACCTCAACGACGCATGACCAAGCTGGAACTTGGGATAACTTGTGTGCACCAACAGCGCAGACTCACAACCAGTAAGTAACAGGGTTAAAATGTCCTGTGAGAAATAGCTAACGACACCACAAAGAAACGAAAGGAGCTATGATGTCAAGAACTAAAAGACCATGGCTAGACCAATAACAGGCACCTAGCAATGTACACCGCTATGTGCCTGAAAGAGTAACAGGACGTTTGCCCTGAGTTAACCACACTAATGTCAGCATAACAACGTCAATCAGAACACCCAGATGTCTTGTCTCACACATGATCCACTAATGTTCCCATATACCACAGGAGGCCCACAATAAGACCTGCAAACATCACAGAAGGTAAACATAAGCTGTGACAGGAGGTAAAAGCATGAAGAACAAAAGCATATATGTTCTGTTAAGAGACTAAGAATTGATCTCTAACTGCATCATTCAAACGTGATATGGGACATTTTATCAAAAACCGCATGTGTTTGTCGCAGCCTAACTGTCATTGACTATGTGGGTGCAGCACTAACCAGACACACTCCAGGCTTGCCACGCACGCGACTGGTCTGGCAACCATATACATGTAGTTGTATTTCCCTCGTACAGGCAGCTTTGTGATACCAAACAAGTTGGGGTAGGCTAGAGCTGAAACCCATAAGGTCTCGCATCCAACTCATGGTTCTGACACATGGATAGCTAGCTTCCATGCACTCCTGTCCGTGGCTAGTTCTTTGGTGGTATGTAGGTTAAAAAATTCCCTAAGCTGTACTAACTTTACACACAGTTATACCAATATGTAAACTAGGAGATCCAAATGTGATGGATTAAATTTGTGAAGTGACAAACCACATAAGGTACAAAATTGTGTAACTTTGCAAGCAGTTTCAACAGTAAAACCAACCAATGGATGCCACACAAACCCCCAAATGACAATACAAACCACATAAGGTACAAAATTGTGTAACTTTGCAAGCAGTTTCAACAGTAAAACCAACCAATGGATGCCACACAAACCCCCAAATGACAATGTTACAATAAAAGCTTCAGGTGACAGTAAGCATATTTTCAGTCATTGTGAATTTGTGATTCAAAAACTAAACAGTCAACGGTTATTGATCATGACATGAAACCACAAACAAGAACAGTTTGTTACCTGACAGGTGATGAGATGGTATTTACAAGAGATGTCTTCTTATTGCTCAGAGAAAGTGAATGCATGCGAAAGCACTATCCTATCATTGGCAATATATGGCCTGGTCTATCTGAGGGGGAATTGGTTTTATCTCAGTTCCGAGCTCCTGCTCAATCCTATACCTGTTCCGGAAACAATATTATGTCAAGAGAGCAACTAAAGAATATAAGCGGTCAAGAAATTTGAGGTAGGAAATGAGCATACAAGTTAAAGCGATCCTCGTAGGTGATCAAATTCACAGCCAAACCAAGGTGACCGAATCTCCCAGATCTACCAACCTTTAAAGCCAAAAAAAGGTTATGTGAATCATAGAAAATCAGAGCAGGAAGATATATTACAAACAAAGTAACCAAAATATCGAGGACAAAGCATTTACATGATACACAAAATTTAATTTTCTATTCGGATATAAACCATTGAGGCTGCATTCGGGACGAAGGAATTTTACAGGAATCATGGAGGCTTCCTTTGCTGTGGATTTCTTTCCTTCAGGAGCATTCGGTGCAAAGGAACAGCCACACCGATTCCAAAGGAAAAGCTTCCTATCCTCCATTTTTCACAGGAACTGGAACATGAGCTCGAAGCGCATTTTTCGCGTAGGCCCAAGGCAAACAGGTGAAGCCCTGGACTGCTAGATTTGATGTGTTTGACTGTAGAAGTGGGGTAGACCTGGTTCAGGTGGACCATCCAATGGCACGTGAAAGCAAAAACGATGGTGGTGCATGTGGTGTGTGTCCACGTGTAACAATGATTCACCAAGAGGCAAGCACAGCCGGTTTCCCTTAATTTTTTAATCCGTCTGTTAATTTATTCTATCTCCTATGCTGGCTTCCTGTGTTCCGAACACCACTAGTTGAACTTTTTACTACAATTTCAAGCCTGTAGGTTTTCACTTTGGCCAACATCCTACTCCTACGCGTTTTTCTATTCCTTTGTTTTGCCACGTTCTGAACAGGGCCTAAGATTGTGGAACAGATAAAACAATATTCCCAGAATACATAAGAAATACGAAAATTTGATTGTCATGGTATGAGAAATTGAGTCAAAAATCATTTGCATACCCTGTGGAGATACGTTTCAGAGCTCTTGGGGAAATCAAAATTGATAACAACATTAACAGCTTGAATATCTATCCCCCTTGTGAAAAGATCTGAAAAAGATGAAGTCACAGACGTAAGAAACTTGAACAAATGGTACGCCACACACTTCTTCCAGGCTTCCAGCAACAAGCCCAACAACTACTAGACAATTTTACTAGCATTTATTTCTTATAACAAGCAGTTGACGGAAGTTTGAAGTGACCACTGGAAAATTGACTAACATGAAACGACAATACTAGGATTTTCTTTTCCACTGTCTTTCACAGCCGGAACTAATTTGAGACACTCATCACTTCGTTAGTCACTTGACATTTGACAAGTATCTCTTCAGGGATAGAACTCTATGCGAAATTTAAATAGCAAACTAAATAGATGGTTTACTGAAGACAAAACATGTATTAAGTGATTGATTAGACCGAGTTAAAATTTCAAGTAGACTGTTGAAACATTAGTACATGTGCCTTTTCATCAAAATAAATTGCATAATGGTAAGGATGAAGACAAGCTTAGATTGAGTGACACAAATATTGTAGGGTTTTTATCATTTCTGCCACTAGTTGTGTCCCACTACTCATTTTTGCCATTAGAAGTTACAACTACTCAAAAATGCCATCGATTCGTGAGATGCTTGCTCAAAAATGCCATTAGATATCTCAAAAATGCCATCACTCAGTTAGATGTTTGCTCAAAAATGCCATTAGACACTGCTATTTTCACGTCAAACCCGTCGACCGTGTTATATGACAAAAATAAGCCTAGACCCACATGTCAGTTCTCTCTATCTCACAATGATAAGTATGGCCCCACATGTCAGGAGTAACCAAGCGAATAATTTTACAGGAAAATAAGAACGTTGTTGGGAACAAGTGGACCCCACACTTTATTGTAGTGAGATAGAGGGA
Source organism: Triticum urartu (assembly GCF_056163025.1). NCBI lineage: Eukaryota > Viridiplantae > Streptophyta > Magnoliopsida > Poales > Poaceae > Triticum > Triticum urartu. The sequence goes on along the minus strand of NC_141878.1, from coordinate 435,194,894 downwards.
GAGCTGGCATGTTGGTTCATAGGTATTTATGTCATTATAACATGGCAAAAGAGATTTGAGATCACAATAATGGTGTCCAGTGGCATTTTTGAGCATGTGTCTAACGAAGCGATGGCATTTTTGAGCAGTTGAAATTCCTAGTGGCGAAACTGAGTAGTGAGACACAACCGGTGGCATAAATGATAAAAACCCAATATTGTATTTGTACGCAAGAGCACAGATAACTCAGACCAGATAGCACATAAAGGGAGATGAACTAGCAATGAGCTCCAAAGAGAAAACGGCAATACAGAAGACACATAATTGCTTGCCTGTACAAACAAGGTTCCTGCATGCCCCATTGCGGAAATCATGGAATACTCTGTTACGGTGGTCCTGCAGCATCTTTGCATGGATGTAGAAGCAAGAGTAACCAAGCTCCGTGATCTTTTTCGCTAATAGCTCAACACGATTTACAGAGTTGCAGAATATTATTGACTGATTTATTTGAAGCTGTATCAATATAAACATAAGTTGGATTATTTATATGTATGCAGGAGATCAAAATGTCCAACTAAAAGAGAGACAGTTATTAAACCTTGGAAAAGAGGGTGTTAAGACAATGAACTTTTTGCCTTTCTTCTACGAAAGCATAGAATTGTGTAATTCCCTTCAGTGTAAGTTCATCCATGAGGTTAATAACATAAGGTTTAGGCAGATATTTATCCTTGAACTCCTTGACAGTCACAGGGAATGTTGCTGAAAACATTAAAATCTGTCGACTCACTGGAAGGTAACAGATCAACTGCTCTATGGAAGGTTGAAATTCAGGAGAGAGAAGCTTGTCTGCCTGCGAAAAGCCAATAACTCTCATAAGAAAGCACAATAGATATATTTATTTATTGACAAGCCCAAGACTACAGAAGCAAATTCATTCCGCACAAATTCTACAGACAAAAATAGCTTCAATACATTTACTAAAATGTCCCGAGCAAGTTGGGGTAGGCTAGACATGTAACCCAAGAGAAAATAGCTTAAATACATTACATTATAGTTACAAGATGAAGACGAGGGCGCCGCCACCTTGCCTCTCAGCTTCAGGTACTATTTGTCCTTTAGGAACCATTACTGAGTTCTTTTACAGACTAACTTTGCCTTTATACATACTCTTTACCAGTGTTTCATCTTTTCATCATTCTTATTCACAAGTAACTTAAGCAATGATCTTAATGCCAATCCTTCTCACTACCAACTACTCTATTTAGCCTAAATACAGGAACTCGGTTTTTTTTTCACATTGTTATTATTGCTTGCAAGTATACATGCTTTCTCATGATTTTAATCGCATTGTTGTTTTTCTCAAATGAAATAAATAGTAATGAGTTTGATGTTACAGTTTGATTTCAAAAAACCTTATTTGTTCGACGGGAACTAGAAAGGGCAATTACTTGATGTAGCAGTTGAGGGACGAATCATATATTTGCATGTTTGTGTCAGGGAAAATAGAATCAGCGTAGGCATAGTCCAATAGCTACAAATTCTTCTTCTGAAATGGTTTTCTTAAGGCACTTCTAACATGACGACTGAAGGCATAGTGTGAGATGTAAGAACTATTTGGTTTGCTCATGAACTCAAGTTAGGTTTGCAACTAAAGTCATGGTGCGGGCGTGCGGCGCAATTACTCAGCTCCATACCAAGTTACCAACCAGTTATAAATCCATGGCATGTTTGGTTCATGTACTACTGCTTAAGGTTGCAAACTTCACAGCTTCTTTTGCTCAAACCCAAGGCGTACTTATTTATCAAGCTATGTTAATTCTCAAAATAGGATCCACATTTGGGGTAAGCCTAAGAGCCTTATTCAACAATTCTGAGTCAGTGACGTGTGCGACCCTCATGGAAAAGAGTACTTAACACAGGTGTGGCTACAAACCAAAGGAAGTGTTAACTTAAACTCAGACAACTTGCCTAACTACCAAACAGGCCCAGCAAAAAAAAAAAGCTAGTTGCCACAAGTAGCTACATAAACTGTGGATTCAAAAACTTTTCAGAACAGAGTGGCAAAGTATGGTCAGCAACCAGCATCCAAACAGACAGATACAAATACAAGTGAACAAATATTCACTATGTATTAAGATTTAAAAATCGGCCATTTACAAGACAATGCAAGCAATGTGACTATTTAGATAGGCTTAGAATGAATTACCTCGTCCATAACAAGCATTGAACAGTCCTTCAAGATGCAAACACCTTTCTTCGTAAGGTCCAAAATACGTCCAGGCGTTCCAACAAGTAAATGGACAGGTTGATATAGACGAACAATGTCATCCTTCAGGCTAGTTCCACCAGTGGTGACCATAACTTGGATCTTCAGGTGCTTGCCAAGCTCTTTGCAAACTTGCGATGTCTGTAGAGCCAATTCCCTTGTGGGAACAACTATAACAACTACAAATTTACAGGAGGCAGCATTAGATTATAAAACTTTCCAGTACTATATAGCTGACCAATGCACAGGTACACCCAAACAAAAACAAACAAAACCCCACATTTGGAAGGAGCAAATATACATGTCAAAGTTTCTATCAGCTATTACTATCAAGGCACAGGTAATACATTTGACCCCCAAACAGTATCTATCAGATCAAGTGAGGATGCAGACCAAACCTTGAATAGCATTTTTGTCCTGGTCGATCTTTTCCAGTGCAGGAATACAAAATGCAGCAGTCTTGCCAGTTCCATTTTTTGCTCTAGCAAGAATATCACTACCAGTTAATGCAATAGGAATGCTTTCTTCCTGGATTGGAGAGGGCTTTTCAAATCCTTTCTCATATATTCCCATCAGGAGTTCACGCTTAAGAAAATAATCTTCAAACTCATTCCCTTTGGTGGCAGTAACATCCTATACAAAGAACGAGATTAGATAATAACGATCACATCAACACATAAAGTGAGGCAGCAACATTATGAACTAGCTTACTGGACACGACATTAACCAAAGATCAAAGGGATCTAACACTTGTGGGGATAAAAGAACCATAACCAAATTTACTTAATATGCAAGTATGATCATTACAATAACATATAGGATGAAGTCTTATTTATTCACGTTGAAAATACAAGTAACTAGCATCAAGTGTCAAGTAATGAAATATTGATTTGCAAGTTGTGGTATGAAGATAACTCATGGATTTCAGACAAAACAGCGTTCAAAACTAGGATCGCCATATATTTGGTATGCAATGTAAGGCATCACAAATGGAAGTTGATAAATAAAAAGAGTCGTGACTACAATTTTTACCACAGCAAGAAAAAACTAGTTATGCAAAGTATAGCGACCAACATATTTCAACATTTACGGTATTCCTGGTACAGGAAGTACCCAAACTCCAGAAACAAACACAAAACTAAGAATCAAGATGGAATGAATTACCTCTGTCCTGAATCGTGTATCTGCGGGTGGAAGCTTCAGTTGGGCCTTCCAATCTTGTGAACTGCACAAACCGAATATAATAATTGCTGAGCGGCCATCTCCAGTTCACGTTTCTCCACGTAGAATGGTTATTTATGATCATGTCTAGATCAATGATTCATTACTTACCCGATGTTTGTTAAGCTACTTGTATTACAGTTCAGCTAGAAACATAGAATGCAGAAAACTGATGTGGGTTGCTTAACATCAGAAAAGGAAGCATCTACCACAGCATTTGGTTGGCTTTCGCAAGCTACATTGGTGATGCTTAAACTATGTGTTGAAGCATCAGCTACCATGACCTATAAGCTGCCATCCAAACTACTACTAAGCTTTTATCGTCTCACCTAGGATCGTTGCCGACGGCCGCTGGGGGTGGCGCCACGACCTTGGGCCCGCTGGTCCCGGCCGCGGTGATCTGGTTTCGCCGCAGCCACTGCTGCTGCTGTTGCTGCTGCTGCTGGTGGTGATTTTGGTGATGCTGCTGCTGGTGGTTACTTTGGTGGTGGTGCTGCTGCTGGTTATTTTGGTGGTGCTGCTGCGGCTGCGGCTGCGGCTGGCGCTGCACGTATTGTTGCTGGTGCGCCGCCGACGTCTGCTGGTGGTGGTGGTGGTTGTTCTGCGACAACGGCGGGCCACGGCCGTAGTAGTTAGGGTTCCCGCCGCGACCGTTGCCGGTTCCGGGAGGGTACCTGGCGCGCGGATCCATGGGTGAGAGGAGGGATCGGATCTTGTGAGGAATCGGCGATAGAAGGGGCAGATCGAACAGCGACGAGGAGATCGCAAAGGGGAAGTGGATTCGGATGGTGGAATCAAGGTGCTCGGCGCCCGGATCAGGCCGAAATTTGAACCCTTTCTGCCTAGTGTTCGTGCCGGGGAGGAGGAGCGAGACGACGGAACGGAAGGGATGGGAGCGTCGCCGAACGTCTGAAGCTAGGGCAGCGGCGAGTTGGAATTGGAGGAGGGAGACAATTACAACAATGCCCTGCCAAATTTATCTGGGTACGCCTGGAAACGGAAAAAATTACTACTACTTAATCGAGCCATAAACTTCTAAAGCCGAAATCACCACACCAAACTATCCTGATCTATTTTGAACCTTGAGGAAGTTCCCAAACAGGGATTCATCAACATGGCAGATCGAATCAAGAATTATTGGGTTGTTTTTTAAAGAAATCTCGCTTCGCTTTATTAAGCATCTGAAATGTCCATAAATACAGAAATTGGGTCATGGGAATGTCCCAACCATAAGGCCTCGTTTGGTTCCGAGGTACCCTCTCGGGATCCCGTCGTTTCCCTGGGTGGAAATACCACGAGCAAATTTCGGCCCGGTTTTATGGGACCCATTTGGTGCTAAGCGGGGGAGGCATTTTCCTCCTCGATCCACGCCAGTTCCCTGGGTATGAAACCATCGCCTCGACAGGTCAGGAGAATTCTCCCTATCCTTCTCACGACGAGTCTTAGAATCGTACTCCGCCTTGCGACCTCCTCTGCTAAAATGCGATGGCGCCTACCTCCTCCGCTGATCTCCTCAACCTTCCCAAGCACACACCAAAGGGCCGCGTGAATTTTTCACAGGTATTTTGTTTTGCCAAAATTATTTCACCCAGGGCGTCTTTTCCCTGGAGATTTCTCCCTCCGTGTCCAAACAAGGCCTAAGCGGCGACCTATACCTAGCACATAGGCGTGCTTGACAAAAAAATAAGCTTCAAAATTAAAGTTTCTACTTCAAAAATAAACTTACAACTATGAAAACCGGTTTTTTGCATGTATCTCGTGAATAATCATTGCATGTGTTTCACCAGTTCCTTCATCGATATCTTGTATCACACCCTTGCGATCTGTCGCAATGTGAATTCTTGCAAGATTATTGGGTGCGGCTGAGGGAGGGGGCATCACAAGTATTTGGGCCGGCCCACTATACCACAGCAAGGTATGAAATGCTCGTGGTATTAAAATTTTGTTCAAATTTGAAAATATGTTCATGTTTGCAAATTCTGTTCATAAATTCAAAACATGTTCATGTTTTAAAAAACATTTTCAAAAAATGTTCAAAAATTTCAATAAAAATGTTCTTATTTTTAAAAAATTGTGCCATTTTTCAAAATATGTTCATCTTTCAAATTTTGGTCATAAAATCAAAAAATGTTCAGTAATTCAAAATATATTCATGCATTTAATATATTGTTCATAAATTAAAAAAAGTTTTATTTTCTATTTTTGATCACAAATTACAAAATGTTTCGTTTGGAATTTCAAACAATCTTCAAGATGTGTTCTTCAATGATTTCTTCTTACGATCTGATGTCCATATGTGAGTAGTCCGGTAAGATATGGGATGAGGCATAGGCCTTGCAACCCTTTGTATTTGTTGTGGGGATCAATAGAATGGCTTTGAATTAACATCCCATATGTGTAAAATAAAATTGTTCCGTAGATATATCTTGTCTTGTCCGTGATCTCATCCCTGTAGGTACGCAGAAACATGGAAATCGAGCAACGGTAAGGCTAAGTGCCGGGAGAACGTGAAGTGTTATGCTGAACACTAGTGATAGAAAGGTTTAGTACGGTAATACAGATCCAATCCTTAGGGATTTAAGAGGTGTGGTAATTAAACGCCCAAAGCTCTTGTCTAATATTTATTATCTTAATTATCGAGGCAATCCCACGCGATGGATAGGGTCAGCGGTAGGACAACTGATTATTGATGCAAAACTCATGCCGGTCAAGATATTATTTGGGCATATCCACTACTAGAGAAAATCTTATACATGGAGGCTTATCAGTAGCGCGTGTTAAAATAAGGCACTAGTGCGGTCACTAAGGGTGCTACTGATAATTACATAGCAGTAGCGCGGCTCCAGGAAAACACACTACTACTATAATTGCCACATTATTGCCCACAAGCTAGGTATAGTAGTAGCGAGCTTCCAACAGACTTGTTACTGCTAAGTATATAGTATTAACGAGTTTTTAGAAGAGGGCGCTACTGCTAAGTTTGAACCGTGTCACATGACGGGCCCCACATAGCAGTAGCATGTTCCGCAGGAGCGTGCTACTGCTACGTATTTTAGCAGCAGCGCGTTTTCCTAACCCACGGTACTGCTAAAAGTAAACCAAATAAATGAAAATAAAATAAACCAAAAAGAAAAAGAAAATAAAATGAAAAACAAATATAAAAGTAAATGAAAATAAAAAAGAAATGGAAAAGGAGAAAAGAAAATGTAAAGAAAAATAAAAGAGAAAGAAAAATAAAAAAGAAAGGCATAGCAGTAGCGCTGGTCTCCAACCAACGCTATAGCTAAGGTAGCAGTAGCGCGGGCTGAGAACCAGCGCTATAGCTATCAGTAAGCAGCAGTAGCGTGTGTACCTAACTGATACGTCCATTTTGCATCATGTTTCCCTACTGTTATTTATAATTTTTTTTATGTATAATAATGATTTATGAAGTAATTTTAATGCATTTTCTCTCGTAATATGTAAGATTTACACGAAGAAGGAGAATGCCGGCAGCTGGAATTTTGGACCTGAAAAAGTGTCGAGTTCAACGGGAGTAGCAGCGGTAGTAGGAGCGGTAGTACCGCTCATAAGCGATGGTACCGCACTTACCACCGTTGCTAGTGTCACTCGAGGTTTGTCTTCTCTTCCCCTTCTCCCTGTGCTCGTGTAAGATGCTGAGCATGGTCCCAGCGATAATATCGCTGGGCCAAGCGGTAGTACTGCTCCCATGGGCGGTAGTACCGTGCACTGCAGACTTAGAGTGGGGGTAACGGTTGGATATTTTCTCCCACTATAAAAGGTGGTCTTCTTCTTTAAGAAGACTCACCTCTTCCCCCCCCCCCAAACTCTATTATTGCTTCAAAGCTCATTTTCGCCCGATCTATTTCCCTATCCAATCAAACTTGTTGATTTTCTAGGGATTGGTTGAGAATGCCCGAATCTACACTTCCGTGCGGATCTTGTTACTCTTGGATGTTTGAGCACACTAGACGGTTGAGGTCACCTCGGAGCCACATTCCAATGTGGTGAAGCTCTGTGGTGTTGTTGGGAGCCTCCGATCAAGTTGTGGAGATTGCCCCAACCTTGTTTGTAAAGATTCGGTCGCCGCCTTCAAGGGCACCACTAGTGGAATCACAACATCTCACATTGTGTGAGGGCATGAGGAGAATACGGTGGCCATAGTGACTTCTTGGGGAGTATTGTGCTTCCACACCGCTCCAACGGAGACGTATTTCCCTTCAAAGGGAAGGAAAACTTCGATAACACATCCTCGTCTTCACCGGCTCCACTTGTGGTTCTCTCTTACCTTTACTTTGTGCAAGCTTTACTTGTGTTGTATCTTTTGCTTGCACTTGTTGTTGTTGTTAGCAACATATATGTTGCTCACTTAGTTGCACATCTAGACAACCTATTTGTTGCTAAACCTAATTTGTGAAGAAAAGCAAAAAATTGGTAGTTGCCTATTCACCCCCCTCTAGTCAACCATATTGATCCTTTCAGTTCCGAGACCATGTCCATACTAGGTTTGTCAAGTTTAAGCCAACTATTCTACATGTGCAAAATTGGTTTACGCCCGTTGTATGTGAACGTAGAGTCTATCACACCCGATCATCACGAGGTGCTTTGAAACGATGAACTTTGGCAACGGTGCATACTCAGGAGAACACTTTTATCTTGAAATTAAGTGAAGGGATCAACTTATAATGCTACCGTCGTTCTAAGCAAAATAAGATGCATAAAGGATAAACATCACATGCAATCAAAATATGTGACATGATATGGCCATCATCATCTTGTGCTTTTGATCTCCATCTCCAAAATATCGACATGATCTCCATCGTTACCGGCACGACACCTTGATCTCCATCGTAGCGTCGGGGTCGTCTCGCCAACTATTGCTTCTACAACTATTGCTAACGCATAGCGATAAATTAAAGCAATTACATGGCGCTTAAGTGAATGACACGCAGGTCATACAATAATTAAAGACAACCCTAAGGTTCCTGCCGATTGTCATACTCATCGACATGCAAGTCGTGAACTTATTACAATACATGATCATCTCATACATCAACATATATCACATCATATCTTGACCATATCACATCACAACATTCCCTGCAAAAACAAGTTACATGTCCTCTACTTCGTTGTTGCAAGTTTTACGTGGCTACTACGGGCTTCTAGCAAGGGCCGTTCTTAACTACACAAAAAACCACAACGGTGATTTATCAAGTTTGTTGTTTTAACGTTCTTCAAGGACCAGCCGTAGTCAAATTCGATTCAACTAAAGTAGGAGAAACAGGCATCCGCCAGCCACCTTTATGAAAAATAAGTTGCATGTCAGTCGGTGGAACCGGTCTCATGTGCATGGACATGTAAGGTTGGCCTGGGCCGCTTCATCCCACAATACGGCCGAATCAAAATAAGACGTTGGTGGTAAGCAGCATGACTATCACCGCCCACAACTCTTTTGTGTTCTACTCGTGCATATCATCTACGCATAGACCTCGACATGGACGGAGGAGGAACTAGAACTAGAGGGAGACGGGGCACCGCACACGGCTTGGGGATCGTGTTGTATGTTGCCCCTGTCCCTCCTCTCATATATATATATATATATATATATATATATATATATATATAGGGTCGCCTTATTCGTCATCCTGGGTGAGGAATAGTTATTCTTCACCCCTCTCTATTTTGACATCAATGCAACGTATTTTTACGTTTCGTAAATTTTGTCTTATTTCATACATAAAAAGAGAACTTCAGAAAATATGTACTCGCCGTAAAAAATATTTTATGTTACGTAAAATTACAAATGTAGGAACATAGTGTAAAACATACATAAAATTTGATTTTTCTGGTCTTATGACCTTTTTTATTTTTATACCAAATTTTACATATTGAATCAATATGCATGTAACTATTTACATTGTAAACATAATGTATTTAGAAAGCGATCCTAAGATTACCTCGGATGAAGAATAATTTATTATGCACCCTGGGTGATGAATAGTAACACTATATATATATATATGAGAGGAGGGACTATTATGATCATGGTATTAGAATAACTATTTGGATCACGGAGCGCTCTATATATACGCGCGAGGCGGATGCTCCCGAACCAGTCCGTAGGAAAAAAGAAAAAGCCTGGCCCACCCTATCCTCGGATCTCCCCAACCCTATCGCCTCCCTCCCTGCAACCACTCAGCCCGCCGCCAGCCGCCATCCCCACCGCTGCTTGGCGCGCCGCCGTCCGCCTTCCCCAGCGCGCCGCACCTGCTTCCCCGCACCTCCTCACGAATACCATCCCTATTACCCTGATAACCCACAAGTTTAGGGGATCACAACAATTTTCGAGGGTAGAGTATTCAACCCAAATTTATTGATTCGACACAAGGGGAGTCAAAGAATATTATCAAGTATTAGCAGCTGAGTTGTCAATTTAACCACACCTGAAAACTTAATTTCTGCAACAAAGTGTTTAGTAGCAAAGTAATATGATAGTAGAGGTAATGATAGCAAAAGTAACGATAGCAAAAGTAATGTTTTTGGTATTTTGTAGTGATGATAACAATAGTAACGGAAAAGTAAATAAGTGAAGAACAATATATGGAAAGCTCGTAGGCAATGGATCAGTGATGGAGAATTATGCCGGATGTGGTTCATCATGTAACAGTCATAACATAGGGTGACACAGAACTAGCTCCAATTCATCAATGTAACGTAGGCATGTATTCCGAATATAGTCAGACTTGCTTATGGAAAAGAACTTGCATGACATCTTTTGTCCTACCCTCTCGTGGCAGCGGGGTCCTATTGGAAACTAAGGGATATTGGCCTCCTTTTAATAGAGTACCGGACCAAAGCATTAACACATGGTGAATACATGAACTCCTCAAATTATGGTCATCACCTGGAGTGGTCCCGATTATTGTCACTTCGGGGTTGCCGGATCATAACACATAATATGTGACTATAGACTTGCAAAATAGGATCAAGGATTCACATATATTCATGAAAACATAATAGGTTCAGATCTGAAATCATGGCACTCGGACCCTAGTGACAAGCATTAAGCATAGCAAAGTCATAGCAACATCAATCTCAGAACATAGTGGATACTAGGGATCAAACCCTATCAAACCTAACTCGATTACATGATAAATCTCATCCAACCCATCACCGTCCAGCAAGCCTACGATGGAATTACTCACGCACGGCGGTGAGCATCATGAAATTGGTGATGGAGGATGGTTGATGATGACGACGGCGACGGATTTCCCTCTCCGGAGCCCCGAACGGACTCCAGATCAGCCCTCCTGAGAGAGTTTAGGGCTTGGTGGCGGCTCCGTATCGTAAAAGGCGATGAATCTTTCTCCCTGATTTTTTTCTCCCCGAACACGAATATATGGAGTTGGAGTTGGGGTCGGTGGAGCTCCAAGGGGGCCACGAGGCAGGTGGGTGCGCCAAGGGGGGGCAGGCGCGCCCCCACCCTCGTGGCTAGGGTGTGGGCCCCCTGGCCTTGATTCTTTACTAGTATTTTTATTATTTCCAAAAATAATCTCCGTGGAGTTTCAGGTCATTACAAGAACTTTTGTTTCTGCACATAAATAACACCATGACAATTCTGGTGAAAACAACATCAGTCCGGGTTAGTTCCATTCAAATCATGCAAGTTAGAGTCCAAAACAAGGGCAAAAGTGTTTGGAAAAGTAGATACGACGGAGACGTATCAACTCCCCCAAGCTTAAACCTTTGCTTGTCCTCAAGCAATTCGGTTGACAAACTGAAAGTGATAAAGAAAAACTTTTACAAACTCGGTTTGCTCTTGTTATTGTAAATATGTAAAGCCAACATTCAAGTTTTCAGCAAAGATTATGAACTAACCATATTCACAATAACATTTAAGTCTCATGTTTACTCATATCGATGGCATAATCAACTAGCGGGCAATAATAATAAATCTTGGATGACAACACTTTCTCAAAACAATCATGATATGATATAATAAGATGGTATCTCGCTAGCCCTTTCTGAGACCGCAAAACATAAATGCAGAGCACCTTTAAAGATCAAGGACTGACTAGACATTGTAATTCATGGTAAAAGAGATCCAATCAAGTCATACTCAATGTAAACTAACAGTAATGAATGCAAATGATAGAGGTGCCCTCCAACTGGTGCTTTTTAATAAGAGGGTGATGACTCAACATAAAAGTAAATAGATAAGCCCTTCGCAGAGGGAAGCAGGGATTTGTAGAGGTGCCAGAGCTCGATTTTGAAATAGATATGAATAATATTTTGAGCGGCATACTTTCATTGTCAACATAACAACCAAGAGATGGCGATATCTTCCATGCTACACACATTATAGGCGGTTCCCAAACAGAATGGTAAAGTTTATACTCCCCATCCACGAACAAGCATCAATCCATGGCTTGCTCGAAACCACGAGTGCCTCCAACTAACAACAGTCTCGGGGGAGTTTTGTTTGCAATTATTTTGATTTGATTTGCATAAAGCATGGGATTGGGCATCCCGGTGACCAGCCATTTTCTCGTGAGTGAGGAGCGGAGTCCACTCCTGTTAAGAATAACCTGCCTAACATGGAAGATACGGACAACCCTAGTTGATACATGAGCTATTCGAGCATACAAAACAGAATGTTTATTTGAAGATTTAGAGTTTGGCCCATACAAATTTACTTGGAACGGCAAGTAGATACCGTATATAGGTAGGTATGGTGGACTCATATGGAATAACTTTGGGGTTTATGGGATTGGATGCACAAGCAGTATTCCCGCTTAGTACAGGTGAAGGCTAGAAAAAGACTGGGAAGCGACCAGCTAGAGAGCGACAATAGTCATGAACATGCATTAAAATTAATCAACACCGAATGCAAGCATGAGTAGGATATAATGCACCATGAACATAAATATCGTAGAGGCTGTGTTGATTTTGTTTCAACTTCATGCGTGAACATGTGCCAAGTCAAGCCACTCGAATCGTTCAAAAGAGGATACCATCCTATCATACCACATCACAACCATTTAAATAGCATGTTGGCACGCAAGGTAAACCATTATAAGCTCCTAGCTAATTAAGCATGGCATAAGCAACTATAATCTCTAATTGTCATTGCAAACATGTTTATTCATAATAAGCTGAATCAGGAACGATCAACTAATCATATTTACAAAAACAAGAGAGGTCGAGTTCATACCAGCTTCTCCCATCTCAATCAGTCCATCATATATCGTCATAATTACCTTTCACTTGCACGACCGAACGATGTGAATAATAATAATAGTGCATGTGCATTGGACTAAGTTGGAATCTGCGAGCATTCAATAAACAGGAGAAGACAAGGCAATATGGACTCTTTTGTCAGATCAACAATAATGCATATAAGAGCCACTTTAACAATTTAATTATGGTCTTCTCCTATCGACCCCCAAAGAAAAGAAGATAAATAAAATTATTTACACGGGAAAGCTCCCAACAAGCAAAATAAGAACAAGAAATCTTTTTGAGTTTTCTTTTTAATTACTACTACAAGCATGGAAATTAAAACTAGCTAAAAGCTACAACTAATTTTTTTCTCGGTTTTTCTTAAGGTTTATTAAACACACAAGAAGAAAGCATAAAAAAGAAATAAACTAGCATGGATATTACAATGAAAAAGTATGAGCACCGACATCTAGCAATGAGTGTGTGAACATGAATGTAATGTCGGTGAGAAATACGTACTCCCCCAAGCTTAGGCTTTTGGCCTAAGTTGGTCTATTGCCACAGATGGCGTGGCAAATATCCAAAGTTGTAGTTGGGGTCATACTGTGATGGATACTTAGATTGCCACTAGCTGGCAATCACCTTCGGATCCCACTGGTAATCAGACTGTCGTGGAGGATCAAATTGTGGTTCCGGCTCTGGCTCTGCAGCTGGTGTAGGGTTCCGGTAGGCGTGAATGGCCTCCAATGGAATAAGGTACTTGCATGCAGATAAATCAAACAAGGAAGGAGCAGGCAGGGTAATAGTCTCAGGATGATGTTTATCAAAGAACAATTTCTATTTAAGCTCATTTCCCCTATTCTTAACAATAAAATCATGTGATACCATACTCTTATAATCTAAATAAATAGTAGGCAGCAATTTTTCTTCCTTTTCATAGTGCCTAATAGGTATGTTATAGTATGCAGCAAGGCGTGAAGCATAGACACCTCCAAAGATGGGGCCCTTTGTACGGTTCAGACTTAACCGTTTGACAATAATACCACCCATACTAACAGAGTCGGAATAAACCATGGAACAAAATGATAATATCAGGAATCACTAAGGTTTCCACAGTTTCCGTGACCAATTAAGCAACGCTAGCAAATATTGCAAAGTAGCGTAAAAAAGGAAAATGTATGCTAGTGATTCTTGCATCGGAAACTTTCCTAGTTTCCCCTACAGTAATAGTGTCAATAAACCTATCCACATCTCTACGATGTGGTTCCTCTAAGCTACCCTCGAAAGGTATTTTGCAAACCCTGCAAAATTCATATAGTGACATCTTCTTAACCACATCATATAAATGAGACTCTACTGAAGGAGGTGATTCCCTAGGATAATAGTAGAAGTTTTGCACAAAAGTATTGATGAGCAAGAGATACTTTTCGCGTTGGTCGCGGAGGAAGTCGGTGAGGCCCGCATTCTTAGCCAACTCATAAAAATCATCATAAATCCTGGCTGCTCTCAAGAAATCATCGGAAGGCCATTCACACGGCCGAACCTCCGCGGTGCGAGGAAGATTATATCTGGGCCTCTCTACTTCTTCATTTTGCTTTTCCTTCGAGCTTCGGCTCGATGAGACCCTAAAAAATCTCTTCATTATTTTCTGAAAAATTCTGAATTTTTTAGTAACTTCAAATAAAAGTAAACCAAACTCAACAAAATTGATAGCAACTACTCCTACAAGTGCCCAGAGCCTATATCATGCATTAGAACTACTTGGAACCATATAAATTTGACATGCAAGCTCAAGAACATGGTCACCCAGGCAGCATAAATTTGCAATGAATAAAGCACTAGAACAAAAACTAATTGGACCAATGGAGGAGTCACATACCAAGGAACAATCCCCCAAGGCAGTTTTGTGAGAGATGCTTTGAGCAAGGAGATCAAAAATCGCAGCAAAATGAGCTAGAACTCGTGCTTGAGCTGGCTGGTGATTTTTTGGGAGGAAGAAGTGTATGGGTGCAGGAATAAGTGGAGGGGAGCCACCATGGGCCCACGAGGCAGGGGGGCGTGCCCAAGGGGGTGGGCGCGCCCTGGACCCTTGTGGCCTGGTGCCAGCTCCCCCTGCTGTGTTCTCAGTGCCAAATATTCTCAAATATTTCAGAAAAAATCATATTTAAATTTCAGGGCATTTGGAGAACTTCTATTTTCGGGGTATTTTTTATTGCATGGATAATTTAGAAAACAAATAGAAATTACTATTTTTGCTTTATTTAAACTAAATAACAGAAAGTAAAAAGAGGGTACAAAGAGTTGTGTTTTCTAAATTCATCCATCTCATGCTCATCAAAAGGAATCCACTAACAAGGTTGATCAGGTCTTGTTAACAAACTCATTCCGAATAACATGGAACCAGAGAATTTTCGAATAACACTAGGTTACCTCAACGGAGATATGCACATCCCCAACAATAAGAATATCATATTTCTTCTTGACAGTAGGAAGAGGAAATTCAAAACCTCCAAAAATAATCGATGGAATTTTTCCAATAGAATTGATACTGTGGACTTGAGGTTGTTTCCTCGAAAAGTGTACCGTATGCTCATTACCATTAACATGAAAAGTGTCATTGCCTTTGGTGCAATCAATAACAGCCCCTGTAGTATTCAAAAAGGGTCTTCCAAGGATAATAGACATACTATCATCCTCGGGAATATCAAGAATAACAAAGTCCGTTAAAATAGTAATGTTTGCAACCACAACAGGCACATCCTCACAAATACCGACAGGTATAGCAGTTGATTTATCAGCCATTTGCAAAGATATTTCAGTAGGTGTCAACTTATTCAAATCAAGTCTACGATATAAAGAGAGAGGCATAACACTAACACCGGCTCCAAGATCACATAAAGCAGTTCTAACATAATTTCTTTTAATGGAGCATGGTATAGTGGGTACTCCCGGATCTCCAAGTTTCTTTGGTATTCCACCCTTAAATGTATAATTAGCAAGCATGGTGGAAATTTCAGCTTCTGGTATGTTTCTTTTATTAGTAAAAATATCTTTGATGTACTTACCATAAGGATTCATTTTAAGCATATCAGTCAAACGCATACACAAAAAGATAGGTCTAATCATTTCAGCAAAGCGCTCAAAATCCTCACCGTCCTTTTTCTTGGATGGCTTAGGAGGAAAAGGCATGGGTTTCTGAACCCAAGGCTCTCTTTCCTTACCGTGTTTCCTAGCAACAAAGTCTCTCTTATCATAACGTTGATTCCTTGATTGTGGGTTATCAAGATCAACATCAGATTCGGCTTCTACATCATTATCATTGCTAGGTTGAGCATCAACATGAACATTATCATTAACATTATCACTAGTTTCATGTTCATTACCAGATTGTGTTCCAGCATCAGAAATAGAGATATCATTGGGATTCTCAGGTGTGTCAATAACAGGTTCACTAGAAGCATGCAAAGTCCTATCATTTTTATTTTTCTTCCTCTTAGAAGGACTAGGTGCATCAATATCATTTCTCTGAGAATCTTTCTCAATTCTCTTAGGATGGCCCTCAGGATACAAAGGTTCCTGGGTCATTTTACCACCTCTAGTCATAACTCTAACAACATTATCATTTTTCTTACTATTTAATTCATTGAGCAAATCATTCTGAGCTTTAAGTACTTGTTCTACTTGAGTGGTAACCATAGAAGCATGTTTACTAATAAGTTTAAGTTCACCTTTAACTCTAGACATATAATCACCCAAGTGTTCAATCATATAAGCATTTTGTTTCAGTTGTCTACCAAAATAAGCATTGAAGTCTTCTTGCTTAACCATAAAGTTATCAAACTCATCCAAACATTGGCTAGCAAACTTAGTAGGAGGGATTTCAGCTTTATCATATCTATAGAGAGAATTTACCTTTACTACCCGTGTCGGGTTATCAAGACCATGTATTTATTCAATAGGTGATGGATTAAAACCATATATTTCTTCAACAGACGGTAAATTAAGACCATGTATTTCTTCAATAGGAGGTAAATTCTTAACATCTTCAGCTTTAATACCCTTTTCTTTCATGGATTTCTTTGCCTCTTGCATATCTTCAAGACTGAGAAATAGAACACCCCTTTCTTCGGAGTTGGTTTAGGAATAGGCTCAGGAGTTGGCTCAGGAAGTGTCCAATTATTTTCATTTGTCAACATATTATTTAATAGAATTTCAGCTTCATCCGGTGTTCCTTCCCTGAAAATAGAACCAACACAACTATCCAGGTGGTCTCTGGAAGCATCGGTTAGTCCATTATAAAAGATATCAAGTATTTCATTTTTAAGAGGATGATCAGGCAAAGCATTAAGTAATTAGAGAAGCCTCCCCAAGCTTGTGGGAGACTCTCTTCTTTAATTTGCACAAAATTATATATATCTCTTAAGGCAGCTTGTTTCTTATGAGCAGGGAAATATTTAGTAGAGAAGTAATAAATCATATCCTGGGGACTACGCACACAACCAGGATCAAGAGAATTAAACCATATCTTAGCATCACCCTTTAATGAGAATGGAAATATTTTAAGGATATAAAAGTAGCGAGTTCTCTCATCATTAGTGAATAGGGTGGCTATATCATTTAATTTAGTAAGATGTGCCACAACAGTTTCAGATTCATAGCCATAAAAAGGATCAGATTCAACCAAAGTAATTATATCAGGATCAATAGGGAATTCATAATCCTTATCAGTAACAAAGATAGGTGAAGTAGCATAAGCAGGATCATATTTCATTCTAGCATTCAGAGTTTTTTGTTTAAGCTTAGCTAATAATTTCTTAAGATCACTTCTATCATTGCATGCAAGAAAGCCTCTTTTAGTTTCTTCATACATAACATAGCCCTCAGGCACAACATGCACTTCATATTTATTAGGAGAGGCTTCATCATCACTTTTATCAATATTATCAGTTTCAATAATTTCATTCTCTCTAGCCCTAGCAAGTTGTTCATCAAGAAATTCACCAAGTGGCACAGTAGTATCAAGCATAGAAGTAGTTTCATCATAAGTATCATGCATAGCAGAAGTGGCATCATCGATAATATGCGACATATCAGAATTAATAGCAGAAGCAGGTTTAGGTGTCACAAGCTTACTCAAAACAGAAGGTGAATCAAGTGCAGAGCTAGATGGCAGTTCCTTACCTCCCCTCGTAGTTGAGGGATAAAATTTTGTTTTCGCGTCTTTCAAGTTCTTCATAATGATAAGCAAATCCCAAGTGACTCAAAGAATAGAGCTATGCTCCCCGGCAACGGCGCCAAAAAATAGTCTTGATAACCCACAAGTATAGGGGATCGCAACAGTTTTCGAGGGTAGAGTATTTAACCCAAATTTATGGATTCGACACAAGGGGAGCCAAAGAATACTCTCAAGTATTAGTAGCTGAGTTGTCAATTCAACCACAGCTAGAAACTTAATATCTGCAACAAAGTGTTTAGTAGCAAAGTAATATTATAGTAGAGGTAACGATAGCAAAAGTAACGGTAGCAAAATTAATGTTTTTGGTATTTTGTAGTGATGATAACAATAGCAACGGAAAAGTAAATAAGCGAAGAACAATATATGGAAAGCTCGTAGGCAATGGATCAGTGATGAAGAATTATGCCGGATGTGGTTCATCATGTAACAGTCATAACATAGGGTGACACAGAACTAGCTCCAATTCATCAATGTAATGTAGGCATGTATTCCGAATATAGTCATACGTGCTTATGGAAAAGAACTTGCATGACATCTTTTGTCCTACCCTCCCGTGGTAGCGGGGTCCTATTGGAAACTAAGGGATATTAAGGCCTCCTTTTAATACAGTACCGGACCAAAGCATTAACACATGGTGAATACACGAACTCCTCAAATTATGGTCATCACCGGGAGTGGTCCCGATTATTCTCACTTCGGGGTCGACGGATCATAACACATAGTAGCTGACTATAGACTTGCAAGATAGGATCAAGAACTCACATATATTCATGAAAACATAATAGGTTCAGATCTGAAATCATGGCACTCGGGCCCTAGTGACAAGCATTAAGCATAGCAAAGTCATAGCAACATCAATCTCAGAACATAGTGGATACTAGGGATCAAACCCTAACAAAACTAACTCGATTACATGATAAATCTCATCCAACCCATCACTGTCTAGCAAGCCTACGATGGAATTACTCACGCACGACGGTGAGCATCATGAAATTGGTGTTGGAGGATGGTTGATGATGACGATGGCGACGGATTCCCCTCTCCGGAGCCCCGAACGGACTCCAGATCATCCCTCCCGAGAGAGTTTAGGGCTTGGCGGCGGCTCCGTATCGTAAAACGCGATGAATCCTTCTCCATATTTTTTTTCTCCCCGAACAAGAATATATGGAGTTGGAGTTGGGATCGGTGGAGCTCCAGGGGGCCCACGAGGCAGGGGGCGCGCCCCCACCCTCGTGGCTAGGGTGTGGGCCCCCTGGCCTTGATTCTTTGCCAGCATTTTTTATTATTTCCAAAAATAATCTTCGTGGAGTTTCAGGTCATTCTGAGAACTTTTGTTTGTGCACATAAATAACACCTTGGCAATTCTGCTGAAAACAACGTCAGTCCGGGTTAGTTCCATTCAAATCATGCAAGTTAGAGTCCAAAATAAGGGAAAAGTGTTTGGAAAAGTAGATACGACGGAGACGTATCATACCCCCGTGCGAACCTCCACCAGGCGCCGCCGTCAAGGTCCATCGGCCTGTGCTCCCTGTTTCCCACCGCTGCCAAGGTCCCCAGGATGTCGTCGCCATGCCCATCCATGGAAAGAAGATTCGGCCATCGCCTCGACTAGCTGTGTCGCCGTCGTTGTTCCCACCTTCGAGCAGCCTCAACTGAGCAGAGGAGCTCCCGCCCGATCTGCTCGCTTGACGTCGGAGTGGAGCCGGGTGCGCGTCTGGGTGGAGGCGGAAGATTGGAGTTGCCCGCGCAGGTCCAACCTAATCTGGTCGGTGTGCTACCCACCACCGCTGGTGGCATGATCCACAGGCCACTAGCAGCCAGTCTCCTTCTCTCTTGTTTTCTCCCCCGGCACGACACATGCACAATGACCTCCTCCCTCCCATTCGTCCTTTAGGTGGATTCCTGGTGAGAGTTCATGTCTATCTCACTATCAGACATTGGTCCATTCGGGCATCTGAACCTGAACTGCACCTCGGATTACCATGGGAGTGTGGATTAGCAGGAAAAAATAACATGGTGTTTGTTGTATGAAAAGAATGGATTCAGAGTAGGCCACCGTCGAGCTCCTCTACAAACGAGCTAGCTCCATGGTGTCCCATGACCATGGTGGGCTCTGTACACGACTTGGTTCTAGCGCTCGAGCCGCCGCTGCCCATGAGGTCGCTGTCGGTGTCAAAATCGATGGATCTCGGGTAGGGGGTCCCGAACTGTGCGTCTAAGGCTGACGGTAACAGGAGGTGGGGGACACAATGTTTACCCAGGTTCGGGCCCTCTCGATGGAAGTAATACCCTACTTCCTACTTGATTGATGTTGATGATATGAGTATTACAAGAGTTGATCTACCACGAGATCGTAGAGGCTAAACCCTAGAAGCTAGCCTATGATTATGATTGTTGTTGTCCTACGGACTAAACCCTCCAGTTTATATAGACACTAGAGGGGGCTAGGGTTACACAGAGTCGGTTACAGAGAAGGAGATCTACATATCCGAATCGCCAAGCTTGCCTTCCACGCAGAGGAGAGTCCCACCCGAACACGGGATGAAGCCTTTAATCTTGTATCTCCATAGTCCAACAGTCCGGCCAATTTATATAGTCCGGCTGTCCAAGGACCCCCTAATCCAGGACTCCCTCAGTAGCCCCTGAACCATGCTTAAATGACGATGAGTCCGGCGCGCAGATTGTCTTCGGCATTGCAAGGCGGGTTCCTTCTCCTAATACTCCATAGAAGATTTCAAACACAAGGATTGTGTCCGGCTCTGTAAAACAAATTCCATATACCACCGTAGAGAGTATAATATTCCACAAATCTAATCTGGTGACAACTTTTCATAACGTGGCATCCTGCCATGGTCTGGTCATTACAAACCGTTTTTCCCAGCCTGCCACTACACGTGTTGCGAGGCGGTTTTATTGGCACATCTTGTTGAAGCAGAGATCGTGTTCCCCTTATCATGTGATTCTCATCAATACGGGTGTGGGTAACTCAACCGTGCCATCAATCGCGGCGCTTGGGGAATAAGCGATTTTATGGGGCAAGTGGGGAGGCGCACAGTTTCTACCGCCTTTATAAAGGGACAAGGATTCCTCTTTTTCACCCACGCCTCCTTCCTCCCCTGCCCATCCATTCTCGCGCACTCGAGCTCCAGCGCCCAAGTTCTCATCTTCTCTGTAAAGCCATTCCAAACATGTCCGGAGCAGGAGGCAAGTGGATGGTCTCCTCTGTTACGGAGGAGGACATTACGAAGCTCCGGGAAGCCGGATACCTGGCCGCAGACATCGCGCACCGGCTCCCAGACGCGGGGCAGATCGTCCCTACTCCAGAACCCCATGAGAGGGTTGTATTCCTCACCCACTTCGTCCGCGGACTGGGATTTCCCCTCCACCCATCTGTCCGCGGGCTCATGTTCTACTACGGGCTGGACTTCCATGATCTAGCCCCCAATTTCATCCTCAACATCTCGGCATTTATCGTCGTGTGCGAGGCCTTCCTCCGCATCAAGCCCCACTTCGGCCTGTGGCTGAAGACCTTCAACATGAAACCGAAGGTGGTGGTCGGCCAGCAAGCGGAGTGCGGAGGCACCATGGTGGGCAAAATGCCCAACGTCACCTGGCTCAAAGGATCCTATGTGGAGACCATGAAGGGGTGGCAATCGGGGTGGTTCTACATCACCGAGCCGCGCGACACCAACTGGGTGACGGCCCCCGAATTTCGATCCGGCTTCCCCACACGGCTTACCTCCTAGAAAGAGAAGGGCCTATCCTGGGGTTCATCGGTGGAGCTGACCGGACTCCAGAGTTGTGTTAAAAATATGATAAGCAAGAAAGTCAAGCTTGTCAACATGGTCCAGGTCATGCTCTTCCGCCGGATCCTTCCGTGTCAAAGACGGGCATTCAACATGTGGGAGTTCGACCCGGCCGAGCACCAGACGCTGCGAGAGCTTTTCGACACGACACAAAAAGACGTCTGGAAGGTGCTGTTCAAGGCCGCTGAGGTACCTCCTCCCCTTACCGAGGATCGCGGACTCAGCACAAAGCGCCCTGCCAATCTGGTAAGCTCTTTATATCTCACAAGATGTTCCTTTCCCCAGTATAATCATGTGAGGGATATGAGCCTCCATGCCAGTTTAACAGGACTGGGTAGCGACAGCGGAGCGGATCGATTGTCCGGCCCCACTACCCGAAGATCCAGCAAAGGCTCTCTTAACGAAGATGCTGGTTCCGATGCCCTACGAGGCGCTGAAGAAGAAGGCCGCGGGGACCAGGAAAGGTCTCCGGTGCAAGGTTGTATCGGACTCATCGTCCGAAAACACCGTGTCGGTGTACAAAAAGAGGGGTACACTTTTTGTACCCCTATAACTGTGCACGGGCAGTCTGAGCCACGGGCACCACCACACCAAGCAAGGCAAGGGAGGTGAGCCAGGGTAAGACCGAAGCTCAAGAGAACTAGAACGACGCCAAGGCTAAGACCACGAAGAGCAAAGGGGACGAAGCAGACTCCCTCGGCAAGATCCTTGCCGGGAGACAGTTCTAGCAGCCCCGGCAAGACCCTTGCCGCGGCGACTCGTCCCGCGCCTACGGAGCAAATCACCCTTGAGTCCACTGCCCCCAAAGGGCAAGGATTCGGGAGACATCCCTGTGGCGGCATGCAGATCTTTGTGAAGACATTCAAGATCAGATACGCACTAAGGAGACGACAACCCTTGGCGGGATCCCAGCCGAGGAAGACCACAAGGCCCCCGGCAAGCGCCTTGCCGGGGATGACAGCAGGCGCCTCGGCAAGACCCTTGCCGGGGCCCCGGCAAGGCCCTTACCGAGAACACCCGCAGGGCCACCATCAGGCCCACGCCGACTAAACCTCCACCATCGCATGCAGCTGCCGACCCAACCAGCTGGGCAGGCACCTGCGTGGCGGCATGCAGATCTTCATGAAGACCCACCACTGTGCCACCTCAGCTGCCTGCCTACCTACGTGGCATCGCAGGGGTCGCTGGCCAGGGCGCGTGTCGACACAAGAAGGAGCGGCGACGGACGAGACAGATCTCTTCCCCGTCCCCGCTAAAGCAAGGACACATAAGCAAGACGCATTAAATGCACCTTGTCATGTAATGCGAGGGATAACCTCGCATCACTGTACCCTTTCCACCTCCTGTGTGCCACTGTGGCAACCCCTTTTTCTATAAAAGGAGGCCCGAGGCGACTAGAGGAAGGATTCGGCTTTTTG
Organism: Triticum urartu; assembly: GCF_056163025.1. NCBI lineage: Eukaryota > Viridiplantae > Streptophyta > Magnoliopsida > Poales > Poaceae > Triticum > Triticum urartu. Next base: position 435,171,743 of record NC_141878.1, on the reverse strand, counting down.
GAGCTCCTCACGCCCCATAGCTAGCTCAAGAACACAGATATACAATCCACCAAAGCAGGAGTAGGGTTTTACGCATCCTCGTGGCCCGAACCTGGATAAACGAACCGTGTGCTATCTGTTTGATCCGCTCTTCTCATGACCCCGCGCCCCGCTAACCACAGTAGGGATTCTTGTGATCCCATAGGTGTCGTTCCCACCGACATCTTTGGCGTGCCAGGTAGGGGGCGCAGTTGTGAGAATCGGCTTTAGCAGTTAGTTCGGCGCTTCTTCATCATCATGGCGCCCAAGAAGAAGACGACGGTGGCGGTTGGACAGTCGGAAGCCGGACAGCCCGTCCCGACGCGGGTGAGCAGCGGACCGGTCGCAGAAAGGACCCGGGGCGCTGCTCGCGAACACCAACACCATCCCAGCACCCGGAGTTTGGGAGGCGACGATGTTTGTGCGCCTGGTAACAGGCCACACGTCGCCAAATCCAAAGGCGGAGCCAAGCCCTTCGCGGGTGGAGCAGGGCCTTCCAAGGTCATCGCCGCCCCGCCCGAAGGCGATGCAAGGGCCTCCAAGACTCCCACGCCGGCGCCAATAGCGCGCTCCTCCCAGGCAGCGCGCGACGAACGACGTAATCACGCCGAAGATCCCGGGCGTCGCCGCGGGAAGAGCCCCGAGCGCCACTCCCGGGACGTAGAAGACCTGCCCACTCGTCGAGGCGCTGGTGAAAACGGCATGCGACCGCAGGGTCATGATAGAGCTCCTTCTGACATGGTCAGAAGTCGAAGCGCGTCGCGATCCGTGCAGGTTTCACTGCCACCGACGCCAGTAGAGGCCCTGGCGCGCGCAGTTGCTCCTCGACTTTACTCCCACTACGGGGAAACTCGAAGAATGGAGAGCCACTATCCGAAGCCTTGTTGCGGTGGCCAACAAAGACGAACCAAGTCCGGTGGGGACCCGGGTCGACGCTCCGATGGAGTCCCGCGGACCAGTGGCGGAAAAGCCGGCGGCGCCACGACCACGGTGCATTCACCTCTTCCCCATCCGGTATCGCGGACGCCGGCTCGTCGCGACGTCGCGGGCGATGACATCTCCATAGCATCGTTTGACCCGCGGACCCACTGTGACCAGCGCCAAGTTCTTCGAGAACGAGCCCATGAAGACGCTCGAACCACTATCGAGCGCCGGCGCTTAGCGCGCCATCAGTCAGACAGGCGAGCAGGGCCTGCTGTGAACCACCCGGCCCCGAAGAGCCCTGGAGGCCTACCTTACGAGGTAGGCTGTCTGGCTTTTACCCGTGAGCTGCGGCAGTTCCAGTGGCCCACTCACCGCACCTTCAAACCTGACGTTGGCGAAAAGTACAACGGCAAGACTCACCCGTCTGAGTTCCTCAGCATCTACACCATCGCGATGCAAGCCGCCGGAGCCCGCGATGATAAGGTGCTTGCGAATTACTTTCCATTGGCTCTTAAACCCAATGCCATGTCGTGGTTGATGCACTTGCCGGTAGACTCTATTTCCTCCTGGTCGGATTTGTGCCATGAGTTTGTGGGCGCCTTTACTGGAGGTCACCAAGCCCATGGCCAAGCAAGCGACCTGCATGTCATTCCCCGGAAGGGAGGCGAGAGTCTGCGCAAGTATATACAGAGGTTCAGCCGGGTACAATACAATATCCCTGATGTTCACCCTGCCGCCATCATCAGCGCGTTCCATCAGAACATGCGTAACCGCAAGATGCGTGAAGAACTGGCAATGAACAAGGTGAAAGATGTGGCAGAACTCTATGTTCTTGCTGACAGATGTGCCCGAGCTGAAGAGGGAAGGAAGTACCCCGGCAAAGATGCCGGCGTGGAAACCGACTCCTCAGATGAGGATACTGCCGCCTCGGCGAAGAAAGGCCGGCGCCGCAACAGGAAGCGCAAAGGTAAAGCTGTGCTTGCCGTCGAGGGATCTGACGACGCCGGCTCCGCCAAGAAAACCAAGGCAGATGACCCCGGCAAGGGAATTGCCGGATGTGTCGCCTGCCGGGCCTTGGCGGCTGCCGAGAAGCCAGGAAACTCTGACAAGCAATACCGCAAGATCCATCGCACCAAAGGCCATGATCTCCAGAACTGCCGACAGGTTGAGCTCCTTGCTGAGAAGCAGAGGGCTGAATATGAGAGGCGGGACAAGGAGAAAGGCCAGGACAGTGCTGAGGGGTCCGGCAAGAAGCGTGACGGCCACGCGGGCCATCGCGGCAAAGATAAACAGCAGGAGAGGCCCGCCCGGGGCTGTGACAAAAAGCCAGAATACGATGATCATGAAGAGGACGATGACTCTGGTGACCAAGAATTTCAGAAAGCTACAGAGGCCATGTGCGTCGATGGTGGCGCCTCGCTGCATACCTCTCACCGCCAGCTTAAACAGTGGGCGCGTGAATTACAGCGGCGGAACCGTCGTTTGATGCCCAAAGGCCGCTGAAGTGGTCCAGCACACCTATCATTTTTGACACTGAGGATCACCCTGATCGCACTACTGCAGTCTGGTGCTTGCCATTGTTGGTTTCACCAACAATACACAACCTCAAGGTGACAAAGATGCTAGTCGATGGTGGGGCCGGTCTGAACTTAATCTCGCCTGCCGTGATCGAGAAATTGCAGATTCCTGATGAAGACCTCGAAGAGACGGGCTCGTTTCAGGGGGTCAACCCAGGAAGAAGTCAACCAAAGGGAAAGGTCACGTTGCCCGTGACTTTTGGGAGTAATCTGAACTACAAGACAGAAAGGATTGTGTTCGACGTTGCCAAGATCCCCTTGCCTTACAACAGGATCCTTGGCCGCCCAGCGCTGGCCAAGTTCATGGCGACGTCACATTACGCCTACAACACCCTGAAGATGCCGGGGCCTGTGACGATCATCACCGTCCCATCAGACAAGAAGGATGCGCTAATTTGCGCTGACCAACTCTACCAACAAGCAGTTGCAGCAGCCGCCACTGCTAAGGCGCTTGCTCCTGCCGCTGGAGCCCCGGTAAGGCAAAAGAAGAAGACCGGTGAGACCTCAGGCACCCACTCCGGCAAGCGCACCTCTTCGGAGTGTAGCGCTCCCGTCGAGGACGTGCCAGAGAGCTCCGCCGACAGAAACAAGAAGTCCAGGGCCACACCGCCGGGAACCAAGAAGGTTTCTGTCAAGGAGGACGGCATGGGAGGACCTTTTACCATAAGCTCCACCCTTGATGACAAATAGGAAGACGCGCTCGTCACCTTCCTGCGGGCGAATGTCGATGTGTTTGCATGGCAAGCATCCGACATCCCCGGCGTTCCCAGGGAGGTGATTGAGCACCACCTTGCTGTCTGTCCTCATGCGCGGCCCGTCAAGCAGAAGGTCAGAAAGCAAGCTTTGGAACGACAAGAGTTCATCACAGAGGAGATCCAGAAACTGGAAGCAGCGGGTTTGGTAAGAGGAGTGCTCCATCCAACGTGGTTGGCCAATCCGGTGGTAATGCGCAAGGCAAATGGGAAGTGGAGGCTGTGTATTGATTACACAGATATTAATAAGGCTTGTCCCAAAGACCCCTTCCCGTTGCCGCGCATCAACCAGATTGTTGACTCCACAGCTGGGTGTGATCTGTTGTCATTCCTCGATGCCTACTCCGGCTACCACCAGATCTTCATGACAAGGGAAGATGAAGAGAGAACGACATTCATCACCCCATGTGGTACGTATTGCTTTAGACGGATGCCTTTCGGGTTGAAGAGTGATGGTTCAACGTTTGCAAGGGCGGTGCAGATTGGTTTTGAACCCCAGCTCCATAGAAATATGGAAGCTTATATGGATGATATAGTGGTCAAAACCAAGAACAGGGCAACCCTCATATCAGATTTACAAGAAACATTTGCAAACCTACGCATGATCAATCTCAAGCTGAACCCTGAGAAGTGCATCTTCGGCGTCCCGTCTGGCAAGCTTCTCGGGTTCTTTGTGTCACAGCGTGGGATAGAGGCCAATCCGGACAAGATCAAAGCTATAGAGCAGATTGAAGCGCCCAAGCGAGTCAAGGATGTCCGTCGGCTTGCTGGTTGCGTTGCCGCCATGAGCAGGTTCATTTCCAAGTCCGCCGAGCGCGCCCTTCCCTTTTTCAAGATTTTGAAAAAGGCGGGCCCGATGGAGTGGACGCCACAAGCCGAAGCAGCATTGCAAGATTTGAAGAGGTACCTCTCCTCCGCGCCAATACTAGTTGCGCCTAGGCCACAGGAACCGTTGCTGCTGTACCTGGCGGCAACGAACCAGGTGGTCAGCGCCGCACTAGTGGCGCAGAGAGAAATTGGTGATGAGGTAATAGCAGCGATGGAGCCTGATGCCACCAATGCCGAGACGACGCAACCAATTGAAGTGCAGCCGAAGAAGAAAATGATGCAGCACCCGGTCTACTTTGTTAGTTCCCTCCTGCAGGGGGCTAGATCGAGGTACTCCGGTGCGCAGAAACTGCTCTTCGGCCTTCTTATGGCCTCGAGGAAGCTGCATCACTACTTCCAGGCGCATGAAATCACTGTCGTCACTCGCCTCCCTCTGCAACGGATATTGCACAATCCAGACACAACGGGAAGGATCGTAGAGTGGGCACTAGAACTGTCTAGCTTTGGCCTCAAGTTTGAGAGTAACTTGATGATTCAAAGCCGAGTCCTGGCGGAGTTCGTTGCAGAATGGACCGCGACGCCTGACGAAGAAACCCAAGAGACTGCTCTCCCCGGCAAGGAGGCAAGTTGCGACTAGATCATGTACTTTGATGGAGCTTTCTCCTTATAGGGCGCCGGGGCTGGCGTACTGCTTGTCGCGCCCACCAGAGAGCACCTCAAGTACGTGATCCAGATGCACTTCCCCAGGGAGGTGTCAACAAACAATACGACTGAGTACGAAGGGCTGCTTGCCGGTCTTAGGATCGCGGCGGACCTCGGAATCAAGAAACTCGTCGTCAGAGGTGACTCGCAACTTGTCGTCAAGCAAGTCAACAAGGATTACCAGAGCCTGTTGATGAAGGCCTACGTCGATGAAGTGAGAAAGCTGGAAGAGCGTTTTGACGGTATACAGGCAGAATACGTTCCCCGAGCGGAGAATGATATCGCCGATTACCTGTCAAAACGCGCTGCCCTCAAGCTGCCTGTGGAACCAGGTACCTTTGTGCTTCGGCTAACTTAGCCATCTGTTGATCCATCAACAGAGCAGAACAAGAGGAGAAAATCAGGGCCCGACAAGTACTTTCCCGCCGAGCTCCCCGAAGCCGCCGGCAAGGATGTTGCCGGAGACACTGAGCCCGCCACGGGACGGCTAGCTCCGACAGAGCATCAAGCTCTTGCAATGGAGACAGCCGCTCCGATAGCGAAGGAAATGCCTTTAGTCCTCGCCGTCGAGCCCCAGGCTCCAGCGTGGGCACAACATACCGTCCGATTCCTCCAAACAGGGGAACTTCCTGAGGAGCAGGAAGAAGCGGAAAAAGTAGCCCGTCCCTCTACTATGTACCAGTTCGTCGATGACGTCCTGTACAGAAAGAGGCCGAACGGCGTGAAATTGAAGTGTATCCCTCGAGAGGAAGGACTGGGGCTGTTGGCGGAGATACATGGAGGCATATGTGGATCCCACATCGGGTCAAGGGCCCTTGCCGGCAAAGCGTTTCGGCAAGGCTTCTTCTGGCCCACCGCCCTCCAGGATGCGACGACACTAGTCACCAGGTGTGAAGCGTGTCAGTTCCATTCAAAGAAGCTTCATCAGCCAGCTCAAGCCCTTCAAACCATTCCTCTCTTCTGGCCTTTCTTGGTCTGGGGGCTCGACATACTCGGCCCTTTCCCCCGCGCTGTCGGGGGCTTTGAGTACTTGTACGTTGCAATCGACAAGTTCACAAAGTGACCAGAAGTGGAAGCAGTGAGGAAGGTCACAACACAGTCAGCCGTCAAGTTCTTCAAAGGACTGGTGTGCCGTTTTGGTGTACCCAATAGGGTTATCACCGACAACGGCACGCAGTTCACAAGCCACACCTTCATGCAATATATTCAAGACCTCGGCAGCAAGGTCTGTTTCGCTTCCGTTGCTCACCCACGAAGCAATGGTCAAGCTGAGAGGGCAAATGCTGAAGTACTGCGAGGCCTGAGGACAAAGACCTTTGACAGACTGCACAAGAGTGGAAGCCGCTGGATTTGATGAATTGTCGGCGGTTCTTTGGTCAATTAGAACGACACCAAATCGAGCCACCGGCCAGACACCCTTTGCCCTGGTATACGGGGTAGAAGCAGTTCTCCCCACGGAACTCAAATACGGGTCACCTCGAGTACTCGCTTATGACAAGCTTGAGCAAGAGCAATTGTGGCAAGATGACGCAACGCTCCTTAAGGAAGATCGTCTTCGAGCGGCTGTGAGAGCAGCGCGCTACCAGCAAGCCTTGTGCCGCTACCATAGCCACAAGGTTCATGCCCGAAGCTTTGAGGAAGGCGACCTTGTTCTTCGGCGCGTTCAATCAGCCAAGAATTCCAACAAGTTGACGCCAAAGTGGGAAGGCCCTTATCGGGTAATACGAGTCACCAGGCCCGGCGCAGTCCGCCTGGAGACCGAAGATGCCGTTCCGGTGAGTAACTCCTGGAACATTGAGCATCTTTGCAAGTTTTACCCGTGAGGCGCGGCTTGCCGGGCCCCCCGGCAAGCCACCTTTTGTACGAGCCTTGCCGATGACGCATGTAACCCTTTGTACAAAGCCAGACACAGACCCTGAGCATAAATAAATGAAGCACCGGCGCCCTAAGTTATAGCATGCATGCTAGGTCGAGTCTCGTCCTTGGTTAGGGTTGATAGTGCTTAGCGGCGACTAACCCCTAGCTTAGAGGTCGAGTGTGCGTCTCTTTGTCTTTCTTTTGTCTTCTTTGGTTCACAGGACACACAGATATCCGTGCCGAACCACTTGGGGAGAAAAAAAAGAGGAACAGACCAGCATCTAGCCCCCGGCAAGCCAGTATTGCCGGGGGCTGCAAGAGCAAAGATTCACCCACGGCGAACCAGGGTTTCCGGGGACTACAGCTTTAGATAAGTTCTTCATCCCTTATCATGCATTCTATTATGGACTAAGGTATGTGAAACCTCATTTTCCGCTAAGCTACCGTGCTCCCCTAACTCTAGGCCCTAGGGCTCGTTCCTGGGGCCAAGTTTGGTCGTAGTCGTGGCAGCGAAAGGATGAAACAAGGAGCCTGAACCCGCCTCATCCCTGCCTCCGCCAAAGGCGTGAGGAAGGTCGAGCGAAGTGGGGAGACGACAAGGCCTATTGCCGGGCAAGGAAATGTTTATCTTGAAGATATCAAGGATTTACTCCTTGTTGTGGGTTCCACCCGCAAACAAATGACCCGGCAAGCATCCCTTTTTCATTAAAAAAACATTCCACTCAGGTACAGTCCATAGGGAATGAAAAACATGAATGATGGGATTACAAGTTTTAAATTCAACAAAGGCCCGGAGGCTTACAAACTAAAAAGAGATAAGGTGCCCGTAATCCCTTTCTTGTCCCTCTCCTCAGGAGGCAGGTCAAGGAGGCGAAAAGGACAAAAGGAGCGCCTAGAGGAGCTACGGGTGGCAGAAGACACCAAGAGAACATCTTGGTGGCCGTCCAAAGGCTGGATGGTGATGGCGGCGCCGGAAGCAGAGCTCGAAGACGAGGCGGCAGGACGTCAGCACGCGTCGAAGGCATCGGTGCCCGCGTACTCCGACTTGACGGCCTTGCCGCCCGCCCTCTTCCTCTTCCACAGCCTCCCAACGCCAGCCGCCCAAGGAGACGACCCCGAGAAGTTCAGGGAGCTGGCGACATGGATGATGGGGTCGCCGGTGCCGCACGGAGCGGCACCCGACACCTAGTCGGACCCGTCATCCTGCCGCCTACTACCCTCGTCGTCGCTGCCGTTGTCCTCCTCGTCACTCCCGCCCGAGGAGGAGTCTTCACTATTAGAAGAGCTCTCCACGCAGCACCTTGCACGGGTCCCAAAGAGCCTGAAGACCTTGACGGAGAGAAGGCCACCCTCCATCAGCTTAAAATGGAGAGTGAGCCCCTCCGTCAAGCGGTGGATATGAGCAAACGTCTTCCATCCCCAACGAAGATACATCACGTGAGGGGCGGGGAAGTCGACGCGGACCCGCGTGCCACTGATCCTAGCCCCTCATGTGCAGCCGCAATGACTCCGGCGGATCCAGCTCCATCTCCCGCGCAAATGGAGTCGGGAGACGAAGGCGACGGCGCGGCGGCCGGCGCAGCCTGATGAAGAACTCACAAGGGTCATCCCCAACATGGCCCTCCATTGGAGGAGGAGCTGCTGGCGGAGGCGAGGCCGGCGCGCCGCCCCGTCCTCCTCTTCCCCGAGCACCTCGGCCTCGCCCACGGCCTCGCCCCCTCCCCCTTCCCCTCGCGGCTGGCTCTGCCACCGCAGGCGCAAGAGAAGGAGGGATGCATTGTCGAGCGGCGACCCTCGCCGCCACTGTTGAAGGACCGGGATTCCCTCTCTCCATGACAGATGGAAGGGAGGAGTAGAAGCTGAAGGAAGAAGAAGATGAAAGAATGCGGGACGCCACCCCCTCCCGCTCTTTATAAAGGATCAGGGTTGGGGCTCGGCCGCCCAGCTCGGCCAATCAAGATACGGAAGGCGCAGAGAGCCAGGACCGACCCGCCGCCCCAACCAGCAACGGCCCGGTTTCCCACCTCCACCGTTTGCCACCCCAGGCGCATGGGAGACACGTGGCGGACGTGCAGAACCGAGGGGACGGGTGAGACGACCACTCCCCACCCTGTGATCGTGGGGAGTGGACGCCTTGAAGACCACGCCTCAGCCCCATTCAGTAAATGGGCCGCGCCTCCGCACCTCCCTCCGTTTATGGGGAAGGCGCGAACCGCCCCTTTATTACGATGTGACGCATGCCTGCGGGAACCAACCCCATGCATGCCGCCCACGTCACACGCGCCTCCCCACGCCACGCCACACGCGGGAATCGTGGGGAGCGCAACACGCGAAGAATCTTACCGCGGTAAAAACCGCCCCGCCTGCCCGCGCACCGTTTTTGGGCCTAGCCCAACAACGCGTTGCGCTTATGTGTGGCCCAGGCCCGGGGGCTCCTGTCGGTGTACAAAAAGAGGGGTACACTTTTTGTACCCCTATAACTGTGCACGGGCAGTCTGAGCCACGGGCACCACCACACCAAGCAAGGCAAGGGAGGTGAGCCAGGGTAAGACCAAAGCTTAAGAAAACTAGAACGATGCCAAGGCCAAGACCATGAAGAGCAAAGGGGACGAAGCGGACTCCCCCGGCAAGATCCTTGCCGGGAGACAGTTCTAGCAGCCCCGGCAAGACCCTTGCCGCGGCGACTCGTCCCGCACCTACGGAGCAAATCACCCTTGAGTCCACTGCCCCCAAAGGGCAAGGATTCAGGAGACATCCCCGTGGCGGCATGCATATCTTTGTGAAGACATTCAAGATCAGATACGCACTAAGGAGACGACAACCCTTGGCGGGATCCCAGCCGAGGAAGACCACAAGGCCCCCGGCAAGCGCCTTGCCGGGGATGACAGCAGGCGCCTCGGCAAGACCCTTGCCGGGGCCCCGGCAAGGCCCTTACCGAGAACACCCGCAGGGCCACCATTAGGCCCACGCCGACTAAACTTCCACCACCGCATGCATGCAGCTGCCGACCCAACCAGTTGGGCAGGCACCTGCGTGGTGGCATGCAGATCTTCGTGAAGACCCAGCACTGCGCCACCTCAACTGCCTGCCTACCTACGTGGCATCGCAGGCGTCGCTGGCCAGGGCGTGTGTCGACACAAGAAGGAGCGGCGACGGACGAGACAGATCTCTCCCCCATCCCCGATAAAGCAAGGACACCTAAGCAAGCCGCATTAAATGCGCCTTGTCATGTAATGCGAGGGATAACCTCGCATCACTGTACCCTTTCCACCTCCTGTGTGCCACTGTGGCAACCCCTTTTTCTATAAAAGGAGGCCCGAGGCGACCAGAGGAAGGATTCGGCTTTTTGGAGCTCCTCACGCCCCATAGCTAGCTCAAGAACACAGATATACAATCCACCAAAGCAGGAGTAGGGTTTTACGCATCCTCGCGGCCCGAACCTGGATAAACGAACCGTGTGCTATCTGTTTGATCCGCTCTTCTCATGACCCCGCGCCCCGCTAACCACAGTAGGGATTCTTGTGATCCCATAGGTGTCGTTCCCACCGACATCTTTGGCGTGCCAGGTAGGGGGCGCAGTTGTGAGAATCGGCTTTAGCAGTTAGTTCGGCGCTTCTTCATCATCATGGCGCCCAAGAAGAAGACGACGGTGGCGGTTGGACAGTCGGAAGCCGGACAGCCCGTCCCGACGCGGGTGAGCAGCGGACCGGTCGCAGAAAGGACCCGGGGCGCTGCTCGCGAACACCAACACCATCCCAGCACCCGGAGTTTGGGAGGCGACGATGTTTGTGCGCCTGGTAACGGGCCACACGTCGCCAAATCCAAAGGCGGAGCCAAGCCCTTCGCGGGTGGAGCGGGGCCTTCCAAGGTCATCGCCGCCCCGCCCGAAGGCGATGCAAGGGCCTCCAAGACTCCCACGCCGGCGCCAACAGCGCGCTCCTCCCAGGCAGCGCGCGACGAACGACGTAATCACGCCGAAGATCCCGGGCGTCGCCGCGGGAAGAGCCCCGAGCGCCACTCCCGGGACGTAGAAGACCTGCCCACTCGTCGAGGCGCTGGTGAAAACGGCATGCGACCGCAGGGTCATGATAGAGCTCCTTCTAACATGGTCAGAAGTCGAAGCGCGTCGCGATCCGTGCAGGTTTCACTGCCACCGACGCCAGTAGAGGCCCTGGCGCGCGCAGTTGCTCCTCGACTTTCCTCCCACTACGGGGAAACTCGAAGAATGGAGAGCCACTATCCGAAGCCTTGTTGCGGTGGCCAACAAAGACGAACCAAGTCCGGTGGGGACCCGGGTCGACGCTCCGATGGAGTCCCGCGGACCAGTGGCGGAAAAGCCGGCGGCGCCACGACCACGGTGCATTCACCTCTTCCCCATCCGGTATCGCGGACGCCGGCTCGTCGCGACGTCGCGGGCGATGACATCTCCATAGCATCGTTTGACCCGCGGACCCACTGTGACCAGCGCCAAGTTCTTCGAGAACGAGCCCATGAAGACGCTCGAACCACTATCGAGCGCCGGCGCTTAGCGCGCCATCAGTCAGACAGGCGAGCAGGGCCTGCTGTGAACCACCCGGCCCCGAAGAGCCCTGGAGGCCTACCTTACGAGGTAGGCTGTCTGGCTTTTACCCGTGAGCTGCGGCAGTTCCAGTGGCCCACTCACCGCACCTTCAAACCTGACGTTGGCGAAAAGTACAACGGCAAGACTCACCCGTCTGAGTTCCTCAGCATCTACACCATCGCGATGCAAGCCGCCGGAGCCCGCGATGATAAGGTGCTTGCGAATTACTTTCCATTGGCTCTTAAACCCAATGCCATGTCGTGGTTGATGCACTTGCCGGTAGACTCTATTTCCTCCTGGTCGGATTTGTGCCATGAGTTTGTGGGCGCCTTTACTGGAGGTCACCAAGCCCATGGCCAAGCAAGCGACCTGCATGTCATTCCCCGGAAGGGAGGCGAGAGTCTGCGCAAGTATATACAGAGGTTCAGCCGGGTACAATACAATATCCCTGATGTTCACCCTGCCGCCATCATCAGCGCGTTCCATCAGAACATGCGTAACCGCAAGATGCGTGAAGAACTGGCAATGAACAAGGTGAAAGATGTGGCAGAACTCTATGTTCTTGCTGACAGATGTGCCCGAGCTGAAGAGGGAAGGAAGTACCCCGGCAAAGATGCCGGCGTGGAAACCGACTCCTCAGATGAGGATACTGCCGCCTCGGCGAAGAAAGGCCGGCGCCGCAACAGGAAGCGCAAAGGTAAAGCTGTGCTTGCCGTCGAGGGATCTGACGATGCCGGCTCCGCCAAGAAAACCAAGGCAGATGACCCCAGCAAGGGAATTGCCGGATGTGTCGCCTGCCGGGCCTTGGCGGCTGCCGAGAAGCCAGGAAACTCCGACAAGCAATACCGCAAGATCCATCGCACCAAAGGCCATGATCTCCAGAACTGCCGACAGGTTGAGCTCCTTGCTGAGAAGCAGAGGGCTGAATATGAGAGGCGGGACAAGGAGAAAGGCCAGGACAGTGCTGAGGGGTCCGGCAAGAAGCGTGACGGCCACGCGGGCCATCGCGGCAAAGATAAACAGCAGGAGAGGCCCGCCCGGGGCTGTGACAAAAAGCCAGAATACGATGATCACGAAGAGGACGATGACTCTGGTGACCAAGAATTTCAGAAAGCTACAGAGGCCATGTGCGTCGATGGCGGCGCCTCGCTGCATACCTCTCACCGCCAGCTTAAACAGTGGGCGCGTGAATTACAGCGGCGGAACCGTCGTTTGATGCCCAAAGGCCGCTGAAGTGGTCCAGCACACCTATCATTTTTGACACTGAGGATCACCCTGATCGCACTACTGCAGTCGGGTGCTTGCCATTGTTGGTTTCACCAACAATACACAACCTCAAGGTGACAAAGATGCTAGTCGATGGTGGGGCCGGTCTGAACTTAATCTCGCCTGCCGTGATCGAGAAATTGCAGATTCCTGATGAAGACCTTGAAGAGACGGGCTCGTTTCAGGGGGTCAACCCAGGAAGAAGTCAACCAAAGGGAAAGGTCACGTTGCCCGTGACTTTTGGGAGTAATCTGAACTACAAGACAGAAATGATTGTGTTCGACGTTGCCAAGATCCCCTTGCCTTACAACAGGATCCTTGGCCGCCCAGCGCTGGCCAGGTTCATGGCGACGTCACATTACGCCTACAACACCCTGAAGATGCCGGGGCCTGTGACGATCATCACCGTCCCATCAGACAAGAAGGATGCGCTAATTTGCGCTGACCAACTCTACCAACAAGCAGTTGCAGCAGCCGCCACTGCTAAGGCGCTTGCTCCTGCCGCTGGAGCCCCGGTAAGGCAAAAGAAGAAGACCGGTGAGACCTTAGGCACCCACTCCGGCAAGCGCACCTCTTCGGAGTGTAGCGCTCCCGTCGAGGACGTGCCAGAGAGCTCCGCCGACAGAAACAAGAAGTCCAGGGCCACACCGCCGGGAACCAAGAAGGTTTCTGTCAAGGAGGACGGCATGGGAGGACCTTTTACCATAAGCTCCACCCTTGATGAAAAATAGGAAGACGCGCTCGTCACCTTCCTGCGGGCGAATGTCGATGTGTTTGCATGGCAAGCATCCGACATCCCCGGCGTTCCCAGGGAGGTGATTGAGCACCACCTTGCTGTCTGTCCTCATGCGCGGCCCGTCAAGCAGAAGGTTAGAAAGCAAGCTTTGGAACGACAAGAGTTCATCACAGAGGAGATCCAGAAACTGGAAGCAGCGGGTTTGGTAAGAGGAGTGCTCCATCCAACGTGGTTGGCCAATCCGGTGGTAGTGCGCAAGGCAAATGGGAAGTGGAGGCTGTGTATTGATTACACAGATATTAATAAGGCTTGTCCCAAAGACCCCTTCCCGTTGCCGCGCATCAACCAGATTGTTGACTCCACAGCTGGGTGTGATCTGTTGTCATTCCTCGATGCCTACTCCGGCTACCACCAGATCTTCATGACAAGGGAAGATGAAGAGAGAACGACATTCATCACCCCATGTGGTACGTATTGCTTTAGACGGATGCCTTTCGGGTTGAAGAGTGATGGTTCAACGTTTGCAAGGGCGGTGCAGATTGGTTTTGAACCCCAGCTCCATAGAAATATGGAAGCTTATATGGATGATATAGTGGTCAAAACCAAGAACAGGGCAACCCTCATATCAGATTTACAAGAAACATTTGCAAACCTACGCATGATCAATCTCAAGCTGAACCCTGAGAAGTGCATCTTCGGCGTCCCGTCTGGCAAGCTTCTCGGGTTCTTTGTGTCACAGCGTGGGATAGAGGCCAATCCGGACAAGATCAAAGCTATAGAGCAGATTGAAGCGCCCAAGCGAGTCAAGGATGTCCGTCGGCTTGCTGGTTGCGTTGCCGCCATGAGCAGGTTCATTTCCAAGTCCGCCGAGCGCGCCCTTCCCTTTTTCAAGATTTTGAAAAAGGCGGGCCCGATGGAGTGGACGCCACAAGCCGAAGCAGCATTGCAAGATTTGAAGAGGTACCTCTCCTCCGCGCCAATACTAGTTGCGCCTAGGCCACAGGAACCGTTGCTGCTGTACCTGGCGGCAACGAACCAGGTGGTCAGCGCCGCACTAGTGGCGCAGAGAGAAATTGGTGATGAGGTAATAGCAGCGATGGAGCCTGATGCCACCAATGCCGAGACGACGCAACCAATTGAAGTGCCGCCGAAGAAGAAAATGATGCAGCACCCGGTCTACTTTGTTAGTTCCCTCCTGCAGGGGGCTAGATCGAGGTACTCCGGTGCGCAGAAACTGCTCTTCGGCCTTCTTATGGCCTCGAGGAAGCTGCATCACTACTTGATAAATGAACCGTGTGCTATCTATGGGGCGTGAGGAGCTGCAGGGTTTTACGCATCCTCGAGCCCTGCAGCTTCCTCGAGCTGCAGGGGGCCCGAGCTTGCGAAGGCCCTCGAGAACGCACAAAATGCCAAGGCCAAAGCCCAAAAGGCCCTCCAGGAGATTCAGGCGGTCAAGAAGATAGCGGCGGGTAAGGCCTTCATTATGCAAAGCAAGCATGTGAAGGAGACTTTCCTTTTACTTACCCGTATTCGGAGCTCTCCAGGAGCGTTCGCAGATCTACCACGTAGCGTATCAGATGCCGCGGAGTTCTACCAGGCCGAGGAAGGGAGCTTGATGGAAAAGTTGTTCTGGTCTCAATATGCTAGGACTGAACATCCGATGCCCTTGAGCGACCAGCTAAAGCAACTGGTCGAGCTTCACAAGGCGGACGAACTGGCCATGAAGGGTCTCATAGTCCGAATGTGGCCTGGCGAGCCCCTGCCTGGCAGCTACTTCGACCTGGTAAAGCGGCTTGTGAATGCCTGCCCACGGTTTGAAGTCATAAAGCGGTCCGTCTGCATTGAAGGTGCGCGCAGGGCCTTTGCCCGTGCGAAAGTGCACTGGGCGAAGATGGATGCCGAAAAGCTGGTGAAGGAGGGGCCACCGGAGGGCAAGGAGCAACGCCACCCCGAAAAGTATTATGATAGTGTCCTGAAGGGTGCCCGCCTTGTGGCGGAGGAATGTGCTAAGGATGTAATATTTGAATGAATGTACTCATGCGATCCTGTAATATGAAAACGAGTTCATGTGTGCTATATAACGCTTGTCGATTTAAAATATTACCTTCTGCGCGACCGTTTATAAAATCTGAGAGTTGGCCAGTCGTCGGCTTCTGCCCCCATGTAACTAGTACTAAGGTGTTCGGGATAAATCTTAAACACTCTTTATCCAAAAAAATGGTCCTTTAAGGAGGTGTTTAGCGCAGCGAACAAGGCAATCGGACTATACAGCTTTATCACTCTCACTTAGCCATAGAAGTCCACAATTTTAAATTTTGGCGAAGCCCCTAGTATTCGGAAGGCCGAACTTGGGGCGCTATATACGCCTAAATCGGACAAGGCCGATTCCTCGCCCGAAGTGTA
The DNA here is from genome assembly GCF_056163025.1 of Triticum urartu. Classification (NCBI taxonomy): domain Eukaryota; kingdom Viridiplantae; phylum Streptophyta; class Magnoliopsida; order Poales; family Poaceae; genus Triticum; species Triticum urartu. Next base: position 435,156,119 of record NC_141878.1, on the reverse strand, counting down.
AACAATCTTTAAGGATTTGAGACCTCTCGAACAACGACCAACTCTCGCCGCATCATGACAGTCAGTTTTTGGCTTTCTCTACTGAGGTGCTCGTCCGGAAGAACCGGGACACAATCGTAGTAGTTCTCCCAGTGCTACCTTAGCTGATATAGCGGAACGTAAGGTACCAAAACATGGGAGCTGGGCAAACCCAACTATTGACCCAAGACATGATTCGGAGCTGATGCATATAATGCTATAAGTTCGGGGTGCCGCACTGTCGAAAGTGTTCGGACTTTTGTTTCCATGTTATGGGGTACACTGAAGCCCCTGGCGCATTGGACGTACCAGAATGTACGGGTGCAATTTGTCGTAAATAAGCAGACAGGGAAAAAAGATGAAGAAATGCAATAATAAGCTAACGTTGTACATTGTTATTTAAATGATACGTCAAAGCGTATGTATACAAGTAGTGCAATAGGCAAAAATAGGACTATTTGACATGTCCTATCCAAGGGCAAGCTGCGTGTGGGTATGTAAAACAGGTATAGCGATCGTTAGCAGAGACCACCTGGGGATTCCCTTGTACGTCAAAGCTTCTTGCTTCTTGGTGTTTCCTTCCTGTGATGGGTCCGATAATTAGGCTATCGGAGAGGGCCTTCAGAGAATAGGGTCCTGAAAGGAAGAAAATGGTAAAGATATACGGGTCCTGAGGCGGTTGAGCCGCATTGTGGGCCGTGCCATAGCCGTGCCTCCGCCTATGCCCATGGTATCTTTAATGCGTAATTATGTACGCGCGACACAAATTTTGACGCTTGACTGGGACTAGGACGGAGGCCGAATTGCTAGGCGAGCTCTGAACGTGCTGGGCGATCCTGTTGCGGGGTACTCCGGACTCGCTTGAAGGTGTCCGGGGGCTTTATCGCCGAATTTGTGGTTTGCCTCAGAAGACTGCTTTGTACTTCTGCTGCGAGGGCCGTAGTGTGCTCCTCCGTACGGAGCGATCGTTCTATGTTTCCATTAACTGTTATAACCCCGCGAGGTCCTGGCATTTTGAATCTGGCGAATGTGGTTCGTCCGAGCAGTGCGTGATAGCCACTGCGGAAGGGGACGATATCGAAGATCAACTCCTCGCTTTGGAAGTTGTCCGGAGATCCAAAGACCACTTCTAGTGTGATTGAGCCCGTGCAACAGGCCTCTACACCTGGTATGACACCTTTAAAGGTGGTTTTTGTGGGTTTGATCCTCGAGGGATTGATACCCATTTTGTGCACTGTATCCTGATAGAGCAGGTTCAGGCTGCTGCCACCGTCCATAAGGACTCGAGTGAGATGAAATCCGTCAATGATGGGGTCAAGGACCAATGCGGCAGAACCGCCATGATGGATACTGGTAGGGTGGTCCTTGCGATCGGTAGTGATCGGACAAGAAGACCATGGGTTGAACTTTGGGGCGACTGGCTCCATCGCATAGACGTCCCTTAGTGCACACTTCCGTTCCCGCTTGGGAATATGGGTTGCATATATCATGTTTACCGTTTTCACTTGGGGAGGAAATTTCTTCTGTCCTCCTGTGTTCGACGGCCGGGGCTCCTCCTCGTCATCGTTATGCAGCCCCTTTTCCTTGTTTTCGGCATTCAACTTGCCGGCCTGTTTGAACACCCAGCATTCTCTATTGGTGTGGTTGGCTGGTTTATCGGGGGTGCCGTGAATTTTACATGAGCGATCGAGTATGCGGTCCAAACTGGACGGGCCCGGATTGCTTCTTTTGAACGGCTTTTTCCGCTGACCGGACTTAGAGCCACTGAATCCGGCATTGACTGCCGTGTCTTCGGCGTTGTCGCCGTTGTTGCGGTGCTTGTGTCTGTTGCGATGTGGCTTGCCATTGCTATCTCTGGCATCTGAATTGCCAGGATTTCTTGATGTGTTGTTGCTGCGAGCTAGCCAGCTGTCCTCGCCCGCACAAAAGTGGGTCATGAGTGTCGTGAGGGCTTCCATGAACTTCGGCTTCTCTTGGCCGAGGTGTCGGGCGAGCCACTCGTCGCGGATGTTATGCTTAAATGCCGCTAAGGCCTCGGCATCCGGACAGTCAACAATTTGGTTCTTTTTAGTTAGGAACCGAGTCCAGAATTTCCTGGCTGACTCCCCGGGCTGTTGGGTTATGTGACTCAAGTCATCAGCATCCGGTGGTCGCACATAAGTGCCCTAGAAGTTGTCAAGGAATGCGTCTTCCAAGTTCTCCCAACTGCCAATGGAGTTTGCCCGCAGGCTATTCAGCCAGTGCCGAGCCGTCCCTTTGAGTTTTAGTGGGAGGTACTTGATGGCATGTAGATCATCACCACGGGCCATGTGGATGTGGAGGAGGAAATCTTCAATCCATACCGCGGGGTCTGTTGTATCATCATATGATTCAATGTTCACGGGTTTAAACCCTTCTGGGAATTCGTGATCCATTACTTCATCGGTGAAGCATAGGGGGTGTGCGGCGCCTTTGTGCCGGGCTATATCACGACGCAGTTCATACGAGTCTTGTCTGCTGTATTCGGCCCGACCGGATTTGCTTTTAGTATATCCGGCGTGACGGTCATCGTCACGCGTTGGGGCGCGCCCCCGTGATCCGTAGATCAATCTTATATGTCCTGCTTTGTTTTCCAATATGTCTTGCAGGTCCTGCGTGTAGCCCCGGGCCTTGGTGTTTTTGTTTGACTAGCGACGGGGTGTGGGCTGGACTTCGGGCTGATACGCCGCTTTGTCTCGGCCACGAGGTGGCCGGTCAGCCACATCATATGCTGGTAGTGTAGGCTTTAATGCTTCCTCCTCGAGTTGGGGTAGCAACCTGCGCTTTGGGTAACTTTTGGTTGGGCGCTCGAGTTCGTATTCCTCGGCTGCCAGGACCTCGGTCCATCTATCCGCTAGCAGATCTTGATCAGCTTGAAGCTGCTGCTGCTTTTTCTTCAGGCTTTTTGTTGTGGCTATAAGCCGGCGCTTGAAGCGCTCCTGCTCAACGGGATCCCGAGGCACGATGAATTCTTCGTCGCCGAGGCTCACCTCATCTTCAGACAGGGGCATGTAATTGTCATCCTCTGATTCTCCGTCTGTCGTCTGTTCCTTAGGGTTGGCTTGCCCATACTCCCGCTCGAAGCCTGGCTGGAGGGGATTGTCTTTGTCTTCGGCACTATCCGCAGCATTATTGTCTCTTGTGTCGGTATCGCTGCTTTTGCTATGGCAGGGCTTACAGCGGCACCGATGACGCCAGTGCTTAGATTGCTTCTCGAGGGGATTATCCTCCGTTGCCTTATTGCCATCGCTTTCTTTGGGGGTGTCCACCATATATATATATATCATATGATGAGGTGGCTGTCCAGCGCCCTGTGGGCAGTGGTTCCTGTTCTTCTCCTGCATCATCGTCCATACCGTCGATGTCTTCGAAGCCGAAATCAAGCATGTCGGTTAAGTCGTCAATAGTGGCTATTAAGTGGGTGGTGGGTGGGGAACGAATTTCGTCGTCCGCTTCCCACTCAAGCCGGACATAGTTCGGCCAAGGGTCTCCTGACAAGGAGCGAGACCTCAATGAATTTAGCACGTCGCCCAAGGGCGAGTGCTGAAAGATATCCACGGAGGTAAACTCCATGATCGGTGCCCAATCAGATTCGATAGGCACGGACGCAAGCGGTTCGAAGCCTGTGGCCGGGGATGAATCCAAGGGTCCGATGACACAGGTTTCATAGGAGGTGAAGTCAGTATTCGGCTCTATCGCCACTGAGTGTGCGGCCTCTGCTACCTCTTTTAGCACTGCGTTGGTTTTCCCCGAAGAGGAAGGGATGATGCAGTAAAGTAGCGTAAGTATTTCCCTCAGTTTTTGAGAACCAAGGTATCAATCCAGTAGGAGGCTACACGCAAGTCCCTTGTACCTGCACAAAACAAATAAATCCTCGCCACCAACGCAAATAGGGGTTGTCAATCCCTATAGGGCCACTTACGAGAGTGAGATCTGATAGATATGATAAGATAATATTTTTGGTATTTTTATGATAAAGATGCAAAGTAAAATAAAGGCAAAGTCTAATAGCAAAGTAAATAACTAAGTAGTAGGAGATTGATATGATAAAGATAGACCCGGGGGCCATAGGTTTCACTAGTGGCTTCTCTCGAGAGCATAAGTATTCTACGGTGGATGAACAAACTACTGTTGAGCAATTGACAGAATTGAGCATAGTTATGAGAATATCTAGGTATGATCATGTATATAGGCATCACGTCCGAGACAAGTAGACCGACTCCTGCCTGCATCTACTACTATTACTCCACTCATCGACCGCTATCCAGCATGCATCTAGAGTATTAAGTTAAAAACAGAGTAACGCCTTAAGCAAGATGACATGATGTAGAGGGATAGACTCATGCAATATGAAGAAAACCCCATCTTGTTATCCTCGATGGCAACAATACAATACGTGCCTTGCTGCCCTTACTGTCACCGGGAAAGGACACCACAAGATTAAACGCAAAGCTAAGCACTTCTCCCATTGCAAGAAAGATCAATCTAGTAGGCCAAACCAAACTGATAATTCGAAGAGACTTGCAAAGATAACCAATCATACATAAAAGAATTCAGAGAAGATTCAAATATTATTCATAGATAGACTTGATCATAAACCCACAATTCATCGGTCTCAACAAACACACCGCAAAAAGAAGATTACATCGAATAGATCTCCACAAGAGAGGGGGAGAACATTGTATTGAGATCCAAAAAGAGAGAAGAAGCCATCTAGCTACTAACTATGGACCCGTAGGTCTGAAGTAAACTACTCACACTTCATCGGAGAGGCTATGGTGTTGATGTAGAAGCCCTCCGTGATCGATGCCCCCTCCGGCGGAGCTCCGGAACAGGCCCCAAGATGGGATCTCGTGGATACAGAAAGTTACGGTGGTGGAATTAGGGTTTTGGCTCTGTATCTGATCGTTTGGGGGTACATGGGTATATATAGGAGGAAGAAGTACGTTGGTGGAGCAACAGGGGGCCCACGAGGGTGGAGGGTGCGCCTGGGGGGGGGGCAGGCGCGCCCCCTACCTCGTGGACTCATGTTGATTGGCTTGACGTAGGGTCCAAGTCTCCTGAGTTGTATTCGGTGATAAAATCACGTTCCCGAAGTTTTCATTCCGTCTGGACTCCGTTTGATATTCCTTTTCTTCGAAACCCTAAAGCAGGCAAAAAACAACAATTCTGGGCTGGGCCTCCGGTTAATAGGTTAGTCCCAAAAATAATATAAAAGTGGATAATAAAGCCCGATAATGTCCAAAACAGTAGATAATATAGCATGGAGCAATCAAAAATTATAGATACATTGGATACGTATCAAGCATCCCCAAGCTTAATTCCTGCTCGTCCTCGAGTAGGTAAATGATAAAAACAGAATTTTTGATGCGGAGTGCTACTTGGCATAATTTAATGTAATTCTTCTTAATTGTGGTATGAATATTCAGATCCGAAAGATTCAAGACAAAAGTTCATATTGACATAGAAAATAATAATACTTCAAGCATACTAACAAAGCAATTATGTCTTCTCAAAATAACATGGCTAAAGAAAGTTATCCCTACAAAATCATATAGTCTGGCTATGCTCTATCTTTACCACACAAAATATTTAAATCATGCACAACCTCGATGACAAGCCAGGCAATTGTTTCATACTTTTGACATTCTCAACACTTTGTCAATCTTCGCGCAATACATGAGCATGAGCCATGGATATAGCACTATAGGTGGAATAGAGTGGTGGTTGTGGAGAAGACAAAAAGGGGAAGATAGTCTCACATCAACTAGGCGTATCAACGGGCTATGGAGATGCCCATCAATAGATATCAATGTGAGTGAGTAGGGATTGCCATGCAACGGATGCACTAGAGCTATAAGTATATGAAAGCTCAAAAAGAAACTAAGTGGGTGTGCATCCAACTTGCTTGCTCATGAAGACCTAGGGCAATTTTGAGGAAGCCCATCATTGGAATATACAAGCTAAGTTCTATAATGAAAAATTCCCACTAGTATATGAAAGTGATAACATGAGGGACTCTCTACTATGAAGATCATGGTGCTACTTTGAAGCACAAGTGTGGTAAAAGGATAGTAACATTGTCCCTTCTCTCTTTTTCTCTCATTTTTTTTATTTTTTGGGCCTTTTATATTTTTTATGGCCTCTTTTCTTTCTCTTTTTCATTTGGGCTTCTTTGGCCTCTTTTATTTATTTTTCGTCCGGAGTCTCATCCCGACTTGTGGGGGAACCATAGTCTCCATCATCCTTTCCTCACTTGGGACAATGCTCTAATAATGATGATCATCACACTTTTATTTTTCTTACAACTCAATAATTACAACTCGATACTTAGAACAAGATATGACTCTATATGAATGCCTCCGGCGGTGTACCGGGATATGCAATGATGCATGAGTGACAAGTATGAAAGAATTATGAACGGTGGCTTTGCCACAATTACTATGCCAACTACATGATCATGCTAAGCAATATGACAATGATGGAGTGTGTCATAAACGGAACGGTGGAAAGTTGCATGGCAATATATCTCGAAATGGCTATGGAAATGCCATAATATGTAGGTATGGTGGCTGTTTTGAGGAAGGTATATGGTGGGTGTATGATACCGGCGAAAGGTGCGCGGTATTAGAGAGGCTAGCAAAGGTGGAAGGGTGAGAGTGCGTATAATCCATGGACTCAACATTAGTCATAAAGAACTCATATACTTATTGCAAAAATCTACAAGTTATCAAAGCAAAGTATTACGCGCATGCTCCTAGGGGGATAGATTGGTAGGAAAAGACCATCGCTCATCCCTGACCGCCACTCATACAGAAGACAATCAATAAATAAATCATGCTCCGACTTCATCACATAACGGTTCACCATACGTGCATGCTACGGGAATCACAAACTTCAACACAAGTATTTCTCAAAATCACAACTACTCAACTAGCATGACTTTAATATCACCATCTCCATGTCTCAAAACAATTATCAAGTATCAAACTTATCATAGTATTCAACACACTCATAAGAGAATTTTTATTATTAATCTTGCATACTAAGCATATTAGGATTTTAAGCAAATTACCATGCTATTTAAGACTCTCAAAATAATCTAAGTGAAGCATGAGATATCAATAGTTTCTATAAAACAAATCCACCACCGTGCTCTAAAAGATATAAGTGAAGCACTAGAGCAAAATTATATAACTCAAAAGATATAAGCGAAGCACATAGAGTATTCTAACAAATTCCAAATCATGTATGGCTCTCTCAAAAGGTGTGTACATCAAGGATGATTGTGGTAAACTAATAAGCAAAGACTCAAATCATACAAGACGCTCCAAGCAAAACACATATCATGTGGCGAATAAAAATATAGTTCCAAGTAAAGTTAACGATAGAAGTAGACGAAAGAGGGGTAAAGTTACTCTCTCACCGTCTTCCCATAAGGATTCTACGGTGGGTGAACAAACTATTGTTGAGCAATTGACAGAATTGAGCATAGTTATGAGAATATCTAGGTATGATCATGTATATAGGCATCACGTCCGAGACAAGTAGACCGACTCCTGCCTGCATCTACTACTATTACTCCACTCATCGACCGCTATCCAGCATGCATCTAGAGTATTAAGTTAAAAACAGAGTAACGCCTTAAGCAAGATGACATGATGTAGAGGGATAGACTCATGCAATATGAAGAAAACCCCATCTTGTTATCCTCGATGGCAACAATACAGTACGTGCCTTGCTGCCCTTACTGTCACCGGGAAAGGACACCACAAGATTGAACCCAAAGCTAAGCACTTCTCCCATTGCAAGAAAGATCAATCTAGTAGGCCAAACCAAACTGATAATTCGAAGAGACTTGCAAAGATAACCAATCATACATAAAAGAATTCAGAGAAGATTCAAATATTATTCATAGGTAGACTTGATCATAAACCCACAATTGATCGGTCTCAACAAACACACCGCAATAAGAAGATTACATCGAATAGATCTCCACAAGAGAGGGGGAGAACATTGTATTGAGATCCAAAAAGAGAGAAGAAGCCATCTAGCTACTAACTATGGACCCATAGGTCTGAAGTAAACTACTCACACTTCATCGGAGAGGCTATGGTGTTGATGTAGAAGCCCTCCGTGATCGATGCCCCCTCCGACGGAGCTCCGGAACAGGCCCCAAGATGGGATCTTATGGATACAGAAAGTTACAGCGGTGGAATTAGGGTTTTGGCTCTGTATCTGATCGTTCGGGGGTACGTGGGTATATATAGGAGGAAGAAGTACGTCGGTGGAGCAATAGGGGGCCCACGAGGGTGGACGGCGCGCCTAGGGGGGGCAGGCGTGCCCCCTACCTCGTGGCCTCCTGTTGATTGGCTTGACGTAGGGTCCAAGTCTCCTCAGTTGTATTCGGTGAGAAAATCACGTTCCCGAAGGTTTCATTCCGTTTGGACTCCGTTTGATATTCCTTTTCTTTGAAACCCTAAAACAGGCAAAAAACAGCAATTCTGGGCTGGGCCTCTGGTTAATAGGTTAGTCCCAAAAATAATATAAAAGTGGATAATAAAGCCCGATAATTTGTCCAAAACAGTAGATAATATAGCATGAAGCAATCAAAAATTATAGATACGTTGGAGACATATCAGCCTCCGTGGCGGGGTCCATCCACCCGTCCTCGGATGGCACGATCTGCTCCGGATTGAGGGCCGAAGTAGCCACAGGTGTGATCTCCCGAACACCGTTTGACGGCAGGGCTAAGTCATGCTCGTGGTGACTGTGCGGCGCACCTGACATGGGCTCGAATCCGTCGAAGATCAAGTCTCCGCGGATGTCGGCAGTATAGTTCAAGCTTCCAAACCTGACCTGATGGCCAGGGGCATAGCTCTCGATCTGCTCCAGATGGCCAAGCGAGTTGGCCCGCAGTACAAAGTCGCTGAATACGAAGATCTGTCCGGGGAGAAAAACCTCACCCTGGATCGCGTCGTTGCTGATGATCGGAGGAGCCATCAAGCCTTTATCGTGATGGCAGAGTGGAACTCTCAATGAAAGCACCAATGTCGGTGTCAAAACCAGCGGATCTCGGGTAGGGGGTCTCGAACTGTGCGTCTAAGGCTGATGGTAACAGGAGGCGGGGGACACAATGTTTACCCAGGTCCGGGCCCTCTCGATGGAGGTAATACCCTACTTCCTGCTTGATTGATCTTGATGATATGAGTATTACAAGAGTTGATCTACCACGAGATCGTAGAGGCTAAACCCTAGAAGCTAGCCTATGATTATGATTGTTGTTGTCCTACAGACTAAACCCTCCAGTTTATATAGACACCGGAGGGGGCTAGGGTTACACAAAGTCGGTTACAGAGAAGGAGATCTACATATCCGAATCGCCAAGCTTGCCTTCCACGCAAAGGAGAGTCCCACCTGAACACGGGACGAAGCCTTCAATCTTGTATCTTCATAGTCCAACAGTCCGGCCAAAGTATATAGTCCGGCTGTCCGAGGACCCCCTAATCTAGGACTCCCTCAGTCGCCTACGGCTGCTATGCAGCTAGGTCGAGGGAGCAGTGCCACGCTGTGCTGCGGTACGCGCAGCCCGTAATGCTCCTGATAGCTAGGTGCTCCATCATGGGCAATTCTAATATACTAATACTAGTTGGCCGTATAGATTCAGTAGTGGTATAGTGTTGTAGGTTCCTGAATTTTGGTCTTGATGTTTGGCCGTACTTGACTTTCAGTTTTTTACAGTATACATGAGCATTTTGGATTTGGTCTTTTCTGTAGTCTGGCACCTTGTTATATGTATTTCAAAGTGCACAAAAATAGCACTTACAGTCAAAATTAGTTGTGCAAAGTGCGGATGCTCCACAGGTGCTTGTTATAATCCGAAATCCATTGAAAATATAGTAAATTTCGTACGTTTAAAAAGCCTTGGAAACCAAAACGGAATTCAACAAAAAAAATGCTGGTGAGTTCGTCGGAAAACCACACGAAATTCAGTAAGTATAATTTTAGAGGTTCAAGTAATATGAGAAGACTGGAAGTTTGCAGAAGAAAAATACCGTCGGTGCAGTTGCCGTCAGCTACATCGGTCGGAGCCTCTTGCTGCTCCATGAATCTGACCAAACGTGCACCGCCGATGCGGATCCGCACCATCCCAATACCTGACCTTCCAGGGATGCCTATCTGACCTTCAAGGGGTGCCAACGGTGTCTTTCATCATTGTGTGTCGCTGATACGGGCCATCTGCCGACGAGCTATCGTGTAAAACCCGAGCAACGGCCGGGCCTCACGTGCCAGCGACGGGCCCTGAACCTTCGCGCGACAACTCCCCTTGCTTACCCTTGCCGTCGAGCGTGAGAGTTGAGCAAGGGCTCTTTATCCTGATCTGGGTTTCATCACGGTTGGACAAGCACACAGAAAATTTGGGCAAAGAAATGACATATGTTTGCAACACAATTTTGTTCTCAAATGCATGCAAGATGTAAAAGTGAACGAAAATGTACGAGTTGTGTATGGCCAATCTCGGCAATGTGGCATTCAATCCGGTAGTGCCTCACACACACACACAGCTCCCTGCGAACGCGTGATTTTTTTCCTCTCTAGTAACTAACATGTTTGGTGAATTTGTGAAGTCCTGCTACTACCAACAGAGAAGGAAAATCACCACTGAACACCATTTTGAGATAAATGGTACCAACTTAGCAAACTAGGAAAGCCGACAGTGTGTCACCAACCAATTCTTTATATAAGATGGTCGTGTGTGCGTTCGTGTGGTTTGTGTGTGTGTGGTGCGTTCGGTGTGCTCGTGTTATGTGTATGCTTTTCCTTTATTTTTTTTTAAATAAATCAGAAGTTCATACATACAAAAAACATAAGTTCAAAACCTAGATTTTCCTCGTTACTAAATAATAAACCAAGAAGTTCTTATTCTTTGCACGTACCTAGAGCCAGGGCTCCGCCTCCTCCTCCAAGAAAGGAAGTTAGGGTTCGTGCCTCTCGCCGGTGCCAGCGCAGGTCCGCCTCGTCTCCGGTGGCCGTAGGGCCATGGAGGCGCGGTGGATCCTGGCAAGGGCTGGTGGGAGGGCTCCGTTTTTAGTTGTTTTTTTCAATCTTGTTAGGGTTTGTGTCCTACTCAGGAAGGCGAGACGGCGGCGGCTCCCTGAAGATGGAATAAAGATCTCTCCGCCTAGCCCTCGTTCCGGCGGTGTGTCTGGCATCGTTGGTGGGCGTGTGGAGGTGTGTCTCCGGTAGATCTATTTTTGGTGGATTTGCTCGGGTCTCGTCGTTGTTCGTCTATGTTCGTGTGTCTTCGGTTTGGATCCTTCTGATCTACGTTATTTTTCATTGGCGGCGGTTGCTGTTCTGGGGTGCTGGTCCTATGGGGCCTTAGCACGACAACTTCCCGACTGACTACTACAACAAGTTGTGCCCGGCTCCTGTGATGGAGGGGTGATGACGGCGGCGCGCCTTCGGCTTGCTTCGGTGCTTGTAGTCGTCGCTAGGTGGTCTACGGATCTGGATGTAATTTTTATTTCCGGTGTTCGTTGTACTGCCATGATTGAAGATGAATAGATTGAAAGTTTTTCCGCAAAAAAAGTTTAATTGAAAAAAGGGAGCAGTTTAATATTTATTACTAAAACTCTAATTTTTCCCGTTACTAATGAATAAACCAAGAAATTAAGTTCAAAATAACCAAGAACTCTTACTATGTTTATTACAAAATTAGTATTTCTTCGGTTACAAATGAATAACACCAAGGAGTCCAAATTGAAAAAACCAAGAAGCTTAATTTTAAAAAATGGAATAGTTCAATGTATACGAAAAACCTAGATTTTCCTCGTTACTAAATAATAAACCAAGAAGTTCAATTTCAAAAAATGACGCAGTTCGATATTTATTACAAAAACTTGAATTTTTTCCATTACTAACGAATAAACCAAGAAGTTTATTTAGAAATAACGAAGAAGTTCGACATTTACTAAAAAAACTCCGCGTTTATGCATGAAAACTCACTTATTCCCTTTGTATGAAAAAATACACACACAATTTCAAATTTTAAAAGTAGAGCATTTTGATGTCTATAAAAAAATTTGTTTTTCCATGTTACAAAAAGGATGACGTCGTTTTGGCCTTTTATAAAATGGGCTTAAAAATGACGGTGAATTTGAAAAAAAATTGACTATACAAAAAAAAATTCGCAAGGATTTTTCCCATGATGCTATTTTTGTATGTTGGTACCCAGCTTGATGATGTATTGGTGTGCTACACTTGATGATGTATTGGTTGTGCACGTAGCACACAAAGTGTATGTGTATTGTTGTGTGTAATTTTCTTGAAATTTCAATAGCATGCGAAGTTCATGTTTCAAAAATTCCTAAGTTCATGTGTACCCACATACTAAAAAAATCATCAATTTTAAAAAAGGAACGCCTAGGCCATTTCACCGATAGCAAAAAATGCCTAAAAATGTGACGAGACAAAAAACAAATCACAGAAAGTGGAAAAAACTATAATTTTGCTTTGTAAGTTTAACCATTTCTATAAAATACATTGAAGTTCAAATTTAAATAATAGGGTGGTTCAATGTTTATTACAAACCTGTGATTTTCCCCATTATTATGGAATAAACCAAGAAGTTCAAAAATAAAAAATGGAGCAGTTTGAAAATTTTATAAAAAATGGTGTTTCTACATTTTACAAAAAAATCGAGAAGTTCAAATTTATATTGCGGGATGTCCGGCCTCCAATTACATGTTTTAAAATGGCAAAACATGACGCCCGACCTTCAATTGCGTGTAATTTGAAATATACAAAAAAATGTGACAGAAGTTCATAGTGAAAACAACGAGAAGTTCAAGTACTGCAAGGAATACATTTCAGGTGAGAAATAAAAGTATAGAAAAATAAAAGCTTAAAAGGTTTGTTGAAAGAAGTTCAAGTGCTTTGTCCGGAGAAGTTCAAAAATTCTTGCGAGAGGTTCACCTTGTATTTCCATTTTTTATTTTTTCCGTATAAAAATCAAATACAATTCTTTACTCAAAAATATAAAAAGGTGAAGTTCATATTGAAATAATAGAGAAGTTCGAAGTTTATTAAAACCTAGGATTTACCTGTTCAAAAAATAAAAAACACAACGCCATTTTTTGCACTTTTAAAAACAACTCATAAACGAAAAAAATGGTTGCTAGAAGTTCAAGTGCTCGGTGAGGAAAAGTTCAAAAAAATCTTGTGGGAAAGGTTCACCGTGTATTTAGATGTCCAAAATACATAAAAAATATGTTGTTTTTTGGGTTTTAAAATAATTCTCTCAAACCAGAGAGAAGTTCAAAGTGATAATAACTAGAAGTTCAAGTACTACATGGTGTGTATTTCATACAAGAAAAAAAACAATAAAGTGAAACAGAGTGAAGTTCAAATAGACATGCCCCAAAAGTTTAACTACTTCATGCAGTGCAAAAAACAGCACGTCAAAAACAAAGTGAGGTTCAAACAGACATACCCGAGAAGTTCAACTACTTCACGCGGTGCGTTTCCATTCGCAATGAAGGCAGAAACCATGATCTCGTCATTTCTCTAATTTACTTCAAAACGACAGGAATATCATCTGTGTAAGTTCAAGTCCTCGATCGGAGAAAGTTAAAAAAATATTATGAGAGAGGTGTGTACAAAAAGAATATCATTTGTGTAACACTGACGAAATGGATGAGAAAATTATAAAGAAAAATATGTCATATAAGTTCAACGTGAAAACAGCAGGAAGTTCGACTACTGTAGTGAATGAATTTGAGATGAAAAACTTTTAAAATCGTCGCGAGTATGAAAAAAATGATCAACACGGGAAAGTTGCGTGTTTACATCAGCTTTCCACCGGTATATTACTTGCTCAATTCCGGTGAGTGTTTCAGTGAGTGGATGGAGAGCTATGGGCAAAAAAGCACATGAAAAACAGAGTGAAGTTCAAGTAGACATGCCGAGAAGTTCAGGTTCTTCACGCGATGCATTTTCAAAAAATCTGTTTCGCGATAAAGGCAGAACGAATGATCTCACCATTTTAAAAATTACTTGAAAATGGTTAGGAATCAGAGAAAACCATCAACATGAATTTTTTTCGCATTTCCTTAGCTTTTCAGCAGTATATTATTTGCCCCATTCCAATAAAGATGTAGAAATTACGGCGAAAATATGTTTTTAGCCATTTTCAAAATTGACTTAAAACAGTAAGGAATTGGGAGAAACAATATATACCAAAAAGTTTCGCATTTCCTCAACCTTTCCAACGCCATATCATTTACTACATTCGGACGTATGGTTAAAAAATTAGCTCGAAAATACGAACTCGGTGGAACTTGGACCGTTTTATAAATCACTTTTAAACCATTCAAAATTATAAAAAACCGTCAACATGAAAAAGTAGCGCATTTTCATAAGCTTTCTAACACCATATCATTTGCCTCAATTGGATTAGCCGTTTAGAAATGACACCGAAAATACGAAGTCGGCTGTTCGGTTTGCAAAATTTTACGATTTTCCAAATTACTCTTTAACCGTAGGGAATTAGAGAAAAACTTTCAACATGTGGAAGGAGCGGTTTTGCAGCAGCTTTCCAATGCCACATTATTTGTCTCATTCCGATAAACAGTTTTAAAATGCGATCGAAAATACGATTCACGTTTTTTGTATGAAGAAAAACGGTTTTCAAAACTGCTCTTAAACCGCTTACATTTTGCCAAAAATTTAACTTGGGTCATGATATTGGTGTCCATAGCATTCCAACGGTATATCGCAAGCCCCATTTGGGCAATGTTGGCGGAAGTTTAACCTAGCACTGGGAGAAGTTCAGATCGAACAACTCAGGCAGTGAAATTGAAAAAAAACCGCAATTTCAACATGCCCTGAGAGCAAAATCCGCCAACGAGCGAGATTCTTATTTAAAACTGGTATTTAGTTGCTAAAAACGTTTCTAGATTGCACTAACATCATATAGAACACGACTAACCAAAATTATTTGTGGGGGAGGCCATGGTTGCGAAGATAGCCCGAAGGTCGAGTTCGTACATAGGGAAGTTCAGACGCGTTACTCAGACAGTTCAGGTAGTGATCAGAATATTATTTTGATCCCGTGATCAGAATAGTGTTTATGTGTGTGTATATATATATGCGAGGATGAGAGGCAGCCTAGGGCGGCCCCAAGAGGGCCGGTGGCCATCCTGGGCTCCTGCCCTGGCGGCGCCCCCTTCCTTTCTTGGCGCTAGGAGAAGACAGGAGGGGAGCCCCCCTTCCTTTCTCTCATGTGGAAGGGAAGGCAGGAGGGGATAGCCCTCCCCCCTTTCATTCCCTAAGGGCCGTCCCTAGAGGTGGGGCGCATTAACCCCTTGTGGGCTGGTGTGCTTCCCTCATTGGCTCAATAAGCCATATAACTCCCCGTGGCCTTCCCGGAACCCCTTCTGGTGATCCGATAAATACCCGGTGCATTGTGAAACCTTTCCGGAGACCAAATAGTATCGTCCTATATATCAATCTTTACCTCCGGACCATTCCAGAGCTCCTCGTCATGTATTTGATCTCATCTGGGACTCCGGACAACATTCGGTCACCAAATCACATCACTCATACAAAACTATATCGTCAATGAACGTTAAGCGTGCGGACCCTACAGGCTCGAGAATGATGTAGACATGACCGAGACACTCGTCTGGTCAATAACCAATAGCAGGACTTTGATGCCCATATTGGTTCCTGAAAGTGCGTTACATCGACTAGAGGGAGGGTGAATAGGCGATTTTTATGGAAGTCTTCAAAACATGGAAGTTATGAAGACAAACGATAGAGATAAACCTATTACCCTGCAGCGGAAGGTAGACCACACTGGACAAGCCATAGTTAAGTATTCAATAGAGTGAAAGCACAATGACTAATAGCAGCAATGTAGTAAGGATCAGGTAGGAAGATATTGTGAAGCCACACAGAACACGCAGTCACTCAGTGAAGACAAAAGATAGTGTGAACATACAATGACTTCACAAGGAGTAACAGTAAGTAAAGGTAAGGGAAGATGAAACCAGTGACTCGTTGAAGACAATGATTTGTTGGACCAGTTCCAGTTGCTATGACAACTGTACGTCTGGTTAGGGCGGCTAGGTATTTAAACCTTAGGACACATAGTCCCGGACACCCAGTCCTGAACACGCAGCTCAGGGCACCCAGTCCTCACCGTATTCCCCTTGAGCTAAGGTCACACAGACCTCGCCCAATCACTCTGATAAGTCTTCAAGGTAGACTCCCAAACCTTCACAGACTTCGTTCACCGGCAATCCACAATGTCTCTTGGATGCTCAGAACGCGACACCTAACCGGCTGGAGGATGCACAGTCCTCAAGTGTAATAAGTCTTCAGATCACACAGACAGGAAGACTTAAGTGATGCCTAATTCTCTTTGGCTCTGGGTGGTTAGGGCTTTATCCTCGCAAGGAATTCTCTCTCAAAGGCTTCGAGGTGGGTTGCTCTCA
Organism: Triticum urartu; assembly: GCF_056163025.1. Lineage (NCBI taxonomy): Eukaryota > Viridiplantae > Streptophyta > Magnoliopsida > Poales > Poaceae > Triticum > Triticum urartu. The sequence goes on along the minus strand of NC_141878.1, from coordinate 435,139,581 downwards.
AACGAAAAAAGCCGTATTCTCAATCTAAGCAGCCAACCGTTTATGGTTGTGGGGGGTGGGCTATTTATATCCACTTGGTAACCCGACCTGATTTGTCTGAAATGACCCTGGGTCACTAAGGAACTGACACGTGTTCCAACAGTCAGATTTCAAACTCACACGACAACTTTACTTGGGCTACAAGCAAAGCTGACTTGTCCGACTCTGGACAAGATTCGCTCTCATAGTCTTCACTCGAAGACATAGGTTTTTGGTTAGGCATCACTTCAGTCAGTCTGACTGGTTCTCTTGGACCCCACTTAACAGTACGGTGGTTCCTATGACTCAACACAAAAGAAAAAGAACTACGAAAGATCTAAGTCTTCGAGCTCCATAGGCTTCATGTGGTGTCTTCTCTTGTCATAGTCTTCAATGTGAATATCTTCATATACCACCTTTGACTTCAATGTCTTCATACATTTTTAGGGGTCATCTCTGGTAGGAAAACCGAATCAATGAGGGACTTCTACCTGTGTTATCCTGCAATTCTCAGAAACACATTAGTCCCTCAACTAGGTTTGTCGTCAATGCTCCAAAACCAACTAGGGGTGGAACTAGATGCACTTACAATCTCCCCCTTTTTGGTGATTGATGACAAACTAGTTGAAGTTTTCAACGGGGAATATAATCTGTGAAATTGTAAAGGATAAGGAATTGTCTTCATAAGTTGCAAGGGCTCCCCCTGAAGATGTGCATATAAGTAATTTGCTTTTGGAATGCAAATGCACATGGCAGGTGTACTTATGGAGATCCACTTCAACTTATGATGACAATCCACTATGCATGTGAAGGTATATGAAGATAATGACATGCATAATGAAAAATGGACGTCTGCAGAATGATCTATGTGCGGAATTTATCGTCGCACATGCGGAATTTATCTTCGCAACATAAGGTGGCAGATAAGTAGCAGACGACCATCGAGTTTAAGGTGTTACAACTCAAAGAACCAAATGTAGCAAAACGAGAGTTGTAAGCACGAAGCAAAATATAAAGCACCCGCCCATATAAACCCGCTTGAAGACTACAACCTCATATGCTTCTCCCCCTTTTGTTAGTAAGGACCAAAAAGGTTTGAAGACATAGAGCATCTACTCGTTCCCATGAGAAGTAGGTGAAGCAGCAGGGTCGTTGGTGGTGTTTGGCGGTGCTGAAGAGCTTGGAGCAGAGTCGAAGCGTGCTGTTGGAGGTCGCGGTGAAGTAGCATCGTCTTCATCCTCGATCACTCTGGCAGTCACAGTTGCAGCAGAGGAAGAGAACTCAGAGTCTTCAAGGGATGGAGTTCGTCGCAGCACTGCCCTTCGAGGAGGTGTGGAGTCAAACTTGAATCGCTCAGTGAAGCCATCCTCTTGAAGATCATCTTGAGAACACATCAGCGTTAGCCCTTTCCATGTGCGGCGAGAGGTTTCATGGGCAACAAAAGCATTCTTGGTGACAAGATTGCGAATGCGATTAACATCCACCAAGAGGCTTTGCATCTAACGCTTCAGCCAGTCATGATGCCTATCCTGTTTCTGATGAAGAGCCACAAGAAGCTCTCGGTCGTTGAGAACACGAGTGCGCTTCTTGGGTCGTGGAGCAGTTGTACTATCAGTGGCTTCAGTGGGAGCAGGATGTGGTGCACGTGTAGTGCCAGCCAAAGGATACACACGAGTGACTGCTTCAACTCCTTCAATGTTCTGAGAGAAACTCTGATGCTCTGCATTCTGAAGACTTAGAGGTTCCTTGGCTGGCTCAGGATAGATGGCTTCAATAGAGATATCCACATCAGGCAGAAAAATCCGATGATTGCGAGCAGATGGCTGATATGAGATAGCAGAGTGAAGTTTGATTAGCCGCATTACCCATGGGGCGTAGAACTTAAAGCCAAATAGATCAGAGCCTGATGCAGCAAGTTGGCGAATGAAGAAGTCATGTGCATTGAAGCATTTTCCATGAAGAATATAGAAGACCAAAGTCTTCATTGCACCCTCAAGCTTGACATGTGGAGAGTGCCCTTTGATGGGCCAGAGAGTTCGCTGATGATGTGATAAATGGTTCTTGGCAGATACTCAAGGTCTTCAACGAAGAACTCCGTGGGATAAGCAGCATCTTGGGGCAATGGCTTCATCATACTGAGCATCTGACTCATATCAGGTTCAGGCTTCTGAAAGATGCTCTCAATAGCTTCACTATGAAGCTGACAGCCATGCTCGTAGAGATCGCCAGGAGTGGGCAAACCAGTAAGCTCAATGATGTCAAAGGCTTTGGCTTCGTGATGAACATTTCCTGTCATCCACTCCAGGACCCAAGTCTTCGGATCTCTGCTATACCCACGGATGTGAAGTGTGGCATAGAATTGGAGCAGCAACTCTTCATTCCAACGCTCTTGGTCAATAACGAACGGCAGCAGTCCAACTTCCTTGAAGCAATCCAGAGCTTCTTCCAGACAGGGCAGACCAGCTATAGCTTTAATGTCAAGGCGCTTGTGTGGAAAGATGCGACCTTGGTTGTAAAGAATGCATGAGTAATAGCTTCGCTGTGGATAGCTCCAGAACCGATCAGATGATATCCTTTCCCTTGAGTAGGGGTTCCTGGAGCTATTGAAGAATGTGTTGTCTGCTCTGAAGCCATTGATATTGAAGGAGCCAGGTGCTGATGCAGGACCTGGGAACCTTGGCAATCTTGGGATTGGCTTCTGTACCTGAGGCCTGTGCTCAACATGATAGTCGAACTGGGGACTGGCAGCAGACTCAGGAACAGAAGTGGCGGGATCAGTGGCTTTGCTGTCTTCTGATGCTTTTGTTGGGGAGGGCTCCACATTAGCTTCATTGGTGGTGGTGGCAGCCGCAAGATTTTCAATCACATTCTCCTTGAGAACTGCTTCTTGGTGGGATAGGGGAGTGGCAACTTGTGGGACTTCTTCTTCATCGGCTGATGCAGCCGGAATGTCTTCAGCAGCTTTAGCTTCAGACTCAGAGACTGGAGGCCTTAGTCCTTTGCGAAGCCTGCGTAACGCTGGCGATGCTTGTGGAGTTGGAGTTGGCTGGGCCTCAAAGTCATCTTCCTCTTGTGGGCGATCAGCCCATGAAGCATCCTGAGCGATTGGCGTCAGAGGACGACCAATGCTGATGAGTTCGCTGTTCTCGAGCTGAGGAAGGACTGCACCATCTTCTACATGGTCATGGTGACCAATGTCTTCAGCAGCGATGAGATCAGCTGCTGGAAAGTCTTCAGCTTCATGAGCCTCTGTGAAAGCAGGCTCATGGATTGTCAGTTGGCGTTCAGGGTTAGGACAAACCATTGAAATGGGTTCAACAATCAAAGGCTCTGTGGGAGCAGCCCGATCTTTATTGGTCTTCCTCTTCTTCTTGGAGGGGGCAGTAGGAGAGGCTTCATGATGTTTCCTCTTCCTAGCTTCAGCCTCAGCAGTCCTCGTCTTCTTGAGCTCTGAAGCGGTTGACCGGCTTTTTGGCTTCGAGCCAGTCATTCTAGTTGGGAAGACAATGGGAACTGCTTCCTGCCTTGGTGCGTCGGGTTCAGTCGTAGCGGGTTTCTTCTTCTTCTTTGCGGCCATCCTGGGGTCGATGCCAGGACGCCCAAGGGCCTTGCGCTTCTCAGCCTCATTGTAGGCTTGCACACATCTGTTAGCCAGAACCTTCATGCACTCACGCGAACCCTGAGCTTCTGCATGTTTCTTTAGAAAGGCTTCCTTGAGCTCGTGCAGCATGATCTTGAAGTTCTTCACGTCTTGCACGCTGAGCTTGGCCATATGCTTCTTGAACTGAGCCTTTTCATAGTCAATCTTTTGCTTCAGTTCAACAGTGCGCTGGGCGACAGCTAGCTCTGAAGCAATGGCGCCTTGGAAGGCGACACTGAGGCCAATGGGTAGTTGCAGATCTTCAAAGATGATGTTTGGCGTGTCAAACCACTCGTCAATGAAGTTGTGGATGATGGTTACATCATAGAGAGGCAGATCATTGAAAATTTCTGCTTCTTCTTTGCTCTTGATGAGTTGCTCAAGAGCGTCATCTGCAAGATCTTCATCACTTGACAGATCAATGGCATCATTGCGCAGAATGGCAACAGCAGTTAGCTCTTGGCCGGTGTGTGGCAGAGGCATCTTGACCTTCTGGGGCTTGGAGATGCGTGATAAATCTTCGGACTGCACACTGTCTTCAGGAGGTGCAGTTGCCAGTGGCTTCGCCCATGAGATTTTTGGTGAAGGGGCAGGCTTTGAAGCTTTAGGCTTCTTCAACTTCTTTGTCTTCGGCGCTACAGGCGCTTCATCTGATTCAGCATCAGCTGCAGGCTCATTCACTGCAGTCCCTTGAACCAAGATATGGGTGATGAGGCCTTCAAGGTTGTAGAAAGGACCGATGACATTGGGTTCTGCATCTCGTGTGCCATCAGCCCTTGGAGCTGAGGGACCAGGGTTGAAGTCTAGTCCCAATGTCTTCTTGTTTTGCTTCGCTGAGTTTTGGGCAAACTGGAAGTTGCGCTTGAACAGATTGTCGTCACGACACCATAGTAGTGACGATGGGTGTGCATCAGCAGGCTGTGGCCCATGGACCATGCAGGGATAGAAGCCTTGTTCAATGGCTTCATCTCTGGACCTGGGTAGAAGATTCTTGTATAGGATGTCTCCCCACGGTCTCTTGATGGCATTTTTCTCAGCATATTCCTGGGTTACAAATCGGTATTTGAACCATTGTTCTGCCCAATATCTTCGAATCCATTGGATTCGGGTCTTGCGCTGATTGTAATCCTCTTCAGGATCTGTCTTGTACAGTTCTGAGAGGTCATCTGGCAAATCTCTAGATGTTTCTCCATGACGCTTTCTGCCACCCTTCCTTGCTGATTTTTCTGAAGCCATGAACTTTAAACTAAAAGGCTTCAACACGTTCAAAGGCTTCAAAGGTTTTCGCTTGCTGGACAAACATGAACTGGCTTCGGGAGAATTTATGTGATGCTGTAAGAATTCTGCAAATGAATGCAGACTATGAGAACCAAAGGATTCTCCCACGGACATGTACCTGTGACAGCATTAAGGTGCGAGGGAAGGGGAAGAGGTCATATGCATTCTCAGAAGATTTTGAAGATAAATCAGTTTAGAAGACATTGACCTCATCGTGCGAAGACATTCACTCATAGATAAGGAGTTGGTTCCAGATTTGTACGAATCCACAGATCAGTACAAGTGAGGAATCTAACTACTTTGTGAAGCATAAGTGAATATACTAGGCATGTAATGAGATGCAGTATGAGAGAGATCTAACTTGTGTGAATAGAAACTGCTTGTGGTAGAAAGTGACAAAGCCATAGGATCAACGGTGCCGTAAAAAGGAAGTTTTATTTACCACACTAAGAAATGCTAGACGGAGTGGAAGATGAGGCCGAGCAGTTCGATCTTCCGTGCCCTAACTTGGCGACGGAGGACACCTACGGCGACGGCGGAGAGGACGATGTCCACAGTCGGCGTGAAGACGGCGTCGGAGAGGTTGCGGCAGCGAAGCGATTCGTCGCCGGTGTCGTCGAGGGATAGCGGTGGCGCTAGGGTTCGTGCGAGAGTGGAAGAAGAGATAATGACCGCTGTGAAGTGTGTATTTATAGGTACAGGGGCGGCACTGCGTTATTACACAGGTGCCCCTGGCGATTCGCATCTGAGGAACACGTGGCCATTATGCGGAATTTTGGGGTTTGTTCCACGTCCCACGCACGCCTGTATTGTCGGGTGGTCGTTCCTACTTCTCCGGGTTTCATGTGGAGGAATGAGCATTGAAAACGGACTTAATGGTTGTCTCTGTATCTTCTGCTGACGAGGACGCAGAGAAGACATTCGACAGTTTCAATAGAATGCATATGATTTGGAGAGATAGAATTTGAGATAGAAAGCATTGAGAGGTTAGGGTCGGATCACATTCACTTAGTTCAAAAGATTCAACAAGAAGACATAGCTATAAGTGAATGCTGTAGAGGACAGAACACTAGTATATATATATATCTATATAATCAACATAGTGAAGATAATCATGAAGATATGTTGAGATTGAAGCCAAACCAAATGTGAAGACATAGCAAATATAACGCCTTGAGTGAAACACTTAAAAATAGAGCATTTTGTGGTGGCGTTACCCACCGTATAGGAAGTATTAGACCCAGACACGGCGCATAATTATCGTGGCGCTCCGAAGTCAAATTCCACATTAATGTATTCACACTTAGAATGTATGTCTTCATTGATTGAAGATATACTTTACTTCGTGTGTTGCACATCTAAGTCATCAATATGCATAAGGGTTAGGATGTGTGCCTGATCACAGGACATTTGAGGATTCTAGGATATTCAGCTCACACCGTAACTTGCAAAATCTCTTCTCATCCAAGGGCTTGGTGAAGATATCTGCCAGTTGCTCTTCAGTGTTGACGTGTATGATATCAATATCTTCCTTCACAACATGATCTCTGAGAAAGTGATGACGAATTTCAATGTGCTTTGTCTTCAAGTGCTGAACTGGGCTGTTGGCAATCTTGATGGCGCTTTTGTTGTCGCAGTAGAGTGGCACTTGCTTCAGATGAATGCCATAGTCTTTGAGCATTTGCTTCATCGACAGAAGCTGAGCGCAGCAAGATCCAGCAGCAATGTATTCAGATTCAGCAGTGGAGAGAGATACACAGTTCTGCTTCTTTGAAGACCAACATACAAGTGATCATCCCAGAAAGTGACATGTGCCTGATGTAGACTTGCGATCAACTTTGTCACCAGCATAATCAGCATCCGAGAATCCAACCAGATCAAACTCTGAGCCCTTTGGATACCATAATCCTAGAGTTGGGGTGTGAGCCAAATATCGAAGAATTCTCTTCACAGCTAAGTGATGCGACTCCTTTGGTGCCGCTTGAAATCGAGCACACATGCAAACACTAAGCATAATATCTGTCCTAGATGCACATAGATAAAGTAAAGAACCAATCATGGAGTGGTATACCTTTTGATCGAACTCTTTACCATTGTCGTCGGGACCCAGATGATGTTTGGCTGGCATTGGTGTCGTGAAGCCTTTGCAGTCTTGCATACCAAACTTCTTCAGGCAATCTTTGAGATACTTCTCTTGAGATATGAAGATGCCGTTGCGTTGTTGTCGTATTTGAAGACCGAGGAAGAACTTCAGCTCTCCCATCATGGACATCTGATATTGCTCTTGCATCATATATCCAAACTCTTCGCTGTACTTCTGATTGGTGCAGCCGAAGATAATGTCATCCACATATATTTGGCACACAAATAGTTCACCATCATATGTCTTCATGAAGAGACTGGGGTCTAGGGAACCAGGTATGAAGCCTTTGCTCTTCAGGAAGTATTTGAGTGTGTCATACTAGGCCCGAGGGGCTTGTTTGAGGCCATACAGTGCCTTGTTGAGCTTGTATACCATGTCAGGATGTTTTGGATCTTCAAAGCCAGGCGGTTATGCAACATACACTTCTTCTTCAATCTTGCCATTGAGAAAAGCACTCTTCACATCCATTTGATATAGAAGTATGTTATGATGATTTGCATAGGCCAGCAGTATGCGTATGGCTTCAAGTCTAGCCACAGGAGCAAATGTTTCATCGAAGTCAATGCCTTCCACTTGAGTATATCCTTGAGCAACGAGACGAGCTTTGTTTCTGACAACTTGACCATGCTCATCTTGCTTGTTGTGGTATATCCATTTGGTGCCTATTATATTGTGCTTCCGTGGATCAGGACGCTTAACCAGTTCCCATACATTATTCAGCTCAAACTGTTGAAGCTCTTCTTGCATAGCTTGAATCCATTCAGGTTCCATGAAGGCTTCTTCAACTTTCTTGGGTTCTGTTATTGAGACGAATGCGAAGTGCCCACAGAAATTTGCTAGCTGAGTTTCCCTTGAACGAGTGAGAGGACCGGGTGCATTGATGCTATCAATTATTCTTTCAATCTGCACTTCATTGGCAATGCGAGGATGTACAGGGCGAAGATTTTGCTCTTGCTGATCATTGTCGTTGTTAGAAGGAATGTCTTCAGGCTGAGCATTGTCTTCATGTTGATCAGGTGTTGAGATGATAAGTTCTTCTTCAGGATGAGCTTTAGAAGGTATAATTTCTCCAGTTCCCATTAGCTTGATTGAGTCACTGGATGGAACTTCATCTAGCACATTGGGCAGTTGCCCTCTTTGTGAAGCGTTGGTCTCATCGAACCGCACATCCACTGTTTCAACCACTTTGTAATGAAAGAGATTGAAGACTCTATAGGAGTGCGAATCCTTTCCATATCCAAGCATAAAACCCTCATGTGCTTTTGGTGCAAACTTTGAGGTGTGATGTGGGTCCTTGATCCAGCACTTGGCGCCAAATACTCTGAAATAACTGACATTTGGCTTCTTGCCAGTAAGGAGTTCATAAGATGTCTTGTTCAGAAGCTTGTGAAGATAAACACGATTGATTGTATGGCATGCAGTGTCAATGGCTTCAGGCCAGAATTTTCTTGGAGTCTTGTATTCATCTAGCATCGTTCTGGCCATCTCAATGAGTGTTCTGTTCTTGCGTTCGACGACGCCATTCTGCTGTGGCGTGTATGGAGCCGAGAATTCATGTGTGATGCCCAAGGTATCAAGATATGTATCAAGGCCAGTGTTCTTGAATTCAGTGCCGTTGTCACTTCTGATGTGCTTTATCTTGGCGCCATAGTTGTTCATTGCTCGATTGGCGAAGCGTCTGAAGACATCCTGCACTTCAGTCTTGTAAAGGATTATGTGCACCCAAGTATATCTAGAATAATCATCAACAATGACAAAGCCATAGAGACAAGCAGTAGTAGTAAGAGTTGAGTAATGAGTGGGACCGAAAAGATCCATGTGAAGCAGTTCGAAGGGTCGAGTAGTGGTCATGATTGTCTTCGAGGGATGTTTGGCCCTCGTCATCTTTCCTGCCTCACAGGCACCGCATAAGTGATCTTTCTTGAACTTGACGCCCTCGATGCCTATGACATGCTTCTTCTTGGCCAGGGTGTGGAGGTTCCTCATGCCAGCATGCCCAAGCCTCCGATGCCAGAGCCAGCATTCTGAAGCTTTTGCTAGAAGACATACGGCAAGCTGTGGTCCTGCTGAGAAATCTACCACGTACAAATCATCCTTTCGATACCCTTCAAATACTAGAGACTTGTCAGATTCCATTAGAACAAGGCAACGATATTTTCCAAATATTACGATCATGTTTAAATCGCAAAGCATTGAGACAGACATTAAGTTGAAGCCAAGGGATTCAACAAGCATGACTTTATCCATGTGTTGATCCCTTGAGATTGCAACTCTACCTAGACCCAATACCTTACTTTTACCAGTGTCAGCAAATGTGATGTGGCTCTTGTCGGATGGACGTAAGGTTGAGTCCATAAGAAGACTTCTTTTGCCAGTCATGTGATTTGTACACCCACTATCAATAATCCATTCTGAAGACGCTGGTGTCGTACCCTACAGTGCAGTTAGGGGGTTAGGCTTCACCAAGAGCATTGTGAAGCAAAAACATTTGACGAACCAGTGGGTTATGAAAGCTTAGATCCAGATTAGGACTAATAGGGAGAGTAGCAAGCGATTCAGGAACGAAGTACATAGTAAGACCATTCGGGCATTTGATCTTGCGCCCTACAAGATGTTTAAGGTCCCCAGCAATAGCGTCAGACGATTTTGGTTTTCTGCTGGAGACCTTTCCCTGCAAAAGAGAGTTAAGCTTTCTTAGCCACCCACATCTTCAAGGGTGGCTTAGAAGCAATAAGTCTAAGTGCAGCATCTGAGAACTTTGGCTTTGGAGCCCTAGAAAACAGTCTTGCAGGCGGACAATAGTACTCATAAGAATAAGCAGAATAGTTCTTGGTCTTATGAACATGGCGGTTTGATGAACCGCTCTCATATTCATATGCCTGAGTATGGTTTCCCTACAAAACATTTGCGTTAGTGCGACTCAGGTGAGTCCTCTGTTTGTATGAAGCCTTTGGACCGTATGAAGCCTTTGGTCTGAGGTTTGTCTTCTTCACATGAGGTGTCATGATGACATTCACAGGAAGATTCTCCAGACACCTTTTCGGAACCCAGATCTTCTTCATAGGCGGTCCATTCCTGCAGTTAGTACCAATGTACCTGGCAAACACTTCACCATTCTGATTCTTATACAGTTTATAGTTTGCATCAAGGGCTTCATCAATGATAATTGGGTTAGCACAAGTGAAGCCAGATAGATTGGATGGATCTGCTGAAGGTTCCTTTGCAGCAACCCACGTGGTTTTGGGGTACTGCTCAGGTTTCCAGTAAGAGCCATCAGCATTTATTTTCCTTACAAACCCAACACCCTCTTTCCTCGGGTTTCGGTTCAGAATCTGCTTTTTGAGGACATCACATAGTGTCTGATGCCCTTTAAGACTTTTGTACATCCTTGTTTCAAGCAATGTCTTCAACCTAGCATTCTCATCAGCAATAGCAGTGGTATCCTCAGCAGAGGGGTTAGTTACCACATCAATAGTTGAAGATATTGCAACAGTAGTAGCAGTAGAACATTCAGCAACAGAAGTAGCATTATCACGCTCAATGCATTTAAGACATGGTGGTTCAAATCCTTCCTGAGCGGAACTGATCTGTTTGGCGCGAAGTGACTCGTTTTCCTTTTGAAGATCTTCATGAGCCGCTCTCAATTTCTCAAGATCTTGCTTCCTTTGAAGATAATCATAGGAAAGCTTTTCATGAGTTATTGAGAGAGTTTCATGACGACTTTCAAGTTCCTGATACTTAACGTGAAGATTTTTTATGTCTTCAATTAAGGATTCAGATCGAGTCATTTCAGCACCTAACAGATCATCGCTTCTGTCTAACAGTTTTTGAATATGTTCCATAGCTTTCTGTTGTTCAGTTGCAATTTTAGCAAGTGTTTTGTAGCTGGGTTTTGAACCACAATCAGAGTCATCATCACTGGATGTTTGATAGTGAGTAGTGCGTGTGTTTACCTTGGCACCGCGTGCCATGAAGCAGTAGGTAGAAGCGGAGTAGTCCTTTTCATTTGCATCGGTGTCGGTGATGAAGTCATTGTCTTCATGTTGAAGATGGACTTGGCAACGTATGCTGTAGCCAGACTTGCGACGCCTGAATCGGACTCCTCCTCAGACTCCACCTCCGCCTCCTCAGAAGCGGACTCCTCCTCTGAATCCATTTCCTTGCCAACAAACGCACGTGCCTTGCCAGATGAGCTCTTCTTGTGTGATGAAGACTTTGAGGAAGACTTGGAAGAAGACTTTGAGTATTTCTTCTTCTTCTTGTCGTCAGAGTCATATTCCTTGCTCTTCTTCTTCTTTTTGTTCTCATTGTCCCACTGTGGACACTCAGAGATGAAGTGGCCAGGTTTCTTGCACTTGTGACATGTTTTCTTCTTGTAGTCGTGAGCAGAAGCTTCATCATTCCTTGAGCTTGATCGGGAAGACTTTCTGAAACCTTTCTTCTTGGTGAATTTTTGGAACTTCTTCACAAGCATAGCAAGTTCCCTTCCAATGTCTTCAGGATCATCTGAACCGCTGTCAGATTCTTCTTCAGATGAGGAGACAGCTTTTGCCTTCAAGGCACGAGTTCGCCCATAGTTTGGACCGTAGATATCTCTTTTCTCAGAAAGCTGAAACTCATGTGTGTTGAGCCTCTCAAGTATGTCAGACGGATCGAGTGTCTTGAAATCAGGACGTTCTTGAATCATCAGGGCTAGGGTGTCAAACGAACTATCGAGTGATCTCAGTAGTGTCTTGACGACTTCATGTTTGGTGATCTCAGTAGCGCCGAGGGCTTGAAGCTCATTTGTGATGTCAGTGAGTCGGTCAAATGTGAGCTGGACATTCTCATTGTCATTTCGCTTGAAGCGGTTGAAGAGGTTGCGAAGGACACTGATTCTCTGATCTCTCTGGGTTGAGACGCCTTCATTGACCTTGGAGAGCCAGTCCCAGACCAGCTTAGATGTTTTCAAAGCACTCACACAGCCATACTGTCCTTTGGTCAGATGACCACAGATGATATTCTTGGCAGTAGAGTCCAGTTGAACGAATTTCTTGACATCAGCAGCAGTGACACCTTCTCCAGCCTTGGGAACGCCGTTCTCGACGACATACCATAGATCGACATCAATGGCTTCAAGATGCATGCGCATCTTATTCTTCTAGTAGGGATATTCAGTTCCATCGAAGACGGGGCACACAACGGAGACTTCAATTATCCCTGCAGTCGACATAGCTAAAACTCCAAGTGGTTAAACCGAATCACACAGAACAAGGGAGCACCTTGCTCTGATACCAATTGAAAGTGCGTTATATCGACTAGAGGGGGGGTGAATAGGCAATTTTTATGAAAGTCTTCAAAACGTGGAAGTTATGAAGACAAACGATAGAGATAAACCTATTACCCTGCAGCGGAAGGTAGACTACACTGGGCAAGCCATAGTCAAGTATTCAATAGAGTGAAAGCACAATGACTAATAGCAGCAATGTAGTAAGGATCAGGTAGGAAGATATTGTGAAGCCACACAGAACACGCAGTCACTCAGTGAAGACAAAAGATAGTGCGAACATACAATGACTTCACAAGGAGTAACAGTAAGTAAAGGTAAGGGAAGATGAAACCAGTGACTCGCTGAAGACAATGATTTGTTGGACCAGTTCCAGTTGCTGTGACAACTGTACGTCTGATTAGGGCGGCTAGGTATTTAAACCTTAGGACACACAGTCCCGGACACCCAGTCCTGAACACGCAGCTCAGGACACCCAGTCCTCACCGTATTCCCCTTGAGCTAAGGTCACACAGACCTCGCCCAATCACTCAGGTAAGTCTTCAAGGTAGACTCCCAAACCTTCACAGACTTCGTTCACCGGCAATCCACAATGTCTCTTGGATGCTTAGAACGCGACGCCTAACCGGCTGGAGGATGCACAGTCCTCAAGTGTAATAAGTCTTCAGATCACACAGACAAGAAGACTTAAGTGATGCCTAATTCTCTTTGGCTCTGGGTGGTTAGGGCTTTATCCTCGCAAGGAATTCTCTCTCAAAGGCTTCGAGGTGGGTTGCTCTCAAACGACAAAAGCCGTACTCTGAATCTGAGCAGCCAACCATTTATGGTTGTAGGGGGTGGGCTATTTATAGCCACTTGGCAACCCGACCTGATTTGTCCGAAATGACCCTGGGTCACTAAGGAACTGACACGTGTTCCAACGGTCAGATTTCAAACTCACACGGCAAATTTACTTGGGCTGCAAGCAAAACTGACTTGTCCGACTCTGGACAAGATTCGCTCTCATAGTCTTCACTCGAAGACATAGGTTTTGGTTAGGCATCACTTCAGTCATTCTGACTGGTTCTCTTGGACCCCACTTAACAGTACGGTGGTTCCTATGACTCAATACAGAAGAAAGAGAACTACGAAAGATCTAAGTCTTCGAGCTCCATAGGCTTCATGTGGTGTCTTTGCTTGTCATAGTCTTCAATGTGAATATCTCCATATACCACCTTTGACTTCAATGTCTTCATACATTTTTAGGGGTCATTTCTGGTAGGAAAACCGAATCAATGAAGGACTTCTACCTGTGTTATCCTGCAATTCTCACAAACACATTAGTCCCTCAACTAGGTTTGTCGTCAATGCTCCAAAACTAACTAGGGGTGGCACTAGATGCACTTACAGTTCCTACATATTCTACGAAGATCTTTATCGGTCGAACCTTTATGACAACATATGTAGTTTCCTTTGTCTTTCGGTATGTCACTCGCCCAAGATTCGATCATCGGTATCTCCGTACCTAGTTCAATCTCGTTACTGGCAAGTCTCCTTACTCGTTCCATAATACATCATCTCGTAACTAACTCCTTAGTCATTTTGCTTGCAAGCTTCTTGTGATGCCGTATTACCGAGAGGGCCCAGAGATACCTCTCGGATACACTGAGTGACAAATCCCAATTGTGATCCATGCCAACTTCAACAGACATCTTCGGAGATACCTGTATAGCATGTTTATTATCACCTAGTTGTGTTGTGACATTTGATAGCACAGAAGGTATTCCTCCGGTATCCGGGAGTTGCATGATCTTATGGTCGAAGGAATATGTATTTGACATTAAGAAAGCAGTAACAATAAACTGAACGATCATATGCTAAGCTAACGGATGGGTCTTGTCCATCACATCATTCTCCTAATGATGTGATCCCATTATCAAGTGACAACACATGTCTTTGGTTAGGAAACCTTAACCATCTTTTGATCAACGAGCTAGTCTAGTAGAGGCTCACTAGGGACGCAATATTTGTTTATGTATCCACACATGTATTTAAGTTTCTGTCAATACAATCATAGCATGAATAACAAACCTTTATCATGATTAAGGAAATATAATAATAACCATTTTATTATTGCCTCTAGGTCTTATTTCTAACAGCAATGCGTTTGGAGCTTGTAGCGCAACACACAGACAATTCCAGCTTGCAGCGTCGTTGTGCAGCATGAGTCGTGTTGGGGATGTAGTATTTCAAAAAAAATCCTACGATCACACAAGATCTATCTAGAAGATGCATAACAACTGATAACCCACAAGTATAGGGGATCGTAACAGTTTTCGAGGGTAGAGTATTCAACCCAAATTTATTGATTCGACACAAGGGGAGCCAAAGAATATTCTCAAGTTTTAGCAGCTGAGTTGTCAATTCAACCACACCTGGAAACTTAATATCTGCAACAAAGTATTTAGTAGCAAAGTAATATGATAGTAGTGGTAAAGATAGCAAAAGTAACGATAGCAAAGTAGTATTTTTGGTATTTTGTAGTGATGATAACAATAGTAACAGAAAAGTAAATAAGCGAAGAACAATATATGGAAAGCTCGTAGGCAATGGATTGGTGATGGAGAATTATGCCGGATGCGGTTCATCATGTAACAGTCATAACCTAGGGTGACATAGAACTAGCTCCAGTTCATCAATGTAATGTAGGCATGTATTCCGAACATAGTCATACGTGCTTATGGAAAAGAACTTGCATGACATCTTTTGTCATACCCTCCCGTGGCAGCGGGGTCCTATTGGAAACTAAGGGATATTAAGGCCTCCTTTTAATAGAGTACCAGAACAAAGCATTAACACATAGTGAATACATGAACTCCTCAAACTACGGTCATCACCGGTAAGTATCCCGATTATTGTCACTTCGGGGTTAACGGATCATAACACATAATAGGTGACTATAGACTTGCAAGATAGGATCAAGAACTCACATATGTTGATGAAAACATAATAGGTTCAGATCTGAAATCATGGCACTCGGGCCCTAGTGACAAGCATTAAGCATAGCAAAGTCATAGCAACATCAATCTCACAACATAGTGGATACTAGGGATCAAACCCTAACAAAACTAACTCGATTACATGATAAATCTCATCCAACCCATCACCGTCCAGCAAGCCTACGATGGAATTACTCACACACGGCGGTGAGCATCATGAAATTGGTGATGGAGGAAGGTTGATGATGACGATGGCAATGGATTCCCCTCTATAGAGCCCCGAACGGACTCCAGATCAGCCCTCCCGAGAGAGTTTAGGGCTTGGCGACGGCTCTGTATCGTAAAACGTGATGAATCCTTCTCCTTTGGTTTTTTCTCCACGAAAGTGAATATATGGAGTCCAGGTTGAGGTCGGTGGAGCGTCAAGGGGCCCATGAGGTAGGGGGGCGCCCAGGGGGGCAGGCGCGCCCCCCACCCTCGTGGACAGGTGGGGCACCCCTGACATGGATCTTCCTTCCAATATTCATTATATATTCCAAAATAATTTTCCGTTGTTTTTCAGTTCATTCCGCGAACTTTTATTTCTGCACAAAAATGACACCATGGCAATTCTGTTGAAAACAGCGTCAGTACGGGTTAGTTCCATTCAAATCATGCAAGTTAGAGTCCAAAACAAGGGAAAAAGTGTTTGGAAAAGTAGATACGACGGTGACGTATCAACTCCCCCAAGCTTAGACCTTTGCTTGTCCTCAAGCAATTCAGTTGATAAACTGAAAGTGATAAAGAAAAACTTTTACAAACTCTGTTTGCTCTTCTTGTTGTAAATATGTAAAGCCAACATTCAAGTTTTCAGCAAAGATTATGAACTAACCATATTCACAATAGCATTTAGGTCTCACGTTTACTCATATCAATGACATAATCAACTAGCAAGCAATAATAGTAAATCTCGGATGACAACACTTTCTCAAAACAATCATGATATGATATAAGAGGATGGTATCTCGCTAGCCCTTTCTGAGACCACAAAACATAAATGCAGAGCACCTTTAAAGATCAAGGACTGACTAGACATTGTAATTCATGGTAAAAGAGATCCAGTCAAGTCATACTCAATGTAAACTAACAGTAATGAATGCAAATGACAGTGGTGCTCTCCAACTGGTGCTTTTAAATAAGAGGATGATGACTCAGCATAAAGTAAATAGATAGGCCCTTCGCAGAGGGAAGCAGGGATTTGTAGAGGTGCCAAAGCTCGGTTTTGAAATAGATAAGAATAATATTTTGAGCGGTATACTTTCATTGTCAACATAACAACCGAGAGATGGCGATATCTTCCATGCTACACACATTATAGGCGGTTCCCAAACAGAATGGTAAAGTTTATACTCCCCTCCACCAACAAGCATCAATCCATGGCTTGCTCGAAACAATGAGTGCCTCCAACTAACAACAGTCCCGGGGGAGTTTTGTTTGCAGTTATTTTGATTTGATTTGCATAAAGCATGGGACTGGGCATCCCGGTGACCAGCCATTTTCTCGTGAGTGAGGAGCGGAGTCCACTCCTCTTGAGAATAACCCGCCTAACATGGAAGATACGGACAGCCCTAGTTGATACATGAGCTATTCGAGCATACAAAACAGAATGTTTATTTGAAGGTTTAGAGTTTGGCACATACAAATTTACTTGGAACGGTGGGTAGATACTATATATAGGTAGGTATAGTGGACTCATATGGAATAACTTTAGTGTTTATGGAATTGGATGCACAAGCAGTATTCCCGCTTAGTACAGGTGAAGGCTAGCAAAAGACTGGGAAGCGACCAGCTAGAGAGCGACAAAAGTCATGAACATGCATTAAAATTAATCAACATCGAATGCAAGCATGAGTAGGATATAATGCACCATGAACATAAATATCGTAGAGGCTATGTTGATTTTGTTTCTGCTACATGCGTGAACATGTTCCAAGTCAAGCCACTCAAACCGTTCAAAAGAGGATACCACCCTATCATACCACATCACAACCATTTTAATAGCATGTTGGCACGCAAGGTAAACCATTATAAACTCCTAGCTAATTAAGCATGGCATAAGCAACTATAATCTCTAATTGTCATTGCAAACATGTTTATTCATAATAGGCTGAATCAGGAACGATGAACTAATCATATTTACAAAAACAAGAGAGGTCGAGTTCATACTAGCTTTTCTCATCTCAATAAGTTCATCATATAATCATCATTATTGCCTTTCACTTGCATGATCGAACGATGTGAATAATAATAATAGTGCACATGCATTGGACTAAGTTGTAATCTGCAAGCATTCAATTCAAGAGAGAAGACAAGGTAATATGGGCTCTTTGTCAGATCAACAATAATGCATATAAGAGCCACTTTACATTTTAATTATGGTCTTCTTATCTCGACCCCCAAAGAACAAGAAAAGAAATAAAACTATTTACACGGGAAAGCTCCCAACAAGCAAAAGAAGAATGAGAAATCTTTTTGGGTTTTCTTTTTAGTTACCACTACAAGCATGGAAAGTAAACTAATTAAAAGCTACAACTATTTTTTTGTTTTTCTTAAGGTTTATTAAACACACAAGAAGAAAGCATAAAAAGGAAAATAAACTAGCATGGATGATACAATGAAAAAGTATGAGCACCGACAACTAGCAATGAGTGTGTGAACATGAATGTAATGTCGGTGAGAACTACGTACTCCCCCAAGCTTAGGCTTTTGGCCTAAATTGGTCTATGGCCACGGCTGGCCTGGCGGATATCCATAGTAATAGTTGGGGTCATACTATGAAGAAGCCTCGGATTGCCACTGGTTGGCAATCACCTCCGGATCCCAATCAGACTGTCATGGAGGATCAAATTGTGGTTCCGGCTCTGGCTCTGTAGGCGATGTAGGGTTCCGGTAGGCGTGAATGGCCTCCAATGGAACAAGGTACTTGCCTGCAGATAAATCAAACAAGGAAGGAGCAGGCAAGGTGATAGTCTCAGGATGATTTTTACCAAATATTAATTTGTACTTAAGCGCCTTTTCCCTATTCTTAACAATAAAATCATGTGCTACCATACTCTTATAATCTAGATAAACAGGAGGTAGCAAATTTTCTTCTTTCTCATAATGCCTAATAGGTATGTTAAAATGTGCAGCGAGGCGCGAGGCGAAGATGCCTTCAAGGACGGGGCCCTTAGTACGGTTAAGATTTAACCGCTTTGCAACAATAGCGTCCATACTAAATGTGTCATCACAAAATAAGGCATGACACAAAATAACAATATCAGGGGTACTCAGGTTTCCACAGTTTTCGCGCCCAATTAAGCATCTACTAGCAAATATAGCAAAGTAACATAGAACAGGAAAGTGTATGCTAGTAATTCGTGTGTCGGAAACCTTCCTCGTTTCCCCTACAACAATGGTATCAATAAACCCATCCACACCGTCACGATGTGGTTCCTCTATGCTACCCTCAAAAGGGATCAAACAAACCCGACAAAAGTCATGAAGTGACATCTCCTTATGCTCATCATATAAATAAAATTCCACCGTCGGTGGTGAGCTCCTTGCATGGAAATTAAAGTTTTGCACAAAGATCTTGGTGAGTAAGAGATACTGTTCGCGTTAGTCGTGGAGGAAGGCGGTGAGGCCTGCATTCTCAGCCAACTCATAGAAATCATCATAAATCCCGGCTGCTCTCAAGAAATTATCACAAGGCCATTCACACAGCCAGACCTTCGCGGTGTGAGGGAGATTATACTTGGGCCTCTTATCCTCCTCACTTTGCTTATCCTTCAAGCTTCGGCTCGATGAGCCCCTCAAAAATCTCTTCATATTTTTCTGAAAATATCTGAAATTTTTAGTAACTTCAAAATAAAAGTAAACCAAACTCAACAAAATTGATAGCAACTACTCCTACAAGTGCCTAGAGGATATATCATGCATTAAAACTACTTTTGACCATATAAATTTGACATGCAAGCTCAAGAACAGGGTCACCTAAGCAGAAAAATTTTGCAATGAATAAAGCACTAGAACAAAAACTAATTGGACCATTGGAGGAGTCACATACCAAGGAACAATCCCCCAAAGCAGTTTTGTGAGAGGTGCTTTGAGCAAGGAGATCGAAAATGGCAGCAAAATGAGCTTAGACTCGGGTTTGAGCTGGTTAGTGGTGTTTGTGGGAGGAAGAAGGAGTGTGTGGTAGCTGGAATAAGTGGAGGGGAGGCACCATGGGTCCACGAGGCAGGGGGCGCGCCCAGGGGGGTGGGCGCGCCCTCCACCCTCGTGGCCAGGTGCTTGCTCCCCCTGCTGTGTTTTTAGTGCCAGATATTCTCAAATATTCTAGAAAAAATCATATTAAATTTTCAGGGCATTTGGAGAATTTTTATTTTCGGGGTATTTTTTATTGCATGGATAATTTAGAAAACAGACAGAAATTACTATTTTTCTTTATTTAATATAAATAACAAAATGTAAAAAGAGGGTACAGAGAGTTCTGTTTTCTAAATTAATCCATCTCATGCTCATCAAAAGGAATCCACTAACAAGGTTGATCAGGTCTTGTTAACAAACTCATTCCGAATAACATGGAACTATAGAACTTTCGAATAACACTAGGTTACCTCAACGGGGATATGCACATCTCCAATAATAAGAATATCATATTTCTTCTTGACAGTAGGAAGAGGAAATTCAAAACCTCCAAAAATAATCGATGGAATTTTTCCAATAGAATTGATACTGTGGACTTTAGGTTGTTTCCTCGGAAAGCATACCGTATGCTCATTACCCTTAACATGAAAAGTGACATTTCCTCTGGTGCAATCAATAACAGCCCCTGTAGTATTCAAAAAAGGGTCTTCCAAGAAAAATAGACATACTATCGTCCTCGGGAATATCAAGAATAACAAAGTCCGTTAAAATAGTAACGTTTGCAACCACAACAGGCACATCCTCACCAATACCGATAGGTATAGCAGTTGATTTGTCAGCCATTTGCAAAGATATTTCAGTAGGTGTCAACTAATTCAAATCAATTCTACGATATAAAGAGAGTGGCATAACACTAACACCGGCTCCAAGATCACATAAAGCAGTTTTAACATAGTTTCTTTTAATGGAGCATGGTATAGTTGGTAATCCTGGATCTCCTAATTTCTTTGGTATTACACCTTTAAAAGTATAATTGGCAAGCATGGTGGAAATTTCTGCTTCCAGTATCTTTCTTTTATTTGTAACAATATCTTTCATATACTTAGCATAAGGATTCATTTAAAGCATATCAGTCAAATGCATACGCAAAAATATAGGTCTAAGCATTTCAGCAAAGCGCTCAAAATCCTCATCATCCTTTTTCTTGGATGGTTTCGGATGAAAAGGCATGGGTTTCTGAACCCATGGTTCGCTTTCTTTACCATGCTTTCTAGCAACGAAGTCTCTCTTATCATAACGTTGATTCTCTGATTGTGGGTTATCAAGACCAACAGCAGGTTCAATCTCTACTTCATTGTCATTACTAGGTTGAGCATCAACACGGTCATCATTATTAACATTATCACTAGGTTCATGTTCATTACTAGATTGTGTTTCAGCATCAGAAATAGAAATATCATTGGGATTCTCAGGTGTGTCAACAACAGGTTCACTAGAAGCATGCACAGTCCTGTCATTT
Organism: Triticum urartu; assembly: GCF_056163025.1. Taxonomy (NCBI): domain Eukaryota; kingdom Viridiplantae; phylum Streptophyta; class Magnoliopsida; order Poales; family Poaceae; genus Triticum; species Triticum urartu. Next base: position 435,118,569 of record NC_141878.1, on the reverse strand, counting down.
TTCTTTTTCTTCCTCTTAGAAGGACTAGGTGCATCAATAATATTTCTCTGAGAATCTTGGTCAATTCTCCTAGGATGACCTTCAGGATACAAAGGTTCCTGATTCCTTTTACCAGTTCTAGTAGCCACTCTAACAGCAAAATCATTTTTATTATTTAGTTCATTGAGCAAATTATTCTGAGCCTTAAGTACTTGTTCTACTTGAGTGGTAACCATAGAAGCATGTTTACTAATAAATTTAAGTTCACCTTTAACATTAGCCATATAATCACCCAAGTGTTCAAGCATATCAGCATTGCGTTTTAATTCTCTACCAAAATAAGCATTGAAGTTTTCTTATTTAACCATAAAGTCATCAAACTCATCCAAGCATGGGCTAGCAAACTTAGTAAATGGGATTTCAGCTTTATCATATCTATAGAGAGAATTTACCTTTACTACCTGTGTCAGGTTATCAAGACCATGTATTTCTTCAACAGGCGGTAAATTAAGACCATGTATTTCTTCAATAGGAGGTAAATTCTTAACATCTTCAGCTTTAATACCTTTTTCCTTCATATATTTCTTTGCCTCTTGCATATCTTCAGGACTGAGAAATAGAATACCCCTTTTCTTCGGAGTTGGCGTAGGACTTGGTTCATGAATTGGATCAGGAAGTGTCCAATTATTTTCATTAGTCAACATATTATTCGATAGAATTTCAGCTTCATCGGGTGTTCTTTCCCTAAAAACATAACCAGCACAACTATCCAGGTGGTCTCTGGAAGCATCAGTTAGTCCATTATAAAAGATATCAAGTATTTCATTTTTCTTAAAAGGATGATCAGGCAATGCATTAAGTAATTGGAGAAGCCTCCCCCAAGCTTGTGGGATACTCTCTTCTTCGATTTGCACAAAATTATATATTTCCCTTAAAGCAGCTTGTTTCTTATGAGCGGGGAAATATTTAGGAGAGAAGTAATAAATCATATCCTGGGGACTACGCACACAACAAGGATCAAGAGAATTAAACCATATCTTAGCATCACCCTTTAATGAGAACGGAAATAATTTAAGGATATAATAGTAGCGAGTTTTCTCATCATTAGTGAACAGGGTAGCTATATCATTTAATTTAGTAAGATGTGCCACAACAGTTTCAGATTCATAGCCATAGAAAGGATCAGATTCAACTAAAGTAGTTATCTCAGGGTCGACAGAGAATTCATAATCCTTATCAGTAACAAAGATAGGTGAAGTAGCATAAGCAGGATCATATTTCATTCTAGCATTCAAAGTTTTTTGTTTCAGCTTAGCTAATAATTTCTTAAGATCACTCCTATCATTGCAAGCAAGAAAATCTCTAGCAGTTTCTTCATTCATAACATAGCCCTCAGGCACAACAGGTAATTCATATCTAGGGGAGAATCTTCATCGTCACTTTCATCAATATTATTAGTTTGAATAATTTCATTCTCTCTAGCCCTAGCAAGTTGTTCTTCAAGAAATTCACCAAGTGGCACAGTAGTATCAAGCATAGAAGTATTTTCATCATAAGTATCATGCATAGCAGAAGTGGCATCATCAATAACATGTGACATATCAGAATTAATAGCAGAAGCAGGTATAGGTGTCGCAAGCTTACTCAAAACAGAAGGTGAATCAAGTGCAGAGCTAGATGGTAGTTCCTTACCTCCCCTCGTAGTTGAGGGATAAATTTTTGTTTTAGCGTCTTTCAAGTTCTTCATAATGATAAGCGGATATAAATCCCAAGTGACTCAAAGAATAGAGCTATGCTCCCCGACAACGGCGCCAGAAAATAGTCTTGATAACCCACAAGTATAGGGGATCACAATAGTTTTCGAGGGTAGAGTATGCAACCCAAATTTATTGATTCGACACAAGCGGAGCCAAAGAATATTCTCAAGTATTAGCAGCTGAGTTGTCAATTCAACCACACCTGGAAACTTAATATATGCAACAAAGTATTTAGTAGCAAAGTAATATGATAGTAGTGGTAAAGATAGCGAAAGTAACGATAGCAAAGTAGTGTTTTTGGTATTTTGTAGTGATGATAACAATAGTAACGGAAAAGTAAATAAGCGAAGAACAATATATGGAAAGCTCGTAGGCAATGGATCGGTGATGGAGAATTATGCCGGATGCGGTTCATCATGTAACAGTCATAACCTAGGGTGACATAGAACTAGCTCCAGTTCATCAATGTAATGTAGGCATGTATTCCGAACATAGTCATACGTGCTTATGGAAAAGAACTTGCATGACATCTTTTGTCATACCCTCCCGTGGCAGCGGGGTCCTATTGGAAACTAAGGGATATTAAGGCCTCCTTTTAATAGAGTACCGGAACAAAGCATTAACACATAGTGAATACATGAACTCCTCAAACTACGGTCATCACCGGTAAGTATCCCGATTATTGTCACTTCGGGGTTAACGGATCATAACACATAATAGGTGACTATAGACTTGCAAGATAGGATTAAGAACTCTCATATATTTATGAAAACATAATAGGTTCAGATCTGAAATCATGGCACTCGGGGCCTAGTGGCAAGCATTAAGCATAGCAAAGTCATAGCAACATCAATCTCAGAACATAGTGGCTACTAGGGATCAAACCCTAACAAAACTAACTCAATTACATGATAAATCTCATCCAACCCATCACCGTCCAGCAAGCCTACGATGGAATTACTCACACACGGCGGTGAGCATCATGAAATTGGTGATGGAGGAAGGTTGATGATGACGATGGCAACGGATTCCCCTCTCCGGAGCCCCGAACGGACTCAAGATCAGCCCTCCTGAGAGAGTTTAGGGCTTGGCGGTGGCTCCGTATCGTAAAATGGGATGAATCCTTGTCCTCTGGTTCTTTTCTCCCCAAAAGTGAATATATGGAGTCCAGGTTGAGGTCGGTGGAGTGTCAGGGGGCCCACGAGGCAGGGGCGCGCACAAAAATAACACCATGGCAATTCTGCTGAAAACAACGTCAGTCCGGGTTAGTTCCATTCAAATCATGCAAGTTAGAGTCCAAAATGAAGGAAAAAGTGTTTGGAAAAGTAGATACGATAGAGACGTATCAGCAACGAGAGGGGAGAGTATGTCTACGTACCCTCGTAGACCGAAAGCGGAAGCATTATGAAACGCGGTTGATGCAGTCGAACGTCTCCGCGATCCAACCGATCAAGTACCGAACGCACGGCACCTCCGCGATCTGCACACGTTCAGCTCGGTGACGTCCCTTGTACTCTTGATCCAGTTGAGGCCGAGGGAGAGTTTCGTCAGCATGACAGCATGATGACGGTGATGATGAAGTTACCGACGCAGGGCTTCGCCTAAGCACTGCAACGATATGACCGAGGTGGAATTCTGTGGAGGGGGCACCGCACACGGCTAAACAATCAACTTGTGTGTCTATGGGGTGCCCCCTTCCCCCGTATATAAAGGGGTGGAGGAGGGGGCTGGTCAGCCACCTTGGGCGCCCCCCCAAGGGGGGAATCCTACTCCTACTAGGAGTAGGTTCCCCCCTTTCCTATCTACTAGGAGGGGGGAGGAAGGGAGAGAGGGGAGGAAGGAAAGGGGGGCCGTCCCCCCTCCCAATTCGGATTGGGATTGGGGGGGCGCGCCCCTCCTCTTGGCCTTCTCCTCTCTCTCTTCCACTAAAGCCCATGTAGGCCCATTAAGCCCCTGGAGGGTTCTGGTACTCCGGTAAATGCCCGAACTCATCCGAAACCATTCCGGTGTCCAAACATAACCTCCCAATATATCAATCTTCATGTCTCGACCATTTCGAGACTCCTCGTCATGTCCGTGATCACATCTAGGACTCTGAACTACCTTCGGTACATCAAAACACATAAACTCGTAATACTGATCGTCATCGAACGTTAAGCGTGCGGACCCTACGGGTTCGAGAACTATGTAGACATGACCGAGACTCATCTCCGGTCAATAACCAATAGCGGAACCTGTATGTTCATATTGGTTCCTACATATTCTACGAAGATCTTTATCGGTCAAACCGCATAATAACATGCGTTGTTCCCTTTGTCATCGGTATGTTACTTGCCCGAGATTCGATCATCGGTATCTCAATACCTAGTTCAATCTCGTTACCGGCAAGTCTCTTTACTCGTTCCGTAATGCATCATCCCACAGCTAACTCATTAGTCACATTGCTTGCAAGGCTTATAGTGATGTGCATTACCGAGAGGGCCCAGAGATACCTCTTTGATACATGGAGTGACAAATCCTAATCTCGATCTATGCCAACTCAACAAACACCATCAGAGACACCTGTAGAGCATCTTTATAGTCACCCAGTTACGTTGTGACATTTGATAGCACATTAAGTGTTCCTCCGGTATTCGGGAGTTGCATAATCTCATAGTCATAGGAACATGTATAAGTTATGAAGAAAGCAATAACAATAAACTAAACGATCATAGTGCTAAGCTAACAGATGGGTCAAGCCAATCACATCATTCTCTAATGATGTGATGCCGTTCATCAAATGACAACTCATGTCTATTGTTAGGAAACTTAACCATCTTTTTATTAATGAGCTAGTCAAGTAGAGTCATACTAGTGACACTCTGTTTGTCTATGTATTCACACATGTACTAAGTTTCCGGTTAATACAATTCTAGCATGAAGAATAAACATTTATCATGATAAAAGGAAATATAAATAACAACTTTATTATTGCCTCTAGGGCATATTTCTAGATTACATTGTAATGATTCTAACACCCACGGAGTCTTGGTGTTGATCATGTTTTGCTCGTGAGAGAGACTTAGTCAACGGGTCTGCAACATTCAGATCCGTATGTATCTTGCAAATCTCTATGTCTCCCTCCTTTACTTGGTCGCAGATGGAATTGAAGCGTCTCTTGATGTGCTTGGTTCTCTTGTGAAATCTGGATTCCTTTGCCAAGGCAATTGCACCAGTATTGTTACAAAAGATTTTCATTGGACCCGATGCACTAGGTATGGCACCTAGATCGGATATGAACTCCTTCATCCAGACTCCTTCATTTGCTGCTTCCGAAGCAGCTATGTACTCCACTTCACATGTAAATCCTGCCACGACACTCTGCTTGGAATTGCACCAACTGACAGCACCATTCAATAAAAATACGTATCTGGTTTGTGACTTAGAGTCATCCGGATCAGTGTCAAAACTTGCATTGACGTAACCGTTTACGACGAGCTCTTTGTCACCTCCATAAACGAGAAACATACCCTTAGTCCTTTTCAGGTATTTTAGGATGTTCTTGACCGCTGTCCAGTGATCCACTCCTGGATTACTTTGGTACCTCCTTGCTAAACTAATAGCAAGGCACACATCAGGTCTGGTACACAGAATTCCATACATGATAGAACCTATGGCGGAAGCATAGGGAATGACCTTCATTTTCTCTCTATCTTCTGCAGTGGTCGGGCATTGAGTCTGACTCAACTTCACACCTTGTAACACAGGCAAGAACCCTTTCTTTGCTTGATCCATTTTGAACTTCTTCAAAACTTTATCAAGGTATGTGCTTTGTGAAAGTCCAATTAAGCGTCTTGACATATCTCTATAGATCTTGATGCCTAATATATAAGCAGCTTCATTGAGGTCTTTCATTGAAAAATTCTTATTCAAGTATCCTTTTATGCTATTCAAAAAATCAGTATCATTTCCGATCAACAATATGTCATCCACATATAATATCAGAAATGCTACAGAACTCCCACTCACTTTCTTGTAAATACAGGCTTCTCCAAAAGTTTGTATAAAACCATATGCTTTTATCACACTATCAAAGCGTATATTCCAACTTCGAGAGGCTTGCACTAGTCCATAAATGGATCGCTAGAGCTTGCACACTTTGTTAGCACCTTTTGGATCGACAAAACCTTCTGGTTGCATCATATACAACTTTTCTTTAAGATATCCATTAAGGAATGCAATTTTGACATCCATTTGCCAAATTTCATAATCATAAAATGCGGCAATTGCTAACATGATTCAGACGTACTTAAGCATCGCTACGGGTGAGAAGGTCTCATCGTAGTTAACTCCTTGAACTTGTCGAAAACCTTTCGCAACAAGTCGAGCTTTGTAGACAGTAATATTACCGTCAGCGTCAGTCTTCTTCTTGAAGATCCATTTATTCTCTATGGCTTGCGATCATCGGGAAAGCCAACCAAGGTCCACACTTTGTTCTCATACATGGATCCCATCTCAGATTTCATGGCCTCAAGCCATTTCGCGGAATCTGGGCTCATTATCGCTTCCTCATAGTTCGTAGGTTCTTCATGGTCAAGTAACATGACTTCCAGAACAGGATTACCATACCACTCTGATGCGTATCTTACTCTGGTTGACCTAGGAGGTTCGGTAGTAACTTGATCAGAAGTTCCATGATCATCATCATTAGCTTCCTTAGTAATTGGTGTAGTGAAAGTGCAACTATCCCTAGGTGGTTTTGGTAATTCATAACAACATATAGCTCATTGAGCTAATGCTATTCCAAGATGATTATTTCAGGAAAGCTCAATGATTGGCATGGCATGGATGTGAAAGTGGAACCCTCAAAATGCTAAGGACAAAGGATTGGCTCAAGCTCAAAAGCTCAAGACTCTTCATTTTATATTTTAGTGATCCAAGATCACATTGAGTCTTTAGGAAAAGCCAATACTATCAAGGAGGGATGAGGTGTTGCTTAATGAGCCTCTTGCTTCATGTGCTTAGTGATATGCTCCAAAACCCTCAACTACTTTCCCATATCCACATATGACCTAAACCCAAAGCCAAACTCGGTCCTACCGATTCTTTCTATCCGGCGCCACCGAGTTTCACTTGTCATAAGCCACTGCCAAACCCTAGTAAATCGGTTCAACCGATAGGGATCTCAGTCTCACTGAGATGGGATTGCAAACTCTCTGTTTCCCTTTTGTAACTTTTCGGTCTCACCGAAAGAGCGAATCGGTCCCACCAAGATTGCAATGTAAATTCAGTGTTTCCTTTTTGTAACTTTTCGGTCTCACCAAAAGAGCAAATTGGTCCCACCGAGTTTGCCTGACCAACTCTCTAGTTAGCTAATTACCAAAATCGGTCTCACCGAGTTTGTGTAATCGGTCTCACCGAGATTACGTTATGCCCAAACCCTAACCATATCGGTCCTACCGAGTTGCATGTCAGTCCCACCGAAAATCTCTAACGGTCACTAGGTTTACCTTTTCGGTCCGACCGAGTTTGTTTATTCGGTCCCACCGAGATTGGAAAACTATGTGCAACGGTTGGATTTTGTGTGGAGGCTATATATACCCCTCCACCTCCTCTTCACTCGTGGAGAGAGCCATCAGAACACATACACAATTCCAACTCATATGTTCTGAGAGAGAACCACCTACTCATGTGTTGAGACCAAGATATTCCATTCCTACCATATGAATCTTGATCTCTAGCCTTCCCAAGTTGCTTTCCACTCAAATCTTCTTTCCACCAAATCCAAATCCTATGAGAGAGAGTTGAGTGTTGGGGAGACTATCATTTGAAGCACAAGAGCAAGGAGTTCATTACCTACACACCATTTGTTACTTCTTGGAGAGTGGTGTCTCCTAGATTGGCTAGGTGTCACTTGGGAGCCTCCGACAAGATTGTGGAGTTGAACCAAGAAGTTTGTAAGGGCAAGGAGATCGCCTACTTCGTGAAGATCTACCGCTAGTGAGGCAAGTCCTTTGTGGGCGATGGCCATGGTGGGATAGACAAGGTTGCTTCTTCGTGGACCCTTTGTGGGTGGAGCCCTCCGTGGACTCGCGCAACCGTTACCCTTCGTGGGTGGAGCCCTCCGTGGACTCGTGCAACCGTTACCCTTTGTGGGTTGAAGTCTCCATCAACATGGATGTAGGATAGCACCACCTATCCGAACCACGGGAAAAACATCCGTGTCTCCAATTGCGTTTGATTTCTCCAAACCCTTCCCTTTACATTCTTGCAAGTTGCATGCTTTACTTTCCGCTGCCAATATACTCTTTGCATGCTTGCTTGAATTGTGTGATGATTGCTTGACTTGTCCTACAATAGCTAAAATCTGCCAAGAACTAAAATTGGGAAAAGGTTAAGTTTTTATTTGGTCAAGTAGTCTAATCACCCCCCTCTAGACATACTTGCGATCCTACAAGTGGTATCAGAGCTTTGGTCTCCATTTGCTTTGATCTCCATAGCTTTTGGTGGTCATAGCCTTGGTTTCATAACCTAGGAGAGTATGGCGTCTAGTGAGGGAAATTATCACTGTAGAGGTCCCTACTTTGATGGTACTAATTTTGCTAGTTGGAAGCATAAAATGAAAATGCATATTCTTGGACATAACCCCGCCATTTGGGCTATTGTGTGTGTTGGTTTGCAAGGTGACTTCTTTGATGGGAAAGAACCAAACCGTGAAGCTACCGCGGATGAGTTGAAGATGTTGCAATACAATGCTCAAGCTTGTGATATTCTCTTCAACGGATTGTGCCCCAAAGAATTCAACAAAATCAGCCGTCTTGAGAATGCAAAGGAAATTTGGGACACTTTGATTGATATGCACGAAGGTACCGACTCCATCAAGGAATCCAAGTTGGATGTGCTTCAAAGTCAACTTGACAAGTTCAAAATGAAGGATGGTGAAGGTGTCGCTGAAATGTACTCTAGGCTTGCTCTCATCACAAATGAGATTGCCGGCTTAGGAAGTGAAGAGATGACCGATAGATTCATCATCAAGAAGATTCTAAGAGCCTTGGATGGAAAATATGATACCGTGTGCACATTGATCCAAATGATGCCCAATTACAAAGATCTCAAGCCAACGGAGGTGATTGGAAGAATTGTTGCTCATGAGATGTCACTTAAGGATAAAGAGGAACTTCACAACAAGTCAAGTGGTGCCTATAAAGCCTCATGTGAAGCCCCCACATCATCAAGTGAGAAACAAGACTTCAATGAAGAATTGAGCTTAATGGTGAAGAACTTCAACAAGTTCTACAAGAGTAGAAGCAAAGATAGAAGCTTCAAGTCAAGGTCCTACAATGACAAAAGATCTTCTAGTCGAGAGCGAAACCGCTACAGTTGTGGAAGACCCGGACACTATTCCAATGAGTGTACGGCTCCCTATAAGAGAAGAGAAGATTCTCCAAAAAGAAGAAGCAAAGAATCACCACCAAGAGAGAGAAGGAGTAGAGATGATCGTTATGAACGAAGATACGGAGAAGCAAGGATTCGGAAAGGAAGGAAAAATCATCAAGGAGCTACACAAAACGAAGACATCAAGCTCATGTTGGTGAATGGGTATCCGGCTCCGACTCCGACAGTCACTCCGGGGGAAGTTATTACTCCGACTCCGAAGATACTCAAGATGAAGGTGTTGCCGGTCTAGCACTTGTGTCAACCAACTCCTACGACATATTTGACTCACCAAATGAAGGAATTGGAAGATGCTTCATGGCCAAAGGTCCTAAGGTAACACACCCCGAGTATGTTGATTTCAATAGTGATGAAGATGACTTGTTAGGTGATGATTTGCTTGTTGACAACTCTGGTGATGAATACTATGATGAAACGTCAATTAATCATGCCAATCAAGATAAAATGAATGACAATGATAAGGAGAAGATTGAGGCTCTAACTAAAGAACTAAACACTCTTAAGTTAGCTCATGAAACTATCTACGAAGATCATTGAGAACTTTTAAGAGATCATGAGAAATTACGCTTTGAAAATCTCAATCTTGAGCAAGAGCATGAGTTCTTAAAAGCAATCAATGATGATCTCCGCCAGAAAAGTTCTCCTTATATTGCCAAGCGTTTACTCTTATCCACTTACATGCCTCAAGTCAAGTCTAGTAACAAGAACAATAAATATTCTTCCTCTAGTAGTAACAATGATCATGCTAAATCCAATATTGTTGCTTCTAGTAGTTCTCTTGATTCCACTAATGATTCTCTTAGCCAAGTTACACTTGAGCAAGAAAATATCTTATTGAAGGGAATTATAGAGAAAGGAGTGTACAAAAGCCTTGCTGGGAGTAAGCAATTCGAGGAAATTGTGCGCAAGCAAGGAATGCACCGAAAGAATCAAGGTGTTGGTTTTGAACGAAAGTTCAATGCCAATGGAGTTGAGTGGGAAGAAGATTAATACCCCAAGTCAAAGTTTGTTCCTCAACAAGAGAAGTATGATACTTCTTTCAAGGGGACACAAGCTCAAGATGATCTTCCACCACAAGACTACAAGCAAAAAGGCAAGGACAAGCTTCAAGAGGAAATTGATGCATTTGAAGAAGCTCCTAAGACCTCAGTCAAGTGGATTCCCAAGACTACTTCAAGTTCCACTTCATCAAGTACGACTACAACTCCAAGGATTCCCATCAAGATGGTGTGGATCCAAAAGAAGAAGAACTAGAGAGTTCTTGAGGGTGACTCCGCCAACATACTTCACTCTTATCATTTTGGCAAGAACAAGTACAATCAACTTCCACATCTTGCACTAGTTCAAGGAGTCACAAACCCTCTTGTTGGTAAGACAAGGGACAAGGTAACCTAAAAGTTTTCATGGACATCATCTTGTGTGTGCATCACTCTATGTCTATGGATATCCTTGTTTGTTCCTTGTGGGACTAACCCATGTAGGTATTGAAAGTGCAATTCACTCAAATGGATAGCTCCAAGTGATCTACATCAACATTGAGCATCCACATCTTCAACATCTACATGAAGTCGTCATCGACAAAACCCAAGGTTAGTTCATCCCTCTCAGGGGGGATATCACATCTAGGGGGAGCTTTACTCTAAGACTTGAGCTAAAGCAACTCTAAAGATGTGAACACAACAATGCTTTATGTAAAAGTGGTAACCCCACTTGAGCTTAAACGATGAGTATGACCTATGATCAAGTGTTGTCACTTGACTCCTAAGTCAATATACTCATATATAGATGATCTAGTCATCGCAAATTGCTTGATAGATGCTAGAATTGGTTGTGCATGCCTTGTCACATATTTCATTTGCCATCTTATTGTGTGAGCATGCTGGTTACATATTTTACTCATTCGAGGACATCTACTTGTTGTTTTGATTGTTTGGTTTTATTTCCTTTTGCCAAGTGGATGGACAAGAATGCCTAAGAACCTCCTCTAGCTATCTATGCTTTTCTCGTCTCAAACTCTATTCATGCTACATCACAAAATTTGATCAAGTCAGATTCGAACCACTCTGTGTGAGGAGCGCTCGGAGTCCCCGATTCGTCATAGACTTAAACTTCCAAAACCTCTTTATGATTCTCGGTCTGACCGATACCCCACTTTCGGTCCTACCGAGATCATTAAGTTGATCTAGGTTTTCAATATCGGTGCAACCGATTTGAACCTTCCGGTCACACCGAGTTGCAACAACTGTATACAGTTTTGCATCTCGGTGCCACCGAGTTGTTCCACTCGGTCACACCGACAGGGTCGGGCTATATATAGCCACGGGCAAAAATTTGGAAATTTCTCCGGACCCCTTCGCCCGCGCGATAGCCTGCTTTGCCAACGTGGTCTCTGGATCGTCTCCTCGCCGCCAGCCGCCTCCAGTCGCTGGTCTCCGTCGCCGTCAACGGAATTCTACCCCGCCGTTGCCGCCGTAGCGAGTCTCCGCCGAACTAGGGTATGGACTCGATCTTTGTGCTATTCCCCAATCCGATTCTTAGCACATTGTGATCATCATGATTCTTGCCACGATTGAAACACTCCTATCCAGTCAATGCGCTTGTAGATTAGGTTTGATTCGAAAATTCTAGGTTTAGGTTTCCGCCGAAACCATCTCGGACCCACCGAGTTGAAAAACTCGGTCCCACCGATTTGGCTTATGCCATTGCACAAGTGAGACTCGGTCTGACCGAGAATTACTTATCGGTGTGACCGATTTTGGAACTTTGTGAAACCCTAGCAGTCTCGGTGCCACCGAACTGTGACTCGGTCCAACCGAGTTCACTAGTTTAGGTTCCAAAACTGCTTCGGTATCACCGAGTTTGAAAACCGGTAGATCCGAGATTATTTCAGTGGGAAACTAAAACTAAGTTTTTGAGTCATTCTTTTGCAAAAATCTCTGCATTTTGTGATGCTCATCTATTCTACCTCATCTATAAACTGTTCACAGGGTCAGCAGTCAGCTTGTTCATCATGTTAGACCAGAGTGATAGCCAGAACATGTCAGAAGAGCAAGTGCAGATGAGTGAGGGCACTAGTCCCTCAAGTTCTTCAGATGATGGCAGCAGGAGCACTCCTAGCAATTTGCCAAAAGCTGCCACCAGACAGAGGAAGAAGAGAACTTCGGATTCTGAGGATGAAGATTATGTGGCAGAAGAGGAAGCAACTTCCAAGAGAGTTGAACCAGCTCAAGGCACAAAGCCAGGACTGAAAGTCAAAAGGCCAGCAGGCAGGCAGCCTATGTCAAAGGCTAGAGCTTCAACTGAAAAGCCTGCACCCAAAGAGCCAGTTGCTGCTGAAGGCAAGAAGAGGAAGGAAAGGGTCAAGAAGACCGTAGCCAAATGCTTGGAAAGTCTTCCATCATGGAAGAAGAAGAGGAAGAAGAGGTTGCTGCACCAGCACCTAAGGCACCTAAGCTTATGGGTGATGCTATCAGGACAGGGGCTGCTGCATCTAAGCCCAAAGAAGCACCCAAAGCTGCCTCCAAGCCCAAGTCTGCACCAAAGAGGAATACAAGGAGCATACCTGCTGCTGAGAAGAACAAGGCCCCAGTGCCTGAAACTGCTGAAGAATAGGATGAAGAGCATGTTCTGAGAAAGCTCAAGCCCAAGATCCCAGACCACAACGATGCTCATCCTGTGGCTGAGGACATGAAGCTCAGGAGAGACTCAGGGCTGAGGAAATGGAGAGAAGCAGATCCGTATGCTTCAAGGAGAAGGACTGCTGTGGATTACAGATTTCACACCAAGGAACAGCAGGACTTCTATGAGACAGTTTTGCTTGACAAGAAGCCAATAGTTTGTGACATGAGATGGGTCGACTGGACCTACATGAAGGAAAATGAGGAACACTACCCTGGAGTGTATGACAGCTTTAGTGCTTGTGGAGTTGCAGACTTTGTTGGGCAGAAGCTCACAAAGTGGAACGAGGAGCTTATCATGCAGTTCTACTCCACAGCACATTTTTACCCAGATGGAAAGATTACATGGATGTCTGAAGGTACAAGGTACCAATCAACTATTGAGGAATGGGCAAAGTTGATTAATGCCCCAGAGGAGCAAGCAGATGACTTGGACATTTATGCCAAGAAGAAGATGGACCACAACTCTATATCCAACATGTACAAGGAGATTCCAAATGAAGCACTTGACACTTTCAAATTTGGCTCAATGCATTATCTTCTGTCAGGGCTGCCAACCATCAATTGGATATTGAGGCACACTCTCTTGCTCAAGTCTGGAGATCACAAGATGATCAGAGGCCATGCAATCAATTTGCTTCATGTATTTGATGTACCTCAGAAATTCAAAGTCATGAGCCTCATAGTAGAGACTATCAAGAGGACTGCAGCAGACCAGAAGAGGATCTGTGGGTATGCCCCACAAATTCAGGAGCTCATTATCTCCAAGATGGGCACGGGCATATACTTGTTGGACAAGGAACACTTGCCCATTCGTCCAGATTTTGAGGACAATCAAGTGATCATGACTGAGAATGAGCCATCATCTGCCCAAGCACAAGCCAAGAAGGAGAAGGCAAGGAAGGAGAAAGCTGCCAAGATGCCAACTCAAGAGGAGGCATCTAAATATTTCTTGAAAACTAAACAAGAGCAGCTTGGTTAGCTAATTGCATCCACCCTGCGGATTGAGAAAGGACTAGCCACCCTAACTCAGAACCAGGCAAGCCTAGAGAGAATTATGGAACAAAAGTTCTATGACTTGGATGTCAAGGTGACAGAGATTCAGACTGCAGTGGAGCAGCTCCAGGATGACATGTAGGAGAGGAGAGGCAGGACTACAACTGATGCCTTTGCCAGAGTGCCATGAGGTCCAAGGTCGTCTGCAGTGCCAGTTGCTGACACCAGAGCCACCACTTCTGCACCAGCTACAGCCTCAGTTCCACCAGCTCCAGCATCTACTTCAGCCCAACTCCAGCGTCTACTTCAGCGTCTACAGAAGCCTTCGTCCTTGGAGTGATCCGGACTCCACCACCACCTGAAGATCAAGCCTGAGCGTCGATCTAGCACTATGCATTTTCTAGGAACTTTTTGGTAACTTGTTGCCAAAGGGGGAGAAAAATGTATAGATCATAGGCTTCGAGAGAGAGTGTTGCTTTTTTCTCTCTTGCTTTATTTGGTGGTTTTTCGAACTTTGTTTGCTTTTGAGTGCTTGAGATACTATGTCATTGCTCGTGAGACATTGATGATCATGTGTTTGATCATAAGCTACACTTAATGTTTGCTTAATGCTATTATCTTATCTATCTTATGTGATCATTCACTATTCTTGGTGATGAGTGCATGTATTTCATTCTTATCATTTTAAGCGCTCCACCAAGATGTATGTGACATGGAAGAGTAACCCATGACTCTAACTCTTTGTGCATTTGCAGTCCAAAGCAAATTTTAAATATGCAGAAATTTAGGGGGAGCTCTTACTTATCACATACTTCTCAAAGCGACGATATATTTCATGCTTATTATCATTTGTCGAAGCTTTGATCTATATGTTGTCATCAATTACCAAAAAGGGGGAGATTAAAACTGCAACTATCCCTAGGTGGTTTTGGTAATTCATAACAATATATAGCTCATTGAGCTAATGCTATTCCAAGATGATTATTTCAGGAAAGCTCAATGATTGGCATGGCATGGATGTGAAAGTGGAACCCTCAAAATGCTAAGGACAAAGGATTGGCTCAAGCTCAAAAGCTCAAGACTCTTCATTTTATATTTTAGTGATCCAAGATCACATTGAGTCTTTAGGAAAAGCCAATACTATCAAGGAGGGATGAGGTGTTGCTTAATGAGCCTCTTGCTTCATGTGCTTAGTGATATGCTCCAAAACCCTCAACTACTTTCCCATATCCACATATGACCTAAACCCAAAGCCAAACTCGGTCCTACCAATTCTTTCTATCCGGCGCCACCGAGTTTCACTTGTCATAAGCCACTGCCAAACCCTAGCAAATCGGTTCTACCGATAGGGATCTCGGTCTCACCGAGATGGAATTGCAAACTCTCTGTTTCCCTTTCGTAACTTTTCGGTCTCACCGAAAGAGCGAATCGGTCCCACCGAGATTCCAATGTAAATTCAGTGTTTCCTTTTTGTAACTTTTCGGTCTCACCGAAAGAGCAAATCGGTCCCACCGAGTTTGCCTGACCAACTCTCTGGTTAGCTAATTACCAAAATCGGTCTCACCGAGTTTGTGTAATCGGTCTCACCGAGATTACGTTATGCCCAAACCCTAACCATATCGGTCCTACCGAGTTGCATGTCAGTCCCACCGAAAATCTCTAACGGTCACTAGGTTTACCTTTTTGGTCCGACCGAGTTTGTTTATTCGGTCCCACCGAGATTGGAAAACTGTGTGTAACGGTTGGATTTTGTGTGGAGGCTATATATACCCCTCCACCTCCTCTTCACTCGTGGAGAGAGCCATCAGAACACATACACAATTCCAACTCATATGTTCTGAGAGAGAACCACCTACTCATGTGTTGAGACCAAGATATTCCATTCCTACCATATGAATCTTGATATCTAGCCTTCCCAAGTTGCTTTCCACTCAAATCTTCTTTCCACCAAATCCAAATCCTATGAGAGAGAGTTGAGTGTTGGGGAGACTATCATTTGAAGCACAAGAGCAAGGAGTTCATTACCTACACACCATTTGTTACTTCTTGGAGAGTGGTGTCTCCTAGATTGGCTAGGTGTCACTTGGGAGCCTCCGACAAGATTGTGGAGTTGAACCAAGAAGTTTGTAAGGGCAAGGAGATCGCCTACTTCGTGAAGATCTACCGCTAGTGAGGCAAGTCCTTTGTGGGCGATGGCCATGGTGGGATAGACAAGGTTGCTTCTTCGTGGACCCTTTGTGGGTGGTTGCTTCTTTGTGGACCCTTTGTGGGTGGAGCCCTCCGTGGACTGACGCAACCGTTACCCTTCGTGGGTGGAGCCCTCCGTGGACTCGCGCAACCGTTACCCTTTGTGGGTTGAAGTCTCCATCAACGTGGATGTAGGATAGCACCACCTATCCGAACCACGGGAAAAACATCCGTGTCTCCAATTGCGTTTGATTTCTCCAAACCCTTCCCTTTACATTCTTGCAAGTTGCATGCTTTACTTTCCGCTGCCAATATACTCTTTGCATGCTTGCTTGAATTGTGTGATGATTGCTTGACTTGTCCTACAATAGCTAAAATTTGCCAAGAACTAAAATTGGGAAAAGGTTAAGTTTTTATTTGGTCAAGTAGTCTAATCACCCCCCTCTAGACATACTTGCGATCCTACATGTAGGAATCACTGGAACTGATTTCTGTGATGAACTACTTTCCAATAAGGGAGCATGTACAATTACCTCATCAAGTTCTACTTTCCTCCCACTCACTTCTTACGAGAGAAACTCCTTCTCTAGAAAGGATCCATTCTTAGCAATGAATATTTTGCCTTCGGATCTGTGATAGAAGGTGTACCCAACAGTCTCTTTTGGGTATCCTATGAAGACACATTTCTCCGATTTGGGTTGAAGCTTATCAGGTTGAAGCTTTTTCACATAAGCATCGCAACCCCAAACTTTAAGAAACGACAACTTGCGTTTTTTTGCCAAACCACAGTTCATAAGGTGTAGTCTCAACAGATTTCGATGGTGCCCTGTTTAATGTGAATGTAGCCGTCTCTAAAGCATAACCCCAAAACAATAGCGGTAAATTAGTAAGAGACATCATAGATTGCACCATATCTAATAAAGTGTAGTTACGACGTTCGGACACACCATTAAGCTGTGTTCCAGGTGGCGTGAGTTGCGAAACTATTCCGCATTGTTTCAAATGAAGACCAAACTCGTAACTCAAATATTCTCCTCCATGATCAGATCGTAGAAACTTTATTTTCTTGTTACGATGATTTTCCACTTCACTCTGAAATTCTTTGAACTTTTCAAATGTTTCAGACTTATGTTTCATCAAGTAGATATACCCATATCTGCTCAAATCATCTGTGAAGGTCAGAAAATAACGATACCCACCACGAGCATCAACACTCATCGGACCGCATACATAAGTATGTATTATTTCCAATAAGTGTGTTGCTCGTTCCATTGTTCCGGAGAACGGAGTCTTAGTCATCTTGCCCATGAGGCATGGTTCGCAAGTATCAAGTGATTCATAATCAAGTGATTCCAAAAGTCCATCAGCATGGAGTTTCTTCATGCGCTTTACACCAATATGACCCAAATGGCAGTGCCACAAGTAAGCTGCACTATCATTATTAAACCTATTTCTTTTGGCTTCAATGCTATGAATATGTGTATCACTACTATCAAGATTTAGTAAAAATAGACCACTCATCAAGGGTGCATGACCATAAAAGGTATTACTCATATAAATAGAACAACCATTATTCTCTGATTTAAATGAATAACCGTCTCGCATCAAACAAGATCCAGATATAATGTTCATGCTTAACACTGGCACCAAATAACAATTATTCAGGTCTAAAATTAATCCCGAAGGTAGATGTAGAGGTAGCGTGCCGACGACGATCACATCGACTTTGGAACCATTTCCCACGCGCATCGTCACCTCGTCCTTAGCCAATCTTCGCTTAATCCATAGCCCCTGTTTCGAGTTGCAAATAATAGCAACAAAACCAGTATCAAATACCCAGGCGCTACTGCGAACATTAGTAAGGTACACATCAATAACATGTATATCAAATATACCTTTCAGTTTGCCATCCTTCTTATCTGCCAAATACTTGGGGCAGTTCCGCTTCTAGTGACCAATCCCTTTGTAGTAGAAGCACTCAGTCTCAGGCTTAGGTCCAGACTTGGGCTTCTTCACTTGAGCAGCAACTTTCTTGCTGTTCTTATTAAAGTTCCCCTTATTCCCTTTGCCCTTCTTCTTGAAACCGGTGGTCTTGTTGACCATCAACACTTGATGCTCCTTCTTGATTTCTACCTCCGCAGCCTTTAGCATTGCGAAGAGCTTGGGAATTGTCTTATCCATCCCTTGCATATTATAGTTCATCACGAAGCTCTTGTAGCTTGGTGGCAATTATTGAAGAACTCTGTCAATGACACTATCATCAGGAAGATTAACTCCCAACTGAGTCAAGTGGTTGTGGTACCCAGACATTCTGAGTATATGTTCACTGACAGAACTATTCTCCTCCATTTTGCAGCTGTAGAACTTATTGGAGACTTCATATCTATCAATCTGGGCATTTGCTTGAAATATTAACTTCAACTCCGGGAACATCTCATATGCTCCACGTTCAAAACATCGTTGATGTCCCGATTATAACCGTAAAGCATGGCACACTGAACTATCGAGTACCCATCAGCTTTGCTCTACCAGGTGTTCATAACATCTGGCGTTGCTCCTGCAGCGGGTTTGGCACCTAGCTGTGCTTCCAGGACGTAATTCTTCTGTGCAGCAATGAGGATAATCCTCAAGTTATGGACCCAGTCCATGTAATTGCTACCATCATCTTTCAACTTAGCTTTATCTAGGAACGCATTAAAATTCAACGGAACAACAACACGGGCCATTTATCTACAACAACATAAACATGCAAAATACTATCGGGTACTAAGTTCATGATAAATTAGCGTTCAATTAATCATATTATTTAAAAACTCCCACTTAGATAGACATCCCTCTAATCATCTGAGTGATCACGTGATCCATGCCAACTAAACCATGTCCGATCATCACGTGAGATAGAGTAGTTTTCAATGGTGAACATCACTATGTTGATCATATCTACTATATGATTCACGCTCGACCTTTTGGTCTCAGTGTTCCGAGGCCATATCTGCATATGCTAGGCTCGTCAAGTTTAACCCGAGTATTCCGCGTGTGCAAAACCGCCTTGCACCCATTGTATGTGAACGTAGAGCTTATCACACCCAATCATCACGTGGTGTCTCGGCACGACGAACTATCGCAACGGTGCATACTCAGGGAGAACACTTATACCTTGAAATTTAGTGAGAGATCATCTTATAATGCTATCGACGTACTAAGCAAAATAAGATGCATAAAGGATAAACATCACATGCAATCAAATAAGTGATATGATATGGCCATCATCATCTTGTGCCTTTTGATCTCCATCTCCAAAGCACCGTCATGATCACCATCATCACCGGCTTGACACCTTGATCTCCATCGAAGCATCGTTGTCGTCTGATACGTCTCCATCGTATCTACTTTTCCAAACACTTTTGACCTTGTTTTGGACTCTAAATTGCATGATTTGAATGGAACTAACCCAGACTGATGCTATTTTTAGCAGAATTGCCATGGTGTTATTTTTGTGCAGAAAAAAAGTTCTTGGAATGACCTGAAACTTCACAGAGAATATTTTTGGAATATATAAAAAATACTGGCGAAAGAATCTACGTCAGGGGGCCCACACCCTATCCACGAGGGTGGGGGGCGCGCCCACCTGCCTTGTGGGCCTCCTGATGCTCCATCGACCTCAACTCCAACTCTAATAATTCACGTTCGAGGAGAAAAAAATCAGAGAGAAGGATTCATCGCGTTTTACGATACGGAGCCGCCGCCAAGCCCTAATCTATCTCGGAAGGGCTGATCTGGAGTCCGTTCAGGGCTCCGGAGAGGGGAATCCATCGCCATCTGTAAGGCCCGGATAAATAAGCTACAATAGAACTCCACTAATGTGACGCCCCGAGTCCGTTGCGCCAGGTGTCTTTCAGTTATTCGCTATTGTTGCCTTGTCATTCGCTTGCGTGTTGCATCTTGCCATGTCATCATGTGCATTGCATCATCATGTTTTCAAAACTTGCATCCGTCCCGGTCTCCCCGTTCCTTCCGTTGTCCGTTCTGAGCCCAGACACACTTGCACGCGCCCGCGGCATGTCCGAAATAGTATTTTTATAAGTGGCCGAAAAATGTTCTTGGAATGAATTGAAAGTTGGCGTGCGGTATTGTTTTGTTGTTAGTAGGTCGCCTGCCAAGTTTCATCGCATTCGGAGTCCGTTTGATGCCCCAACGGTTACATATAGCGGCATTATAGTCGGTTTATTCGTCGGACGTTTTGGTCCCCGAAACTGCCGCCGGGCCTCTCCTTCTCTTCTCTCTCTTTTCTGAGCCCATCAAACCCCTTGCCTTTGTTGACCGTTCCGAGACCAACCGGGTTTTTTCGAGCCCCTCTGGCTAACCATTTGACCCTCCCTACACTTTACTCAGACCCCTCGCGCGCGTCCGAAAGTTGTCCCGAACCCGACCCGCTCTGCCATTACCGTTGGGTCCGGATCATCCCCAAACATCTATAAAACATCCCCATTTTCTTAATTGGACTTCCTAACCTATATTTTCTCAGCAGTTCGATTACGATCGGAGGGTCATTCTAGCCCCTATAAAAATTCTTTTGCTATATATACTAGACCGACCCCTAAGCCAAACCCTAAATTCGAGGAGGTTTGTCCTCACCGCCGCCACTCTAGCAAATCTCCCTCGAGATCGCACCTGAGCCAATCACCCACACCCCAGATCCCCTCCTCTCGATCCAGAGCATCAGCAGCAGTCCCGAGTGCCCCGTCCCCTCATTATGTACCTTGATCCAGGATGGATCGGGAGTAGCGCTGCCTTTCGCTCGTCGCCGGTGGCCTCAACCACCAGGACGCCACTGCCGGAGCACCAGCAGGACCGTCGCGTCCCTCCTCTGTTTCCTTCTCGCCCTTCTCCTTTCCCCATCTCTCCCTCATGCATACTCTCACTCACAGGAACGCCATGGCCGGCCCTCGCCTCCTCACTTTGGTTCCTGGACCCCTAAGCCCCGTCACCCGCGTCCAGCGTCGCCATGGATTCGCGCCAAGAGTTCCTCACCGCCGCCTCATTTCTGCCGCCATCTGCCTGCTCCTCGCCGGAGTTCCTTGCATCGCCTCGCCTCGAAGATTTTTATTTTAAGGCAACATCAAATCATATTATGATCTAAAATGTGCGTTTGCACCTTTCCTTCTCCTAATAAAATGATTTATGTATTATGTACTCCCTCTAGTCAATTTTCTATGTGTATTAGATTTTTGTCAAGTCAAACTTTACATAGTTTGACCAAATTAATATTAAAAAACATCAACATCTACAATACAAAAAATATATATCGAGCGAGGACCTCGCTGCCCGGACCTGCTTCCTCTGCCTCGCCCCAAGCCGCGTCCTCGCCGGCCTCCCCGTCGCGCCAAGTTCCTGCGCCCGCGGCCCCTTGCCTCGACCGCCTCCTGTTCGTCAGGAGATGACGAGCACCCGCCCGAGACAGCAGCTCCGTTGACCACGCGCGTGGGCCGCATCTGCGCCAAGTCCCTCCTCGCGCCGCTCCCTGTCTGTCTCCTCGTCGCGTTGATCCGTTGACCGCGTCAACCAGCGGCTCGTCCCGCACCTCTGCTCGCTGCGTTGACCTGATCCGGCCTTGCCAGGCCCAGCACCGCCCCCTTCCAACAACCTCCCTCACCACCGATTTGGGCCAGGCCCATTGGGTGAGAACCCCCCTATGCACTTTTGGGTCGGCCAGATTCAGCCCGAGTCACTGTTTTTTCCGCGAACGATTTTTCCTAATTAATCATAGACTGCAGTTTTTACAGAAAACCCCTAACTTCATGCATTTAATAACTCATGAACCGTGCATCGGTTTAAAATGTTTTATATAAGTAACTTACTTAGAATTTCATCTAGTTTCATAATATGCCACTTTCGTCCATGTTAAAAATTGTTTAAAATGTTGTTTGTTTTAATTTGCTTAAATGCCATGTTAAAAATGTTTTATTTCATAACTAAATAATCGTAGCTCCAAATTTAATAAATTTATATGTAAATGGGGTGGAAAAAAGCCTAGTTTGACATGATGCACTTACTTTGCATGTTTAACAACTCTAAAATTGTGTATAGGGCAGAACAGTACCAACTTTAAAATATGCACATGAGGATTTTTCTGAACTTGTTGCTTGTTGTTCCGGCCTCATTTAAACTTGCCTAGATAGATAGTTTTATCATGCTTCACCTCTTGCCATGTTTAATAACATTTAATATTGTTGGGTACATGACCGAGAGGGAACTAAATAAGTCATGTGGTGTTTCGTCAATATGCAACTCGTTGCATATTGAGCTATGATACGTCTCCAACGTATCTATAATTTTTGATTGCTCCATGCTATATTATCTACTGTTTAGGGCAATATTGGGCTTTATTTTCCACTTTTATATTATTTTTGGGACTAACCTATTAACTGGAGGCCCAGCCTAGATTTGCTGTTTTATGCCTATTTCAGTGTTTCGAAGAAAAGGAATATCAAACGGAGTCGAAACGGAACGAAATCAACTAGAGAAGTTATTTTTGGAAGGAAACCTACCGGATAGATTTGGACCCTACGTCAGAAGATGAAGGAGGAGCTCACGAGGGTAGGGGGCGCGCCCCCTGCCTCGTGGCCCCCCCTTCGGTCCACCGACGTACTCCTTTCACCCATATATACCCACGTATCCTAAAACTTCCAGAACGAAGATTAGATCGGGAGTTCCGCCGCCAGAAGCCTCCATAGCCACCAAAAACCAATCTAGACCCGTTCCGGCACCCTGCCGGAGGGGGCAATCCCTCTCCGGTGTCGATCTTCATCATCCCGGTGCTCTCCATGACGAGGAGGGAGTAGTTCTCCCTCGGGGCTGAGGGTATGTACCAGTAGCTATGTGTTTGATCTCTCTCTCTCTCGTGTTCTTGAGATGATACGATCTTGATGTATTGTGAGCTTTGCTATTATAGTTGGATCTTATGTTTCTCCTCCCCCTCTACTCTCTTGTAATGAATTGAGTTTCCCCTTTGAAGTTATCTTATCGGATTGAGTCTTTAAAGATTTGAGAACACTTGATGTATGTCTTGCCGTGCGTATCTGTGGTGACAATGGGATACCATGTGATTCACTTGATGTATGTTTTGGTGATCAACTTGCGGGTTCTGCCCATGAACTTATGCATAGGGGTTGGCACACGTTTTCGTCGTGATTCTCCGGTAGAAACTTTGGGGCACTCTTTGAGGTCCTTTGTGTTGGTTGAATAGATGAATCTGAGATTGTGTGATGCATATCGTATAATCATACCCACAGATACTTGAGGTGACATTGGAGTATCTAGGTGACATTAGGGTTTTGGTTGATTTGTATCTTAAGGTATTATTCTAGTACGAACTCTAGGGCTGTTTGTGACACTTATAGGAATAGCCCAACGGATTGATTGGAAAGAATCACTTTGAGGTGGTTTCGTACCCTACCATAATCTCTTCGTTCGTTCTCCGCTATTAGTGACTTTGGAGTGACTCTTTGTTGCATGTTGAGGGGTAGTTTTATGATCCAATTATGTTAGTATTGTTGAGGGAACTTGCACTGGTGAAAGTATGAACCCTAGGCCTTGTTTCCTAGTATTGCAATACCGTTTACGCTCACTTTTATCACTTGTTACCTTGCTGTTTTAATAATTTCAGATTACAAATACCTTTATCTACTATCCATATACCACTTGTATCACCATCTCTTCGCCGAACTAGTGCACCTATACAATTTACCATTGTATTGGGTGTGTTGGGGACACAAGAGACTCTTTGTTATTTGGTTGCAGGGTTGCTTGAGAGAGACCATCTTCATCCTACGCCTCCTACGATTGATAAACCTTAGGTCATCCACTTGAGGGAAATTTGCTACTGTCCTACAAACCTCTGCACTTGGAGGCCCAACAACGTCTACAAGAAGAAGGTTGTGTAGTAGACATCAAGCTCTTTTCTGGAGCCGTTTCCGGGGAGGTTAGCGCTTGAAGGTATATCTTTAGATCTTGCAATCGAGTCTTTTAGTTTCTTGCTTTATCACTAGTTTAGTTTATAAAATAAAACTATAAAAAAATTGAATTAAGTTTGTCTCATACGCTTCACCTTTTTAATATCTTTCGTGAGTATGATGGAAAGGATAATTGTGCTCAAATGCTAGAAGAAGAAATCTATAAAATGTTCGGCACTAAATATTTGGATGATGAGCATGATTGCAATGTTCTTAGTATGAATTCCTTGAATATCCATGATGCTAATGATATGCAAACCCACAAGCTTGGGGAAGCTATGTTTGATGAAGATGATATTTTTTGTCCCCCAAGTTTTGATGAGCAAATTTATTATGATGAAAGCATGCCCACTATATATGATGATTATTGTGATGACACGTATGCTTTAAAGAATAATGATAACAATGAAACTTGTCATCTTAATTTCAATTTTCAATCCCATGATAGTTATTTTGTTGAATTTGCTCCCACTACTATTCATGAGAAGAAGTTTGCTTATGTGGAGAGTAGTAAATTTTCAATGCTTGTAGATCATGAAAAGAATGCTTTAGGTGCTGGTTATATTGTTGAATTCATTCGTGATGCTACTGAAAATTATTATGAGAGAGGATCATATGCTTCTACATATTGCAATAATATCAAGTTTCCTCTTTATGTGCTTAAAGTTTTGAAGTTATGCTTGTTTTGCCTTCCTATGCTAGTTGATTATTATTCCCATAAGTTATTTGCTCACTAAATCCCTATGCATAGGAAGTGGGTTAGGCTTAAATGTGCTAGTAATATTCTTCATGATGCTCTCTTTATATTTCAATTCTTATCTTTTATGTGAGCATCATTGAAATCATCATGCCTAGCTAGGGGCGTTAAACGATAGCGCTTGTTGGGAGGCAACCCAACCCTATTCTTGTTCTTTACTTTTTGTTCCTGTTTAGAAATAAATAATTCATATAGCTTCTGTTTAGATGTGGTTTTATGCTTTTAATAAGTGTTTGTGCCAAGTAGAACCTTTGGGAAGACTTGGGGAAAGTCTTGTTGATCATGCTGTCAAAAACAGAAACCTTAGCGCTCACGAGAATTGCTGCCATTTTTATTTGGAGAGTGCTATTTAGTTAATTCTTTTTTAAGATGATTAATAGATAAATTCCTCGGGTCCAGAAATTTATTTGAGAATTTTATGAGTTCCAGAAGTATACGTTTGATCCAGATTACTACAGACTGTTCTGTTTTTGACAGATTCTGTTTTTGATGTGTTGTTTGCTTATTTTGATGAATCTATGAGTAGTATCGGAGGGTATGAACCATAGATAAGTTGGAATACAGTATATATTACACCAATATAAATAAATAATGAGTTCTTTACAGTACCTTGAAGTGGTGATTTATTTTCTTATACTAACGGAGCTTACGAGTTTTCTGTTAAGTTTTGTGTTGTGAAGTTTTCAAGTTTTGGGTAAGGATTTGATGGACTATGGAATAAGGAGTGGCAAGAGACTAAGCTTGGGGATGCCCAAGGCACCCCAAGGTAATATTCAAGGACAACCAAAAGCCTAATCTTGGAGATGCCCCGGAAGGCATCTACTCTTTCGTCTTCGTTCATCGGTAACTTTACTTGGAGCTATATTTTTATTTACCACGTGATATGTGTTTTGCTTGGAGCGTCAATTTATTTTGTTAGGATTTTCTTGCTGTTATTTAGAACATTGTTTTGCATCTTTTATTCCAATAAAATTGGCATTGATAGTCTTTACTATGCCTATGTTACAAGTCTTCATGTTGCTGATTGAAAACAGAAAGTTTACCGCTGTTGCAATAATTCCCTAGAAAAGTCAGAATGCGATAAAATGTTGAAACCTTTTTCATATTAAGCTCTGATAAATTTAATACAGTGGGAATTTTCTTTCATAATTTTTGGAGCTAGGGAAGTATGGATGTTGCTGCATTCTTTACAGATTATCCTGTTTAGGCAGATTACTGTTATGTTTGCATTGTTTGGATATGTTTGCTTCTTTAATGATTCTATTTGAGGATAGGACTATTAAATATGCAGAGGCATTTAGTATTAAATGTTGAATAATAATTTTAGTGATTTGCTACAGTAGAGTATGATAAGGTTTTGGCAATGGTTTATACTAACTTATCTCACAAGTCCTTGTTGAGTTTTGTGTGGATGAAGCTTTTGAGATTTAGGGAGACCGTGATATGAGAGGAATTAAGGAGACACAAAAGCTCAAACTTGGGGATGCCCAAGGCACCCCAAGATAATATTTCAAGAAGTCTCAAGCGTCTAATCTTGGGGATGCCCCGGTTGGCATCCCACCTTTCTTCTTCAACAACTATCGGTTAGTATCGGTTGATCCTAAGTTTTTGCTTCTTCAAATGATGTTTGCTATTCTTAGAATGTCATTTTCTTTTGCTTTGCTGGCTGTTTGAATAAAATACCAAGATCTGAAATTATTAAATGTTAGAGAGTCTTCACATAGTTGCATAATTATTCGACTACTCATTGATCTTCACTTATATCTTTTGGAGTAGTTTGTCGTTTGCTCTAGTGCTTCACTTATATCTTTTAGAGCATGGTGGTAGTTTTATTTTGAAGAAATAGATGAAATCTCATGCTTCACTTAGATTATTTTGAGAGTATTAAATAGCATGGTAATTTGCTTAAAATCCTAATATGCTAGGTATTCAAGAATAATAAAATTCTCTTATGAGTGTGTTGAATACTAAGAGAAGTTTGATACTTGATGATTGTTTTGAGATATGAGGATGGTAATATTAGAGTCATGCTAGTTGAGTAGTTGTGAATTTGAGAAATACTTGTTTTGAAGTTTGTGATTCCCGTAGCATGCACGTATGGTGAACCGTTATGTGATGAAGTCGGAGCATGATTTATTTATTGATTGTCTTCCTTATGAGTGGCAGTCGAGGACGAGCGATGGTCTTTTCCTACCAATCTATCCCCCTAGGAGCATGCGCGTAATACTTTGCTTTGATAACTTGTAGATTTTTTGTAGCGACCAGACCTCAAACGGTCCAATCTTTGTGCTCAGGTGTCATCCCTGGATCACTAATGCTGACACCACACAGTACTTGAAGGATTTATAACAGTGTAGCAATCACACACTTATTACATCGAGTGTCTCAAAAGAGAACTTATTACAATAAATATGGCTTAAGGCCATCTAATAACGATAACAGAGGAAGGCTTGGAAGATAAGTGAGTCCATCAACTCCAACAACATCACTGAGTATAGAACCACGACCTAAGGCACCTTAATCGTCGTCTGAAAAGTCTGCAACATTAACGTTGCAGCCCGAAACGGGTCAGCACATGGAATATGCTGGCAATGTAACACATAGAGAGTAATAAAAGAATATGGCTATTCTATATGCATATATGGCTGGTGGAAAGCTCTATGGTTACAGTTTTGCGTAAAGCCAATTTTTCCCTACTGCAAAGGAATAAATTTTATTTAACTATCATGGTAGTTGTTAAACATTGAGAATGGTTGACAACATTCTCAATCCCAATTAAGCAACATCATTAAAAATCCAACAAAATTAATTAGAGTAACATGATGAGATTCACATGATAATCCAGGTCTAGATACTCAAGATGTCCATAACCGGGGACACGGCTAACCATGATTAGTTTATACACTCTGCAGAGGTTTGCACACTTTTCCCCACAAGACCCGATCTCCTCTGTTGGATTTCTCGCACTACAAGGTGTTTGAGAAACGGATGACCGAGACATAGTCTTTCAGAAGCGCTAGCACCTTACGAACGGATAGACCGTACCAACCTACATCCCCTACATCTGCTAGTCTACCACTGTAAGAGTTCGCACGACTTAGTCAACTATGCTAGAGCCCATAGTAGCTTGTGGCTGCACACGGAAGTTTCTAGCATGAATAATCTCATGATCCCTTTGAGCCTGGGTGGCGGTCCAAAAGAAAACAGGTAATCGCTGGAATACCCAGGTGCCTCAATCCACCCAGATGTGTGTTTAAGTTGCCACCTTAGATAAACCATTAATTTAACACTCTCACATCTGTCATGGATACACTCACCCAATCCACGTCTACTAGCATAGCATATCAATAATAAGCAAACGTAGAGTAACTCCCAAAGGTTTGATAATAAACTGGTAATAGGTTCTACCTCAACTACTCCCCAAACCCACAATTTAATTAGATCCTAATCATGCAATGTGTGAGGATTGATCTAATGCAATAAAACTGGGTAGTAGGAGATATGATCAAAGTGTTACTTGCCTTGCTGATGATCCGGGAAACATAGCGATTCGAAGTAGCAAGCGGCGCACTCCGGGTACTCTATCGCAAACAAACAAGCACACAATAAGTACTCAACTAATGCACAGGTTAAACTCGAGTAAGAGATCTAACCAGAAAGTTCAACTTAAGAACTCCGGTTGGCAAAAAGAATCAAAACAAACGAAGCAACGAAAGACAAACGGCAAAAGAAATAAGCTTCGTTTACTATTCTGGACCGAGGGTAATTTTTACAGTGGCAAAAACTTGTTTGAGTTGGTTAAACGGAAAGAGGGTTTCGAGATGAAACTCTAGGCGCTTGAATCACCTGATTCCGATAAACGAGCGAAAAGATAAACTAGAACGAATATCGGATCAGAGATCGCGATCAAAAAAACCGTGGATTTAATCCGAGAAAAAGAAAAACGACGAACAGGTTAACGAACGAACGTTCATTAACAGGAACGAAAAACGCGTTTGTTAAAACGAACGGACGAGTGGGCGCTCGCTAAATAAATAAACCGGAGAAAACCGATCTATTTAAAAAAACGAAAACTAGGGTTTTCAAAAAATACCGAAACGACTTTTTCTCAAAAACCGGCCGGGCGGCGGGTCGCGCGAGGCGGTGGGGCGGCGGGGGCTTGCGACAGCGTGATAGCGGAAGGCGGCGCGGGGCGGTGTGTGGCGACAGCGGCGGCTCGGGGTTCTAGGGGGGCTCCGGTGGGGTTATAAGGGGGGGCGGCCATGGCTTGGGGAAAGGGGCGACGGGCGGCGGCGGCTCAGGATCGGACTCCCGAGTCCGGCGGCTGCACGAGCGGCGAAGGCGGCGGCGGCTTGGGCTGGCCTGGCTCGGCTGGGCCCTTGGCCCAGTCGGGCGCGGGGTTTTTTTAAAACAATTTCGCTGCGCCTAAAAAAATTCTAGAAAATGAATAAAAATCTAAAAAATGCCAAAACAAATTTTCTCCGTCTAAATAAAATATTTAGAATAGGATGAACATTTTTTTGGCACTAAATGCAATTTTAGAAAACGTGCAATTTTCATAAATTCAAATAAAATAGCAAATAAAACCAAAATAAAACTTTATTTGATTTTTTTATTAAATCCTCAATATTTCTTTATTTTTGGTAAAGTCATTTTATTCCCTCTCTCATATTTTGATAATAGAAATAATTGAAGATAAAATAAATAAAATCAAATGATCCTATTTTCAAAATTTGAGAAAAACTCAAATATGAAAATAACGAAATCCCCAACTCTCTCCAAGGGTCCTTGAGTTGCGTAGAATTTCTAGGATCCACCAAAAGAAATAAAATATGATATGCAATGATGATCTAATGTATAACATTCCAAATTGAAAATATGGGATGTTACAAACCTACCCCCCTTAAGATGAATCTCGTCCTCGAGATTCGGGTTGGCTAGAAAATAGGTGAGGGTGGTCCTTCAGCAATTCTTCCTCTCGTTCCCAGGTGGCTTCATCCTCCATGTGGTGGCTCCACCGAACTTTGCAAAACTTGATAACCTTGCTGCGGGTGACTCGACTGGCATACTCTAGAATCTTGACTGGTTTCTCCTCATAGGTCAAATCACGGTCCAACTGTATTGCTTCCAGCGGCACTGTATCTCTCAGCGGTATGTCAGCCATCTCTGCGTGGCACTTCTTCAACTGGGAAACGTGGAACACGTCGTGAACTCCTGATAATCCTTCAGGCAACTCCAAGTTATAGGCTACTTCTCCCATACGTTCCAAAACTTTGTATGGGCCTACAAAACGTGGCGCTAACTTTCCCTTAACTCCAAAGCACTTAACTCCTCGAAGTGGTGATACTCGAAGATAAACTCGGTCTCCAACTTCGTAAACTGTCTCCTTGCGTTTTGAATCTGCGTAGCTCTTATGCCTGGACTGGGCTACCTTGAGCCTATCGCGAATCAATTTCACTTTCTGTTCAGACTCCTTAATCAGATCCGGTCCAAACAACTTGCGGTCTCCAACTTAATCCCAAGACAATGGGGGTCCTGCACCTCCTTTCGTACAAGGCTTCGAAAGGGGCCATCTTCAAACTGGATTGATAACTGTTATTGTAAGAGAACTCTGCATATGGCAAATTCTCGTCCCAACTAGATCCGTAATCTAGCGCACAAGCTCTTAACATATCCTCCAAAATCTGATTGACTCGCTCGGTCTGTCCATCTGTCTGCGGATGGAAAGCTGTACTAAACTCTAGTCTGGTACCCAAAGTTTCATGCGACTGATTCCAGAACTTCGAGGTAAATTGGGTTCCTATATCTGATACAATGCTCTTTGGAACTCCATGCAGACATACGATTCTGGTCATGTATATCTTTGCCAACTTTGCACTGGTATAGGTAGTCTTCAATGGAATGAAATGAGCTACCTTTGTCAAATGATCGACTACAACCCATATTGAGTCAGAGCCTGAACGAGTTCTGGGTAAACCCGTAATAAAATCCATGCTTAACTTATCCCACTTCCATTTGGGTATCGGCAATGGCTGTAGCAATCCTGCTGGCTTCTGATGCTCTGCCTTTACTCTCTGACATACATCACAAACTGCTACATACTCCGCAATATCCTTCTTCATTATGGTCCACCAGAAAGTTTCCTTCAAATCCAAATACATCTTGGTATTTCCTGGGTGAATCGAATATGGTGAATCATGTGCCTCTTGCAGAATTAAATTCCTGATCTCCGAATCATTAGGCACATAAACACGGTCTTCAAACCATAGGGTATCGTGCTCCCTTTGCTCATTTTCTCCTTAATAGAGGCAATCTCCTTGTTAGTCCTTTGAGCTTCTCTAATCTTATCCATCAAGGTAGACTGAATCTCCAATGCTGCTACATATCCTGTCGGAACTATCTCCAAACATAGCTCACGAAGATTTTCAGTTGACTCCCTTGGTAAATCTCCCATCATTAAGGTGTTGACATGGCTTTTACGGCTCAACGCGTCAGCTACTACGTTAGCCTTTCCGGGGTGATAATGTAATCTCATATCATAATCCTTGATGAGCTCCAACCATCTTCTTTGCCTGAGATTCAACTCTTTCTGCGTGAAAATATACTTCAAACTCTTGTGATCCGTGTACACCTCACAATGGTTTCCAATGAGAAAGTGTCTCCAAGTTTTCAATGCATGCACTACGGCTGCTAACTCCAAATCATGCGTAGCATAATTTAACTCATGAGGCTTAAGATATCGTGAGGCATATGAAACAACTCTTCCTTCTTGCATAAGCACTGCTCCAAGTCCTCGACGTGAAGCGTCGCAATACACCTCATAATCCTTGGTCTGATCTGGCAAAATCAACACAGGTGATGTAACCAACCGTTTCTTCAACTCCTGGAAACTAGCCTCACACTCCTCGGTCCATATGAACTTGGTGTCCTTCTTCAACAACTCCGTCATAGGCTTCGCAATCTTCAAGAAATTCTCAATAAATCTCCGGTAGTATCCTGCGAGTCCAAGAAAACTCCGAATCTCTCCAACTGTTGTTGGCGCTTCCCAATTGGTCACGGTATCAACTTTAGTGGGATCTACTGCTATACCTTCTCCGGATATAACGTGTCCGAGAAATCCAACTTCCTTCAACCAAAACTCGCATTTGCTAAACTTGGCATATAATTGATGTTCTCTGAGCTTTCCAAGTACCAAACGCAAATGCTCCTTATGCTCCTCTTCGTTCTTTGAGTAAACCAGGATATCATCAACGAACACTACGATGAACTTATCCAGAAACTCCATAAACACCTTGTTCATCATGTTCATAAAATATGCAGGTGCGTTAGTCAGACCAAATGACATAATGGTATACTCGTACAGCCCATACCTGGTGGTAAAAGCCGTCTTAGGTATATCCTGTTCTCGAATCTTCAACTGGTGATATCCTGATCGTAGATCGATCTTTGAAAATACCTTAGCTCCTTGCAATTGATCAAACAGATCATTGATCATCGGTAGTGGGTACTTGTTCTTGATGGTTACTTCATTCAATCCTCGATAATCAACAACCATCCTTAACGATCCATCCTTCTTCTCCACTAGAAGTACTGGCGATCCCCAAGGTGAAGAACTTGGGTGAATATATCCTTTATCCAGTAACTCCTTAATCTGCTTCTTAATCTCAATCAATTCCTTTGCAGGCATCCTATATGGTCTCTTTGATATTGGCCCTGTGCCTGGCAAAAGCTCAATCAAAAACTCAATATCTCTATCCGGTGGCATGCCTGGTAATTCCTCTGGAAATACATCCGAGAAATCCTTCACCAATGGTACTTCCTCTTGCACAACTCCTGTTAAACAATTTACTTGAGTCCTCTTTGGCACATGCCGGGATACATACTTGATCCTTCTTCCTTCTGGCGTTGTAAGCAAAATTGACTTACTGGCACACTCAATATTCCCTTCATACTTTGATAACCAATCCATGCCTAATATCACATCCAATCCTTGAGATTCCAATACTATTAGGTCTGAGGGAAATACATAGTTACCAATCCTTAATGGTAACCGATCACACCATAGACTAGCCATATACTCTGCTCCAGGCGAGGTTACTAACATGGGTGACCTAAGGGATTGGGTTGGCAGTTTATACTTATCCACAAATCCCCTTGATATGTATGAATGCGATGCACCAGTATCAAAAAGAACGAGTGCAGTAAATGACTTAACCAAAAACTTACCTATTACTGCATCCGGCTGTTCTTCAACCTCCTCCACGTTAACGTGGTTCACCTGTCCCCTGTTGAAAGGGTTCGGCTTCTTCCCAGAGCTTCCATTGCCATTTCCATTCTAGGATTCAGGACATTCATTAGCATAATGTCCGGTCTTCTGGCACTTAAAGCAAGTGACTTGGCTTAGGTCTTTCTTGGCTGGGGTTGATGGGTTGGTGCGGTTCTGGCCGTTGCTTCCTCCATTCCCATTACCATTCTTGGGGCCATTGTGATTGTGCGAGCTACCTCCTCCATGGGTATGCTAAAAATGTCCTCCCGGTCTAGGGGTAAAACGTGGCTTCTGTTGAGCTCCAGAATTGTACTTCCCTTGTCCATACTTCCTCTTGCGATTCTCAATCTGCTGCTGCTTCCCTTCAATCATGAGAGCATGATCTACCAACTCCTGGTAGTTATTGAAGGTTGCTACCATCAACTGCATGCTCAACTCATCATTCAATCCTTCCAGAAATTTCTCCTGCTCAGCTGCATCCGTAGCAACGTCATCTGGGGCATAACATGCTAACTTACTAAAGTCCTCCACATACTGGCCAACTGTCCGTCCTCCTTGGCGCAAGTTGCAAAACTCTCGCTTCTTCATGGCCATAGCTCCTGTTGAAACATGGGCAGTACGAAAAGCCTGCTGAAACTGGTCCCACGTGACAGTGTCGACAGGGAAAGTGGCTGTGAAATTCTCCCACCATGATGCTGGGGGTCCTTCCAGCTGATGTGCGGCAAACTTCACCTTTTCCGCATCTGTGCATCCTGCCGTGGTCAACTCTCTTGCTGTCTTGTGGAGCCAATCATCTGCTACTATCGGCTCGGTGCTACTGGAAAACACCGGCGGATTCAGCCTAAGAAAATGGGCTAAGCGATCAACAGGTGGTGGTGGTGGTGGGTTGTTGTTGTTGTTCCCCTGATTCTGATTCTGGACTAGCAACTGCATCAACGTGTTCTGCTGCTGGATCAACTGGGTGAGCTCCGGTGGGAAGGTAAATCCGGGGTCACCTCTCGGAGGCATCTGAGGGTTTAGAAAAGATGAGATTTAATAATAGAGAGGGGTCTAGAGAGAAAACACTACCCATATGCACATGAGGCAAAAGCAAACAATTCACTTCATTCAATCAATCAAACAAGGGCATACAATCGATCTAACTAACGCAAAAGTGCTCGAACTACTATATTTACATGGTGGACTACTACTACTGATGGGGTGGTCTACTAGAAATATTCTTCGGTTGCAGACTCCATGATATCTGCTCCAGCTTCATCAACATAGTCATCATCGCTATCTTCTGGGTCCGTGTCAGTGTCGTCGATGATGATGTAGTCTTTCGGGCGAATCTCCTTGGGTTCTTCGTCTTCTTCTACTGGTGTAGGGCCTCCTATAAATATTCCAATCTTCTTGACCAGATCGTCATTCTTTTCCACTAATACTTCGATTTCCTCTTCATAATCTTCACATGTAGTCTTGAGTTCTTCCTCCAGTTCCTTGATTCTTGTCCTCGCCTTCTATAGATCTATCATGTCGGCGTACATCTGGTTCTCCTGACGTCGAATGTGTTGGTTTAACTCCTGGATAAAAGCTGCAACTGATCTATCCTTCCTGGTACTGATCATCTCCCAGTGCTCATCTCGGCACCCACAAATCTGGTAGATAGTATCCTTGAGATCATTGCGGTAAACTTCTCCAATGCGTCCCATGGCGATGTGGGCTGCCATGCTCTTTCCTAGACTCCAGGTTGGTGCATCAAAGGAAAACTCTATGCGCTCAGTGACTGGCATGAACGTCCTTCCTGGAACTTGAACTTGAATCATCCAGCGCTCTTCTTTAGGTAGAGTGGCGTTGTAGGTTCCGGCGAAGCTTGGTACTCCTATGTTCAGGTATCTAGTGACTTCCTTCAAGTGACGTCCAAAGGGTGTATCTTCATCCGGTTGCGTGAACTTGTTCCTTGCATCCGCCATCCTAAAAGAGTAGAAAAGATGAGAGGTCAGAAGGAGAAGAGTGAGTAGTGATCTAGGTCTTTAGCTTAGTGGTCGTGTCCTACAGTCAGCGTGTGCTCTGATACCATCTTGTAGCGACCAGACCTCAAACGGTCCAATCTTTGTGCTCAGGTGTCATCCCTGGATCAGTAATGCTGACACCACACAGTACTTGAAGGATTTATAACAGAGTAGCAATCACACACTTATTACATCGAGTATCTCAAAAGAGAACTTATTACAATAAATATGACTTAAGGCCATCTAATAACGATAACAATGGAAGGCTTGGAAGATAAGTGAGTCCATCAACTCCAACGGCATCACTGAGTATAGAACCACGACCTAAGGCACCTTAATCGTCGTCTGAAAAGTCTGCAACATTAACGTTGCAGCCCGAAACGGGTCAGCACATGGAATATGCTGGCAATGTAACACATAGAGAGTAATAAAAGAATATGGCTATTCTATATGCATATATGGCTGGTGGAAAGCTCTATGGTTACAGTTTTGCGTAAAGCCAATTTTTCCCTACTGCAAAGGAATAAATTTTATTTAACTATCATGGTAGTTGTTAAACATTGAGAATGGTTGACAACATTCTCAATCCCAATTAAGCAACATCATTAAAAATCCAACAAAATTAATTAGAGTAACATGATGAGATTCACATGATAATCCAGGTCTAGATACTCAAGATGTCCATAACCGGGGACACGGCTAACCATGATTAGTTTATACACTCTGCAGAGGTTTGCACACTTTTCCCCACAAGACCCGATCTCCTCTGTTGGATTTCTCGCACTACAAGGTGTTTGAGAAACGGATGACCGAGACATAGTCTTTCAGAAGCGCTAGCACCTTACGAACGGATAGACCGTACCAACCTACATCCCCTACATCTGCTAGTCTACCACTGTAAGAGTTCGCACGACTTAGTCAACTATGCTAGAGCCCATAGTAGCTTGTGGCTGCACACGGAAGTTTCTAGCATGAATAATCTCATGATCCCTTTGAGCCTGGGTGGCGGTCCAAAAGAAAACAGGTAATCGCTGGAATACCCAGGTGCCTCAATCCACCCAGATGTGTGTTTAAGTTGCCACCTTAGATAAACCATTAATTTAACACTCTCACATCTGTCATGGATACACTCACCCAATCCACGTCTACTAGCATAGCATATCAATAATAAGCAAACGTAGAGTAACTCCCAAAGGTTTGATAATAAACTGGTAATAGGTTCTACCTCAACTACTCCCCAAACCCACAATTTAATTAGATCCTAATCATGCAATGTGTGAGGATTGATCTAATGCAATAAAACTGGGTAGTAGGAGATATGATCAAAGTGTTACTTGCCTTGCTGATGATCCGGGAAACATAGCGATTCGAAGTAGCAAGCGGCGCACTCCGGGTACTCTATCGCAAACAAACAAGCACACAATAAGTACTCAACTAATGCACAGGTTAAACTCGAGTAAGAGATCTAACCAGAAAGTTCAACTTAAGAACTCCGGTTGGCAAAAAGAATCAAAACAAACGAAGCAACGAAAGACAAACGGCAAAAGAAATAAGCTTCGTTTACTATTCTGGACCGAGGGTAATTTTTACAGTGGCAAAAACTTGTTTGAGTTGGTTAAACGGAAAGAGGGTTTCGAGATGAAACTCCAGGCGCTTGAATCACCTGATTCCGATAAACGAGCGAAAAGATAAACTAGAACGAATATCGGATCAGAGATCGCGATCAAAAAAACCGCGGATTTAATCCGAGAAAAAGAAAAACGACGAACAGGTTAACGAACGAACGTTCATTAACAGGAACGAAAAACGTGTTTGTTAAAACGAACGGACGAGTGGGCGCTCGCTAAATAAATAAACCGGAGAAAACCGATCTATTTAAAAAAACGAAAACTAGGGTTTTCAAAAAATACCGAAACGACTTTTTCTCAAAAACCGGCCGGGCGGCGGGTCGCGCGAGGCGGTGGGGCGGCGGGGGCTTGCGACGGCGCGATAGCGGAAGGCGGCGCGGGGCGGTGTGTGGCGACAGCGGCGACTCGGGGTTCTAGGGGGGGCTCCGGTGGGGTTATAAGGGGGGGGGGGCGGCCATGGCTTGGGGAAAGGGGCGACGGGCGGCGGCGGCTCAGGATCGGACTCCCGAGTCCGGCGGCTGCACGAGCGGCGAAGGCGGCGGCGGCTTGGGCTGGCCTGGCTCGGCTGGGCCCTTGGCCCAGTCGGGCGCGGGGTTTTTTTTAAAACAATTTCGCTGCGCCTAAAAAAATTCTAGAAAATGAATAAAAATCTAAAAAATGCCAAAACAAATTTTCTCCGTCTAAATAAAATATTTAGAATAGGATGAACATTTTTTTGGCACTAAATGCAATTTTAGAAAACGTGCAATTTTTCATAAATTCAAATAAAATAGCAAATAAAACCAAAATAAAACTTTATTTGATTTTTTTATTAAATCCTCAATATTTCTTTATTTTTGGTAAAGTCATTTTATTCCCTCTCTCATATTTTGATAATAGAAATAATTGAAGATAAAATAAATAAAATCAAATGATCCTATTTTCAAAATTTGAGAAAAACTCAAATATGAAAATAACGAAATCCCCAACTCTCTCCAAGGGTCCTTGAGTTGCGTAGAATTTCTAGGATCCACCAAAAGAAATAAAATATGATATGCAATGATGATCTAATGTATAACATTCCAAATTGAAAATATGGGATGTTACAAACCTACCCCCCTTAAGATGAATCTCGTCCTCGAGATTCGGGTTGGCTAGAAAATAGGTGAGGGTGGTCCTTCAGCAATTCTTCCTCTCGTTCCCAGGTGGCTTCATCCTCCATGTGGTGGCTCCACCGAACTTTGCAAAACTTGATAACCTTGCTGCGGGTGACTCGACTGGCATACTCTAGAATCTTGACTGGTTTCTCCTCATAGGTCAAATCACGGTCCAACTGTATTGCTTCCAGCGGCACTGTATCTCTCAGCGGTATGTCAGCCATCTCTGCGTGGCACTTCTTCAACTGGGAAACATGGAACACGTCGTGAACTCCTGATAATCCTTCAGGCAACTCCAAGTTATAGGCTACTTCTCCCATACGTTCCAAAACTTTGTATGGGCCTACAAAACGTGGCGCTAACTTTCCCTTAACTCCAAAGCACTTAACTCCTCGAAGTGGTGATACTCGAAGATAAACTCGGTCTCCAACTTCGTAAACTGTCTCCTTGCGTTTTGAATCTGCGTAGCTCTTATGCCTGGACTGGGCTACCTTGAGCCTATCGCGAATCAATTTCACTTTCTGTTCAGACTCCTTAATCAGATCCGGTCCAAACAACTTGCGGTCTCCAACTTAATCCCAAGACAATGGGGGTCCTGCACCTCCTTTCGTACAAGGCTTCGAAAGGGGCCATCTTCAAACTGGATTGATAACTGTTATTGTAAGAGAACTCTGCATATGGCAAATTCTCGTCCCAACTAGATCCGTAATCTAGCGCACAAGCTCTTAACATATCCTCCAAAATCTGATTGACTCGCTCGGTCTGTCCATCTGTCTGCAGATGGAAAGCTGTACTAAACTCTAGTCTGGTACCCAAAGTTTCATGCGACTGATTCCAGAACTTCGAGGTAAATTGGGTTCCTATATCTGATACAATGCTCTTTGTAACTCCATGCAGACATACGATTCTGGTCATGTATATCTTTGCCGACTTTGCACTGGTATAGGTAGTCTTCAATGGAATGAAATGAGCTACCTTTGTCAAATGATCGAATACAACCCATATTGAGTCAGAGCCTGAACGAGTTCTGGGTAAACCCGTAATAAAATCCATGCCTAACTTATCCCACTTCCATTTGGGTATCGGCAATGGCTGTAGCAATCCTGCTGGCTTCTGATGCTCTGCCTTTACTCTCTGACATACATCACAAACTGCTACATACTCCGCAATATCCTTCTTCATTATGGTCCACCAGAAAGTTTCCTTCAAATCCAAATACATCTTGGTATTTCCTGGGTGAATCGAATATGGTGAATCATGTGCCTCTTGCAGAATTAAATTCCTGATCTCCGAATCATTAGGCACATAAACACGGTCTTCAAACCATAGGGTATCGTGCTCCCTTTGCTCATTTTCTCCTTAATAGAGGCAATCTCCTTGTCAGTCCTTTGAGCTTCTCTAATCTTATCCATCAAGGTAGACTGAATCTCCAATGCTGCTACATATCCTCTCGGAACTATCTCCAAACATAGCTCACGAAGATTTTCAGTTGACTCCCTTGGTAAATCTCCCATCATTAAGGTGTTGACATGGCTTTTACGGCTCAACGCGTCAGCTACTACGTTAGCCTTTCCGGGGTGATAATGTAATCTCATATCATAATCCTTGATGAGCTCCAACCATCTTCTTTGCCTGAGATTCAACTCTTTCTGCGTGAAAATATACTTCAAACTCTTGTGATCCGTGTACACCTCACAATGGTTTCCAATGAGAAAGTGTCTCCAAGTTTTCAATGCATGCACTACGGCTGCTAACTCCAAATCATGCGTAGCATAATTTAACTCATGAGGCTTAAGATATCGTGAGGCATATGAAACAACTCTTCCTTCTTGCATAAGCACTGCTCCAAGTCCTCGACGTGAAGCGTCGCAATACACCTCATAATCCTTGGTCTGATCTGGCAAAATCAACACAGGTGATGTAACCAACCGTTTCTTCAACTCCTGGAAACTAGCCTCACACTCCTCGGTCCATATGAACTTGGTGTCCTTCTTCAACAACTCCGTCATAGGCTTCGCAATCTTCAAGAAATTCTCAATAAATCTCCGGTAGTATCCTGCGAGTCCAAGAAAACTCCGAATCTCTCCAACTGTTGTTGGCGCTTCCCAATTGGTCACGGTATCAACTTTAGTGGGATCTACTGCTATACCTTCTCCGGATATAACGTGTCCGAGAAATCCAACTTCCTTCAACCAAAACTCGCATTTGCTAAACTTGGCATATAATTGATGTTCTCTGAGCTTTCCAAGTACCAAACGCAAATGCTCCTTATGCTCCTCTTCGTTCTTTGAGTAAACCAGGATATCATCAACGAACACTACGATGAACTTATCCAGAAACTCCATAAACACCTTGTTCATCATGTTCATAAAATATGCAGGTGCGTTAGTCAGACCAAATGACATAATGGTATACTCGTACAGCCCATACCTGGTGGTAAAAGCCGTCTTAGGTATATCCTGTTCTCGAATCTTCAACTGGTGATATCCTGATCGTAGATCGATCTTTGAAAATACCTTAGCTCCTTGCAATTGATCAAACAGATCATTGATCATCGGTAGTGGGTACTTGTTCTTGATGGTTACTTCATTCAATCCTCGATAATCAACAACCATCCTTAACGATCCATCCTTCTTCTCCACTAGAAGTACTGGCGATCCCCAAGGTGAAGAACTTGGGTGAATATATCCTTTATCCAGTAACTCCTTAATCTGCTTCTTAATCTCAATCAATTCCTTTGCAGGCATCCTATATGGTCTCTTTGATATTGGCCCTGTGCCTGGCAAAAGCTCAATCAAAAACTCAATATCTCTATCCGGTGGCATGCCTGGTAATTCCTCTGGAAATACATCCGAGAAATCCTTCACCAATGGTACTTCCTCTTGCACAACTCCTGTTAAACAATTTACTTGAGTCCTCTTTGGCACATGCCGGGATACATACTTGATCCTTCTTCCTTCTGGGGTTGTAAGCAAAATTGACTTACTGGCACACTCAATATTCCCTTCATACTTTGATAACCAATCCATGCCTAATATCACATCCAATCCTTGAGATTCCAATACTATTAGGTCTGAGGGAAATACATAGTTACCAATCCTTAATGGTAACCGATCACACCATAGACTAGCCATATACTCTGCTCCAGGCGAGGTTACTAACATGGGTGACCTAAGGGATTGGGTTGGCAGTTTATACTTATCCACAAATCCCCTTGATATGTATGAATGCGATGCACCAGTATCAAAAAGAACGAGTGCAGTAAATGACTTAACCAAAAACTTACCTATTACTGCATCCGGCTGTTCTTCAACCTCCTCCACGTTAACGTGGTTCACCTGTCCCCTGTTGAAAGGGTTCGGCTTCTTCCCAGAGCTTCCATTGCCATTTCCATTCTAGGATTCAGGACATTCATTAGCATAATGTCCGGTCTTCTGGCACTTAAAGCAAGTGACTTGGCTTAGGTCTTTCTTGGCTGGGGTTGATGGGTTGGTGCGGTTCTGGCCGTTGCTTCCTCCATTCCCATTACCATTCTTGGGGCCATTGTGATTGTGCGAGCTACCTCCTCCATGGGTATGCTAAAAATGTCCTCCCGGTCTAGGGGTAAAACGTGGCTTCTGTTGAGCTCCAGAATTGTACTTCCCTTGTCCATACTTCCTCTTGCGATTCTCAATCTGCTGCTGCTTCCCTTCAATCATGAGAGCATGATCTACCAACTCTTGGTAGTTATTGAAGGTTGCTACCATCAACTGCATGCTCAACTCATCATTCAATCCTTCCAGAAATTTCTCCTGCTCAGCTGCATCCGTAGCAACGTCATCTGGGGCATAACATGCTAACTTACTAAAGTCCTCCACATACTGGCCAACTGTCTGTCCTCCTTGGCGCAAGTTGCAAAACTCTCGCTTCTTCATGGCCATAGCTCCTGTTGAAACATGGGCAGTACGAAAAGCCTGCTGAAACTGGTCCCACGTGACAGTGTCGACAGGGAAAGTGGCTGTGAAATTCTCCCACCATGATGCTGGGGGTCCTTCCAGCTGATGTGCGGCAAACTTCACCTTTTCCGCATCTGTGCATCCTGCCGTGGTCAACTCTCTTGCTGTCTTGTGGAGCCAATCATCTGCTACTATCGGCTCGGTGCTACTGGAAAACACCGGCGGATTCAGCCTAAGAAAATGGGCTAAGCGATCAACAGGTGGTGGTGGTGGTGGGTTGTTGTTGTTGTTCCCCTGATTCTGATTCTGGACTAGCAACTGCATCAACGTGTTCTGCTGCTGGATCAACTGGGTGAGCTCCGGTGGGAAGGTAAATCCGGGGTCACCTCTCGGAGGCATCTGAGGGTTTAGAAAAGATGAGATTTAATAATAGAGAGGGGTCTAGAGAGAAAACACTACCCATATGCACATGAGGCAAAAGCAAACAATTCACTTCATTCAATCAATCAAACAAGGGCATACAATCGATCTAACTAACGCAAAAGTGCTCGAACTACTATATTTACATGGTGGACTACTACTACTGATGGGGTGGTCTACTAGAAATATTCTTCGGTTGCAGACTCCATGATATCTGCTCCAGCTTCATCAACATAGTCATCATCGCTATCTTCTGGGTCCGTGTCAGTGTCGTCGATGATGATGTAGTCTTTCGGGCGAATCTCCTTGGGTTCTTCGTCTTCTTCTACTGGTGTAGGGCCTCCTATAAATATTCCAATCTTCTTGACCAGATCGTCATTCTTTTCCACTAATACTTCGATTTCCTCTTCATAATCTTCACATGTAGTCTTGAGTTCTTCCTCCAGTTCCTTGATTCTTGTCCTCGCCTTCTATAGATCTATCATGTCGGCATACATCTGGTTCTCCTGACGTCGAATGTGTTGGTTTAACTCCTGGATAAAAGTTGCAACTGATCTATCCTTCCTGGTACTGATCATCTCCCAGTGCTCATCTCGGCACCCACAAATCTGGTAGATAGTATCCTTGAGATCATTGCGGTAAACTTCTCCAATGCGTCCCATGGCGATGTGGGCTGCCATGCTCTTTCCTAGACTCCAGGTTGGTGCATCAAAGGAAAACTCTATGCGCTCAGTGACTGGCATGAACGTCCTTCCTGGAACTTGAACTTGAATCATCCAGCGCTCTTCTTTAGGTAGAGTGGCGTTGTAGGTTCCGGCGAAGCTTGGTACTCCTATGTTCAGGTATCTAGTGACTTCCTTCAAGTGACGTCCAAAGGGTGTATCTTCATCCGGTTGCGTGAACTTGTTCCTTGCATCCGCCATCCTAAAAGAGTAGAAAAGATGAGAGGTCAGAAGGAGAAGAGTGAGTAGTGATCTAGGTCTTTAGCTTAGTGGTCGTGTCCTACAGTCAGCGTGTGCTCTGATACCATCTTGTAGCGACCAGACCTCAAACGGTCCAATCTTTGTGCTCAGGTGTCATCCCTGGATCAGTAATGCTGACACCACACAGTACTTGAAGGA
The DNA here is from genome assembly GCF_056163025.1 of Triticum urartu. NCBI lineage: Eukaryota > Viridiplantae > Streptophyta > Magnoliopsida > Poales > Poaceae > Triticum > Triticum urartu. The sequence continues at coordinate 435,075,273 of NC_141878.1, read as the reverse complement.
TTTATAACAGAGTAGCAATCACACACTTATTACATCGAGTATCTCAAAAGAGAACTTATTACAATAAATATGACTTAAGGCCATCTAATAACGATAACAACGGAAGGCTTGGAAGATAAGTGAGTCCATCAACTCCAACGGCATCACTGAGTATAGAACCATGACCTAAGGCACCTTAATCGTCGTCTGAAAAGTCTGCAACATTAACGTTGCAGCCCAAAACGGGTCAGCACATGGAATATGCTGGCAATGTAACACATAGAGAGTAATAAAAGAATATGGCTATTCTATATGCATATATGGCTGGTGGAAAGCTCTATGGTTACAGTTTTGCGTAAAGCCAATTTTTCCCTACTGCAAAGGAATAAATTTTATTTAACTATCACAGTAGTTGTTAAACATTGAGAATGGTTGACAACATTCTCAATCTCAATTAAGCAACATCATTAAAACCCAACAATATTAATTAGAGTAACATGATGAGATTCACATGATAATCCAGGTACTAGATACTCAAGATGTCCATAACCGGGGACACGACTAACCATGATTAGTTTATACACTCTGCAGAGGTTTGCGCACTTTTCCCCAGAAGACCCGATCTCCTCCGTTGGATTTCTCGCACTACAAGGTGTTTGAGAAACGGATGACCGAGACATAGTCTTTCAGAAGCGCTAGCACCTTACGAACGGGTAGACCGTACCAACCTACATCCCCTACATCTGCTAGTCTACCACTGTAAGAGTTCGCACGACTTAGTCAACTATGCTAGAGCCCATAGTAGCTTGTGGCTGCACACGGAAGTTTCTAGCATGAATAATCTCATGATCCCTTTGAGCCTGGGTGGCGGTCCAAAAGAAAACAGGTAATCGCTGGAATACCCAGGTGCCTCAATCCACCCAGATGTGTGTTTAAGTTGCCACCTTAGATAAACCATTAATTTAACACTCTCACATCTGTCATGGATACACTCACCCAATCCACGTCTACTAGCATAGCATAGCAATAATAAGCAAACGTAGAGTAACTCTCAAAGGTTTGATAATAAACAGGTAATAGGTTCTACCTCAACTACTCCCCAAACCCACAATTTAATTAGATCCTAATCATGCAATGTGTGAGGATTGATCTAATGCAATAAAACTGGGTAGTAGGAGATATGATCAAAGTGTTACTTGCCTTGCTGATGATCCGGGAAACCTTGCGATTCGAAGTAGCAAGCGGCGCACTCCGGGTACTCTATCGCAAACAAACAAGCACACAATAAGTACTCAACTAATGCACAGGTAAAACTCGAGTAAGAGAACCAGAAAGTTCAACTTAAGAACTCCGGTTAGCAAAAAGAATCAAAACGAACGAAGCAATGAAAGACAAATGACAAAAGAAACAAGCTTCGTTTACTATTCTGGACCTAGGGAAATTTTCACAGTGGCAAAAACTTGCTTGAGTTGGTTAAACAGAAAGAGGGTTTCGAGACGAAACTCCAGGCGCATGAATGGCCTAATTCCGATAAACGAGTGAAAAGACAAACTAGAACAAACATCGGACCAGAGATCGCGATCAGAAAAACCGCAGATTTAATCCGAGAAAAAGAAAAACGATGAAGAGGTTAACGAACGAACGTTCATTAACAGGAACTAAACGAAAAACGCGTTCGTTAAAAAGAACGGACGAGCGGGCGCTCGCTAAATAAATAAACCGGAGAAAAACCGATCTATTTAAAAAAATGAAAACTAGGGTTTTAAAAAAAACCGAAACAACTTTTTCTCAAAAATCGGCCGGCGGCTACCTCGACAGCGGCGCTCCGGCGAGGCTCCGGCGGGGCGGCGGGTGGTGCGAGGCGGCGGGGTGGCGGCTCCGGGCGGCGGGGGATGGCGGCTTGCGGCAGCGCGGCGGCTTGCAGCGGTGTGTGGCGGCAGCGGCGGCTCGGGGCTCCAGGGGGGGGGGGCTCCGGTGGGGTTATAAGGGGGGGGCATGGCATGGGGAAGGGGGCGACGGGCGGCTCGGGATCGGACTCCCGAGTCCGGCGGCTGCACGAGCGGCGAAGGCGGCGGCGGCTTGGGCCGGCCTGGCTCGGCTGGGCCCTTGGCTCAGTCGGGCGCGGGGTTTTTTTAAAACAATTTCGCTGCGCCTAAAAAAATTCTAGAAAAATAAATAAAAATCAAAATAATGCCAAAATAAATTTTCTCCGTCTAAATAAAATATTTAGAAAGGATGAACATTTTTTGGCTCTAAATGCAATTTTTGAAAACGTGCAATTTTTCCTAAATTCAAATAAAATAGCAAATAAAACCAAAATAAAACTTTATTTGATTTTTTTCCTCAATATTTCTTTATTTTTGGGAAAGTCATTTTATTCCCTCTCTCATATTTTGATAATAGAAATAATTGAAGATAAAATAAATAAAATTAAATGATCCTATTTTCAAAATTTGAGAAAAACTCAAATATGAAAATAACAAAATCCCCAACTCTCTCTGAGGGTCCTTGAGTTGCGTAGAATTTCTAGGATCCACCAAAAGAAATAAAATATGATATGCAATGATGATCTAATGTATAACATTCCAAATTGAAAATTTGGGATGTTACATTTTTGCAATAAGTATTTGAGTTCTTTATAACTAATGTTGAGTCCATGGATTATACGCACTCTCACCCTTCCACCCTTGCTAGCCTCTCTAGTACCGCGCACCTTTCGCCGGTACCATAAACCCACCATTTACCTTCCTCAAAACAGCCACCATACCTACCTATTATGGCATTTCCATAGCCATTCCGAGATATATTGCCATGCAACTTTCCACCGTTCCGTTTATGACACACTCCATCATTGTCATATTGCTTAGCATGATCATGTAGTTGACATCGTATTTGTGGCAAAGCCACCATTCATAATTCTTTCATACATGTCACTCATGAGTCATTGCATATCTCGGTACACCGCCGGAGGCATTCATATAGAGTCATATCTTGTTCTGAGTATCGAGTTGTAATTCTTGAGTTCTAAGTAAATAAAAGTGTGATTGTCGTGGTTTTGTTACGACAGATGTCCTAGAGAAAGGACTTAGTCATGGAGCCATCGCAACGGGTTAGCTTGAAGGGGCTAAAGCGGACACAGGGACGCAAGAGAGTTTATACTAGTTCGGCCCCTTCGATGAAGGTAAAAGCCTACGTCTAGTTGTGATGGAATTGATGGGGTTTCGATGACTAGGGAGCAAACAAGCTTCGCCTAAGTCTCGAGTTGTTGTCTGTCGTCCTTGAACCACCGTCGGGTCGTCCCCTTATATACACGGGTGACGCCCGTTGGTTCACAAAGTCCCAACACCGGTCCATATTCGTATCCGGGTTGGTCTCTCCTTATTCCTAACTTACAATACAAGTTTATATACAAATGCCAGTTTACAGCTACAAGTCTCAAACCGACTACGGGCCTCAGGCCCTCATCTGTCTTCTTGGGCTTTAGCACTCTTGAACTACTGATGAAGTTGACCCGGCCCAGATAGGCCGGTTTACGCCCAGCAGTAATATCCCCAACATTAGGCCCCAGATTGATTTGAACGGGTTCATGTCAATCCTTTAGCAAAAACTTCATCTTCAACATCTTCTCATAAATTGGTAAACCTCCATGATGTCATCTTCTCTGATTGCTGTAAACCGGAGTGACATCACCTGTCATAACGAAGCTATCCATTATGCTTCCTTGTTTAATAGATCTGCGGAAATCGAGGCGACAACTCCGTTTCGTGGCCCCTTGATTGTCGCGCCTGACACATGTCCTTTTGCCTTATAAATAGGACCGAAGAGTTATTTATTTTCTCCCATTCGTGCCTTTCTTCTTCATCTTCCTCGCGTCGCCAGCCTCGGAGCTCCACCGCCGCCGTCAACTTCTGCACCAACCTTGGCCGCTGCATCAACCTGAACGCACCAGAGCACCGCGGCAACCTTCCGCGTCTTCCTCAACTCTGGTAAGCCTTCTGCTCTTCTCAACACAGATCTATTCTAGGGTTTCGTGTTCTTGCCGTGTTCATCACCTGTTCATGTTCATATACTAGCTCCTGGATGCATCTGTGAACCCCTGCTCTGTGTAGCGGTAGCTTTTAGTATCCGCCTTTAGTTTCATGCCCAAGACCATAGATCTCACATATATTTCTGCCCATTGATTCAATACTGTTTTGCTTTGAGCTTTTGAATATTTTTCTTATTTTCTGAACTTGCTTCAGATCCAACGTTGTAGAGAAATCTTGTGAAATCTATTTCTGCATACTTATCCATCCGCAATCTCAGCTGTTTCAATGCTTAGATCAGGCGGTTTAACCTTGTAGAAAAAATTGCCAAACCGGTATATACCATTAGTCCCCTTGTTGAACCGCCAGATGTTGTTGCTTCCTAAAACTCCGGTTTAGATAGATCTGTCTCCGGTTTAACATTGCACATACCAATGTACCTTAATCAATGCATTTTTGAACCGGGATCTTCTACCTTGTAGATTTCATCATGGCCAAGCAAGTATATGAGTGCAATTGGGTTCCTTCTCGCGTCACAGAGACTCAACTGGACAATTTAGTCCTGATCGGCGCTTTAGGCAGCAAAGATACCATCCATTGGAGCGCTCCTGGCAAAGAATGCCCTCCCACACCTCAAGAAGGAGAGGTCGTAGTTTTCGTAGATCACTTAGCCCGAGGCTTTAAGCCGCCCGGTTCTAAATTTTACCGGGATGTTTTAGCCGATTTCCAACTCCATCCACAAGACACTGGCCCCAACTCTATTACAAACATGTGTCACTCCCAAGTGCTCTGTGAGGCGTTCTTTCAAGAGGAGCCCACAGTGGAATTGTTCAGAGACCTTTTCCATCTAAACCGCCGTACTGAGTTTACTGACGGCTCCAATACGGAGTTGGGTGTCTTGGCGATTCAGAAAAGGAAAGAGGTCACATACCCTCACGCCAAACTGCACAGCCACCCCAAAGAGTGGAATCAGACATGGTTCTATTGCAAAGACACCTCCCCTGCTGGTGAGAATCCCTTGCCTGGCTTTCGTCCGGAGCGGCTCAGCAATACACACCCCTTTTCGCAAAGGTTGACTGCCCAGGAGAGAAGCAAATATGCTCCTCAACTGTCGAAGCTCAGAGCCTTTATGGCCAACGGTTTAACAGGGGTTGATCTCGCTCGCTGTTGGATATCATGGAGCATACTGCCCCTTAGTCAACGCTCCGGTTTGATGTGCGAGTATACTGGCAGTGTTGATGACCCACTGCGACATTCCAACATCCAGCTCACCGATGAAGAAATCACAGAGGCTGTGAATAAGATGCTGAATGAACCGGAACACATCTGTGCTAAAACCAGCCTGCTTCCCTTCTGTGCCATCAACAAACCGCCAGCTGTAAGACTTTGATTTTTCTTTTTTGCTGAATCTGTTATTGATATATCTGGTCATTGTTTAATATCAATGTCTGTGTAACCAGGGCAATGATCCGTTTTGGAGCAAGAAACTGCCGCAGGAGAAACCAGAAAAACCAGATAAACCGGAAAGAGCAACCCGGCAAAAGACTAAAGCTGTGAAGAAGACTGCCCACAGGAAAAGAACCACTGCATCCTCTAATCCGGCCCCTGATGATGATATGGATAATCCGGACCTTGAGGTAGGGCTTGACTCACTTGACTTATTTTCATGCGTCTTATTGATGATGATATTTTTCAGGATGATGCCGAAGCCAGCCACGCTGATGCTGCAGAGGTAATTATTCTCTCTTCCGATTCAGAACCTTTGCCTTCACTAAAAATCCGTCAAGCAAACCGGAAAGTTAAATTTTCTCATCCTCTTGCTTATTTGGATCCCAAATTTCTTATAAAGACCCAACAGCACGAAGCTCGTCGCACCACCCGGCACAGCGGCCAGGTATCTACCTCCGCTGGTTTACCGAACAGTCCGGTTCGGAAACGCCGCTCAGAGGTCTCTAATTTGCTTGTCAGTGCTTGTCCTAAAGCGGGCTGCTTTCGTCAACCTCTTAATCCATCTGACTCCAATTACCAAGTTACTTCCCACTCATCCTCTGGCGAGTCATCGGCTACTCAGCTGCCACCGCTCAAAATGGTGCTTGGGTAAGCTATACTTATCATAATATTTGCAGTACATCACCTTGGAACATATGTTGTATTTGATTTTGTTATTCCTTTCAGGGCCAAGCCTAGGCCAAGCAAGAAGGCTCGCCTGGACAAAGCGGCCAAAGAAGATGCCGTCCTTGAACCGTGCAAAACACTAGATCTTGAAGCGGCTATTCCTGAGGATATACCCAATGATCCGCCGCGGGAAGACGACGATCTTATTGCTGAAGAGAGACCTATTGATACCTCCAGTCCTGTCAATCAGCCCACAAGTTCCATCCGGATTGAGAAATCCACCGGTCCAACAGAGCCTACTGGCAAGCCAATAGCCCCAGTGCAAACTGGCGATGCCAAGGATGATGAGGTTGTCATTACTGGCATTGTCCATACAGAGCCAAGCAATCCTGTCGCTTTGTCCAAACATACTGCCAAGGAAGGATTTGCTGCCTTTGGCAAAGGCAAGTGGAATGCTGATCTGGCGACTTACGCTGCTCTGAACGCCCACGATATCCATTCCGGCTATCTGAACCGACTGTATACCAGTCGTGACTATGAAGCCGGTATGGTTAACATGATGAAAGATAAGTATGAGGTAACTTCCATATGCTCTTTCCTGCTTGTATGCTTCAATTCTTGCTGACTCTCCTAGCCCCCAAGGGCCGGTTTGTAATCTTCTTTCAAACCGGGACTTACTAATATAAATCTTAATGCTTTGAAATTCGCTGATGTAGCCCCCAAGGGTCGGTTCAACTTAGCGTAGTTAAACCGGGACTTTAAGTAATTGAGATTGCCGCATCAGAATATATACGAGAAAATAGCCATTAGCCCCCAAGTGCCAAGTTGAATACTTGTATTGATCTTGGGACTTTGTAAGCAATTGAAAGATGAAGATCGAATATGCATTAGCCCCCAAGTGCCAAGTGCATAACTTGTTATGTGGTTGGTACTTCAATCCTTGTACCGTTTTGTTGAAGCATATAACTGTATGCATGCAGGCTGAGCTGAAGACGAAAGAAAGCCAAGTCGCCGATCTCCAAGAAAACCTGAAATCCCAACAAGCTGAAACCTCCAAAGCAAAAGAGGAATTAGCCAGCGCTTTAAGCGCCATGGAACAGCTTAAGGAGAGCTTCAAGAAGAAGCGGGCGGATTGGGCCACTAAAAAGTCCGCTTTAATCAAATGAGCAGAGGATGCCGAGGCTGCGCTAAAACCGGTGGCGGATGAACGGACCAGCATAAAGCGGCACGTGCATGCCATGACCACTGCTATCTTTGGTAAGCCCGTTTGACTTCTAAATTGATTCTGCCGTCTTACAGAGCTACCGTTTTGTTAACCCTTTATGATATTTCAGGGACACGCATTGGTCACTTGGGGTCAGACGTGCGGAAGAAATTGAAAGCCGCCTATACGTTGATCGAACAACTGTACACTGGTGCACAACATATCATCTGTACTGCATCCCACAACAAACCAGCGCCCACTTTGATTCAAGACACTCTGATGAAACTGTCGGTGCTTCCTGCCCGGGTTGAAGAACTGAAGAAATTTGCTGCTCGAACCGGTGCGATCAATGCCTTAATCCGGGCAAAAGCTTGGGTGCCGGATTTTGATCCTATTGAAGCGGCTCAGGGCTATCCCAGCTTGAAGGAAGACGGGTTAGAGTTTGGTGAAGCGGATCTGCGAGCAATAAACCGGGAGGTGCGTCCACTAGCTTGTCGATTGGCTGAAGAAGCAGACTTGTCTCATTATCAAGCCCAATATGACAATCAGAACAAGCAAATAGCTGCACCAATTCATGAATCGGAAAATCTTATCCCTCCAATCCGTAAGCATACTTACGCTCCTGATATTGACCCGTCATTGCTGATCCATGATGAAGCTGTCTTTCAAGCATTAATGGGAATCGGCTGGACAACTGTTGATTTCCAGCTGCTGGGTAGAGAAACTAAAGCTGAAGCGGCGCAGGATGATCCACAACCATCAGGCCAGGCTGGTGGCCAAGCTTGAACCGAAAGCCGGTTTAAAACTGCTTCTCCCTTGTGAAAAACAATGATCTTATTATGGGCACCGTGTTTCCTTGTAATAGGCTAGCTGATACTTTTGATGTTGATATGCCTTCGTGCATAATTACTGCAACTTGTTCTTCCTTTGGGTGATGAACTTTCCAAAGTACTTTCTGCAATAAAAAATCTTAAAGTGCCACCGCGGTTGTACCGTCAGGCGGAATATGATGTCTGCATACATGAAATCAAAATATCCGATTTTTTTTAAGTATATGACCAAATTTTTGAGATACATAATACCTGCCATCGTTGAGCGTGAAGTTGGCTTGGCCAATCTTGAAGCAGAGTTTTATAAACCCACACTGTTGGAGGAGATAGCAGCTCCTATATATATATGATGCCGGTTTACCATGTAAACCGTGCCGGGTTATAATAAACACCATGTTACTCCATAATAGGATGTTAACAAAAAAATCAAAACGGGCCAATAGTCTCCGGATTAAAATGAACCGTGTTTCGTCAATTGACAGTTTAAACCGGCTTAAAACTTTGTCGGTTTAAAAAACGCAATAAAAAGAAAGCAATATCTTTCAAAGAAAAATGTGAAGCAAAGGCAATGACAAAACCGTTTGCAAAAAGAGGCTTATTTGAGCTGATCAGATGGCATTACCATGGTCGAAAACGACCAAGCTCCCGATAGGTGTAGCTATGGTTCAAGTCAGCCAGGTCCCCAAATGAAACCGTGGCATTTATGCCGATCAAGTGGCATGGCAATGGTTCGGGTTCGACCAAGCCCCCAAGTGATTCTGTGGCCTTAAGCCGATCAAGAGGCATGACTGGTTCAGACGTGACCAAGTCCCCAAGTGATCTGGTGGCTCTCGCCTATCAAGAGGTATTGCATTGGTTCGGACACGACCAAGCCCCCAAGTGATATAATATGACGCTTTTTAAAAAGCTAACTCAAGGGGTAAACCAGAGGCCGCTTTAGAACAACTCCGTGTAACCACACATGATGTAAAAGAACAGATACCCCGCTTTAGCTGAGGTTCCGGTTTATTATATTTATTCATAATATATACATCGTCGTAATATGTACATAAGTAGAGCCAATGGCTCAGGTATAGTAAGGCCGAAGATGAGCTATGTTCCACGGCCTGTTGATCTCCTCCTCTAATGTACGTGAGTCTTTATGCTCTCGAATATCGATCAGATAGTATGACCCGTTGTGCAGATTCTTGCTGACCATGAAAGGCCCCTCCCAAGGTGAGGATAGCTTATGCATATCAGTCTGATCTTGGATGAGCCAAAGCACCAAATCTCCTTCCTGAAAGGTTCTGGTTCTGACTCGGCGACTGTGATAACGACGAAGATCCTGTTGGTAAATCGCCGATCGGGCGGCTGCTATGTCACACTCTTCATCCAACCGGTCCAAAGCATCTTGCCGTGCTGTCTCGTTGTCCGCTTCAACATAAGCCGTCACACGAGGTGAATCATGACGGATATCACTGGGGAGAACCGCCTCCGCTCCATAAACCATGAAGAACGGTGTGTATCCTGTTGATCTATTGGGTGTTGTATTGATGCTCCATAACACAGATGGTAATTCTTCTACCCAACAACCCGGCGTTCTCTGCAAAGGAACCATGAGCCGGGGCTTGATGCCTCTCAAGATCTCTTGATTAGCCCTTTCTGCTTGACCATTGGACTGTGGGTGTGCAACTGATGAAACGTCGAGCTGGATATGCTCCCGTTCGCAGAACTCCTTCATGGCACCCTTGGATAAATTGGTACCATTATCTGTGATGATACTGTGTGGAAAACCAAACCGCAAAATCACTTTTTTGATGAACTGAATCGCCGTGGCTGCGTCACACTTACTAATAGGTTCTGCCTCCACCCATTTTGTGAACTTGTCAACCGCCACCAGGAGGTGGGTCTTCTTATCTCTGGACCTTTTGAAAGGCCCAACCATATCCAGCCCCCAAGTCGCAAACGGCCAAGTAATTGGAATCATTCTCAATTCTTGATCTGACACATGAGCACGTCTTGAAAACCTTTGGCAACCATCACATCGTCTGACCAGATCCTCCGCATCAGCATGGGCAGTTAACCAATAGAAGCCATGACGAAACGCTTTAGCCACCAGAGATATTGAACCGGCATGGTGACCACAATCTCCTTCGTGGATCTCACGCAAAATTTCACGGCCTTCTTTAGGAGACACACAGCGTTGAAACACCCCTGACACACTGCAATGATGCAACTTGCCGTTGATAATAGTCATGGACTTGGATCGCCGGATTATTTGTCGGGCCAGAGTCTCATCCTCTGGTAACTCACCCCGGTTCTTGTACGCTAGGTAAGGAAGCGTCCAATCCGGAATAACATGAAGAGCTGCCACCAATTGAGCCTCCGGATCAGGAATAAGCAAATCCGCTTCACCAGGGATCTTGACCGACGGGTTGTGCAGCACATCCAGAAAAACATTGGGCGGGACCGGTTTGCGCTGAGAGCCCAGCCGGCTTAAGGCGTCCACCGCTTCATTTTTCCGCCGGTCCACGTGGTCCACCTGATAGCCTTTAAAATGACCTGTAACAATATCCACCTCACGACGATATGCTGCCATGAGTGGGTCCTTGGAGTCCCAAGTGCCAGACACTTGTTGAGCCACGAGGTCCGAGTCACCGAAGCACTTAACTCGACTTAGATTCATCTCCTTGGCCATCTGGAGACCATGGAGCAAGGCTTCATACTCAACTGCATTGTTAGTACAAGGGAACATTAAGCGGAGAACGTAACAAAACTTATCACCTCGTGGGGAAGTTAATACGACTCCAGCCCCCGAGCCTTCCAATTGACTGGATCCGTCAAAATGGATGGTCCAATATGTGTGATCCGGCTTTTCTTCAGGTTCTTGCATTTCCGTCCAATCATTGATGAAATCAACAAGCGCTTGAGACTTAACCGTCGTCCGAGGCACATACTTCAAACCATGCGGCCCAAGATCTATAGCCCACTTGGCAATCCGTCCAGTTGCTTCCCGGTTCTGGATGATATCCCCCAAAGGAGCAGAACTGACCACCGTAATTGGGTGCCCTTGGAAGTATTGTTTAAGCTTCCGGCTTGCCATAAAAACTCCATACACCAGCTTCTGCCAATGCAGATACCTTTGCTTGGACTCAATGAGTACCTCGCTGATATAATGGACCGGACGTTGAACCGGATGCTCCTTACCTGCCTCCTTTCGCTCCACCACAATAGCCATGCTGACCGCCCGAGCATTAGCAGCAACATATAGCAGCAACGGCTCCTTGTCAATGGGAGCGGCGAGCACAGGCGGATTGGCCAATTGCCGCTTTAAGTCCTCAAATGCTTCATCAGCAGCAGAACTCCAGACAAACTGATATGTCTTCTTCAACATCTGATACAAAGGGATTGCCTTCTCACCAAGACGACTGATAAACCGGCTTAACGCGGCAATCTGGCCTGCCAGGCATTGAACATCATTGATACACCTCCGTTTAGCCAGGGAGGTGATGGCTGTGATCTTCTCCGGATTAGCCTCAATTCCCCTATTGGACACCAGAAAACCCAATAACTTGCCCGCCGGTACACCAAAGACACACTTGTCCGGATTAAGCATCATCTTGTATGTCCTCAGGTTATCAAAGGTTTCCTTCAAATCCTCAATCAGAGTCTCCTTCTCCCTGGATTTAACCACGATATCATCCACGTAAGCATGTACATTACGGCCAATCTGCTTGTGAAGACAATTTTGCACACACCGTTGATAAGTTGCCTGGGCACTCTTGAGCCCAAAGGGCATAGACACATAGCAGAAGGCTCCAAAGGGAGTTATAAATGACGTTTTCTCCTGGTCCTTAACTGCCATTTTGATCTGATGATAGCCAGAATATGCATCCAAAAAACTTAAACGCTCACAACCCGCCGTAGCATCAATAATTTGATCAATACGAGGGAGGGCAAAAGGATCTGCTGGACAAGCCTTATTAAGATCTGTGTAATCCACACACATGCGCCAGGTGCCGTTTTTCTTAAGGACCAGCACCGGATTGGTAAGCCACTCAGGGTGAAAAACTTTAACAATAAAGCCAGCTGCTAAGAGCCTGGCTACCTCTTCTCCAATCGCCTTGCGTCTTTCTTCGTTAAACCGGCGGAGGAACTGTTTCACCGGTTTGTATTTAGGATCCACATTAAGGGTGTGCTCAGCGAGTTGCCTCGGTACACCTGGCATGTCAGAGGGCTTCCATGCAAAAATGTCCCGATTCTCACGGATGAACTCGATGAGCGCGCTTTCCTATTTCGGATCCAAGTTGGCACTGATGCTGAACTGCTTGGACGAATCGCCCGGTACGAAGTCAACAAGCTTAGTTTCTGCTGCCGATTTGAACTTCAGGGCCGGATCATGCTCCGTAGTTGGCTTCTTTAATGGAGTCATGTCCGCCGGATCAACATTGTCCTTATAATACTTCAGCTCCTCGGTGGCACAAACCGACTCTGCATAGGCCGCATCTCCTTCCTCGCACTCCAAAGCGATTTTGTGGCTTCCGTGAACCGTTATTGTCCCCTTGTGACCCGGCATCTTGAGCTGCAAATACACATAACAGGGCCGTGCCATAAACTTGGCGTAGGCCGGTCGCCCAAACAGGGCGTGATATGGACTTTGGATTTTCACCACTTCAAACGTCAATGTCTCCGACCTGGAATCATGATCATTCCCAAAAGCCACTTACAGAGCTATCTTACCAACAGGATATGCTGATTTGCCAGGTACTACACCGTGGAACACCGTATTGGACGGTTTGAGATATTTATCTATTAGTCCCATACGACGGAAGGTCTCTCCCTCCATCCATGAGCACCTTGGTGAACTTGTAACCTCCCACCTGAGGTGCCACCACCAGAGCCAACTGACCCAGATTATCAACCTGGGGAGGGTGATCCTCTCTGCTCCATATGATTGGCTGTTCAGACCAGCGTAGATAACGGGGTATGGTTGGTTCAACAGAGTTGACCGCCCGCCTCTGAACCTTCCGGTCTCGCTTGTCCAAGCTAGTGGTGAAGACATGGTACTGCCCACTGCTCAACTGCTTTGGGTTGCTCTGGTAACCTGACTGTTGCTGCTGTTGGTTGTAACCACCCTGGTTGTTCTGACTATTTTGATTCTTATGTCCGCCCGGATTACCATTAAACCCTGAACCGGAATTTCCTCCACCATAACCCAGCCCGGACCCTGAGCCACCGCCGGAGCCGTGATCATACCGGAAAGCATTAGAATTCTTGAACTCCTGCATAATGAAGCAATCCTTCCAAAGGTGGTTTGCTGGCGCCTCCTTCGTCCCATGTCTTGGACAGGGCTGGCTCAGTAGATAGTTTAGGCGGTCCGAGTTAGGGTTGGGTGCCCCACTGCGATTTTTCAGTTTACCCTTGCATCGCTGGCCATTATCCTGCGTGTTGGTATTGGCCACAAAGTCCATATTACCATCCGCTTTACGCTTGCCTCCACCACCATTGCCTGCCCAGTGATGCTGCTGACCTTTGGAGTTGCTGTTCCTCTTTCCCTTCCGTGCCTTGTCATCATCAGATTCGGGATCCTTGGTACTATCAGAATCAGCATACTTTACTAAAGCAGCCATGAGGGTCCCCATGTCAGTGCAATGACGCTTCATCCATCCCAACTTCAGCTTTAGGGGCCCAAACTGGCAATTGCCTTCTAGGGTTAATACTGCGGTGTCAGCGTTGATGCGGTCTGATGAGTGCAACACTTGTGAAACCCGGCGCACCCAATGAGTCGTTGATTCTCCTTCCTCCTGCACGCAGGCAGCTAAGTCCACTATCGACATAGGCTATTTACATGTATCCTTGAAATTGCTGATAAACCGGGCTCGTAATTGGGCCCATGAACTGATAGAATTAGCCAGCAAGCTTTTTAACCAAGTACGGGACGTTCCTTCAAGCATCATGGTGAAGTATTTCGCACACGCCGCGTCATCCACATCAAGCATCTCCATGGCCATCTCATAGCTCTCCACCCATGTCTCTGGAGGTTGATCCGCCGTGTAATTTGGTACTTTGCGCGGGCCTTTGAAATCCTTGGGCAGGCGCACATTGCGTAAAGCGGGGATAAGGCAAGGCACCCCCAAAGAACTAGAAGTAACACCAGGTTCGATCAAGATAGTTGGACGAACCGGCGTGAGCTGCCGAGCCTGATGCTGTGCGGCTAACTCGGCCTCCCTGCGCGCTCGGGCCCGGTCCACCACTTCCTAAGCGTTATCAGCACCACCCGCCGGGTTGTTGCCACGGGGTGCTCCGCGTCGTTCATTACTCGACACCGCCGGTTCATCCATATGTCTGCTATAGCTCCGGCTTGGACGGGGGGTCGAGTGGATCCGGCCACGGCTGTACGAGTATGCTTCCTGTTGGACCAAAGCTGTCCTCAGAAGCTCCTTGACCCGTCGCGTCTCTACTGCCTGCGGCGAGTCACCTTCAATTGGAATGGCCTCCAGCCATGCAGCAGCGGCGACAAGATTGTCCATTGGGTTGGAGTAGTGACCCGGATGTGTTAAAACAGCCTGAGGTATAACGGTGTTTTGACGAGGCGGGTCCATCCGACGAGGCTGAACCGGCGCACCGGTCCCAGGAGCTTCCGCCCGGTTTCCCTCAAGCGGATTACTGGTTCCTGCTCCTGGGGTGTTGAAAAGGTCTCTGGCCTCGAAGACCGGAGGTAAATGGGATCGGTGCTTCCTCCTCATGACTTCATGCGACGCGCTCTGGTCCAACATGAGCCTGTAGGCTTGTGCGTCTAGAGCGGCCCGCTCTGTGGCCATCCTGGTGTCCTCAACTGCCAAATCCGCCTTGGCCTGGGTATCTATTCCTTCACCTTTGCAATCTCCGCGTTGTGAACGCCCTGATCCGCCGGATTAGTTTCCGCCATAAGCACAACCAGTGCATCAAATAGCTCTGATAGAACTTGAGCCGGCGGGCGCACAGGGCCTCCTGCCCCGACAGCCGTCGCCGCTGCTGAACCGAAGGTTGTTGCCATAGCGGTCGAAGAATGAAGCGCTGCTTGTGTGCCGGCCATGATTAATTCCAACCCGGTTGGGCAGATCAGAGGGGTCTGGAATACTGTCGCCATCGGAACAGCCCCCAATCCGGCCGTCTTGTAGCTGATAAAGAGATTCGGTTTCTCCGGTCGATGACTCGTCATTGGAACAAACGACGGTCTCGCCGTGAGATTCCGATCCATCCTCATAACTTCCTCCATGGATGACTCCCACGAAGGCACGCTTCATGGCCGGTTTAACCCGGGCGGATCGCGCACGCTGAGCCGTCTCGATGAGGTCGGTGCAAATGTCCGGCTCAGGGCCCGGTTCACCGATCTTGCTAATGAAAACGTGAATGCCACCAAAGGGGACCCGGTATCCGTACTCAACTGAGCCGGTCTCGGGGCCCCAGCCTGCGTCGTCGATGTAGAGCTTGCCGCGACGACTCTTAGTCATCCGGCCTACAGCGTAGCCCTCGAGTCCTTCAAAGCAGCCCTCCAAGAACCTGAAACCATCGTGCGATAGCCCCGCGGTGGGCGCCAACTGTCGTGGTTTTGTCACGACAGATGTCCTAGAGAAAGGAATTAGTCATGGAGCCATCGCAACGGGTTAGCTTGAAGGGGTTAAAGCGGACACATGGACGCAAGAGAGTTTATACTAGTTCGGCCCCTTCGATGAAGGTAAAAGCCTACGTCTAGTTGTGATGGAATTGATGGGGTTTCGATGACTAGGGAGCAAACAAGCTTCCTCTAAGTCTCGAGTTCTTGTCTGTCGTCCTTGAACCGCCGCCGGGTCGTCCCCTTATATACATGGGTAGCGCCCGTCAGTTCAAAAAGTCCCAACACCGGTCCATATTCATATCCGGGTTGGTCTCTCCTTATTCCTAACTTACAATACAAGTTTATATACAATGCTGGTTTATAGCTACAAGTCTCAAACCGACTACGGGCCTTAGGCCCTCATCTGTCTTCTTGGGCTTTAGCACTCTTGAACTACTGATGAAGTTGACCCGGCCCAGATAGGCCGGTTTACGCCCAGCAGTAATATCCCCAACAGTGATGATCATCATTATTAGAGCATTGTCCCAGTGAGGAAAGGATGATGGAGACTATGATTCCCCCACAAGTCGGGATGAGACTCTGGACGAAAAATAAAAAAAAGAGGCCAAAGAAGCCCAAAAAAAGAGGCCATAAAAAAGAGAAGACCCAAATAAAAAAATATAAAAATAAAAAAAATGAGAGAAAAAGAGAGATGGGACAATGCTACTATCCTTTTACCACACTTGTGCTTCAAAGTAGCACCATGATCTTCATGATAGAGAGTCTCCTATGTTGTCACTTTCATATACTAGTGGGAATCTTTCATTATAGAACTTGGCTTGTATATTCCAATGATGGGCTTCCTCAAAATGCCCTAGGTCTTCGTGAGCAAGCGAGTTGGATGCACACCCACTAGTTTCTTTTGTTGAGCTTTCATATACTTATAGCTCTAGTGCATCCGTTGCATGGCAATCCCTACTCACTCACATTGATATCTATTGATGGGCATCTCCATAGCCCGTTGATACGCCTAGTCGATGTGAGACTATCTTCTCCCTTTTTGTCTTCTCCACAACCACCATTCTATTCCACCCGTAGTGCTATATCCATGGCTCACGCTCATGTATTGCGTGAAGATTGAAAAAGTTGGAGAACATCAAAAGTATCAAACAATTCCTTGGCTTGTCATCGGGGTTGTGCATGATTTAAATATTTTGTGTGGTGAAGATAGAGCATAGCTAGACTATATGATTCTGTAGGGATAGCTTTCTTTGGCCATGATATTTTGAGAAGACATAATTGCTTTATTAGTATGCTTGAAGTATTATTATTTTTATGTCAATATGAACTTTCGTCTTGAATCTTTCGGATCTGAATATTCATATCAAAAATAAGAAGAATTACATTGAAATTATGCCAACTAGCATTCCACATCAAAAATTATCTTTTTATCATTTACCTACTCGAGGACGAGCAGGAATTAAGCTTAGGGATGCTTGATACGTCTCCAACGTATCTATAATTTTTGATTGCTCCATGCTATATTATCTACTGTTTTGGGCAATATTGGGCTTTATTTTCCACTTTTATATTATTTTTGGGACTAACCTATTAACCAGAGGGCCATCCCAGATTTGCTGTTTTATGCCTATTTCAGTGTTTCGAAGAAAAGGAATATCAAACGGAGTCGAAACGGAACGAAATCAACTAGAGAAGTTATTTTGGAAGGAAACCTACCGGATAGACTTGGACCCTACGTCAGAAGATGAAGGAGGAGCTCACGAGGGTAGGGGGCGCGCCCACCCCCCTGGGGCACGCCCCCCTGCCTCATGGCCCCCCCTTCGGTCCACCGACGTACTCCTTTCACCCATATATACCCATGTATCCTAAAACTTCCAGAACGGAGATTAGATCAGGAGTTCCGCCGCCAGAAGCCTCTGTAGCCACCAAAAACAAATCTAGACCTGTTCCGGCACCCTGCCGGAAGGGGCAATCCCTCTCCAGTGTCCATGTTCATCATCCCAGTGCTCTCCATGACGAGGAGGGAGTAGTTCTCCCTCGGGGCTGAGGGTATGTACCAGTAGCTATGTGTTTGATCTCTCTCTCTCTCTCTCTCGTGTTCTTGAGATGATACGATCTTGATGTATCATGAGCTTTGCTATTATAGTTGGATCTTATGTCTCTCCTCCCCTCTACTCTCTTGTAATGAATTGATTTTCCCCTTTGAAGTTATCTTATCGGATTGAGTCTTTAAAGATTTGAGAACACTTGATGTATGTCTCGCCGTGCGTATCTGTGGTGACAATGGGATACCACGTGATTCACTTGATGTATGTTTTGGTGATCAACTTGCGGGTTCCGCCCATGAACCTATGCATAGGGGTTGGCACACGTTTTCGTCGTGATTCTCCGATAGAAACTTTGGGGCACTCTTTGAGGTCCTTTGTGTTGGTTGAATAGATGAATCTGAGATTGTGTGATGCATATCGTATAATCATACCCACGGATACTTGAGGTGACATTGGAGTATCTAGGTGACATTGGAGTATCTAGGTGACATTAGGGTTTTGGTTGATTTGTATCTTAAAGTGTTATTCTAGTACGAACTCTAGGGTTGTTTGTGACACTTATAGGAATAGCCCAACGGATTGATTGGAAAGAATAACTTTGAGGTGGTTTCGTACCCTACCATAATCTCTTCGTTCGTTCTCCGCTATTAGTGAATTTGGAGTGACTCTTTGTTGCATGTTGAGGGATAGTTTTATGATCCAATTATGTTAGTATTGTTGAGGGAACTTGCACTAGTGAAAGTATGAACCCTAGGCCTTGTTTCCTAGTATTGCAATACTGTTTACGCTCACTTTTATCACTTGTTACCTTGCTGTTTTATAATTTCAGATTACAAATACCTTTATCTACTATCCATATACCACTTGTATCACCATCTCTTCGCCGAACTAGTGCACCTATACAATTTATCATTGTATTGGGTGTGTTGGGGACACAAGAGACTCTTTGTTATTTGGTTGCAGGGTTGCTTGAGAGAGACCATCTTCATCCTACGCCTCCTACGGATTGATAAACCTTAGGTCATCCACTTGAGGGAAATTTGCTATTGTCCTACAAACCTCTACACTTGGAGGCCCAACAACGTCTACAAGAAGAAGGTTGTGTAGTAGACATCAAGCTCCACTTAATTTGTAGTATTGTTTGTGCACTTTGCCATGCCATGCCTCATTAAACCGGACATGCATCATACTTGGTTGTGCATCATGCCATGCTTATGTGATGGTTGTTTACTATGTTGTTTGCTTCTTTCTGGTGTTGCTTCTTCGGGTTAGTTCCGACAACACCGCGTTTGTGAGGATTCATTCGACTTCGTCCGTTTGTCTTCTTCATGGACTCGTTCTTCTTCCTTGCGGGATTTCAGGCAAGATGACCATACCCTCGAAATCACTTCTATCTTTGCTTGCTAGTTGTTCGCTCTATCGCTATGTCGCGCTACCTACCACTTGTTTATCATGCCTCCCATATTGCCATGTCAAGCCTCTAACCCACCTTCCTAGCAAACCGTTGTTTAGCTATGTTAGCGCTTTTGCTCAGCCCCTCTTATAGCGTTGTTAGTTGCAGGTGAAGTTGAAGTTTGTTCCATGTTGGAACATGGATATGTTGGGATATCACAATATCTCTTATTTTAATTGATGCATCTATATACTTGGTAAAGGGTGGAAGGCTCGGCCTTATGCCTGGTGTTTTGTTCCACTCTTGTCGCCCTACTTTCCGTCATACCGCTGTTATGTTCCTTGATTTTGCGTTCCTTACGCGGTTGGGTGTTATGGGAACCCCTTGACAGTTCGCTTTCAATAAAACTCCTCTAGCAAGGCCCAACCTTGGTTTTACATTTGCCTAACAACCTATTACTTTTCCCTTGGGTCAGCCAACCCGAGGGTCATCTTTATTTTAAACCCCCCCCCCCCGGGCGAGTGCTTCTCTAAGTGTTGGTCCGAACCGGGCAGCCTGCGAGGCCACCTCAGGGCAACTTGAGGGCTGGTTTTACTTGTAGCTTGACCTATCTGGTGTGTCCTGAGAATGAGATACGTGCGACTCCTATCGGGATTGTCGACACATCGGGCGGCTTCGCTGGTCTTGTTTTAGCATTATCGAAATGTCTTGTAACCGGGATTCCGAGGCTGAACGGGTCTTCCGGGAGAAGAATATCCTTCGTTGACCGTGAGAGCTTGTGATGGGCTAAGTTGGGACACCCCTGCAGGGTATAAACTTTCGAGAGCTGTGCCCGCGGTTATGTGGCAGATGGGAATTTGTTAATGTCCGGTTGTAGAGAACTTGACACTTGACTTAATTAAAATGCATCAACCCCATGTGTAGCCGTGATGGTCTCTTTTCGGCGGAGTCCGGGAAGTGAACACGGTCTTGTGTTATGCTTGAACGTAAGTAGTTTTAGGATCACTTCTATCTTCTCGACCGTTGCGTTGCTTCTCTTCTCGCTCTTATTTGCGTATGTTAGCTGAGGGAGTCCTGAATTAGGGGGTCTCCGGACAGCCGGACTATATACTTTGGCCGGACTGTTGGGCTATGAAGATACAAGATTGAAGACTTCATTCCATGTCCGGATGGGACTCTACTTGGTGTGGAAGGCAAGCTAGGCAATACGGATATGGATATCTCCTCCCTTGTAACCGACCTTGTGTAACCCTAGCCCCCTCCGGTGTCTATATAAACCGGAGGGTTTTAGTCCGTAGGACAACAGACAATCATACCATAGGCTAGCTTCTAGGGTTTAGCCTCTCTGATCTCGTGGTAGATCAATTCTTGTAACACTCATATCATCAAGAACAATCAAGCAGGACGTAGGGTATTACCTCCATCAAGAGGGCCCGAACCTGGGTAAACATCGTGTCCCCTGCCTCCTGTTACCATCCGCCTTAGACGCACAGTTCGGGACCCCCTACCCGAGATCCGCCAGTTTTGACACTGAAATTGGTGCTTTCATTGAGAGCTCCACTATGCCGTCACCATAAGGCTCGATGGCTCCTTCGATCATCGGCAACGATGCGGTCCAGGGTGAGGTATTCCTTCCCGGACAGATCTTCGTATTCGGCGGCTTCGCACTGCGGGCCAATTTGCTTGGCCATCTGGAGTACATCGAGAGCTATGCCCCTGGCCATCAGGTCAGTTTTGGAAACTTGAATTACACGACCGACATCCGCGGAGACTTGATCTTCGACGAATTCGAGCCCAAGTTAGACGCGCCGCACAGTCGTGACAAGCATGACGTAACTCTGCCGTCGGACAATGTTCGGGAGATTGCATTTGCAACTACTCTGGCCATTAATCTGGAGCAAGTTACGCCATCCGAGGGCGGAGGGATGGACCTCGCCATGGAGGCCGCACTCTCAGTGGCGATAGAGCCGGATACTGACTTCACCCCTCACGAGAGCCGTGTCGCCGAACCGCCGGATTCATCTCCGGCCACGGACTCCGAGCCGCTTACATCCATACCCGTCGAATCCGACTAGGCGACGTCATGGAGTTCACCTCTGCGGATATCTTTCAGCACTCGCCCTTTGGCGATGTGCTAAATTCATTAAGGTCTCTCTCCCTATCAGGAGAACCTTGGCCGAACTATGTCCGGCTAGAATGGGATGCGGATGACGAAGAAATTCGCTGCCCACCCACCACCCACTTAGTAGCCACTATCGACGACTTAACCAACATGCTTGACTTCGACTCCGAGGACTTCGATGGTATGGACGACGACGCCGGAGATGAACCAGAACCACCGCCCACAGGGCACTGGACCACCACCTCAGCATATGACATATACATGGTGGACACCCCCAAAGAAGGCAATGGCGATGAGACAGTAGAGGATGACCCCTCCAAGAAGCAAGCCAAACGCCAACGTCAGTGGCGCCGCTCTAAGTCCCACCACAACAAGAGCAGTGATATCGGCACAGGAGGTAATAACACTCCGGATAGTGCCGAAGACAACAACAATCCCCTCCAGCGCGATGTAGAGCCAAAGGACGAACAAGCTAGCCCCCCAGAGCGGGTAGAAGATAGAGAACAGGAGGAGGACAATTACATGCCTCTCTCCAAAGACGAGGCGAGCCTCGGCGACGAAGAATTTATCGTGCCTGAGGACCCCGTCGAGCAAGAGCGCTTCAAGCGCCGGCTTATGGCCACGAAAAATAGCCTGGAGAAAAAGCAGCAACAGCTTCAAGCTGATCAAGACTTGCTAGCAGACACGTGGACCGAAGTCCTTGCGGCCGAGGAGTATGAACTAGAGCGCCCCTCCAAGAGTTACCCAAAACGCAGGTTGCTACCTCACCTCGAGGAGGAAGCATTGAAACCTCAATCACCAGTGTGCGATGCGGCTGGCCGACCACCGCGTGGCCGTGCCAGAGAGGCGTTTCAGCCTGAAGTTCAGCCTGCACCCCGCCGCCACTCAATCAAAAATACTAAGGCCCGGGACAACACAAGGGACCTGCGAGACGTATTGGACAGCAAGGCAAAAATCACAAGGTCAATATACGAGTCACGGACACGCGCGCCAACACGGGACGATGATCATCGCGTCGGATACACTAAGAGTAAATCCGGCCGGGCCGAATACAGCAGGCAAGATTCGTATGAACTGCGTCGGGATATAGCCCGACACAGAGGCACCGCACACCCCCTATGCTTCACTAATGAAGTTATGAATCACGAATTCCCGGAGGGTTTCAAACCCGCAAATATCGAATCATACGACGGCACAATAGATCCCGCTGTATGGATTGAGGATTTCCTCCTTCACATCCACATGGCTCGCGGTAATGATCTACACGCCATCAAGTACCTCCCACTAAAACTCAAAGGACCAGCTCGGCATTGGTTGAACAGCTTGCCAGCAGATTCCGTCGGCAGTCGGGAGGATCTGGAAGATGCATTTCTTGACAACTTCCAGGGCACTTATGTGCGGCCACCAGATGCTGATGACTTGAGCTATATAGCCCAGCAGCCAGGAGAATCGGCTAGACAATTCTGGACTCGGTTCCTGACTAAGAAAAACCAAATTGTAGACTGTCCGGACGCAGAGGCCCTAGCGGCATTCAAGCATAACATCCGCAACGAGTGGCTCGCCCGCCACCTCGGCCAGGAGAAGCCGAAATCTATGGCAGCCCTCACAACACTCATGACCCGCTTCTGCGCGGGCGAGGATAGCTGGCTGGCTCGCAGCAACAACGCATCAAGGAATCCAGGCACTTCGGATACCAAAGATGTTTACGGTAGGCAACATCGTAACAGACCAAAGCGCCGCTATAACGGCGATAACACCAAAGATACGACAGTCAATGCCGGATTCAAAGGCTCTAGATCCGGTCAGCGGAAAAATCCATTTAAAAGAAATACTCCGACTTCGTCCAGTTTGGATCGCATACTAGATCGCTCATGTGAAATCCACGTCACCCCCGACAAGCCAGCCAATCACACCAACAGAGAATGTTGGGTGTTCAAGCAGGCCGGCAAATTAAATGCCGAAAACAAGGAGAAGGGGCTGCATAGTGATGACGAGGAAGAGCCCCGGCCGCCGGACACAGGAGGACAGAAGGGGTTTCCCCCACAAGTGAAGACGGTGAACATGATATACACAACCCACATTCCCAAGAGGGAGAGGAAGCATGCACTAAGGGACGTCTATGCGATGGAACCCGTCGCCCCAAAGTTCAACCCATGGTCTACTTGCCCGATCGCCTTCGATCGTAGGGACCACCCCACTAGCATCCGTCATGGCGGATTCGCCACACTGGTCCTACACCCAATCATTGACGGATTTCACCTCACTCGAGTCCTTATGGACGGCGGCAGCAGCCTGAACCTGCTCTATCAGGATACAGTGCAAAAAATGGGTATCAATCCCTCGAGGATCAAACCCAGCAAAACCACCTTTAAAGGCGTCATCCCAGGTGCAGAGGCCCATTGCACGGGCTCAATCACACTAGAAGTGGTCTTCGGATCACCGGACAACTTCCGAAGCAAAGAGTTAATCTTCAATATCGTCTCGTTTCACAGTGGCTATCATGCACTACTCGGACGGACAACATTCACAAAATTTAATGCGGTGCCGCATTACGCATACCCCAAGCTCAAGATGCCAGGACCCAGGAGGGTCATAACAGTAAATGGAAACACAGAACGCTCACTCCGCACGGAAGAGCACACTGCGACCCTTGCGGCAGAAGCACAAAGCAGCCTTTTAAGGCAGACCACTGATTCGGCGTCACAACCCCCGAACACCTTCAAACGAGTCCGGAACAAGCTGCAACAGGATCGCCTGGAACGATCAGAGCTCGCCTAGCAATTCGGCCCCCGTCCCAGTCCCAGTCAAGCGACGAAATCCATGCCGCACGTACATAACTATGCACGGAAAATACCATGGATATAGGCGGGGGCACGATAAGGACACGCCCCGCAATGTGGCTCAGCCACCCTAGGGGCCGTATACATTTATCATTCCTTTTCTCTTTCAGGGCCTAACTCTCTGGAAGCCCTTTCCGGTAGCACGATTGCCGGACACATTCTGGAAGCACCAACCAATGTGGCAAGGAGCTAAGATGAACACGAGAACCCCCAGGTGGTCTCTAATAATAATTGATATACCCGTTTTTTACTAATCTATGCGCAGCTCGCCCTGGGATAGGACATTTCAAATTGTCCTGCTTTCTGCTTATTGCACTACTCGTACCATTACGCTTCGACGTATTATTCAAATAACAATGCATATCGATAGTCTATCATTGCATTATTTAGGTTTTTCTTCTTTTCTCTCTTTTATGTCCATTTACGACAATCCACACCCGTATGTTCGGGTACGATAAGTACGCCAGGGGCTCTCGTTTACCCCATAATACGACGCCAGAAGTCCAAACACTTTCAACAGTGCAGCACCCCGAACTTATAGCATTATATGCATCAGCTCCGAATCATGTCTTTGGTCAAATGGTGGGTTTGCCTGGCTCCCATGCTTTGGTACCTTACGTTTCGTTATATCGGCTAAGGTAGCGGTGGGAGAACTACTGCCATTGTGTCCCGGTTCTTCCGGACGAACACCTCAGTAGAGAAAGCCGAAAACTGACTGTCATGATAAGGCGAGAGACTGGTCGCTGTTCGAGAGGTCTCAAGTCCTTAAAGACTTTTTCCGCTTCGAGCGAGGAGTCGGCCTTGTCCGGCTTAGGCGTGTATAGCGCCCCAAATTCGGCCCTCTGAATACTAGGGGCTTCGCCAAAATTTAAAATTGTAGACTTCTATGGCTAAGTGAGAGTGATAAAGCATTATAGTCCGATTGCCTGGTTCGTTGCGCTGAACACCTCCCTCGAAGGACCCAAAATTGGGGTAAAGAGTGCTCATTTTTATCCCGAACACCCCAGTACTAGTTACATGGGGCAGAAGCCGACGACTGGCCAACTCTCAAATTTTATAAATGGACGCACAGAAGGTAATATTTTAAATTAAGAAAGTGTCCCATGGCGCAAATAAACTCGTTTCACATTACAGGATCACATGAGCATGTTCATTCAAAAACTGCATCCTTGGCACACTCATCGCCACAAGGCGGGAGCCCTTCAGGACACTCTCATAATAATTCTTGGGGCAGCGATGCTCCTTGCCCTCCGGCGGCCCCTCCTTCACCAGCTTCACGGCGTCCAGCTTCGCCCAGTGCACCTTCGCCCGGGCAAAAGCCCTGCGTGCACCTTCGATACAGACGGACCTCTTTATGACTTCAAGCCGTGGGCAGGCTTCCACAAGCTGCCTCACCAGACCGAAGTAGCTTCCAGACAGGGGCTCGCTAGGCCACATCCGGACTATAAGATTCCTCATGGCCTGTTTGGCCGCCTTGTGAAGCTCAACCAACTGCTTCAGCTGGTCGCTCAAGGGCACGGGATGTTTGGTCCCAGTATACTGAGACCAGAACAACTTCTCTGCCAAACTTCCCTCCTAAGCTCGGTAAAACTCCGCGGCATCCAGTACACTGCGGGGAAGATCTGCAAACGCTCCTGGAGAGCTCCGAACTCGGGTAAGAAAAAAGAAAGTCTCCTACACATGCTTGCTTTGCATAATGAATGCCTTACCCGCCGCTATCTTCTTCACCGCGTCAATCTCCTGAAGGGCCTTGTGGGCTTCGGCCTTGGCGCTCCGGACGCTTTCAAGCGCCTGCGCGAGCTCAGACTCTCGCATCTTAGAGTCCAGCTCCAAGGACTCGTGCTTTTTTGCAAGAGCCTCGAGCTCTTGCTGCACCTCGCCTACTCGGGCTTCTTGCTTCTCCCGTTCAATGCGCTCCTTGGCCGCTTTGTCTTCGGCCTTGGACAACGCCTCCCTCAGGGGCGCCACTTCGGTCGTGGCCCCTGACAAATCCATGATGATCCTATTACCTTACACCCGAACTCCTTTTCAATATATAGACAAAGGTATTGCTTACCTTTGTTCTCCTCGAGCTGCCTCTTGGTAAGGCCGAGCTCGGTCTCGGACCGCTCTAGGTCCTGCTTCAGTGCAGAGACCTCTGCAGTATGTGCAATAGCGGCCAGCAGCCAAGCCTGCACATACACATAGATACATTCTGATTAGACTCCTGAGTCACCATTTGATCCTCTATTCGGCTTTTCTTCTTGAACGCTGAACAGAGCATCAGGGGCTACTATCTATGCGGTACCATTTTCTTATATTTTAATCGCTTACCTCAAAGCCTGTTAGGAGGCTGGCGCAAGCTTCGGTCAGTTCGTTTTTGGCGGACTGAACCTTTTCGACCACCACACTCATGATAGTGCGATGATCTTCATCGATGGAAGCGTTGCGAAGCGCTTCCAGCAAGTTGTCCAGTGCCTCTGGATGGACAGAGGAAACCGGCACGGATGGTTGGCCCCCTTAACGGGGGACCGCCTGCCGGAGTCCAGAACTATCAGAGGTTCCGGTGCAGTGTCCGGCTGGGGCTCGAACTCGGAGCCCGTAGGAGCCTCGCTCCCTTGGTACCCAGGGTCCGGGAAGTCGCCGCGAGGCGCCCCTAGGACCACCTCCCCTCG
Source organism: Triticum urartu (assembly GCF_056163025.1). Lineage (NCBI taxonomy): Eukaryota > Viridiplantae > Streptophyta > Magnoliopsida > Poales > Poaceae > Triticum > Triticum urartu. The sequence continues at coordinate 435,048,487 of NC_141878.1, read as the reverse complement.
GCTCGGTGCCTTTTGAGATAACACCTCAGCGTTGTCCGTAGGGCGAGGGGTGGAAGCAGTCGGAGGAGAACCGCTGTTCATATCCGACGAGTCCAAAGAGCTGCTCGACGAGGGTACATCGAGATGATCTCAGGACGGACTGCAGAATCATGTTCGGCATGAGGAGAGGCAGTGCAATATAACATACCATGAAGTACTATGGTGTTCGGACACTTATGACTTCGCCTGGGGCTTGTCCCTGGGTAGCCACTCGTCGCCGCTGTCGGCGACCGTCGTGGCGTAGTCCGGAGGGAGGGTCCTTCCCTTCTTAGACCCTTCGGCTTCCCCGGATGGGTCGGCCTTCCTTTTCTTGTCTCCCCTGGCTGGGGGGACTTTTCTCCTCCTCATCCACGTTTCCGTGGGAGTAGTGCGCGTCGGAGTCATCGGATGATGAGTCCGATACAACCTTGCGCCGGAGACCCTTTCAGGTCCCCGTGGCCTTCTTCTTGGCCTTCTTTGCCAGCACCTCGTAAGGTGTCGGAGTCATCATCTTCGTTAGAAGAGCGTCTACAGGATCCTCGGGCAGGGGGGCTGGGCAATCAAGCCTCCCCACTGTCTCTATCCAGTCCTGTTAATGACATGGAAGCTTAGATCCTGCGCATAACTAAACCGGGGCAAATAAATACCCTGAGAGATATAAAAAGCCTACTGGATGGGCGGGCGCTTTGCGCTGAGTCCGCGGTCCTCGGTGAGTGAGGGAGGACTCTCGACGCTCTTGAACAGCACCCTCCAGACGTCCTCGTGCGTCGTGTCATAGAGCTCTCGCAGCGTCTGGTGCTTGGCCGAGTCAAACTCCCATAAATCAAATGCCCGCCGTTGACACATAAGGATCTGACGAAAGAGCATAACCTGGACCACGTTCACAAGCTTGATTTTCTTGTTCATCATGTTCTGGATGCAGGTCTGGAGTCCGGTCAGCTCTACCGAAGAACCCTAGGACAGGCCCTTCTCTTTCCAGGAGGTGAGCCGCGTGGGGACTTCAGATAGAAATTTGGGGGCCGCCACCCAGTTGGAGTCGCGCGGCTTGGTGATGTAGAACCACCCCGATTGCCACCCCTTTATGGTCTCCACGTAGGAGCCCTCGAGCCAGGTGATGTTAGGCATCTTGCCCACCATGGCGCCTCCGCACTCTGCCTGCTGGCCGACCACCACCTTCGGTTTGACATTAAAAGTCTTCAGCCATAGGCTGAAATGGGGCCTGATGCGGAGGAAGGCCTCACACACGACGATAAACGCCGAGATGTTGAGGATGAAATTGGGGGCCAGATCATGAAAATCCAGCCCATAGTAGAACATGAGCCCGCGGACAAACGAGTGGAGAGGAAATCCCAGTCCACGGATGAAGTGGGTAAGAAAAACTACCCTCTCATGGGGTTCGGGCGTAGGGATGATCTGCCCTGCATCTGGCAGCCGGTGCGCGATGTTCGCGGCCAGATATCCGGCTTCCCGTAACTTTTTGATGTTCTCCTCCGTGACGGAGGAGACCATCCACTTGCCTCCTGCTCCGGACATGCTTGGAGTGGTTTGAGAGGAAGAACGCGAGCTTGGGCGCTAGAGCTCGAGTGTGCGGGAATGGGTAAGTAAGGAAGAAGGCGTGTGTGAAAAGAGTAAATCCGTGTCCCTTTATAAGGGCGGAAGAGGCGATGTGTCTCCCCACTTGCCTGGTAAAACCGCTTATTCCCCAGGAACCGTAATTAATGGCGCAGTTGGGTTACCCATGTCCATATTGATGGGAATCCCGTAATAAGGGGAACACAAACTCTGCATGGACAAGACGTGTCAAGAAAACCGCCTCGCCATATGTGCGGTGCTGGTTGAGAAAAACAGTTTGAATAATGACCGGGCTGTGGCGTGATGTCATGCCATCAAAACATGTCATCAGATTAGATTTGTGGAAATATTATTCTCTCTACAGTGGTATGTGGAACTTATTTTTCAGGGCCAGACACTATTCTTGTGTTTAAATTCTTCCATGGAGTATTCGGAGGAGGAACCCGCCTTGCAATGCCGAAGACAATACTGCGTGCCGGACTCATCGTCATTGAAGTCTAGTTCAGGGGCTACTGAGGGAGTCCTGGATTAGGGGGTCTCCGGACAGCCGGACTATATCCTTTGACCGGACTGTTGGACTATGAAGATACAAGATTGAAGACTTCGTCCCGTGTCCGGATGGGACTCTACTTGGCGTGGAAGGCAAGCTAGGCAATACGGATATGGATATCTCCTCCCTTGTAACCGACCTTGTGTAACCCTAGCCCCTCCGGTGTCTATATAAACCGGAGGGTTTTAGTCCGTAGGTCAACAGACAATCATACCATAGACTAGCTTCTAGGGTTTAGCCTCTCTGATCTCGTGGTAGATCAATTCTTGTAATACTCATATCATCAAGAACAATCAAGCAAGATGTAGGGTATTTCCTCCATCAAGAGGGCCTGAACCTGTGTAAACATCGTGTCCCCTGCCTCCTGTTACCATCCGCCTTAGACACATAGTTCGGGACGCCCTACCCGAGATCCGCCAGTTTTGACACCGATATTAGCCATCATATATGCTTATTGCTTGCTGCAGCTCCACCTCACTACCTTATCCTACCCATAAGCTTAAATAGTCTTGATCTCGCGGGTGTGAGATTGCTAAGTCCTCGTGACTCACAGATACTTCCTAACAGTTGCAGGTGCCGATGATACCAGTGCAGGTGACACAACCCAGCTCAAGTGGGAGCTCGATGAAGATCTTGATCGTTTTTTTGTTTTGTTTCCTGTTGATCAGTTGTGGAGCCCAGTTGGGACGATCGAGGGTCTAGCATTTGGGGTTGTCTTCTTTATTTTGGTTCCGTAGTCGAACCTTTGATTGTACTTTGGATGATGTATGGATTATTTATGTATTGTGTGAAGTGGCGATTGTAAGCCAACTCTTTATCCCTTTCTATTCAGTACATGGGATTGTGTGAAGATTACCCCTCTTGCGGCAAAACTACCATGCGGCTATGCCTCTAAGTCGTGCCACGACACGTCGGAGATATAGCCGCATTGTGGGTGTCACAAGTTGGTATCAGAGCCATCCCCGACTTAGGAGCCCCCTGCTTGATCGAATCGCTGGCGTTGTTGAGTCTAGAACAACATGTTTTGAGTCTTAGGATTATATATATCGGAGAGTAGGATTCTTTTTACTCCTCAGTCCCTTCGTCTCTCTGGTGAGGTCTCCTGACGTAGAAGTTTTGACTCTTCTCTTCTCAAATTTCACGAAATTTTTTTAGGATCACGCAGGTATCTTGGAATTGTTCCGATAGTCTTGTGACGAGAACATTGTTCTTGGTGCCTCCTGAAATTTAGGGGTTGTGGCAGTGTCCCGGGGAGTTGAGCTCCGAGGTGTTGTCGTCACAATTTTATCATTACAGTTCTGTAATACCTGAGTTCACCGACATCGAAAATCTCTTTTATGCAGTTGTTGGTGAGATAACCTCGACGCCACCCAGTACTGGGGTGGGAGTTCAGGAGTATTGCCATAACTCGTACAACATATGCTTTTCGAAGGTGGAGGTACATGATTTCCGAAGGTTTCTTGGTTATGTGTTGAAGGATGGATACAGCTGGATGTAGGAATTGTTAGTTTGGGTGAGATATTATGCTTCCCCTGTATCCCCAACACCTTATTGCATAACCAAAACGTTTCGGGAGTTTATAAGTGGGAATTCAGGTATCTCGTAGGATATCTTTCCAACAGACACATGATACAATATGGGATCTATCATATGTTTGTTTCCGGCTTATTCTGCAAGCCAATCCTTGTTTTTGTTTTGAGTTGTGGTATTCGAGTTGCTTCAAAGTCGAATGTGGATTCCATACCTTTCCTAAGCGATGTTCTCATATTTCTATGTGAATACTAATCCTTCATGATAATCAAGATTGTCATGTCAATCCTTTTCAACTGGCGTGTTTCTATTCAAGTGGATCCGATCATTTCAACATCCGCAAGATCACCTCTTGGTTTTCCCAACGTTGTTTGTTTCATCTGTCCCCAAGTTGCCTTTGTTTTTCTGCCCACCCACCCTTTTTTTCTTCAGGGACTCAGAATTCTTAATCAAGTATCCATTTTATTCATGCGAAGTCTCTTCATTCTTTTCCTTCAATGTTCTTACACGGTGCTTCTCATGAAGCTGCTCTACAAGTTCATTATTGTTCGTTTCTTTTATCTTCTCTGGCGGATTCAAATCAAGCTTTCGGTGTTGATCATATCATTTTCATTGGTTCACATGCTTTCAATGTTCGAAGTTCTTATCAAAGACTCTCTTATTTATTCACCTCTCGCTATTCATTTGTTCCGCAGTGCTGAAGATATCTCGGAAGATTCGCATTTCCATTGCTATTCCGTTTAAGCTATTTCGAGGTTGTTACCTCATTCAAGACGTTCAAATCAACCGTGCATTATATATTCCTAAGCAATCTTTTCGACGGTGTATCTTTTGAGTGGGCCCTAACCCACAGGTCTTTTCCCAGGATCTTACCCGACTCTTCTATTTTCCCGGAGTTACTCTCAAATTCTTCTCCAAGTTTGACGTAAGAATGAATTTTCATCAGTCATGTCTTTCTCCAAGATCTTTCAAAATTCTTTTCATTGTTGGTTCAACCTTTCTAATTTTCATTCCAGAGTGCCTCAACAAATCATGGTGGTGTTTTTCTTCGTCATTCTCGGATTTTAAAGACCGAAGAAGAGCTCCTCTTAAATTCTTACCCGTTCTTCCAAAGATTCATGGTTCAAGTTGATGCCACCCTCTCATAATTATTTCTAATTGTGAGAATTCTTTTCACCCATCCGGAGCAATTCAGGAGTCTTTTCAGTTTGATTCTCCGGAGCCCATCATCTCAGAATTATTCATTCTCAGTGTGTAGCTATCGTTCTCTAAATCTTATCGGTGCATCATTCAAGTATTCTCTAATCAGCTCGCGATCTCTTCGTTCTCTTTATCTAAATTCTCTTATGTGTCTTCGTTCATTTTCTAATTCTTCTTGGTGATTCGTTCATTTTTCTTCATTCGATTTCAATTCTTACAGTGGTTTGTTCAACATTCCTCTTCCGTTGTTATCGTATCAATTCATTCGTTGTTTTCCAAATCCTACCGGTGGTTCGTTGAAGACCTTCCCAAGTTGGCGCTATATCTATCTTAATCCTTTTTACGAGAATAAGTAGTATGCCAAATCCGTTGCTTGTCATCAATCTAAATTGGTGAAGGATACGCATAACATAATTCTTATTATTGTTTCATCCAAGTGATCTAATTTGTTCTTTCCAGAGCTGTTCATCATGTCACATTCTCGGTTCGAGTTGCTTCATCTTTTCTTTCCCGGAGTTCCAAGATCCCTCTCAATTATATCATCGCGAAGCTCCATTTAATCAATGCAAGGATTCATCTTATTCTTTTCAAGCTTCTTTTTCTTGTGACCTTCTTGTATCTATCTGGAGTTCTTCGAGAGTTTCTTCATGGTGGTTCATCAAGGATTCCTTTCATTCTTCAATTGTCCTCAAGTTTTTTCTCGGAGTTAAGGTCCACCATGCTATACTCTAAAATAAACATGGTGTTCAACACATGTCTTGTTTGGAGGAGTTTAAGCTTTCTTCAATTTGCAACCGAAGCGAAATTCTTTCGTATCTCATCTTTTGAGGTGGTGTTATGTCATTGTTCATAATTTCCCTTTGTGTTTCATGATTCACAAGTTCAGGAATGAGATATTATCTTGGTATAGGTTTCATCTAAAGCCTTCCATTGGGAATGTTGCTCTTTGTGATGATTACCTATGATCCAAGTTCTCTTATCACCTCGGTGGAAGAACCTTTCTATCTTTTCTAGCTCTCAATCAAATCTTTTTCCCATGAGTGGCAGGTTATCACCTCATAATTTTGAGATGTCTTCCATAATCCCACATCAAGCTTATCCTTTCGTTGTTGAAAATCCAACAACTTTGTTCTAGCATTTGTTGTAAGCATGCTCTCTCAAGATATTGTTTCCCTCCGTTCATTTCATTCCATTCTTTCTTCTTTCGGAGGCATCGTGATGTTGCTCTCTTCACTCATCATCTCAAATTGTGAGGATCATGTGCTTTTCATGCTTATCCATTTAACCGGAGTGTTGTGTCCTCTGCTCAAGTTCTTTTCATATTATCAAGTCTTGCATCTGTTTTCAACCGGAGTGATGTCCGAATTTGTTCTTCCTTGTTTCTCTTTCCTAACGGAGTGTTTTCAACTTCGATCATCTCTGTTGTTTTCTTTTCTCAAAATGGTTTAACCTATCAAGGTTCTTTGGTTTCACTCATTTGTCAAAGAAGCAACTTAGTTTTACCTCTTCTCTTCCTCTTCCGCTTCCCTCCGGTGCCATCCTAGATCTCGGGACGAGATCCTCTCGTAGTGGTGGAGTGTTGTGACGCCCCGAGTCTGTTGCGCCAGGTGTCTTTCAGTTATTCGCTGTTGTTGCCTTGTCATTCGCTTGCGTGTTGCATCTTGCCATGTCATCATGTGCATTGCATCATCCTGTTTTCAAAACTTGCATCCGTCCCGGCCTCCCTGTTCCTTCCGTTGTCCGTTCCGAGCCCAGACACACTTGCACGCGCCCGCGACATGTCCGAAATAGTATTTTTATAAGTGGACGAAAAATGTTCTTGGAATGAGTTGAAAGTTGGCGTGCGGTGTTGTTTTGTTGTTAGTAGGTCGCCTGCCAAGTTTCATTGCATTCGGAGTCCGTTTGACGCCCCAACAGTTAAATATAGCGGCATTATAGTCGGTTTATTCGTCGGACGTTTCGGTCCCCGAAACTGCCGCCGGGCCTCTCCTTCTCTTCTCTCTCTTTTCTGAGCCCATCAAACCCCTTGCCTTCGTTGACCATTCCGAGACCAATCGGGTTTTTTCGAGCCCCTCTGGCTGACCGTTTGACCCTCCCTACACTTTACTCAGACCCCTCGCGCGCGTCCGAAAGTTGTCCCAAACCCGACCCGCTCTGTCGTTACCGTTGGGTCCCGATCATCCCCAAACATCTATAAAACATCCCCTTTTTTTAATTGGACTTCCTAACCTATATTTTCTCAGTCGTTCGATTACGCTCGGAGGGTCATTCTAGCCCCTTTTAAAATTCTTTTGGTATATATACTATACCGACCACTAAGCCAAACCCTAAATTCGAGGAGGTTTGTCCTCACCGCCGCCACTCTAGCAAATCTCCCTCGGGATCTCACCCAAGCCAATAGCCCACACCCCAGATCCCCTCCTCTTGATCCAGAGCATCAGCAGCAGTCCCGAGCGCCCCGTCCCCTCATCTCGTACCTCGATCCAGGATGGATCGGGAATACCGCTGCCTTTCGCTCGTCGACGGCTGCCTCAACCACCAGGACGCCACTGCCGGAGCACCAGCAGGACCGCCGCATCCCTCCTCTGTTTCCTTCTTGTCCTTCTCCTTTCCATGTCTCTCCCTCCCGCATACTCTCACTCACAGGAACGCCATGGCCGGCCCTCGCCTGCTCACTTTGGTTCCTGGACCCCTGCGCCCCGTCACCCGCGTCCAGCGCCGCCATGGATTCGCGCCAAGAGTTCCTCATCGCCGCCCCGTTTCTGCCGCCGTCTGCCCGCTCCTCGCCGGAGTTCCTTGCGGCGCCTCGCCTCCCACAGCCGTCCTCGTCCACACCCTCAAGGCATCGAGCGAGGACCTCGCCGCCCGAACCTGCTTCCTCTGCCTCGCCCCAAGCTGCAATCCTCGCCGGATCCGCGCTCGCCGGCCTCCCCGTCACGCCAAGTTCCTGCGCCCGCGGCCCCCCTGCCTCGACCGCCTCCTGTTCGTCAGGAGACGACGAGCAACCGCCCGAGACAGCAGCTCCGTTGACCGCGCGCGTGGGCCGCATCCGCGCCAAGTCCCTCCTCGCGCCGCTCCCCGTCTGTCTCCTCATCGCGCCGATCCATTGACCGCGTCAACCAGCGGCTCGTCCCGCGCCTCTGCTCGCTGTGTTGACCCGATCCGGCCTTGCCAGGCCCAGCACCACCCCCTTCCAACAACCTCCCTCACCACCGATCTAGGCCAGGCCCACTGGGTGAGAACCCCCCTGTGCACTTTTGGGCCGGCCAAATTCAACCTGAGTAACAATTTTTTCCGCGAACGATTTTGCCTAATTAATCATAAACATCAATTTTTACAGAAAAACCCCTAACTTCATGCATTTAATAACTCATGAACCATGCATCGGTTTAAAATGTTTTATATAAGTAACTTACTTAGAATTTCATCTAGTTTCATAATATGCCACTTTTGTCCATGTTAAAAAATGTTTAAAATGTTGTTTGTTTTAATTTGCTTAAATGTCATGTTTAAAATGTTTTATTTCATAACTAAATAACTGTAGCTCCAAATTTAATAAATTTTATATGTAAATGGGGTGGGAAAAAACCTAGTTTAACATGATGCACTTACTTTGCATGTTTAACAACTCTAAAATTGTGTATAGGGCAGAACAGTACCAACTTTAAAATATGCACATGAGGATTTTTCCGGACTTGTTGCTTGTTGTTCCGGCCTCATTTAAACTTGCCTAGATAGATAGTTTTATCATGCTTCACCTCTTGCCATGTTTAATAACATTTAATATTGTTGGGTACATGACCGAGAGGGAACTAAATAAGTCATGTGGTGTTTCGTCAATATGCAACTCGTTGCATATTGAGCTCCACTTAATTTGTAGTATTGTTTGTGCACTTTTCCATGCCATGCCTCATTAAACCGGACATTCATCATAATTGGTTGTGCATCATGCCATGCTTATGTGATGGTTGTTTACTATGTTGTTTGCTTCTTTCCAGTGTTGCTTCTTCGGGTTAGTTCCGATAATGTCGTGTTTGTGAGGATTAGTTCGACTTCGTCCGTTTGTCTTCTTCATGGACTCGTTCTTCTTCCTTGCAGGATTTTAGGAAAGATGACCATACCCTCGAATTCACTTCTATCTTTGCTTGCTAGTTGTTCGCTCTATCGCTATGTCGCGCTACCTATCACTTGTTTATCATGCCTCCCATATTGCCATGTCAAGCCTCTAACCCACCTTCCTAGCAAACCGTTGTTTGGCTATGTTAGCGCTTTTGCTCAGCCCCTCTTATAGCGTTGTTAGTTGCAGGTGAAGTTGAAGTTTGTTCCATGTTGGAACATGGATATGTTGAGATATCACAATATCTCTTATTTTAATTGATGCATCTATATACTTGGTAAAGGGTGGAAGGCTCGGCCTTATGCCTGGTGCTTTGTTCCACTCTTGCCGCCCTAGTTTCTGTCATACCAGTGTTATGTTCCTTGATTTTGCGTTCCTTACGCGGTTGGGTGTTATGTTCCTTGATTTTGCGTTCCTTACGCGGTTGGGTGTTATGGGAACCCCTTGACAGTTTGCTCTGAATAAAACTCCTCCAGCAAGGCCCAACCTTGGTTTTACATTTGCCTAACAACCTATTACTTTTCCCTTGGGTCGGCCAACCCGAGGGTCATCTTTATTTTAACCCCCCGGGCCAGTGCTTCTCTAAGTGTTGGCCCGAACCGGGCAGCCTACGGGGCCACCTCGGGGCAACTTGGGGGCTGGTTTTACTCGTAGCTTAACCTATCCGGTGTGTCCTGAGAACTAGATACGTGCGACTCCTATCGGGATTGTCGACACATCGGGCGGCTTTGCTGGTATTGTTTTACCATTGTCGAAATGTCTTGTAACCGGGATTCCGAGACTGATCGGGTCTTCCCGGGAGAAGGAATATCCTTCGTTGACCGTGAGAGCTTGTGATGGGCTAAGTTGGGACACCCCTGCAGGGTATAAACTTTCGAGAGCCGTGTCCGCGGTTATGTGGCAGATGGGAATTTGTTAATGTCCGGTTGTAGAGAACTTGACACTTGACTTAATTAAAATGCATCAACCGTGTGTGTAGCCGTGATGGTCTCTTTTCGGCGGAGTCCGGGAAGTGAATACGGTCTTGTGTTATGCTTGAACGTAAGTAGTTTCAGGATCACTTCTTGATCACTTCTAGCTTCTCGACCGCTGCGTTGCTTTTCTTCTTGCTCTTATTTGCGTATGTTAGGCACCATATATGCTTAGTGCTTGCTGCAGCTCCACCTCACTACCTTATCCTACCCATAAGCTTAAATAGTCTTGATGTTGCGGGTGTGAGATTGCTGAGTCCTCGTGACTCAGAGATACTTCCAAACAGTTGCATGTGCCGATGATACCAGTGCAGGTGACGCACCCCATCTCAAGTGGGAGCTCGATGAAGATCTTGATCGTTGTTTTGTTTCGTTTCCTGTTGATCAGTAGTGGAGCCCAGTTGGGACGATCGGGGATCTAGCATTTGGGGTTGTCTTCTTTATTTTGGTTCCGTAGTCGGACCTTTGATTGTACTTTAGATGATGTATGGATTTTTTATGTATTGTGTGAAGTGGCGATTGTAAGCCAACTCTTTATCCCTTTCTATACACTACATGGGATTGTGTGAAGATTACCCCTCTTGCGACAAAACTACCATGCGGCTATGCCTCTAAGTCGTGCCCCGACACGTGTGAGATATAGCCGCATTGTGGATTGATACTTCTCCAACGTATCTATGATTTTTGATTGCTCCATGCTATAGTATCTATTGTTTTGGACTATATTGGGCTTTATTTTCCACTTTTATATTATTTTTGGGACTAACCTATTAACCGGAGGCCCAGCCCAGAATTGATGTTTTTTGCCTATTTCAGTGTTTTGAAGAAACGTAATATCAATCGGAGTCCAAACGGAATAAAACCTTCGGGAACGTGATTTTCTCACCGAACGTGATCCAGGAGACTTGGACCCTGCTCCAAGGAACAAAAGAGGATGTCACGAGGGTGGGGGGCGCGCCCCCCCTAGGGCGCGCCCCCTGCCTCGTGGGCCCCTTGTTGCTCCTCCGGCGTACTTCTTCCTCCTATATATACACACGTACCCACAAACGATCAGCACAGGAGCCAAAAACCTAATTCCACCGCCGCAACTTTCTGTATCCACGAGATCCCATCTTGGGGCCTATTCCGGAGCTCCACCGGAAGAGGGCTGTCATCACGGAAGGCTTCTACATCATCCTAGCCTCTCCGATGAAGTGTGAGTAGTTTACCTCAGACCTTCGGGCCCATAGTTAGTAGCTAGATGGCTTCTTCTCTCTCTTTGAATCTCAATACAAAGTTCTCCCCCTCTCTTGTGGAGATCTATTCGATGTAATCTTCTTTTTGCGGTGTGTTTGTTGAGACCGATGAATTGTGGGTTTATGATCAAGTCTATCTATGAATAATATTTGGATCTTCTCTGAATTCTTTTATGTATGATTGGTTATCTTTGCAAGTCTCTTCGAATTATCCGTTTGGTTTGGCCAACTAGATTGGTAGTTCTTGCCATGGGAGGAGTGTTTAGCTTTGGGTTCGATCTTGCGGTGTCCTTACCCAGTGACAAAAGGGGCAACAAGGCACGTATTGTATCGTTGCCATCGAGGATAACAAGATGGGGTTTATTTCATATTGCATGAATTTATCTCTCTACATCATGTCATCTTGCTTAAGGCGTTACTCTGTTTTTAACTTAATACTCTAGATGCATGCTGGATAGCGGTCGATGAGTGGAGTAATAGTAGTAGATGCAGAATCGTTTCGATCTAGTTGTCACGGACGTGATGCCTATATACATGATCATGCCTAGATATTCTCATAACTATGCTCAATTCTGTCAATTGCTCAACAGTAATTTGTTCACCCACCGTAGAATACTTATGCTCTTGAGAGAAGCCACTAGTGAAACCTATGGCCCCCGGGTCTATTCTCGTCATATCAATCTCCATCACTTTAATCTTGCTTTGCTTTTTACTTTGCTTTTACTTTTTACTTTGCATCTTTATACCAAAAATACCAAAAATATTATATCTATCAGATCTCACTCTCATAAGTGACCGTGAAGGGATTGACAACCCCTAATCGCGTTGGTTGCGAGTAGCTATCGCTTTGTGTAGGTACGAGGGACTTGAGCGTGGCCTCCTACTGGATTGATACCTTGGTTCTCAAAAACTGAGGGAAATACTTACGCTACTCTGCTGCATCATCCCTTCCTCTTCGGGGAAAACCAACGCAAGCTCAAGACGTAGCAAGAAGGATTTCTGGTGCCGTTGTCGGGGAGGTTCGCGCAAGTCAAGATTTGACTCCCGACAACGAGCCATTTCTGGCGCCGTTGCCGAGGAGTCTACGCAAAAAGTCAAACATACCAAGTACCCATCACAATCCCTATCTCTCGCATTACATTATTTGCCATTTGCCTCTCGTTTTCCTCTGCCCCCAATTCACCCTTGCCGTTTTATTCGCCCTCTCTCTCTCTATCCTCCCTCTCTATTTGCCTCTTTTTTCCCGTTTGCTTTTGTTTGCTCGTGTGTTAGATTGCTTGTTTGTCGCGATGGCTCAAGATACTACCAAATTGTGTGACTTCACCAATACCAACAATAATGATTTCCTTAGAACTCTGATTGCTGCTCTTACCGATGCTGAATCTTGTGAAATTAATACTGCTTTGTTGAATCTTGTTATGAAAGATCAATTCGCCGGCCTTCCTAGTGAAGATGCCGCTACTCATCTGAATAGCTTCGTTGATTTATGTGATATGCAAAAGAAAAAAGATGTCAATAATGATGTCGTTAAATTGAAGCTATTTCCTTTTTCGCTTAGAGATCGTGCTAAAGCTTGGTTTTTGTCTTTGCCTAAAAATAGTATTGATTCATGGAACAAGTGCAAAGATGCTTTTATCTCTAAGTATTTTCCTCCCGCTAAGATCATCTCTCTTAGAAACGATATTATGAACTTTAAACAACTTGATCATGAACATGTTGCGCAAGCTTGGGAGAGAATGAAATTAATGATACGTAATTGCCCTACTCATGGTTTGAATTTGTGGATGATCATACAATTTTTTTATGCCGGATTGAATTTTGCTTCTAGAAATCTTTTAGATTCGGCTGCGGGAGGCACTTTTATGGAAATCACTTTAGGAGATGCTACTAAACTCCTAGATAATATTATGGTTAATTATTCTCAATGGCATACTGAAAGATCTTCTAATAAAAAAGTGCACGCGATAGAAGAAATTAATGTGTTGAGTGGAAAGATGGATGAACTTATGAAATTATTTGCTACTAAGAGTGTTTCTTCTGATCCTACTGATATGCCTTTGTCTACTTTGATTGAGAATAACAATGAATCTATGTATGTGAATTTTGTTGGTAGGAATAATTTTGGTAACAACGCTTATAGAGGGAATTTTAATCCTAGGCCATATCCTAGTAATCCTTCTAATAATTATGGTAATTCCTACAACAACTCTTATGGAAATTATAATAAGATGCCCTCTGAATTTGAGAATAGTGTTAAAGATTTTATGAATTCACAAAAGAATTTTAATGCTTTGCTTGAGGAGAAATTGCTTAAAGTTGATGATTTGGCTAGAAACGTTGATAGAATTTCTCTTGAGGTTGATTCTTTAAAGCTTAGATCTATTCCTCCTAAGCATGATATCAATGAGTCTCTCAAAGCCATGAGAATTTCCATTGATGAGTGCAAGGAAAGAAACGCTAGGACGCGTGCTTCCAAAGATGCCTTTATTAAAGCGTGTTCTTCCAATACCTATGAAAATCAAGATGAAGATCTAAAAGTTATTGATGTGTCTCCTATTAAATCTTTATTTTGCAATATGAATCTTGATGAAATTGAATATGATCTTCCATTACCTAGAAGGCGTTCTAAAAATTCGGAGTATTTAGATCTTAAGGATGAAATTGATGAAAGTGGGATTGAAAGAAATAAAAATCTAGATGTTGCTAAACCCACTATATTGTATTTCAAGGAATTTAATTATGAAAGTTGCTCTTTAATTGATTGTATTTCCTTGTTGCGATCCGTGCTAAATTCTCCACATGCTTATAGTCAAAATAAAGCCTTCACCGAACATAATGTTGATGCCTTGATGCAATCTTATGAAGAAAAACTTGAGTTGAAAGTTTCTATCCCTAGAAAACTCTATGATGAGTGGGAACCAACTATTAAAATTAAAATAAAAGATCATGAGTTTTATGCTTTGTGTGATTTGGGTGCTGGTGTCTCTACTATTCCCAAGACTTTATGTGATTTGCTAGATTTCCGTAATTTTGATGATTGCTCTCTAAACTTGCATCTTGCGGATTCCACTATTAAGAAACCTATGGGAAGGATTAATGATGTTCTTATTGTTGCAAATAGGAATTATGCGCCCGCAGATTTCATTGTTCTTGATATAGATTGTAATCCTTCTTGCTCCTATTATTCTTGGTAGACCTTTCCTTAGAACGGTTGGTGCGATTATTGATAAGAAGGAAGGGAATATTAGATTTCAATTTCCAATAAAAAAGGGCATGGAACACTTTCCAAGAAATAAAATAAAATTACCATATGAAACTATCATGAGAGCTACTTATGGATTGCCTACCAAAGATGGCAATACCTAGATCTATCCTCGCTTTTATGCCTAGCTAGGGGCGTTAAACGATAGCGCTTGTTGGGAGGCAACCCAATTTAATTTGTATTCCTTGATTTTTTTTCTCCTGCTTAGTAATAAATAAATTATTTAGCCTCTGTTTTGGTTGTGTTTTTTGTGTTTAATTAGTGTTTGTGCCAAGTAGAACCGTTGGGAAGACTTGGGGAAGTCTTGTTGAACTTGCTGTAAAAAACAGAAACTTTAGCGCTCACGAGAACTGCTGTCATTTTTATTTGATGAGTGATATTTAGTTAATTATTTTTGAAGATGATTAATAGATAAATTACTCACGTCCAGAAATTTATTTTAGAATTTGTGGGGTTCCAGATCTTGCGCTAGCTACAGATTACTACAGACTGTTCTGTTTTTGACAGATTCTGTTTTTTGTGTGTTGTTTGCTTATTTTGATGAATCTATGGCTAGTAAAATAGTTTATAATCCATAGAGAAGTTGGAATACAGTAGGTTTAACACCAATATAAATAAAGAATGAGTTCATTACAGTACCTTGAAGTGGTCTTTTATTTTCTTTCGCTAACGGAGCTCACGAGTTTTGCTATTTTGAGTTTTGTGTTGTGAAGTTTTCAAGTTTTGGGTGAATTATTTTGATGGATCATGGAACAAGGAGTGGAAAGAGACTAATCTTGGGGATGCCCATGGCACCCCCAATATAATCCAAGGACACCAAAAATTCAAAGCTTGGGGATGCCCCGGAAGGCATCCCCTCTTTCGTCCACTTCCATCGGTAATTTACTTGGAGCTATATTTTTATTCACCAACATGATAAGTGTTTTGCTTGGAGCGTCTTGTATTATTTGTGTCTTTGTGTCTTAGTATGCCACAATCATCCTTGCTGTACACACCTTTTGAGAGAGCCGTACATGAACTAAAATTTGATAGAATACTCTATGTGCTTCACTTATATCTTTTGAGCTAAGTAATTTTGCTCTATGTGCTTCACTTAGATCTTTTAGAGCACGGTGGTGGATTTGTTTTAAAGAAACTATTGATCTCTCATGCTTCACTTAAATTATTTTGAGAGTCTCTTAATAGCATGGTAATTTGCTTAATAATAATATGCTTGGTATTCAAGATTTGTGAAACTTTCTTTTGAGTGTGTTGAATACTAAGAAAAGATTGAAGCATGATAATTGTTTTGAGATATGGAGGTGATAATATTAAAGTCATGCTAGTTGATTAGTTGTGAATTTAAAGAATACTTGTGTTAAGGTTTGTGATTCCCGTAGCATGCACGTATGGTGAACCGTTATGTGACGAAGTCGGAGAATGATTTATTTATTGATTGTCTTCCTTATGAGTGGTGGTCGGGGACGAGCGATGGTCTTTTCCTACCAATCTATCCCCCTAGGAGCATGCGCGTAATAATTTGCTTTGATAACTTCTAGATTTTTGCAATAAGTATATGGGTTCTTTATGACTAATGTTGAGTCCATGGATTATACGCACTCTCACCCTTCCACCTTTGCTAGCCTCTCTAATACCGCACACCTTTCGCCGGTATCATACACCTACCATATACCTTCCTCAAAACAACCACCATACCTACCTATTATGGCATTTCCATAGCCATTCCGAGATATATTGCCATGCAACTTTCCACCATCTAGTTCATCATGACACATTCGTCATTGTCATATTGCTTAGCATGATCATGTAGTTGACATAGTATTTATGGCAAAGCCACAGTTCATAATTCCTTCATACTTGTCACTCTTGATTCATTGCATATCCTGGTACACCGCCGGAGGCATCCATATAGAGTCATACTTTGTTTTAGAATCGAGTTGTAATCATTGAGTTGTAAATAAATAAAAGTGTGATGATCATCATTCAATAGAGCATTGTCCAATAAAAAAGGCCAAAGAAAAAAAGAAGGCCCAAAAAAAGAAAATAAATAAAAATGGGAAATGCTACTATCCTTTTTTCCACACTTGTGCTTCAAAGTAGCACCATGATATAGCGAGTCTCATATATTGTGCTTCAAAGTAGCACCATGTTCTTCATATAGAGAGTCTCATATGTTGTCACTTTCATATATTAGTGGGAATTTTACATTATAGAACTTGGCTCGTATATTCCAATGATGGGCTTCCTCAAATTGCCCTAGGTCTTCGTGAGCAAGCAAGTTGGATGCACACCCACTAGTTTCTTTTGTTGAGCTTTCATACATTTATAGCTCTAGTGCATCTGTTGCATGGCAATCCCTACTCACTCACATTGATATCTATTGATGGGCATCTCCATAGCCCGTTGATACGCCTAGTTGATGTGAGACTATCTTCCCCTCCTTTTTGTCTTCTCCACAACCACCATTCTATTCCACCTATAGTGCTATATCCATGGCTCACGCTCATGTATTGCGTGAAGATTGAAAAAGTTTTGAAAAAGTTAGAGTATGAAACAATTTCTTGGCTTGTCATCGGGGTTGTGCATGATTTAAATACTTTGTGTGGTGAAGATGGAGCATAGCCAGACTATATGATTTTGTAGGGATAACTTTCTTTGGCCATGTTATTTTTGAGAAGACATAATTGCTTTGTTAGTATGCTTGAAGTATTATTATTTTTATGTCAATATAAACTTTTGTCTTGAATCTTTCTAATCTGAATATTCATACCACAATTAAGAAGATTTGCATTGAAATTATGCCAAGTAGCACTCCGCATCAAAAATTCTTTTTTTTATCATTTACCTACTCGAGGACGAGCAGGAATTAAGCTTGGGGATGCTTGATACGTCCCCAACGTATCTATAATTTTTGATTGCTCCATGCTATATTGTCTACTGTTTTGGACTATATTGGGCTTTATTTTCCACTTTTATATTATTTTTGGGACTAACCTATTAACTGGAGGCCCAGCCCAGAATCGCTGTTTTTTGCCTATTTCAGTGTTTCGAAGAAACGGAATATCAATCGGAGTCCAAACGGAATAAAACCTTCGGGAACGTGATTTTCTCATCGAACGTGATCCAGGAGACTTGGACCCTGCTCCAAGGAACAAAAGAGGAGGTCACGAGGGTGGGGGCGCCCCCCTAGGGCGCGCTCCCCTGCCTCGTGGGCCCCTCGTTGCTCCTCCGGCGTACTTCTTCCTCCTAAATATACACACGTACCCCCAAACGATCAGGACAGGAGCCAAAAACCTAATTCCACCGCCGCAACTTTCTGTATCCACGAGATCCCATCTTGGGGCCTGTTCCGGAGCTCTGCCGGAAGAGGGCCGTCATCACGGAGGGCTTCTACATCATCCTGGACTCTCCGATGAAGTGTGATTAGTTTACCTCAGACCTTCGGGTCCATAGTTAGTAGCTAGATGGCTTCTTCTCTCTCTTTGAATCTCAATACAAAGTTCTCCCCCTCTCTTGTGGAGATCTATTCGATGTAATCTTCTTTTTGCGGTGTGTTTGTTGGGACCGATGAATTGTGGGTTTATGATCAAGTCTATCTATGAATAATATTTGAATCTTCTCTGAATTCTTTTATGTATGATTGGTTATCTTTGCAAGTCTCTTCGAATTATCTGTTTGGTTTGGCCAACTAGATTGGTAGTTCTTGCCATGGGAGAAGTGTTTAGCTTTGGGTTCGATCTTGCGGTGTCCTTACCCAGTGATAGAAGGGGCAACAAGGCACGTATTGTATCGTTGCCATCGAGGATAACAAGATGGGGTTTATTTCATATTGCATGAATTTATCTCTCTACATCATGTCATCTTGCTTAAGGCGTTACTCTGTTTTTAACTTAATACTCTAGATGCATGCTGGATAGCGGTCGATGACTGGAGTAATAGTAGTAGATGCGGAATCGTTTCGATCTACTTGTCACGGACGTGATGCCTATATACATGATCATGCCTAGATATTCTCATAACTATGCTCAATTCTGTCAATTGCTCAAAAGTAATTTGTTCACCCACCGTAGAATACTTATGCTCTTGAGAGAAGCCACTAGTGAAACCTATGGCCCCCGGGTCTAGTCTCATCATATCAATCTCCATCACTTTAATCTTGCTTTGCTTTTTACTTTGCTTTTACTTTTTACTTTGCATCTTCATACCAAAAATACCAAAAATATTATATCTATCAGATCTCACTCTCGTAAGTGACCGTGAAGGGATTGACAACCCCTAATCACGTTGGTTGCGAGTAGCTATCGCTTTGTGTAGGTACGAGGGACTTGAGCGTGGCCTCCTACTGGATTGATATCTTGGTTCTTAAAAACTGAGGGAAATACTTACGCTCAGTGGAGAAAAATGGGAAGTTGAGAGCACTCGCTGACGGGTCGCAGTGGAGAAAAATTGAGAGAAAGTACTGGGATGAGCTTGCAAAGGACCCAAGGAATATATGGTTTGCTTTAAGCGCGGATGGCACTAATCCTTTCGGGGAGCAGAGCAGCAATCACAGCACCTGGCCCGTGACTCTATGTATGTATAACCTTCCTCCTTGGATGTGCATGAAGCGGAAGTTCATTATGATGCCAGTTCTCATCCAAGGCCCTAAGCAACCCGGCAACGACATTGATGTGTACCTAAGGCCATTAGTTGAAGAACTTTTACAGCTGTGGACTGGAAATGGTGTATGTACGTGGGATGAGCACAGACAGGAGGAATTTAACCTAAAGGCATTGCCGTTCGTGACCATCAATGATTGGCCCGCTCTCAATAACCTTTCAGGACAGACAAACAAAGGATACCACGCATGCACGCACTGTTTAGATGACACTGAAAGTATATACCTGGACAAATGCAGGAAGAATGTGTACCTGGGCCATCGTCGATTTCTTCTGACCAACCATCAATGCCAAAAGAAAGGAAAGCATTTCAAAGGCGAGGCAGATCACCGGAAGAAGCCCGCCATGCGTACCGGTGATCACGTACTTGCTATGGTCAATGATTTACACGTAATCTTTGGAAAGGGTCCCGGTGGACTAGCTGTTCCGAATGACGCTGAGGGACACGCACCCATGTGGAAGAAGAAATCTATATTTTGGGACCTACCCTACTAGAAAGGCCTAGAGGTCCGCTCTTCAATCGACGTGATGCACGTGATGAAGAACCTTTGCGTGAACCTGCTAGGCTTCTTGGGTGTGTATGGGAAGACAAAAGATACACCTAAGGCACGGGAGGACCTGCAACGTTTGCACAAAAAAGACGGCATGCCTCCGAAGCAGTATAAAGGTCCTGCCAGCTACGCTCTTACGAAAGAAGAGAAAGAAATCTTCTTTGAATGCCTGCTCAGTATGAAGGTCACGACTGGCTTCTCGTCGAATATAAAGGGAATAATAAATATGCCAGAGAAAAAGTTTCAGAACCTAAAGTCTCATGACTGCCACGTGATTATGACGCAACTTCTTCCGGTTGCATTGAGGGGGCTTCTACCGGAAAACGTCCGATTAGCCATTGTGAAGCTATGTGCATTCCTCAATGCAATCTCTCAGAAGGTGATCGATCCAGAAATCGTACCAAGGCTAAGGAGTGATGTGGCGCAATGTCTTGTCAGTTTTGAGCTGGTGTTCCCACCATCCTTCTTCAATATCATGACGCACATCCTAGTTCATCTAGTCGACGAGATTGTCATCCTAGGGCCCGTATTTCTACACAATATGTTCCCCTTTGAGAGGTTCATGGCAGTCCTAAAGAAATATGTCTGTAACCGCGCTAGGCCAGAAGGAAGCATCTCCATGGGCCATCAAACAGAGGATGTTATCGGGTTTTGTGTTGACTTCATTCCTGGCCTTAAGAAGATAGGTGTCCCTAAATCGTGGTATGAGGGGAGACTAACTGGAAAAGGCACTCTTGGAAGTGACTCAATAATATGCAAGGACGGATATTCTTGGTCTCAAGCACACTACACAGTTCTACAGAACTCTACCTTGGTGACCCCATATGTCGATGAACACAAGAACAGTCTGCGCTCCAAACACCCGGACTAGATTACATGTGCGACGACTGGATTACATGTGAACACATCAGGACTTTCAGCAGTTGGTTGGAAACACGTCTCAGAGGCGACAACACTGTTTGTGATGAGTTGTACTTGTTGTCTAGGGGACCATCTTTGACTGTATTGACTTACAAAGGATACGAGATAAATGGGAATACATTTTACACGATCGCCCAAGATCAAAAGAGCACCAACCAAAACAGCGGTGTCCGCTTTGATGCAGCAACCGAGAGCGGAAAGGACACATATTATGGTTACATAGTGGACATATGGGAACTTGACTATGGACCTGATTTTAAGGTCCCTTTGTTTAAGTGCAAATGGGTCAATCTGTTAGGCGGCGGGGTACAGGTAGACCCATAGTACGGAATGACAACAGTGGATCTGAAAAATCTTGGATACACTGACGAACCATTCGTCCTAGCCAATGATGTGGCACAGGTTATCTATGTGAAGGACATGTCTACCAAACCGAGAAAAAGAAAAGATAAGGAAGCGAATACATCATACGATGAGCCAAAGCGCCACATAGTTCTTTCAGGAAAAAGGGACATCCTGGGAGTGGACGGCAAGACAGACATGTCTGAAGATTATGAAAAGTTTCATGAAATTCCTCCCTTCAATGTCAAGGCTGACCCAAGCATCCTGATAAACGATGAAGATTATCCATGGTTACGGCGGAATAAGCAAATGACACAAGCGAAGAAAAAGTGAAGACTTTCTCCCGCAACTATTATGATGATACCATGCCAACTTTGTAACACACGAGTATGCTATGCCAACTTTTTCAGAGTTCATTTGAAAACTATGAATTCAGGTCGAATTTTCTCTATAGGTGCATCTATGTTCATTTTTTAGTAAAGTTAATCACAAACTTGTGATTCACACAAATTTCAAAGAATTCAAATTTTAACTATTCAAATTTGAAAACTAATGGCACTAACAAAAAGTTTATAATTTTTCTAAAACTAATGGCACTAACAGAAGTTTATAATTTTCGGAGTTCATTTGGAATTCGTTTGAAATGCTTTTCAATTTCAGGGTCTTATAGCTCAAAAAATCAGTAAATGCATGAAAAATAACAAATGAAGTCAGAAAGGGTTGAAAATTGATGATGTGGCTTTGAATGGTGCATTTTGAACACAGAAAAAAATATGAAGTTCAAATAAGTTCAAGAAAATGAAATCCCTTTGTAACAGATGATCTTTCGTCCGAAACCCTGATACTTCGAAAGAGATTGTCCGTTTTGTACACGAAGTGCATCCAGTTTTTCCCGTAATCATCTCAACTTTGTTGCACATGCTATGTGGGTGAAATGATGATACCATGCCAACTTTCAACCTTTTCGGAGTTCATTTGAAATGCTTTTCAATTTCAGGGTCTTATAGCTCAAAAAAGCAAAAGGAATCAACTAAAAAGTTTTTATAAACCTCTAGTATTTTTGAAACTAAACTTATATAAAATTTATGCAACTTAAATTCAGAAAGTATTTTTTGTTCAACACATTAATAGCAAAAAGAATTTAATAGAAAAAAATAACAACATTTGTTTTTGATTAAAACAGATATTAAAAATAACCTAAAATTACCAAATAGAGTATAATGGTAAAACACTGTAATATTAAGTAGCAGGAAAAAGAATCACTCAAAAATCTAACTTCATAGTAAAGTTATTCATAAACTAGTGATTCACATACATTTTAAAACTATAAGTATTTAGTACAAATAAAAAATAAAAAGCAAAAATGAAAACAAAAGAAGAAAACAAAAAAAATTCAAATTTTAAAACTAATGGCACTAACAGAAAGTTTATAATTTTTGTGACCTAAAAGAAAAAAGAAATCACTAAAAACTATAAGTACTTAGTACAAATAAAAAAATAAAAAGCAAAAAAGAAAACAAAAGAAGAAAACAAAAAAATTTCAAATTTTAAAACTAATGGCACTAACAGAAAGTTTATAATTTTTGTGACCTGAAAGCAAAAAGAAATCACTAAAAAACTATAAGTATTTAGTACAAATAAAAAAAGAAAAAGCAAAAAAGAAAACAAAAGAAGAAAACAAAAAAAAAATCAAATTTTAAAACTAATGGCACTAACAGAAAGTTTATAATTTTTGTGACCTAAAAGCAAAAAGAAATCACTAAAAAACTATAAGTATTTAGTTGTGGGACCTAAAAGCAAGAAGAAAACAAAAAAATCAAATTTTAAAACAAAGAAATCACTTGTGGGACGTGGATGTAGTGTCCGACACCGACGGCCACATGTATCTCACACCCACGATACTTGCTATTTAGGGTTTCCTCTACCGCTCGGTGACCCTCGACGACCCTCGTTCCCGATAAAAAAAAGAGGAAGAAGAAGAAAAAAAGAGGAGAAGAAAGAATAGAGGAGTTCTTACTCCTCTATTCTTTCTTCTCCTCTTTTTTTTCTTCCTCTTATTTTTTTATCCTTGAAGCGTTGTCGAGGCCACCCTAAACCCTAGAGAAGCAGCGTCGAGGCCACCCCAAACCCTAGAGAAGTAGCGTCGAGGCCACTAATTAATATTAGTTCTACGTTTGCCACTAATATATCCATCTGTCATGTTTGAATAATAATTGCCATGTTGTCAATATTTGTAGAAACTATGGACACCGCCCGAGACGAAGTACAAGAAGAGTTGTTGGGGGACATAATCGCACGAGGAAGTGATGCCGTCTGCTCGTTGTTTCTCAACAACACCGATGGTCTGGAAGCAGCTGGCTATGATTATGATGGCTCCGGTGACCTAATGCCGGTGCAAGAAGGAGACCGTGAGGACGGCTCCGGTGACCCAATGCCGGTGCAAGAAGGAGACTGTGATGACGTCTCCGGTGACCGAACCGAGTCCGGCCAGGTATATATATTAGTTAAGCTTCTGCTGACTAGCTAATTGATGCATTCATTGTTTTGGTATGTACACATATTAATTAAGTCTTTGTTCTTTTTTCTAGCCCTCCGGATCGAGCACAACGTCGGTAAAGAGACGATGCCCGAAGAAAAAGTTGAGCTCGGATGAAAAGTTTGAGATCATAGCAATCGCGCCTGACGGCCAACCGATTGAACCCCTCTGGACAAAGAGCGCATTTGTTGCTTAGTGCGGGGTTTTGGTTAGGGACAAGATCCCGATCAGCATCCAGCAATGGTTAAAGCCGGCTACAGAAGACCCTGAGGTGTCTTATGTCAATGATATGCAGAAAAATGATCTTTGGACTGAGTTGAAGTCAAATTTCACCCTACCGCCAGAGGATGATCCGGAGAAGCCAGTTAAAGAGCAATTAATCAAGTCTTTTGCTCTTAAGAGGATGGCAGAACTATTCAGGAGGTGGAAGAAAGAGCTGAATAAGTTTGTCGAAAATAAAGAGACACCAGAATTCAAGGGCAGATATGAGAAGATCAGAGATCACTGGCCCGCATTTGTGGCCCACAAGACATCGGAAAAGAGTAAGAAGATGTCGGCGACAAACAAGCAAAATGCTGCGAAGAAGAAGCATCACCATCGCACGGGGTCAGGTGGCTACCTCGTAGCCCGGCCTAAGTGGGCCAAGACTGAGAATGATCTGGTTGATAAAGGGATCGAACCAGAGACAATTAACTAGCCAGACCATTGCCGAACTTGGTTCTTCGGGGCTGGCGGAACCTTGGACCCTGTATCAGGGAAGTGCATTTGGACGAATCATCAAATGGACATACCAGTCAAGAAGCTTCAGCAGTATATTGAAGCAGCGTAGCAAGGGACGTTCTTTCCAGACAGAGAGAACGACGAGCTCACAATGGCCCTCGGGAATCCTGAGCACCCTGGACGGACACGAGGCACGCCAGGCTCCATTCCGTGGAAGGTTGGGTTTCCGGATGCAGGCGGTCACAAATGCCACGAGAGGAGGAAAAAAGTGCAGCAGACCCAAATGCAGGCGCTGCAAGCAATGGGTACAAGCGATAGAGGAACGAGAAGCAAATCGCAGCAAACGAACTGCCGAAGCTTCCCTCGAAGCTACCCCGCCATCTCAGCGGAGAAGCAGCGTGGCTTCCACCGAGCTGCTTCAGCCGGAGCATGCCTTGACGGCTCCTGCCAGCTAACCCGTGGATGCTATCACGGAGTCTCAAAATTGCCACCTTATGACGCAATGGATGAATTTGAAGGTCAAGGCGGCTGTTGGCTCTGTTTATCCTACTGAACCCGGCGCAACTTTTCACTGTCGGCCGATTCCAGAAGGATATGCTAGGGTGATGGTGGATGAAATAACGAAGGGATTTGAGGACCTCCAGCTTGACCACCCTACCGGTGAAGGGGAGACTAGGCTGGGTTCTGCTCAGAAGACTCCATGCCTATGGCGGAAGGAGCTCATCAACTTTCCGAACTGGACACCTCCGCCTCCTCCTCCTCCTCCTCCGGCAAGTCAGGACACTCCGCCTCCTCCTCCAGCGAGTGACGATCAGGGCACTCGGCCGGCTCCTTCTCCGGCGTGTGGCGGCACTCCGCCTCCTTCTCCGCCTGCGCCGGCGCGCCCGAGCAGCCAGCCTCCTCCTTCTCCGCCTCGTCAGCAAGGACGGAAGAGACCTGCCGCCGCTCCGGCTGCTCCGGTGCGTCGCAGTCCTTCTCCTCCGCCTCGTAAGCAAGTAAAGAAGACAACCGCTCTGTCTGCTCTGCCGGCGTCTAGCAGTACAGCCAGAGGCGGGAGGACATACAGATTCGGTCCTTCTCTGAAGACTCCAGAGAAGTTACCATACGAGAGGACCCCGGAGGAGAATGCCGAGATCGCGCGAGAAGAAGTGAGGAACTTCTTTTAAGGGGTGAAAGCAAAGAAACATCCACCTCCGGAGGAGAAGGTAGATCCGGTGAAAGTGAAGCGCACTCTGGCTGCCCTGACAAAACCACCCAAGTCTCCGCCGAAAGGAAACTATGAGCGCATTATTGGAAAGGAATTTGTCGAAGCGGAGCGGTCGGGAAGTATTGTCAGTGATCAAAGGCTGAAAGAACGACAACCTGGGAAACAAATTGCACAGCTCAGCGAACAAGCGAAGCAATCGTGCCCCCCGCTCAAGGTGCCTAGCGACATCGTCGCTAATGATCCGAGGATGGTGCCCGGTTATAGCAATCTTGGAGATTACCTGCCCGACAATGTACATTATGATTTCATGGAGGTGCAGATACAAAGATACGAGTACGGGAAGCCTCTCGTCAAAGATGAAAGATCTCTATCAACGATGATGCGAAGATTGCATGATTGGTACTTGAAAATCTGCAGAGAGTCTGGGGGGAGGAGTACTTTGTATGTGAGAGTTAAAAAGGAGCATGACCTCGTTGGAATTAATCTGTTGCCTGTTCCATTTGAGGAGTTCTTTTAGTTTTTCAATCAATTGGCCCTCGATAAAGCAACGGTCACCTGCTACTGTCTGTAAGTAGTACTACTTCTGTCATTAAGTCTCTCTATATAGCTCAACTCTTTCATTGCATGTATTTATAATTATCCTCACTATATTATGCAGATTAAAGATCGCCGAATTGAAGAAAAGACAAGTCGGTGATATTGGGTTCATTAACACATATCTCATAGATGAAACTGAGGTTAAATTTCATCCCGCAGATACCGGGGCCAACTTGCTACGATCATTGATAATAAATGAAAACAAAGATATAATACTCTTTCCTTACAACTTCAAGTGAGTGTTACTGTCTTGTGCGTATTCGGTTTCCCTTATATATTAGTCAAGGTTATAGTAATGTAATTGATGAGTTATGCATGTGTGTGCAGTTTCCACTATATTCTCCTAGAGATTAAGCTTGAGCAGGGACTAGTAACCGTCTTAGACTCAAGACGAAAAGATCCCCAGGACTATGCGGACATGACTCAAATGCTCGAGAAGTAATTTAAATCGATCATTATCCACCACATCAGCAACTTTGTTCATTTCCTGATATATCAAGTAATTGTTTTCTTTGTCTGGCAGGGTTTGGAAAAAGTTCACCAAAAAAGCTCCGGGACTCCCGAAGAAGCTGCAATTTAGACACCCAAAAGTACGTACTATAGTAGCATGTTCCGCGCATCTCCTATTGATTCAAGCGTTAGTTTCATCAATACCATTTGGCATTCTTGCTTATCAGTTTGATTGACCTCTATTTCTTGTAAAGTGGTTGTGGCAGGAACAAGGGAATAATTTCTGTGGATACTACATTTGCGAGTCCATTCGCCACACGACCTGTGAGCGGGTCTACACTGACGAACAATATGAAGTGCGTAAATAACAACATTCACAATTTTATTTTATTACCATCATTTGTGTTGACTTTCATTCATATATATATATGTATTGACCCCCTTCTTCAAATTAGATGTTTCGGAAGCGGGATGAACTCCTAGCACCAGCTCGCATGCGAGCAATTCAAGAGGAATTGGCGGCATTCTTTCTTGACCACGTGATCACTGAAGACGGAGAATACTATGTGGACCATGAGTCCGTATGTTAGGAGATTATATTTGTAAGAGATAATTATTGTATATATGTAGCCGGTAGTGTCGGATAGATATACGAGAACTTCTTGTTCGACCAATCTCTCGGAGAAGGAGAGGTGGTCGATATCACTTCTCTCTGTATGCATATATGTTCATGACGATCTTCTGTTTCCTTCGTTTGCTTACTAGCTAGCTAGCGTGTCTAGTCCTCTCTATACGTATGTATAGTACGTAGCGTCGACCAAGCACGGACATAAGAGAGGACACTTCTCTCTATTAATTATAGCTAGCTAACACAATATATGAAAAACCTAAATTAACCCCCCAAAACCCCCAACCCCCCCTTTCAAAAAAACAAAAACCCCAGCCACAGAAATGCTGACGCGTGGATGCCTATTGGTCCCGGTTGGTGCCACCAAGCGGGACCAAAGGCCCTCCTGCCTGGGCTCTGCGCACAGGCCACGTGGAGGCCCATCTGTCCCGGTTCTGGATTGAACCGGGACTAAAGGGACAGGGCATTAGTACCGACCCTTTAGTCCCGGTTCAGGAACCGGGACAAAAGGCCCTTACGAACCGGGACAACAGGACCTTTTTCTACTAGTGTAAAGCTTGGTTTTCGTCTTTGCCTAAAAATAGTATTGATTCATGGAACAAGTGCAAAGATGCTTTTATCTCTAAGTATTTTCCTCCCGCTAAGATCATCTCTCTTAGAAACGATATTATGAACTTTAAACAACTTGATCATGAACATGTTGCGCAAGCTTGGGAGAGAATGAAATTAATGATACGTAATTGCCCTACTCATGGTTTGAATTTGTGGATGATCATACAATTTTTTTATGCCGGATTGAATTTTGCTTCTAGAAATCTTTTAGATTCGGCTGCGGGAGGCACTTTTATGGAAATCACTTTAGGAGATGCTACTAAACTCCTAGATAATATTATGGTTAATTATTCTCAATGGCATACTGAAAGATTTTCTAATAAAAAAGTGCATGCGATAGAAGAAATTAATGTGTTGAGTGGAAAGATGGATGAACTTATGAAATTATTTGCTACTAAGAGTGTTTCTTCTGATCCTAATGATATGCCTTTGTCTACTTTGATTGAGAATAACAATGAATCTATGGATGTGAATTTTGTTGGTAGGAATAATTTTGGTAACAACGCTTATAGAGGGAATTTTAATCCTAGGCCATATCCTAGTAATCCTTCTAATAATTATGGTAATTCCTACAACAACTCTTATGGAAATTACAATAAGATGCCCTCTGAATTTGAGAATAGTGTTAAAGAGTTTATGAATTCACAAAAGAATTTTAATGCTTTGCTTGAGGAGAAATTGCTTAAAGTTGATGATTTGGCTAGAAACGTTGATAGAATTTCTCTTGAGGTTGATTCTTTAAAGCTTAGATCTATTCCTCCTAAGCATGATATCAATGAGTCTCTCAAAGCCATGAGAATTTCCATTGATGAGTGCAAGGAAAGAAACGCTAGGACGCGTGCTTCCAAAGACGCCTTTATTAAAGCGTGTTCTTCCAATACCTATGAAAATCAAGATGAAGATCTAAAAGTTATTGATGTGTCTCCTATTAAATCTTTATTTTGCAATAGGAATCTTGATGAAACTGAATATGATCTTCCATTACCTAGAAGGCGTTCTAAAAATTCGGAGTATTTAGATCTTAATGAAGAAATTGATGAAAGTGGGATTGAAAGAAATAAAAATCTAGATGTTGCTAAACCCACTATATTGGATTTCAAGGAATTTAATTATGAAAGTTGCTATTTAATTGATTGTATTCCCTTGTTGCAATCCGTGCTAAATTCTCCACATGCTTATAGTCAAAATAAAGCCTTCACCGAACATATTGTTGATGCCTTGATGCAATCTTATGAAGAAAAACTTGAGTTGAAAGTTTATATCCCTAGAAAACTCTATGATGAGTGGGATCCAACTATTAAAATTAAAATTAAAGATCATGAGTTTTATGCTTTGTGTGATTTGGGTGCTAGTGTCTCTACTATTCCCAAGACTTTATGTGATTTGCTAGATTTCCGTAATTTTGATGATTGCTCTCTAAACTTGCATCTTGCGGACCGCACGCGGCCACCACGGCCACGGCCACGGCTACCATGACCACCACGGCCACGGCCACGCCCGCTCGACCGCGCATGCACGTGCGCCTCCCCTCGGCACCCCTGCTCCGCGCCACCGCTCGCGCCCGCAGCCTTCCTCTCGCGCGCGCCCCACACCCCGCTCGCGCGCCCACGCCCGCGGCCACGACGCCCGACCATGCCTCTCGCGACCCATGGGCACGCCCCCGGCGCCGCCTGCGCTGCCCACTGCTGCTGCTGCCCAAGGTCGCGGGCACCTCCGTGCGTGCCCGCCGGAGCCCCCGCCTCACTGGCCCCCGGCCACGCACCCCGCTGCATCCCCGTGCTCGTGCTCGCCGTGTCGCGCCGCGCCTCTGCTCCCCTCGCCCGCGCACCCACACGTGCTCCCACACAGTTGTGCGTCGTGCCGCATCTCGCCGGCGACGACCGCCCCTTCCTCCACCGTGGGCCGCCCTGCTGCTCCGCCCGTCGCTAGCCGCCGCTCCAGGCGTGCCCCGCCTCCGCCCATGCCGCCCGGCCTCGTGGCCTTGATACGTCTCCATCGTATCTACTTTTCCAAACACTTTTGCCCTTGTTTTGGACTCTAACTTGCATGATTTGAATTGAACTAACCCGAACTAACGCTATTTTCAGCAGAATTGCCATGGTGTTATTTTTGTGCAGAAATAAAAGTTCTCAGAATGACCTGAAAATCAACAGAGATTATGTTTGGAATTAATAAAAAATATTGGCAAAAGAATCAAGGCCAGGGGGCCCACACCCTGTCCACGAGGGTGGGGGGCGCGCCCCCCTGCCTCGTGGGCCCCCTGGTGCTCCACCGACCTTAACTCCAACTCTATATATTTGTGTTCGGGGAGAAAAAAAATTAGAGAGCAGGATTCATCGCGTTTTACTATACGGAGCCACCGCCAAGCCCTAAACTCTTTCAGGAGGGCTGGTCTGGAGTCCGTTCGGGGCTCCGGAGAGGGGAATCCATCGCCATCGTCATCATCAACCTTCCTCCATCACTAATTCCATGATGCTCACCGCCGTGCGTGAGTAATTCCATCATAGGCTTGCTGGACGGTGATGGGTTGGAAGAGATTTATCATGTAATCGAGTTAGTTTTGTTAGGGTTTGATCCCTAGTATCCACTATGTTCTGAGACTAATGTTGCTATGACTTTTCTATGCTTAATGCTTGTCACTAGGGCCCGAGTGCCATGATTTCAGATCTGAACATATTATGTTTTCATGAATATATGTGAGTTCTTGTTCCTATCTTGCAAGTCTATAGTCACCAACTATGTGTTATAATCCGGCAACCTCGAAGTGACAATAATCGGGACCACTCCCGGTGATGACCGTAGTTTGAGGAGTTCATGTATTCACTATGTGTTAATGCTTTGGTCCGGTACTCTATTAAAAGGAGGCCTTAATATCCCTTAGTTTCCAATAGGACCCCACTGCCACAGGAGGGTAGGACAAAAGATGTCATGCAGGTTCTTTTCCATAAGCATGTATGGCTATATTCGGCATACATGCCTACATTGCATTGATGAATTGGAGCTACTTCTATGTCACCCTATGTTATAACTGTTGCATGAATAATCGCATCCGCCATAATTCTCCATCATCGATCCATTGCCTACGAGCTTTCCATATATTCTTCTTCGCTTATTTACTTTTCCGTTGCTATTGTTACAATCACTACAAAACCCAAAAATATTACTTTTGCTACCGTTACTACTACTATCATATTACTTTGCTACTAAACACTTTGCTGCAGATATTAAGTTTCCAGGTGTGGTTGAATTGACAACTCAGCTGCTAATACTTGAGAAAATACTTTGGCTCCCCTTGTGTCGAATCAATAAATTTGGGTTGAATACTCTACCCTTGAAAACTGTTGCGATCCCCTATACTTGTGGGTTATCAAGACCAGTTTTTGGCACCGTTGCCGGGGAGCATAGCTCTATTCTTTGAGTGACTTGGGATTTATATCTGCTAGTCACTATGAGGAACTTGAAATACGAAAGAACTAAGATTTTCCCCTCAACTATGAGGGGAGGTAAGGAACTGCCATCTAGCTCTGCACTTGATTCACCTTATGTTTTGAGTAAGCTTGTGACACCTAAACCTGCTTATGCTATTAATTCTGATATGTCGCATGTTATTGATGATGCCACTTCTGCTATGCATGATACTTATGATGAAAATACTTCTATGCTTGATACTACTGTGCCACTTGGTGAATTTCTTGATGAACAACTTGCTAGTGCTAGAGAGAATGAAATTATTGAAACTGATAATATTGATGAAAGTGATGATGAAGATTCTCCCCCTAGATATGAATTGCCTGTTGTGCCTGAGGGTTATGTTATGGATGAAGAAACTGCTAGAGACTTTCTTGCCTGCAATGATAGAAGTGATCTTAAGAAACTATTAGCTAAGCTGAAAGAAAAATCTCTGAATGCTAGAATGAAATATGATCCTGCTTATGCTACTTCACCTATCTTTATTATTGATAAGGATTATGATTTCTCGGTTGATCCTGATATAATTACTTTGGTTGAATCTAATCCTTTCTATGGCTATGAATGTGAAACTGTTGTGGCGCATCTTACTAGATTAAATGATATAGCTACCCAGTTCACTAATGATGAGAAAACTCGCTACTATTATATCCTTAAATTATTTCCGTTCTCATTAAAGGGTGATGCTAAGATATGGTTTAATTCTCTTGATCCTGGTTGTGTGCGTAGTCCCCAGGATATGGTTTACTACCTCTCTGCTAAATATTTCCCCACTCATAAGAAACAAGTTGCTTTAAGGGAAATATATAATTTTGTGCAAATTTAAGAAGAGAGTCTCCTATAAGCTTGGGGGAGGCTTCTCCAATTACTTAATGCTTTGCCTGATCATCCTCTTAAGAAAAATGAAATACTGGATATCTTTTATAATGGACTAACCGATACTTCCAGAGATTACCTGGATAGTTGTGCTGGTTGTGTTTTTAGTGAAAGAACTGTTGATCAAGCTGAATTGCTATTGAATAATATGATGACTAATGAAAATAATTGGACACTTCCTGAAACAACTCCTAAGCCAACTCCGAAGAAAAGGGGTATTCTATTTCTCAGTCCTGAAGATATGCAAGAGGGAAAGAAATCTATGAAAGAAAAAGGTATAAAAGCTGAAGATGTTAAGAATTTACCTCCTGTGGAAGAAATACATGGTCTTAATTCATCACCTATTGAAGAAACACACGGTCTTGATAACCCGACACAGGTAGTAAAGGTAAATTATCTCCATAGATTTGATGAAGGTGATATTCCTCGTAATAAGTCTACTAGCCAATGCTTAGATGAGTTTGATAATTTTATTGTTAAACAAGAAAACTTCAATGCTTATGTTGGTAGACAATTGAAACATAATGCTTATATGATTGAACACTTGAATGATTATATGGCTAGTGTTAAAGGTGAACTTAAACTTATTAGTAAACATGTTTCTATGGTTACCACTCAAGTAGAACAAGTGCTTAAAGCTCAGAATGATTTGCTCAATGAATTAAATAATAAGAAAAATGATAATGTTGTTAGAGTTATCACTAGAGGTGGTAAAATGACTCAGGAACCTTTGTATCCCGAGGGCCATCCTAAGAGAATTGAGAAAGATTCTCAGAGAAATAACGTTGATGCACCTAGTCCTTCTAAGAGGAAGAAAAATAAAAATGATAGGACTTTGCATGCTTCTAGTGAACCTGTTGTAGACACACCTGAGAATCCTAATAATATTTCCATATCTGATGCTGAAACACAATCTGGTAATGAACATCAACCTAGTGATAATGTTAATGAGGATGTTCACGTTGATGCTCAACCTAGCAATAATAATGATGTAGAAATTAAACCTGTTGTTGATCTTGATAACCCACAATCAAAGTATCAACGTTATGATAAGAGAGACTTTGTTGCTAGGAAGCACGGTAAAGAAAGAGAACCATGGGTTCAGAAACCCATGCCTTTTCCTCCTAAACCATCCAAGAAAAAGGATGATGAGGATTTTGAGCGCTTTTCTGAAATGATTAGACCTATGTTTTTGCGTATGTGTTTGACCGATATGCTTAAAATGAATCCTTATGCTAAGTATATGAAGGATATTGTTACAAATAAGAGAAAGCTACCGCAAGATGAAATTTCCACCATGCTTGCTAATTATACTTTTAAGGGTGGAATACCAAAGAAACTTGGAGATCCAGGAGTACCAACTATACCATGCTCCATTAAAAGAAACTATGTTAAAACTGCTTTATGTGATCTTGGAGCCGGTGTTAGTGTTATGCCTCTCTCTTTATACCGTAGACTTGATTTGAATAAGTTGACGCCTACTGAAATATCTTTGCAAATGGCTGACAAATCAACTTCTATACATGTCGGTATTTGTTAGGATGTGCCTGTTGTGGTTGCAAACGTTACTATTTTAACGAACTTTGTTATTCTTGATATTCCCAAGGACGATAGTATGTCTATTATTCTTGGAAGACCCTTTTTGAATACTGCAGGGGCTGTTATTGATTGCACCAAAGGCAATGTCACTTTTCATGTGAATGGTAATGAGCATACGGTACACTTTCCGAGGAAACAACCTCAAGTCCACAGTATCAATTCTATTGGAAAAATTTCTACAATCACTATTGGAGGTTTTGAATTCCCTCTTCCTACTGTCAAGAAGAAATATGATATTCTTATTGTTGGGGACATGCATATCCCCGTTGAGGTAACATAGTGTTATTCGAAATTTCTCCGGTTCCATGTTATTCAGAATGAGTTTTTTAACAAGACTTGATCAACCTTGTTAGTGGATTCCTTTTGAAGAACATGAGATGGGTGAATTTAGAAAACACAACTCTCTGTACCCTCCTTTTACTTTATGTTATTTATATTAAATAAAGCAAAAATAGTAATTTGTGTAAGTTCTCTGAATTATCCGTGCAATAAAAAATACCTCGAAAATAAAAGTTCTCCAAATGCCCTGAAAATTTAATATGATTTTTTCTGGAATATTTGAGAATATCTGGCACTGAGAACACATCAGGGGGAGCCAGCACCTGGCCACGAGGGTCCAAGGCGCGCCCCCTGCCTCGTGGGCCCCTGGTGGCCCCCTCCACTTATTCTAGCCACCACACACTCCTTCTTCCTCCCAAAAAAATCACCAACCAGCTCAAGCACGAGTTCTAGCTCATCTTGCTGCCATTTTCGATCTCCTAGCTCAAAGCTCCATTCACAAAGCTGCTTTGGGGGATTGTTCTTCGGTATGTGACTCCTCCAATGGTCCAATTAGTTTTTGTTCTAGTGATTTCTTCATTGGAATTTTTGCTGCCTAGGTGACCCTGTTCTTGAGCTTGCATGTCAAATTTATATGGTCCCAAGTAGTTCTAATGCATGATATACTTTCTAGGCACTTGTGGGAGTAGTTGCTATCAATTTTGTTGAGTTTGGTTCACTTTTATTTTGAAGTTACTAAAAATTTCAGAAATTTTTCAGAGGAGGAAATATGTTTAGGAAAATGTACCAAGGTGGTTCTTCAAGGAAGCAAGGACCCAGGCCCGCAATGCGTGAGCCGGACGATGAACCACCGAGGGATGCTCAAGTGCGGCCTTGTGAATGGCTGTCAGAAGATTTCATGGTCCAAGAAGGAATCAAGGAGGAATTTGACGCATATGTGCGTAACGCCGATCTTGAGAGCTTCATGGCAGATAAGTGCCGTCAGTACCACTACCTCACTGATTCCTTTGTGAGAAGGTTTGAATTTTCATCATCACGCAATTCTCAAACTGTCATGTTTGATCTTTATGATAAATCTTATACCATGGACTTAGAAGATTTTAACACTGCTTGTAAACTCCCACGGTGGGTTAATGTTAGTGAACCTCGCAAATCTGAATATAGAGACTTTCTTGCTAGTATAACTATGGGGGAATCTAGGGAAATCACACAAGCTACCATAGGGAACATTCATTTTCCCGCTATACATTATTTTGCTCTCTTTATAGGTAGATGCATAAATAGTAAGGATGAGGCATGTCCCATGTGTGTGCCAGATCTTAGTGTTCTCAAGAGTGCTGTATTAGGAGATAGACAATATAACTTGGCGGCCATTGTTGCACGCTGGTTGCATAATAACAAAATTAATGGAGATTTCTTTGGTGGAATTTACGCAACCCATTTAGCTGATTTTCTTGAGATACCCATACATGGAGATGATATTGAGTTGCCTCATGCTTATTTAGATTATAATGCCATGGTTCATCATCAGTTTGTTGAGAGGAACAATCAGTTCCTCCAGTACCGACTAATCTTTTACAGACGACGCACCTATCACGTCGCTCTCCCTGCTCCTTCCTTCTTTGACTTTCAGGAAAAAGGAAGATATGTTATAACTAGGGAGGAGGCGGCCGAGTATGAGAGGAGGACGGAGGCAGCTCGCCTCCAAGCTGCAGCTCGTCAGGCAATAGCTGATGCATCTCAGTACGACCCCAACTTCAACTTCGGATATCCACCAGGCCATCCATGGGCATAGACCATCTTAGGCTAAAAGCCTAAGCTTGGGGGAGTATGTATTTCTCACCGACATTACATTCATGTTCACACACTCATGCTAGTTGTCGGTGCTCATACTTTTTCATTGTATCATCCATGATAGTTTATTTCCTTTTAGCTTTCTTCTTGTGTGCCTTAATAAACCTTAAGAAAAACCAAAAAAATTAGTTGTAGCTTTTAGTTAGTTTACTTTCCATGCCCGTAGTAGTAATTAAAAAGAAAACCCAAAAATATTTCTCGTTATTCTATTGCTTGTTGGGAGCTTTCCCGTGTAAATAGTTTTGTTTATTTTCTTTGGGGGTCGAGAGGAGAAGACCATAATGAAAATGTTGAGTGTCTCTCATATGCATTATTTTTGACCTAACAAAGAGCCCATATTACCTTGTCTTCTCTCTTGAATTGAATGCTTGCAGATTCTAGCTTAGTCCAATGCACGTGCACTATTATTATTATCCACACTATTCGGTCGTGCAAGCGAAAGGCAATAATGATGATATATGATGAACCGATTGAGATGAGAGAAGCTGGTATGAACTCGACCTCTCTTGTTTTTGTAAATATGATTAGTTCATCATTTCTGATTTAGCCTATTATGAAAGAAACATATTTGCAATGACAATTAGAGATTGTAGTTGTTTATGCCATGCTTAATTAGCTAGGAGTTTATAATGGTTTACCTTGCGTACCAACATGCTATTAAAATGGTTGTGATGTGGTATGATAGGGTGGTATCGTCCTTTGAACGATTCGAGTGGCTTGACTTGGCACATGTTCACACATGTAGTTGGAACAAAATCAACATAGCCTCTACAATATTTATGTTCATGGTGAATTATATCCTACTCATGCTTGCATTCGGTGTTGATTAATTTTAATGCATGTTCATGACTGTTGTCGCTCTCTAGCTGGTCGCTTCCCACTCTTTTTCTAGTCTTCACTTGTACTAAGCGGGAATACTGCTTGTGCATCCAACTCCATAAACCCCAAAGTTGTTCCATATGAGTCCACCATACCTACCTATATACGGTATCTACCTACCGTTCCAAGTAAATTTGTATGTGCCAAACTCTAAACCTTCAAATAAACATTCTGTTTGGTATGCTCGAATAGCTCATGTACCAACTAGGGCTGTCTGTATCCTCCATGCTAGGCGGGTTATTCTCAAGAGGAGTGGACTCCGCTCCTCACTCACGAGAAAATAGCTGGTCACCGGGATGCCCAGTCCCATGCTTTAAGCAAATCAAATCAAAATAATTGCAAACAAAACTCCCCCAAGATTGTTGTTAGTTGGAGGCACCCGTTGTTCGGGCGAGCCATGGATTGATGCTTGTTGGTGGTGGGGGAGTATACACTTTACCATTCTGCTTGGGAACCGCCTATAATGTGTGTAGCATGGAAGATATGGAGATCTCTCGATTGTTATGTTGACAATGAAAGTATACGGCTCAAACTATTATTCATATCTATTTCAAAACCGAGCTCTAGCACCTCTACAAATCCCCGCTTCCTTCTGCGAAGGGACTATCCATTTACTTTTATGTTGAGTCATCATCCTCTTATTAAAAAGCACCAGTTAGAGAGCATCGCTGTCATTTGCATCCATTACTGTTAGTTTACATTGAGTATTACTTGACTGGATCTCTTTTACCATTAATTACAATGTCTAGTCAGTCCTTGATCTTTAAAGGTGCTCTGCATTTATGTTTTGCGGTCTCAGAAAGGGCTAGCGAGATACCATCTTGTTATATCATATTATGATTGTTTTGAGAAAGTGTTGTCATCCGAGATTTATTATTATTGCTCGCTAGTTGATTATGCCATTGATATGAGTAAACATGAGACCTAAATATTATTGTGAATATGGTTAGTTCATAATCTTTGCTGAAAACATGAATGCTGGCTTTACATATTTACAACAACAAGAGCAAACAGAGTTTGTAAAAGTTATTCTTTATCACTTTCAGTTTATCAACTAAATTGCTTGAGGACAAGCAAAGGTTTAAGCTTGGGGGAGTTGATACGTCTCCGTCGTATCTACTTTTCCAAACACTTTTGCCCTTGTTTTGGACTCTAACTTGCATGATTTGAATGGAACTAACCCGGACTAACGCTATTTTCAGCAGAATTACCATGGTGTTATTTTTGTGCAGAAATAAAAGTTCTCGGAATGACCTAAAAATAAACGGAGATTATTATTGGAATTGATAAAAAATACTGGCGAAAGAATCAAGGCCAGGGGGCCCACACCCTGTCCACAAGGGTGGGGGGCGCGCCTACCCCCCTGGGCGCGCCCCCTGCCTCGTGGGCCCCCTGGTGCTCCACCAACCTCAACTCCAACTCTATATATTCGTGTTCGGGGAGAAAAAATTAGAGAGAAGGATTCATCGCGTTTTGCGATACAGAGCCGCCATGAAGCTCTAAACTCTCTCGGGAGGGCTGATCTGGAGTCCGTTCGGGGCTCCGGAGAGGGGAATCTATCGCCATCATCATCATCAACCTTCCTCCATCACCAATTCCATGATGCTCACCGCCGTGCGTGAATAATTCCATCGTAGGCTTGCTGGACGGTTATGGGTTGGATGAGATTTATCATGTAATCGAGTTAGTTTTGTTAGGGTTTGATCCCTAGTATCCACTATGTTTTGGGATTGATGTTGCTATGACTTTGCTATGCTTAATGCTTGTCACTAGGGCCTGAGTGCCACAATTTCAGATTTGAACCTATTATGTTTTCATGAATATATGTGAGTTCTTGATCCTATCTTGCAAGCCTATAGTCACCTACTATGTGTTATGATCCGGCAACCCCGAAGTGACAATAATCGGGACCACTCCCGGTGATGACCGTAGTTTGTGGAGTTCATGTATTCACTATGTGTTAATGCTTTGGTCCGGTACTCTATTAAAAGGAGGCCTTAATATCCCTTAGTTTCCAATAGGACCCCGCTGCCACGGGAGGGTAGGACAAAAGATGTCATGCAAGTTCTTTTCCATAAGCACGTATGGCTATATTCGAAATACATGTCTACATTACATTGATGAATTGGAGCTAGTTCTGTGTCACCCTATGTTATAACTGTTGCATGAATAATCGCATCCGACATAATTCTCCATCACCGATCCATTGCCTAGGAGCTTTCCATATATTGTTCTTCCCTTATTTACTTTTCCGTTGCTATTGTTACAATCACTACAAAACCCAAAGATATTACTTTTGCTACCGTTACCACTACTATCATATTACTTTGCTACCAAACACTTTACTGCAGATATTAAGTTTCCAGGTGTGGTTGAATTGACAACTCAGCTGCTAATACTTGAGAATATTCTTTGGCTCCCCTTGTGTCGAATCAATAAATTTGGGTTGAATACTCTACCCTCGAAAACTGTTGTGATCCCATATACTTATGGGTTATCACGCCTCCCCACACGCGCCGCCCGCGGCCACCCCCCCCTCACTGCCCCGCCCGGCAGGCTTCCCCGTCGCTGGTGGCATCGCCTCGCGCCCCGGCGGGTTCGTCCTCCGCGGGCGCCCATGCCCGCCCCGCTAAACCCCCTGGCCCTATGACACATGGGGCCCACGGCCCTAGAACGTTTGTTTAAAAAATAATAATTAAAATAAATAAATAAATAAATAAATAATTATCTTAATTAACACGGTTTAGTTAACTAATTAACTCTAATTAACCTGTTAATTAAATGTTAACAAATAGTTAGTCAACAGTCTATGACCAGTGGGACCCACATGTTAGTTTGACCCAGCCAACATCTCTGTTGACTACCGACGTCATGCTGACGTCTGCAAGCACTATTCTGGATAATGTTGAATTAAAATAATTAAATAAATCCTAAAAATGATTGAAATCTTTTAACATTAATATAAAATAAACCGTAGCTCGGATGGGAAAACTTTGTACATGAAAGTTGCTTAGAACGACGAGACGAATCCGGATGCGCAGTCCGTTCATCCACCACACATCCCTAGCATAGCAAACACACAACTTTCCCCCTCTGGTTCATCTGTCCGAAAATGCGAAACACCGGGGATACTTTCCCGGATGTTTTCCCCCTTCGTCGGTATCACCTCCTACTGCGTTAGGGCACACCTAGCACTGTTACTTGTCATGTCATGCATCGATATGCATCTGTTCGCATTGTATTCATTGTTTCTTCCCCCTCTTCTCTCCGGTAGACTACGAGACTGACGCCGTTGCTGGTGCCCCGGTCGACTACGTTGTTGACGACCCCTACTTGCCAGAGCAACCAGGCAAGCCCCCCGCCTTGATCACTAGATATCGCCTATTCTTCTCTCTACTGCTGGCATTAGAGTAGTGTAGCATGTTACTGCTTTCCGTTAATCCTATTCTGATGAATAGCCTGTCACTGTTGCTACAGTTGTTGATACCTTACCTGCAATCTTAAATGCTTAGTACAGGATGCTAGTTTATCATCAGTGGCCCTACATTCTTGTCAGTCTGCCATGCTATACTGTCGGGCCGTGATCACGTCGGGTGTTGATCACGGGTATATATTATATATAATACACATGATACATGTTGTGACTAAAGTCGGGTCGGCTCGTTGAGTACCCGCGGTTGATTCACAAATTGGGGGCTGAAAGGACATACGTTCCCGACGACCCTCTATGTGGATCTCTGTGGCGGAGCGACGGGGCAGGTTGAGACCACCCAGGAGAGAGGTGGGCTTGGCCCTGGTCGACGTTCGTGGTTACTTCAAAATAACACACTTAACGAGATCTGGGTATTTGATCTGAGTCTGGCCACTTGCCTATACGCACTAACCAACTGCGCGGGAACAATTATGGGTACTCGATGTCCTGGTATCAGCTGAAGCCTTCGTGACGTCAGCGACTGAGAGGCACGCGCCGGGTTGGACCGCGTAACGCAACTTCCTTTGTAATGGAGGTTGCTAGGTCTGCTCACCTGCTGCATACGCAACATGCAGGTGTGCAATGGGCGATGGGCCCAGACCCCTGCACGCATAGGATTTAGACCGGCATGCTGACCTCTCTGTTGTGCCTAGGTGGGGCTGCGACATGTTGATCTTCTGAGGCCGGGCATGACCCAGAAAAGTTTGTCCGGACAAAGGGGATCAAGCGTGTTGGGAAATGTGGTGCACCCCTGCAGGGAAGTTGATCTATTCAAATAGCCGTGTCCCTCGGTAAAAGGACGACCCGGAGTTGTACCTTGACCTTATGACAACTAGAACCAGATACTGAATAAAATACACTCTTCCAAGTGCCAGATACAACCCGGTGATCGCTCTCTCACAGGGCGACGATGGGAGGATCGCTGGGTAGGATTATGCTATGCGGTGATACTTGGTTAACTTACCATCTACTCTCTTCTTCTGCTTCAAGATGGAGGCTGCCAGAAGCGTAGTCTTCGACAGGACTAGCTATCCCCCTCTTATTCCAGCATTCTGCAGTTCATTCCACATATACTACCCCCTTTCATTAATACCAATTCATATGTAGTGTAGCTCCTTGCTTGCGAGTACTTTGGATGAGTACTCACGGTTGCTTTGCTCCCCCTTTTCCCCCTTTCTATATCCGATTGTTGCGACCAAACGTTGGAGTCCATGAGCCAGACGCCACCGTCGATGACGACTGCTACTACTCGGGAGGTACCTACTACTACGTGCAGGCCGCTGATGACAACCAGGAGTAGTTTAGGGGGATCCCAGATAGGAGGCATCCGCCTCTTTCGATATGTATCCTAGTTTGTGCTAGCCATCTTATGGCAACTTGTTTAACTTATGTCTGTACTCAGATATTGTTGCTTCCGCTGACTCGTCTATGATCGAGCTCTTGTATTCGAGCCCTCGAGGCCCTTGGCTTGTAATATTATGCTTGTATGACTTATTTTATTTGTAGAGTTGTGTTGTGATATCTTCTCGTGAGTCCCTGATCTTGCTCGTACACGTTTGCGTGTATGATTAATGTACGGTTGAATCGGGGGCGTCACAAGTTGGTATCAGAGCCGATTGCCTGTAGGAATCCCCCTTCCACACTCCTTAGCCGAAGTCGAGTCTAGACATTGTAAAACTTTTTACTAACATGGTTGTGTGTCTTACGGGCCCACATCGCCATTTGGGTGGTATTAGGATCTTTTACTCCTCGATCTTTACTCTGGGACTCTGAACTCTCTTCTACTCGGGTTAAACGAAGTTACTAACTTTAACATTAGGATCCCGTTACCACGTTCACCCCAAAGTTGGATAAGCCCTAGCTATTCCTTAGAGTAGTATATTGAACATTATCCACACTGTCATTTGACTCCTTTGAAACATCTTTGTTTTTAGATGGAACCCACGAGGCAGGTCGTGCACCACACGACGGCCATTGGTGTCTCAGAATCACCTGCTGTGTTAGCTGAGATGATGACCTATCTGGGTTATCGCTGGCACCCTGAGTACACCGTGTACGAGCAGTACCAGGACTTTAACCAGGAGCAGTACCGTGCCATCGTCCACCTCTACTCTCGGGAATATGACTCCACTACCGTGTTGCATACTGCTCATGGTGTTGGAGTGACTATCGACATGGCAGTCCATGATGCCGCTTATGCCGCTCTGACACATCTTCTGGAGAGTATCGGGAGTTGGACACCTCCCCTTTCAGGCATATTGCTATCGCATCCGATTTTGGTGCGGAGGGATACTACACTGCTACCTACTCCACCATCACCCGAGAGCCCTTCTACCATCAGAACCTGGTTCTGCATGCTGATGGGCTGGATAGAGCTACTCGAGCTCTTTGCCACGAGTTGTACACCACCCGTCAGCACCTTTACCGTGCTCTGACGTTGTTGCACCCCCTTGTCCGATCTGGTGATCTGTCGCGTTCTGTGATCTACCCTGCCAGGACCGTGATGCCCCAGGGTGTCGGCTGGCCAGATGTGGGAGGCTACTCTCCCGCACTTGGTCCTCTTCTGCCACATGAGCATCGGGTTCTACACTAGAGTATCCGTGGACCCCAGGCTACTGATGTGGAGGACTTCCCATCGCGTCACTACCAGCTGTCAGGCTACACCTACCTCCACAGTTCCTTCTAGGACTGATGTAGTCTTGCTTGTTAGTGTTAGATGCATTCGCCGCGAGCCTGCGTGCCGCCTATGACGTCTTTAGTCTATGTACTGAACTATGTGTATCGAACTCTATGCATGATCCCTTTTGTAAGATATGCCGACTACTACGTAGTTTCTATCGTGCTTCTTTCATTGTGCATGCTTCATCGTGAATGATGCTTGTCTTTGCAAATTTCTCAATGCTGAACTACCGCTGTTATATTTTAGCAGGATGGTTAGACCAGGTGGTCGTGGTCGTGGTGGCCATCCCCCACCACCGCCTGAGTACATGGCTGGTATGATGCAACAGTTCGAGCTGAATCGCCAGTTCATGGAGAATATTATGGCTCAGTTTCCTCGCCCCAATATGAACCAGCAGCTAGCCCAGGTGACTTTGCAGGATTTCATGCACCTCAACCCAACTATGTACCGCAGCTCACCTCAGCCTCTGGATGCTGAGGACTGGCTCCGTGACATCACCTATGAGATGGAGTCTGCTGATGTAGCCCCTGCCAGCTATGTCACATTTTCTTCCTTCTTCCTGAAAGGACCCGCTGCTCAATGGTGGGACAACCACAGGCGTACTCTGCCAGCTAGAACAATCATCACCTGGCCAGATTTCCAAGCCGCTTTTCATGCCCGCTTCATTCCTCAGGGAGTCATGGACCGGAAGAAGCGTGAGTTCCGTAGCCTCACTCAGGGCAACAAAACTGTCGAAGCTTATCAACGGGTGTTTCTGGATTTATCCCGCTATGCTGAAGAAGACATTGCAACTGATGCACGCAGACAGGAGAAGTTCCGTGATGGCCTTCAAGCTGACATCAAGCTCTCACTTCTAGTGCATGACTTTGCTGATTTCGCCACCTTGGTGAACAAGGCCATCAATGTCGAAACTGGTCTGCAAGAACACCAGAGCTCTCATAGGCGCAACCGTGACACGGACTCATCTTCGGGCCCGTCCTCGCAGAAGCGTAGGATATGGATTCCCAACAGCATGTACCAGCCAACTGCACCTGCTTCAAGACAGTCCTATGTTGCACCGCGTCTGCCTCCCCCACCAACTAGGCAGCCAAGACTTCCAGCTCCACCACCCCGAGCTCCTGTTCCCACTCCCAAAAATGGTCTGTGCTACAAGTGTGGTCAACCAGGTCACCTCGTCAAGAACTGCTTTCAGAACCAGAATCAACTGGCCCTTCCCGCAGCTGGCCGTGGAAGCAACCATCCCTGCAACACCAATGCTAGGTCTTATGGTCGTGTTCATGCCAACCACGTTGATCTCAATGAACCTCAAGACCAGCCTGCTACTGTGATGGGTACACTCCTTGTAAATTCAGTACCTGCATCTGTTTTATTTGATTCAGGAGCATCACATTCATTCATGTCAGAAGATTTTGCATACAAGCACGACGTTAGATGTGAGGAGATGAACACTTCGGTAGTGGTAAAAACCCCCGTGGGACAATGTCAAACCTCCGTGGTTGGCATCGACGTCCCTGTGGAAATCGAAGGGCTGGAATTCTATGCCTCTCCCATTATCCCGAAGTCGTCTAACATCGACCTCATTCCGGGAATGGATTGGTTGAAAGCGCATACTGCTTCTATAGTTTGCGCCACTAAGACCGTCCATCTGCTACACCCTTCTGATGAAATAGTTACTTACCAGGCTCATCTGGTTCAGAATGTC
Organism: Triticum urartu; assembly: GCF_056163025.1. Lineage (NCBI taxonomy): Eukaryota > Viridiplantae > Streptophyta > Magnoliopsida > Poales > Poaceae > Triticum > Triticum urartu. Next base: position 435,004,001 of record NC_141878.1, on the reverse strand, counting down.
GAGCCACGGCTTTATGCATTGAATGCTGCACCACTCGAGGGCATTGAAAACATTCTCGTCATTCATGAATTCCGAGACGTCTTTCCGGAAGAACTTCCAAGGATTCCCCCTGCTAGAGCTGTCGAATTCATCATCGACTTGAAACCAGGCACCACCCCTATAGCCAAACGACCCTACAAGATGCCGCCGCATGAACTCACTGAGCTTAAGGAGGAAATCGACAAATCTCTTCGCAAAGGTTTCATTCGCCCTAGTTGCTCTCCTTGGGGAGCACCTTCTCTCTTTGTTAAGAAGAAGGATGGGACAAACCGATTAGTCCAAGATTATCGTCCTATTAACTAAGCCACTATTCAGAACAAATATCCCCTCCCTTGGATCAATGATCTTTATGATCAACTGGCTGGTTCATCAGTGTTCTCCAAACTCGACTAGAGGTTGGGTTACCACCAGATCCGTGTTCGTGAAGATGATATCCCAAAGACCGCCTTCGTGACTCGATATGTATCATATGAGTACACCGTCATGTCATTCGGCTTAACGAATGCTCCAGCCACCTTCTTTCGTCTGATGAACTATATATTCATGGATTACCTCGACATGTTCGTCGTGGTTTATCTGGATGATATCCTTGTATTTTCCAAGAACAAAGAAGAACATGCTGAACATCTTCGTCTTGATCTGGAAAAGCCTCGAGAGCATCAACTCTACACTAAGTATTCGATGTGTGAATTCTGGCTTCCCGAAGTAACCTATCTCGGGTATGTCATCTCCAAGGATGGTATTGCCGTCAACCCTGAATGAGTCCAGGCAATTCTCGATTCGACTCCTCTGAAGAAATTCAAGCAAGTCAGAAGTTTTCTCGGCCTCACCAGCTATTGTCGTCGATTCGTCGAGAACTTCTCCAAGATCGCCATGCCTCTGACTAACCTGTTGCATAAGGGTATCAAGTTACAATGGACAAACAAGTGTCAGGAAAGTTTTCAGGCACTCAAAGACAAGTTGACTTCTGCCCTAGTGCTTGCTCCACCTGATACTAAGAAGGACTTCGTCATTTACTGCGACGCTTCCCGTCAAGGATTAGGCTGTGTCCTAATGCAAGAGCGCAGAGTGATTGCTTATGCCTCTCGTCAACTATACCCTCACGAAGAAAACTACCCAGTTCACGACCTCGAGCTTGCTGCTGTCATCCATGCTCTGAAGCAGTGGCGACATTACCTTCTTGGTAATCGTTGCGAGATCTTCACTGACCACCAAAGTCTGAAGTATCTGTTTACTCAGCCATACCTGAACCTCCATCAGTAGAGATGGATGGAGACTGTTGCGTACTTTGACTTGGGCATTTCCTATACACCAGGCAAGGCTAATGTAATGGCTGATGCCTTGAGCCGCAATCTTACTGCAACCACGTCCAGGTTCACAAAGTTTAGTCCTCGCTTGTTGAAGAATTCAGAAAGCTAAACCTCCATATCGTTCCTCCGGGTGCACTCGCTCCCCCTCCCCTTGAGTACCGCAAGATGAACCTCCACGTTGTTACCCAAGGTTCTCTCAATACCCTGGTTGCTATACCAGATCTCGTGAACAGCGTCAAAACGATACCGAAGTATGACTCTCAAGCCCACAAGATTAAGCGCTACCTCGCAGAAGGAAAGCCCCCATTCTTCACTATTGCGGATGATGGCACCTTGTACTTCAAGGGCCACATAGTGGTGCCATGTTCAGAGGAAAGCCAGGATATGACACAGGAGGTTATGAAAGAAGCTCATGATACGCCTTTGTCTATTCATCCCGGTAGTACAAAGATGTACCAGGACATCCGTCAAAGATTCTGGTGGTCTAATATGAAGCAAGACATTGCTCGTTATGTTGCTGAGTGTGACGTTTGCCGCCGTATCAAAGCAGAGCATCAAAGGCCTGCTGGAACTCTGCAACCTATCACTATTCCTGACTATCACTATTCCTGAATGGAAATGGGACCATATAGAAATGGACTTCATCACTGGGTTTCCCAAATCACAGAAAGGTAATGATGCTATTCTTGTCATCATTAACCGGCTTTCTAAAGTTGCACATTTTATGGCGGTCAAAGAAACAATTACGGCTAGTCAGCTTGCAACTCTCTACATGTCCAGAATTGTTTCACTTCACAGTATTCCACTGGTTATCAGTTTAGACCGTGGCAGCTTGTTCACCTCAAGATTTTGGGCAAGTTTCCAAGAAGCTATGGGAACTCATCTGTCGTTCAGTACTGCGTTTCATCCTTAGTCGCAAGGAAAAGTTGAACGCGTCAACCAAGTTCTCGAAGATATGCTTCAAGCTTGTGTAATTTCCTTTGGCAAGAAATGGGAGGAATCTCTTCCGTATGCCGAGTTCTCTTATAATAATAGCTATCAATCTAGTCTGAAGATGGCCCCCTTCGAAGTGTTATATGGACAAAAGTGTCGAACCCCTCTGAACTGGTCAGAAACTGGGGAACGTCCACTCTTCGGTCCGGATATTACCCAACAGGCCGAAGAACAAGTCCGCATTATTCGCGAGAATCTCAAGACTGCTCAGTCACGTCAGAAAACTCAGTATGATCGTCATCACAAAGACATGGTCTATCAACCTAGCGAAAAGGCTTATCTTCGAGTTACACCAATGAAGGGTGCACACCTCTTCGGGATCAGGGAAAGCTAGCTCCTCGCTATATTGGCCCATTAACTATTCTCGAAAGGCGTGGAAAAGTGGCATATCAACTGGAGCTTCCGCTGAACCTTTCTCAGGTTCACGATGTGTTCCACATGTCACAGCTCCGCCGTTGCTTCAAGGACCCAATCCGAGCAGTGGATCATGAAGTGCTTGAATTGCAACAGGACCTCTCCTATAAAGAGCATCCGGTCCGCCTTCTCGACCAAGCTGAATGCCGCACATGTTAGAAGGCGATCAAATTCCTCAAGGTCCGGTGGTCGCATCACTCGGAAGATGAATCCACTTGGGAGCGCGAGGACCGCCTGCGTGATGAATACCCCGCACTGTTTCCCCCTACCTCCTAAAATTTCGGGACGAGATTTCTTGTAGTGGAGGAGTTTTGTAACGCCTGGATAATTAAGCTACAATAAAACTCCGCTAATGATGCCACATCACCTCGATTACTATTGATAACCTCGGGTTGATTCGAAACCGATACAAAATTGAAATTCAAAATCGAGTCAAACGATAAATTTTTTCAAACATTGAAACAAAAATGTTCGGTGGGTGCCAAGTATTGCACTGGTAATTATTGTGGAGAAAACTCATTTTTTAGAAAATTCCTAAATAAATTAAATTGAAATAAAACAGAAAAGAAAATAAATAAAAAATAAAAACAGAAAACAAACAAAAAGAAGAAGGAAAAGACCCCCGGGCCATCTGTGGCCCAGGTGGCCACCAGGTCGGCCCAACCGGGAAAGCCTACCCCACTCCTTATTCTCCCACTACCAAACCCTAACCGCCCCATCCGCCCCACTCCTCTCCCACGTTGTTCCCCTCCCCCCGATCCAGATCGGATTAGGGCTCGCCGCGCCACCCACCGCCCCGTGCCAGGATGCCGCCGCCCGAGACGCGACCTCGCCGGCCTGCCTCCTCCTCCTCGTCGGCCTGCCTCCCCTGCGACACGCTGTCCCCGTCATCCTCTTCAAGCCCCGTTGCCCCGTTCCCTACACCCCACGGTGAGCCCCGCCGCCGCGCTCGTCTCCCCGCCGCCGCGCCGCACGCGGCCACCACGGCCACGGCCGCGCCCGCTCGACCGCGCATGCGCCCGTGCCTTCCCTCGGCACCCCTGCTCTGCGCCACCGCACACGCCCGTAGCCTCCCTCTCGCAGGCGCCCGCAGCCTCCCTCTTGCGTGCGCCCCACACCCCGGCTCGCGCGCCCACGCCCGCGGCCGTGACGCCCGACCATGCCGCTCGCGACCCATGGCCACGCCCCTAGCGCCGCCTGCGCTGCCCACTGCTGTTGCTGCCCAAGGTCGCGGGCGCCTCCGCGCGTGCCTGCCGGAGCCCCCACCTCGCTGGCCCCCGGCCACGCACCCCGCTGCATCCGCGTGCCCGTGCTCGCCGTGTCGCGCAGCGCCTCTGCTCCCCTCGCCGCCGCACCCACACGCGCTCCCACACAGATGTGCGCCGTGCCGCATCTCGCAGGAGACGGCCGCCCCTTCCTCCGTCGTGGGCCGCCCTGCTGCTTCGCCCGTCGCTAGCCGCCACTCCCAGCGTGCCCTGCCTCCACCCGCGCCACCCGGCCGCGTGGCCTCCCCATACGCGCCACCCGCGGACGCCCCTCCCCCCACTGCCTCGCCCGGCAGGCTTCCTCGTCGCCGGTGGCCTCGCCTCACGCCCCGGCAGGTTCGTCCTCCGCGGGCGCCCATGCCCGCCCCCCTACACCCGGTGCCCGCTAAACCCCGTGGCCCTATGACACATGGGGCCCACGGCCCTAGAACGTTGTTAAAAATAATAATTAAAAGAATTAATTATTTAATTGATTGATTAATTATCTTAATTAACACTGTTTAGTTAACTAATTAACTCTAATTAACCTACTAATTAAATGTTAACAAATAGTTAGTCAACGGTCTATGACCAGTGGGACCCACATGTCAGTTTGACCCAGTCAACACCTCTGTTGACTGCTGACGTCATGCTGACGTCAGCAAGCACTATTCTGGATAATGTTGAATTAAAATAATTAAATAAATCCTGAAAATGTTTTAAATCTTTCAAAATTAATATAAAATAAATCGTAGCTCGGATGGAAAATTTTTGTACGTGAAAGTTGCTCAGAACAACGAGACGAATCCGGATACGCAGCTCGTTAGTCCGCCACACATCCCTAGCATAGCAAACACGTAAATTTCCCCCTCGGGTTCATTTGTCCGAAAATACAAAACACCGGGGATACTTTACAAGATGTTTTCCCCCTTCATCGGTATCACCTCCTACTGCGTTAGGGCACACCTAGCATCGTTACTTGTCATGTCATGCATTGATATGCATCTATTTGCATTGTATTCATTGTTTCTACCCCCTCTTCTCTCCGATAGACTACGAGACTGACGCCGTTGCTGGTGCCCCGGTCGACTACGTTGTTGACGACCCCTACTTGCCAGAGCAACCAGGCAAGCCCCCCCTTGATCACCAGATATCGCCTATTCTTCTCTCTACTGCTTGCATTAGAGTAGTGTAGCATGTTACTGCTTTTCGTTAATCTTATTCTGATGCACAACCTGTCATTGTTGCTACAGTTGTTGATACCTTACCTGCAATCCTAAATGCTTAGTATAGGATGCTAGTTTATCATCAGTGGCCCTACATTCTTGTCAGTCTGCCATGCTATACTATCGGGCCGTGATCACGTTGGGTGTTGAACGGGTATATATTATATATAATACACATGATACATGTTGTGACTAAAGTCGGGTCGGCTCGTTGAGTACCCGCGGTTGATTCACAAATTGGGGGCTGAAAGGGCATATGTTCCCGACGGCCCTCTATGTGGATCTTTGTGGCGGAGCGACAGGGCGGGTTGAGACCACCCAGGAGAGAGGTGGGCCTGGCCCTGGTCGGCGTTCGTGGTTACTTCAAAATAACAAGCTTAACAAGATCTGGGTATTTTATCTGAGTCTCGCCACTGGCCTATACACACTAACCAACTACGCGGGAACAGTTATGGGCACTCGACGTCGTGGTATCAACCGAAGCCTTTGTGATGTCAGCGACTGAACGACGCGCGTCGGGTTGGACCATGTAACACAACTTCCTTTGTAATGGAGGTTGCTAGGTCTGCTCACCGGCCGCGTACGCAACGTGCAGGTGTGCAATGGGCGATGGGCCCAGACCCCTGTGCGCATAGGATTTAGACCGACGTGCTGACCTCTCTGTTGTGCCTAGGTGGGGCTGCGACGTGTTGATCTTCCGAGGCCGGGCATGACCCAGAAAAGTGTGTCTGGACAAAGGGGATCGAGCGTGTTGGGAAATGTGGTGCACCCCTGCAGGGAAGTTGATCTATTCGAATAGCCGTGTCCCTCGGTAAAAGGACGACCCAGAGTTGTACCTTGACCTTAGGACAACTAGAATCGGATACTTAATAAAATACACCCTTCCAAGTGCCAGATACACCAGTGATCGCTCTCTCACAGGGCGACGAGGGGAGGATCGCCGGGTAGGATTATGCTATGCGGTGATACTTGGTTAACTTACCATCTACTCTCTTCTTCTGCTTCAAGATGGAGGCTGGCAGAAGCGTAGTCTTCGACAAGACTAGCTACCCCCCCTCTTATTCCGGCATTCTGCAGTTTAATCCACATATACTACCCCCTTTCATTGATACCAATGCATATGTAGTGTAGCTCCTTGCTTGCGAGTACTTTGGATGAGTACTCACGGTTGCTTTGCTCGCCCTTTCTATATCCGATTGTTGCGACCAGACGTTGGAGTCCCGGAGCCAGACGCCACCGTCGATGACGACTGCTACTACTCGGGAGGTGCCTACTACTACGTGCAGGCTGTTGACGATGACCAGGAGTAGTTTAGGAGGATCCCAGGCAGGAGGCATGCGCCTCTTTCGATATGTATCCCAGTTTGTGCTAGCCATCTTATGGCAACTTGTTTAACTTATGTCTTTACTCCAATATCGTTGCTTCCATTGACTCATGTATGATCGAGCTCTTGTATTCGAACCCTCGAGGCCCCTGGCTTGTAATATGATGCTTGTATGCCTTGTTTTATTTGTAGAGTTGTGTTGTGATATCTTCCCGTGAGTCCCTGATCTTGATCCTACACGTTTGCGTGTATGATTAATGTACGATTGAATCGGGGGCGTCACACCATCGTCATCATCAACCTTCCTCCATCACCAATTTCATGATTCTCACCGTTGTACGTGAGTAATTCCCTCGTAGACTTGCTGGACGGTGATGGGTTGGATGAGATTTATCATGTAATCGAGTTAGTTTTGTTAGGGTTTGATCCATAGTATCCATTATGTTTTGAGATTGATGTTGCTATGACTTTGCTATGCTTAATGCTTGTCATTAGGGCCCGAGTGCCATGATTTTAGATCTGAACCTATTATATTTTCATGAATATATGTGAGTTCTTCATCCTATCTTGCAAGTCAATAGTCACCTACTATGTGTTATGATCCGGTAACCCCGAAGTGACAATAATCGGGACCACTCCCGGTGACGACTATAGTTTGAGGAGTTCATGTATTCACTAAGTGTTAATGCTTTGGTCCGGTACTCTATTAAAAGGAGGCTTTAATATCCCTTAGTTTCCAATAGGACCCCGCTGCCATAGGAGGGTAGGACAAAAGATGTCATGCAAGTTCTTTTCCATAAGCACATATGACTATATTCGGAATAAATGCCTACATTACATTGATGAACTGGAGCTAGTTCTTTGTCACCCTATGTTATAATTGTTGCATGAGGAATCGCATCCGACATAATTATCCATCACTGATCCATCGCCTACGAGATTTTCACATATTGATCTTTGCTTAGTTACTTTTCCGTTGCCACTGTTACAATCACTACAAAACCAATACTGTTACTTTTGCCACCGTTACCCTTACTTCCATATTACTTTGCTACTAAATACTTTGCTGCAGATATTAAGTATTTCAGGTGCGGTTGAATTGGCAACTCAACTATTAATACTTGAGAATATTCTTTGGCTCCCCTTGTGTCGAATCAATAAATTTGGGGTTGAATACTCTACCCGCGAAAACTGTTGTGATCCCCTATACTTGTGGGTTATCATCCTCTCACCAACTATTGCTTCTATGACTATCGCTACCGCTTAGTGATAAAGTAAAGCAATTACATGGCGATTGCATTTCATATAATAAAGCGACAATCATATGGCTCCTGCCAGTTGCCGATAACAGTGTTACAAAACATGATCATCTCATACAACAATTTATATAATCACATCTTGATCATATCACATCACAACATGCCCTGCAAAAACAAGTTCGACGTCCTCTACTTTGTTGTTGCAAGTTTTACGTGGCTGCTACGGGCTTCTAGCAAGAACCGTTCTTACCTACGCATCAGAACCACAACGTAGTATACTGATTGCTTTTTGATCTTCAGAAAGAACCCTGTTCATTGAAACCGATTCAACTAAAGTTGGAGAAACAGACACCCACTAGCCACCTGTGTGTGAAGCACGTCCGTAGAACCAGTCTCGCGTAAGCGTACGCGTAATGTCGGTCTGAGCCGCTTCATCCAACAATACCGCTGAATCAAGAATCAACTAGTGACGGCAAGCAATATGTATATACCCACGCGCACAACTCCTTTGTGTTCTACTCGTGCATATAACATCTACACATAGACCTGGCTTGGATGCCACTGTTGGGGAATGCGGTATTTCAAAAAAATTCCTACGATCGTGCAAGATCTATCTAGGAGATGCATAGCAACGAGAGGGGGAGAGTATGTCTATGTACCCTCGTAGACCGAAAGCGGGAGCGTTATGAAACGCGATTGATGTAGTCGAACGTCTTCGCGATCCAACCAATCAAGTACCGAACGCACGGTACCTCCGCGATCTGCGCACGTCCAGCTCGGTGACGTCCCTTGTACTCTTGATCCAGTTGAGGCCGAGGGAGAGTTTCGTCAGCACGACGGCATGATGATGAAGTTACCGACGCAGGGCTTCGCCTAAGCACTGCAACGATATGACCGAGGTGGAATTCTATGGAGGGGGGCACCGCACACGGCAAAACAATCAACTTGTGTGTCTATGGTGCCCCCTTCTCCCGTATATAAAGGGGTGGAGGAGGGGGCCGGCCGGCCACCTTGGGCGCGCACCCAAGGGGGGAATCCTACTCCTACTAGGAGTAGGTTCCCCCCTTTCCTAGTCCTACTAGGAGGGGGAAGGAAGGGAGAGAGGGGAGGAAGAAAAGGGGGGCGGCCCCCTCCCAATTCGGATTGGGCTTGGGGGGGGGCGCCCCTCCTCTTGGCCTTCTCCTCTCTCTTCCACTAAAGCCCGTGTGGGCCCATTAAGCCCCCCGGGGGGTTTCGGTAACCTCCCGGTACTCCGATAATTGCCGGAACTCATCCGAAACCATTTCGGTGTCCAAACATAACCTTCCAATATATCAATCTTCATGTCTCGACCATTTCGAGACTCCTCGTCATGTCCGTGATCATATCCGGGACTCCGGACTACCTTCGGTACATCAAAACACATAAACTCATAATACCGATTGTCATCGAAAGTTAAGCGTGCGGACCCTACGGGTTCGAGAACTATGTAGACATGACCGAGACTCATCTCCGGTCAATAACCAATAGCGGAACCTAGATGCTCATACTGGCTCCTACATATTATACGAAGATCTTTATCGGTCAAACCGCATAACAAAATACGTTGTTCCCTTTGTCATCGGTATGTTACTTGCCTGCGATTCGATTATCGGTATCTCAATACCTAGTTCAATCTCATTACCGGCAAGTCTCTTTACTCGTTCCGTAATGCATCATCCCGCAACTAACTCATTAGTCACATTGCTTGCAAGGCTTATAGTGATGTGCATTACCGAGAGGGCCCAGAGATACCTCTCCGATACACGGAGTGACAAACCCTAATCTCGATCTATGCGAACTCAACAAACACCATCGGAGACACCTGTAGAGCATCTTTATAGTCACCTAGTTACGTTATGACTCAGCTGAGTTGTGACGTTTGATAACACACTAAGTGTTCCTCCAGTATTCGGGAGTTGCATAATCTCATAGTCCTAGGAACATGTATAAGTTATTAAGAAAGTAATAGCAATAAACTAAACGATCATAGTGCTAAGCCAACGGATGGGTCAAGTCAATCACATCATTCTCTAATGATGTGATCCCATTCATCAAATGACAACTCATGTTTATGGTTAGGAAACTTAAACATCTTTTGATTAACGAGCTAGCCAAGTAGAAGCGTACTAGCGACACTCTGTTTGTCTATGTATTCACACATGTACTAAGTTTCCGATTAATACAATTTTAGCATGAATAATAAACATTTATCATGATATAAGAAAATATAAATAATAATTTTATTATTGCCTCTAGGGCATATTTCCTTCAAGTCGACCATCCCATCGGTGAAAAAGCATCAGTGTCGACCAGGTTCCAGCACGCGATGGCGTCACCCTCATAGCCCCCCTCGACCTCCCAAGTATGATGCCCACACACTGTCTGGCTTGCCTCTCAGCATGCAGCCATATCTGATTTGGGATAGGGTTAAAGGGAGAGTGCCTGTTTAGGTCGACGGGGCCAAATGCTGGGTGATGAGATGCGGCAGCAGAGGAAAAAAACGTGAAATGAGCGGCAGTAGGTGGCAGGCGCGCGAACGAGGGAGAGCTTAAGCGGCGAGCGAGCTCGATAAAACACATGACTTATGTAGGGGAGAGAGCCTCGCGAGCGAGTCGACCGACCGAAGCTTCTTAGCCGGTCGACCGGAAGAAATCATTAGCCTAGTATAAATAGTCACAGCTCACAAACATGATGTATGGTTTTGGGAGGAAAGACGATGCATGAATTTCTTACAACAAGTTGGGTCTGGCTTCAATAATTGTAAGATAAACTAATCAGTGGCACAGCTTAAAGCCAAAACGTGAAAGGTCAAGGGTCCCTTGACAGTTGTTAAAGTGGAAGGGAGCTTGGCACTTCTCTTCACAGTGCTCTATTAAAGCGGGATCCGGGAAGATAATATTAACCCTTAACTAGTAGTAGGAGCATATCAAATCAACAACATGTGCATTCTTCCTGAACCCTTTCCATCTTACTGTCGGTGCTCTGCTCTGCTCTCCGAACCAAACCAAAGCGGACAGCATTGCACATGCACCAGTATACATGCTGTCAAATCGATTGCTCTATACATACATACATTGCATATACGGCCATAATTTACACTGCAGCATTACAAACGCGCCTTAAACCTGACGAAATGTCTAACAAATTTCAAGAAACTCTATAGTCCTTCTTCTCCCTTGGCGGCGATGCTCTAGTTGAGGCCGAAGAACTCGGTCATGGAGAGCAGGTCGCAGAACCCGCCGCCGGCCTGCATCTGATCCATGCTGTCGAACTGCTCCAGGAACTCCCAGCAGGTGCCGCTGTCGCCGAAGCCGCCGTGCAGGGGGTCCTCCACGCCGGGTGGCCCATCGACCTGTGCGGACCCCTGGCTCGTGATCTGACGATGATCGCCGCCTCCTGCGCCAACCACCCCCGCGGCTTCCGGGCCAGGTGCCGCCGCCGCCACCTGGCCACCGATGTAGTCCATGTTGAGCCAATCCGCGAACATCACCTTGGGAGCCACGGGCGCGTGGGCCCTGCAGGCGGTAGGCTCGGTCACGGTCAGGCAGCTCGAGTCGGCCGACGACGACTCGTGCGGCGGCTCCGACGAGCCGGAGTTCGACGGCCGTTCCTGCGCCGCACTGAACTCCCCTGGGCTCGGGCTCTGGGACCCATCCGAGTCCGCGGCGGAGCTCGCCGCCGGCGGCGTCTCCTTGCCGCCCTCGACCCTCTTCTTGAGATACGAGTTCCAGTAGTTCTTCACCTCGTTGTCGGTCCTCCCCGGTAAATGCCGTGCGATCCTCGACCACCTGCGGTACAAGTTTCGCGTCAATAATTAAGCCAGCGGGCCCGAGTTACTTGCGGTGCACTTAACTTTGGTTTATGTCAGATAAAAAAAACTTTGGTTTCTGTCGGTCGGCGGGAAAATGATTTCAGCTTTTGCATTGACAACTTGACGTTTCTTTCGCCCTTTCTCAAGTTTCTCGTTCTTTTCTCCTTTTGTGGCTCGGAGTATAAACAAAGCAAAACAAAACAAAATGTGTCACTTGGGTGAGAGGGACGAGCGTGGTGTACGTAGTCTATTCATGTGGAGTTGTGGACCACCGACGATCATACTTGGATATTTTTCGGGGGACATAATTGCAAGGCCCAATAAAGAATCTAATCTCCTCGCGAGGCCACACTACTACGTGCCAGTCGGGATCGTCAAGGCAGCTGTTTCCATTACTAACTCGCAAGGATTGGTCCAAATAGTCGACGCCATGTTCTCTCTCGCCGCTCCACTGTACAGCTAAATTCAACAGGGCCGGCGGTGCTTTCTGCAGCAACGGCCAGAGGATATACTCACAAAAAGAAGAATGTTTTTTCCAAGATAGATAATGATTTTGAGCAAACTTGCGCTAGGACGCAACTGGACTGTATGCCATTTAGCGTCCGGCCAACCAAGCCCACAAATATTTTATACTAACAAGCTAATAATAATCGGAGCGAAAAGCAGGTGTAATCATCACAGTGTGCACCGGGCAGACAGAGGGGAAAATCTGGTGGATTTGGAGCGTCCGTGGAGCGTGAGCGTCAGCATCAACTCCACTACGGAAAAGGCCCCGGTGGCTGCCATCACCGGTCTCCCTTTCCCGTTCCCTCTTTTCTTTCCTTCCTTCACTCGAATTAGCGTGTTCTAGAACGGGATTGCCGCCAGCCGAGCAGGGACAATTACACTGGTACCTTTCACGTCCAAACGGTGGGCTACGGTGGGAGTGCTACCACCCGCCTAGTGTGTGCGGGGGGAAACCTAAAAGGAAAACATGGCAGCGGCATCTAGGAGTAGCAGACAGACGACGTGGAGAAGTGTCTTTCGATCGATCGTCTCAATCATTTGCGTGCAGTAAAGTACAGTGCAGAGAGTAAGTAGGTAAATGGTGTGTGTGCTGGACGGGGCTGCTTACTTGTTGCCGAGGGCGGCGTGGAGGCTCATCACCGTCTCCTCCTCCTCCGGCGAGAACATGCCGTGCTTCAGCCCCGGCCGCAGGTAGTTGATCCACCGCAGCCTGCAGCTCTTGCCGTTCCGCTGGAGCCCTGCGCGCGGAATCATGGTCAGAAGTCAGAACCAGCCAGCCAATGTGCATTTCCCTTTCGGGACAGATGAAACTAATCACTCCCACGAACAGATCAAGGCCAATTCGGACGAGCTGGCCGGAGAGAGGACGAAATTCAGTCGACCCAAATGCACCGAATTCTCCTGAATTATGCCTCCTTTCTGTGCTTCTACAAATGCGGACGAGGGAGCGGTGGTCGGCCTTACCGGCTTTGGCGGGAAGCGCGCTCCAGCAGCCGTGGCCGTGCCGGAGAATGTAATCGCGCAGCTTCTGGTCCTCCTCCGGCGACCACAGCCCCTTCCGGTAGCTCGGCCTGGGCTTGTCGCACGCCTTACACCCCATTGCTTTGCTTGCTTGCTTGCAGGCGGACGAACGGCGCAGCGCGGCACGAAACCTCGGAGAGGTGGGTCTACAGGAGGCAGCAGCAGGGGCGGCAGAGGCTTCGGGCTCAAGCCTTGGGATGGAGATGGAGGAGCGTTCTGGCGTTTCCAGAGGGGAGCAGTAGGTGCGAGTTTTATAGCCATGGAAAGGGGGTGTGTTTGTGTCGTCTGGGAAATAAACAAATTACGTGTTATCATCACCACTACCTCAATTTTGCGATCACTGGTGTTAATGTACTGAAGTTATTATTTTAGAACAGGAAAAAAATCTGTAAACAATAGGAGCTATAATCTACTGCAATTGCCGCCTAAGAAAAATTATTGTAATATAATAATGCCTTAAGGGCGGCTGATGCCTTCTACTCCGAGAAATCATGGTTTACATTTGCTCTGCACATTATTGAAATGTTAAATAGACGAGCGTGAGAGAGTGAGGTTTTAAAGAACGTCAGGAGACCACGAAGCGTGATAATGAATCAAAATCAAGGCCAGCTGCGATCGGCAATGAAGTGGAAAATAAGTAAGGTGAGAGTACACAAGTAGTGGGGAAAACCGGCAAATCGTCCGCGATGACGTGACAGATTTTCGAAAAAATATTGCTTTCGTCCGGTGTATGTTTTTCAAACTGTTATGGAGGACACGCCTCGTCAGGTCGTAAGTGGCAAATATCAAACGGTAACATCCGCGCCAGCTACAAGACATCAGTAAGACACATTTGATTTACTTGGATTGATTACTATGTCTTGGTTCTAAAGTGCAGCCAGGATCGGTCTAGAAAGCAAAACTATTTATGGCTGGCCCTTTTCCTTTGAACCAGAAAGAGAGCGACTTGCTTGTAATGGAAGCCAAGAATGGGGAGCGGGGCAGAGTACAGCAGGCACTATCTATCTATCTATCTATCTATCTATCTATCACCATTCAACACAGACGCGCAGAAAGTCCAAAAGAAGAAACAAGCTGCAGCCCTGCTATATACAATCAACGCTCCATGATGATGAGGGTTGAAAGTGTCAAACTTGACTGTTGGTCTCCAGAAGATCCCAGCGTGTCATCGCCCAATTTAGCGCCCCTACATCACCAAAGCGTGTCCGTGAATTCGTACTGCACCGACTGGACGATCCCTCGTCCGTGTTTAGGTTGGCTATAAGCTCAACCAACGACGCAGCAGAGCATGCACGGCCGCGTGCGTGCGCGCGCGCGTCGGTCAGTCCCGTCCGTGCCCGTGCCCGTGCCCGCGCGCGCGCACCGCAAAAGGCGAAAGCGTCGGGGGCTTCCAGCGTTTTCCACGCGGCCTCGCCGCATGCGGCGCAACTCCGGGGCACCGACGACGCGGCCGCGGGCGGTCAGTGGGAACGGGCGTCGTCAGATGGGTGGCATACATGCAGCCGGTGGCCTTGTCATTTGATGATCCCTGCGTGCGTGGGTGTATACGCATGCGCGTGTTTGACGTCCGGGTTTGTCCGTAGCCAGCCCCGGAGCAGAGTTGCTGCCTGGCTGTCAGGGAAAGGTTATCCCCTCGACGGAGCCGATCGGCGGCCAGCGGCATATGCATATCCCGGGGGAAATCGGCGCGCGGCGTACGTGGACGTGGCCACCGCCCGTCGTCGGGCATGGGGCCTGCCCAGCCCAGCTGGTCGAACAGGGACGAGAAATTCGACCCGGCAGACGTGCATGCATGCAGTATACTACCAGTACTAGGCACGAGACCGGTTCTTATCAATGGTTAAGAATCGGTGACTGGTGTTAGTCTCCCAACAGAGGCGCTAACAGTCGATGTCTACGTATGGGATGGTTAACTGGGGTGACGGACGTATGTGCATGTGGATGTGGGCTGGGTCTCACCGAACTGGAGATTAATTAGACGGGCGGTTTAGGGGGGCTGCACTAAGCTAAGCTGCATGCCTCGTGTCGTCGTCGTGTGCGCTGCGACGTGACCATGCACGTCTAGGCACGAGGCGGACGGAAGCTTTGACATGATTGATTCCAACGGGTGTAGCAACAATTTTATAAGCCGTGCATGCGGCACGACAGGGAAAATGAGAAGCCGTGCCATGACGATGATGTACTAGTGTGCACTGTCATGGTAGCGTGGTCCTGCCATGCATTAGCTTTTTCCCCCCTTGATGGAACCCCTCGATAACGCCCTTCTCATTTTCTTTTCTCCATACCACACTCCAAGGAAGATTCTCGTGGATATTGCATTGCCAGGGTAAGACCAACTCTACTCCTACTCCTACCAGAGTTGCCATACTCCGTCACAGTTTACACGACGCGTTGATTCTCATGCATTTCCACGAACAGATGAATTTGAGGCGCGCCTCATGTAATGGCCACTTAATTATGGCATGGTAACCGCTCCATACAGTGTGTACGTGGGGTAGAAAAACCGTAGTAGCATGCGCGGTGGAATCCATCCGTTTCTCGATGGAATCGGTCTCCGCCAGTGCATGCGTGAGGACTTCTGGTTCACTGGCTCGGGTTAGTACGCATTAACTTCTCAAGTAATTAGGCGCTGTGGGGATTATTGCGCGAGTATTTTTCAGTCACGCGCAAAGGAAACTAGATCCAGTCACGGGTCTTCTTGGTCACAGAGATTGTTGATGTGCACCTTGTAAACTATGACGGAGTGAGTACCTCTTTTCTTTTTTGCGGGTGGAGTGAGTACCTCTTTTCATGTTGAGATTGTCAATGTTTTATTTTTCTTCTTTAAAGCGTTGTGTATTACTAGTAGATGAGTCTTTGCTTTATTTGTTTTTTAGTTTGCCACAATCGTTCTTGTTGGACACACATTAAACGTGAATTTATTAGAATACTCTGTGAGCTTCATTTGCATCTTTTGAGCTAGGCAGTTGCTCTAGTGTTTCACTTATATATTTTGGAGCACGGCAGTGGTTATATTTTAAAAAAAAATTGATTAACTCTCATGCTTTACTTATATTATTTTAAGTCTTATAAATAGTATGTCAATTTGCTTGGATTATGAATTTAGCCCTAATATGATGGGTATTTAAAAGGGATATAATAAAAACTTCCATGAAGATCATTGAATATATGAGAAGTTTGATTTTTTGCATTTGTTCTGAGATATAAAGATGGTAATATTAGTCATGCTACCAGTAAATTGTGGAATAGTAAGAATATTTGCCTTAACGATTGTGATTCATGTAGCATATGCACGTATGGTCTTCCTGTTATGTGATGAAGTTGGAGCACAATTTATCCTTGATTGTCTTCCTATGTGTGAAGGTCGGGGACGCGCGATGGTTAACTCCTACCAACCTCCCCCCTAGAAGCATGCGTAGTAGTAATTTGCTTCGAGGGCTAATAAACTTTTGCAATAAGTATGTGAGTTCTTTATAACTAATGTTGAGTTCATGGATTATACGCACTCTCACCCTTCCACTTTTGCTACTCGCTCTAGTACCGTGCAACTTCCGCCGGTGCATTAAACCCTCCTTATACCTTTCCTCAAACAGCCACCATACCTATCTATTATGGCATTTCGATAGCCATTCCAAGATATATTGCCATGCAACTTCCATCATCATCATATACATGAATTGAGCGTTCATTATCATATTGCTTTGCATGATCGTAAGATAACTAGCATGATATTTTAATGGCTTTTCTGTTTTTTGATATCTTTGCTATACTAGATCCTTGTACATCCTGGTACACTGCCAAAGGCATTCATATAGAGTTCTTATGTATTAGTCACATTGAGTTGTAAATAAATAAAAGTGTGATGATCATCAATATTAGAGTATTGTGCCATGTGAGGAATACAAAAAATAAAAAAGGCCAAATGAGCCCAAGAAAAAAGAGAGGCCAAAGTACCCAATAAAACAAGAGAAAAAAAATGAGAGAAGGGACAATGTTACTATCCTTTTCCACACTTGGGCTTCAAAGCATCACCATGTTCTTCATGATAGCGAGTCTCCTATTTTGTCACTTTCATATATTACTAGTGGGAACTTTTCATCATAGAACTTGGCTTATATATTCCAATGATGGCTTCCTCAAATGGCCGAGGTCTTCATGAGCTAGTAAGTTGGATGCACACCCACTTAGTTTTCTTTTGAGCTTTCATACACTTCTCTAATGCATCCGTTGCATTGCAATTTCTGCTCACTCACATTGATATCGATTGATGGACATCTCCATAGCCCATTAATTTGCCTAGTTGATGTGAGAATTTCTCCCTTCTTTTTTTGTCTACTACCACCTTCTATTAAACCTAAAGTGCTATATCCATGACTCACGCTCATATATTGCGTGAGAGTTGAAAAAGCTGAAGCACATTAAAAAGTATGAACCAATTGCTTGGCTAACACCAGGGTAGTACATGATTTATACTTTGTGTTGAGAAGAGGGAGCATAACAAGATTCTGAGATTTTGTAGGGATAACTTTCTTTAGCCATGATATTTTGAAAAGACATGATTGCTTTTTAGTATGCTTGAAGTATTATTGTTTTTATGTCAATATTAAACTTTTGTTTTGAATCTTATGGATTGGAATATTGATACCACATAAAAAAGATTACATGATAAACATGTTAGGTAGCATTCCACATCAAAAATTCTGTTTTATCATTTACCTACTCGAAATGAGCAGGAATTAAGTTTGGGGATGCTTGATACGTCTCCAACGTATCTATAATTTTTTATTGTTCCATGCTATTATATTATCAGTCTTGAATGTTTTATATGCATTATTATGCTATTTTATATTATTTTTTGAGACTAACTCATTAACCTAGCGCATAATGTCAGTTGTCATTTCTCCCTTGTTTTTGTCTTCACAGAAAATCAATACCAAACGGAGTCCAAATGGAACGAAACTTTTTGGCGATTTTTCTTGGACCACAAGACACCATGGAAGCTTCGGGAGGAGGTCGGAAGGGCCATGAGGCGACGACAAGCTCAGGGGGCGCGCCCCAAGCTTGTGGGCCCCCGTGGCTCCGCTAACCCTAATTCTTCTTCTATAAATACCCAAATATTCCCCGAAGACCAGAGGGTACACCAAAAAAACTTTTTCGCCACCGCAAATTTCCATCTTCATGAGATCCCATCTGGGGACCTTTTCCGGTACTCTACCGGAGGGGGATTCGATCACGGAGGGCTTCAACATCAACCTTGCCGCCCTTCCGATGATGTGTGAGTAGTTTACCACAGAACAATGAGTCCATAGCTAGTAGCTTGATGGTTCTTCTCTCTCTTTGAGCTTCAATACAATGTTCTCCTCGATGTTCTTGGAGATCTATTCGATGTAATCTTCTTTGCGGTGCGTTTGTTTAGATCCGATGAATTGTGGGTTTTGATCAGATTATCTATGAATATTATTTGAGTCTTCTCAGAACTCTTTTATACATGATTTATATATCTTAGTACTTCTCTCTAATCTATTGATTTGGTTTGGCCATCTAGATTGATTTTTCTTGCAATGGGAGAGGTGCTTTGTAATGGGTTCGATCTTGCGGTGCTCAATCCTAGTGACAGAAAGGGGCATGACACATATTTGTATGGTTGCCATTAAGGATAAAAAATGGGGTTGTTCATATTGATTGGATCTATCCCTCTACATCATGGCATCTTGCTTAAGGCGTTACTCCGTTCTTGTTAACTTAATACATTAGATGCATGCTGATAGCAGTCGATGTGTGGAATAATAATAGTAGATGTAGGCAGGAGTCGATATACTTGTCTCGGACATGATGCCTATATACATGATCATTGCCTTAGATATTGTCATAATTGTGCATTTTTCTATCAATTGCTCAACAGTAGTTTGTTTACTCACCGTATGCTTTCTTTCAAGAGAGAAGCCTCTAGTGAAAACTGTGGCCCCTAGGTCTATGTTTTATCATATTATTTTCAGATCTACAAAATCAAAAACACAAAAATACCTAGCTGCAATTTATGCAATTTTATTTTATTTCACACTTGTACTTATCTTTTATACCTATCACTATCAGATGTCATCCTTGCAAGTAACCATGAAGGGATTGACAACCCCTTTATCGCGTTGGGTGCAACTTTTTGTTTGTTTGTGCAGGTGCAATTATTGGAGACTTGTGTGTTCCTCCTACTAGACTGATACCTTGGTTCTTAACCGAGGGAAATACTTATCTCTACTTTGCTTCATCACCCTTTCCTCTTCAAGGGAAAAATCAACGCAAGCTCAAGAAGTAGCAGCATGCTGGACAGCGGTCGATGTGTGGAGTAATAGTAGTAGATGCAGAATCGTTTCGGTCTACTTGTCTCGGACCTGATGCCTATATACATGATCATTGCCTTGGATATCATCATGATTATTTGCTTTTCTATCAATTGCCCAACAGTAATTTGTTTACCCATTGTATGCTATTTTCAAGAGAGAAGCCTCTAGTGAAAACTATGGCCACCAGGTCTATTTTCTATCATATATTAAAACCAAACATACCATGCTGCAATTTTCCTTTATTTATTTTATTTTGTATTTTTGTTCGATCTATCTATCTATCACCATACAATTTAATCTTGCAAGTAACCACCGAGGGATTGACAACCCCTTGTTCACGTTGGGTGCAAGGATGTGTTATCTTGTGTGTCGATACGGCTAACGAGGTGTTGTGTGGTTCTCCTACTATATTGATAACCTTGGTTCTTAACTGAGGGAAATACTTATCTCTACTGTACTGCATCAGCCTCTCCTATTCGAGGAAATCCCAATGCAGCTCACAAGTAGCAGGGTGCCTTGGGCATCCCCAAGCTTAGGGTCTTGCCGCTCCATATTCCTTCATCCATCGTGATCTCACCCAAAACTTGAAAACTTCTGCACATAAAATTCAACAGAAACCTTGTGAGATTCGTTAGTATAATAATAAAATCATAAACTTTAGGTACTGTTATGAACCCATTCATATATTATTATTGCATAAAACCTATTGTTCTAACTTCACCATGGCTTATACCCCCCGATATAATCCATAGCATCATTAAAACAAGCAAACAATGCAATAGAAAATAGAGTCTATAAAAAATAGAACAGTCTGTAATGATCTGAACAAACACTATACTTCTATAACTCCACAAATTCTAAAAAATTAGGAAAATGTGGGAAATTTGTATATCAATAATAAAATTCAGAATTTTATCACATTCCAGTGAATTATGAAAATTCGAATACTAGGCGCAAAAGTTTCTGTTTTTTCACAGAATCAAGCCAACTATGAACCAAATCATCCCAAAGGCTTTACTTGGCACAAACACTAATTAAAACATAAAAAACACAATCATAACAATAGCAATAATTGTGCGAATACTCAAAAACAGAAAGAAAAAACAAAAATTTAAGATAACTATTGGGTTGCCTCCCAACAAGCTCTATTGTTTTACACCCCTAGCCAGGTGTAAGGCATGGTTCTGAGTATTGTCATCTTTAGCTTTAATTACATTGGTGGCCCTCATAATAGATTCATATGGTGGCTTAACACTACTGCAGGATGCTGCTAACGCGATACTACGACCAGAGACCCTTTGACGAAACTGTGTGTGATGCATTAATCACAAACGGGGATGTAAAAAAACCCGTCAAAAAGGTGCAAAACGTTTGTGATAGCGGAGCCATCAAACCCGGTTCAAATTTTAGTTGCGTGTGCGATTCAGGGCACACAGTTAACCCGTTTGAACTGTTTGCGATGAGGCAGAACAACAGAAACGGCAGCCATATCAATGTTTGTGCAATATACGACATACAGTTCGCTCCGATGAACTGTTTGCTATTAGGGAGTGCAACAGAAATGGTTTGTCAGATCAAGGTGTGTGTGATATAGGGCATACGGTTCACTCGGACGAACTGTTTTCAATTAGTGAACACAACAAAAATGGTTCAACTTAACAAGATGTGTGTGATACGTGGCAAACAATCGACTCAAATGAACTATTTGCGATGAAAAATTACAACACAGATGGTTAATACAGTTAGTTCGTGTGCGATTCTGTGTGTACAAAAAACTTTGAAAAATGCAAACTAGTTGCTTGCTGTGGCTAGTAGTATCACACACGATGCGTCTGCGAGTACTCGTGTGTGATGATTAGTAAGTTACACATACATTTCCTTATGTTAACACGTGTGATAATAACACGTGGCACCGGATACGGTATTCGGGTTGTGTGTGTGCTCCACTTAGTATTCCCGTGCTCCACCGAATGCTTCCCGCGCTCCACATGGGTGAATTGTAAAATCCACGCCTCTTCCCTCATCGGTTTCCTGCCACCGGCTAATGGCTTGCTGCATATAACCCAGGCGGCAACGCACCGCCGCGAAACTCTACGCAGATCTAGTCCTCACCCATCTACCATTAGTTATTCTAAGCATGCCAGGCAACGACCAAAGCTTCGACGTCGACGCCTACCTGCATTACATCTTCGGCGAGGAGAACGAGCCGGAGCAGGTCGGGGAGCAAGAGCTTCATCAGCTGGTGCAGACACCATGGCCCATTGACAACGATATCGGCGTGACAGTCCTTGGGAGCATAAACGACATATTGCAGAGGAGGTGTGATGAGCAGTTTGCCATCCACCGTGCAAAAGATCCAGAGATGCTTAGCGGCATGATCGACGACCCACCGAAAGAGCCGACGTCACGAGTGCTCATCGAGAGCCTGATGCCCCGCAAGGAATGGGCAGAGGACCTCTGCGATTCAGTCAAGACACAAGCAGCCTATGGCTTCATCATTGCCCGCGGTGGTCGTGTCAACCTCGATCCCGATGATGTGGTGGCCAGGCTCGAGCGCATCCTTGGTGGAGTTGACGTCCCCGACGAAGTAGAACATCGCCAACGTGATATCTTGAGGATGCAGGTGATGGACGGAATTTGGTACCAGGCTAGACACATGGAAATGGAGTGATTCCACGGAGTTGTCATGCACGCGATTGCACGCTGTCAAGCTCTTCTGGAAGAGGCCCAGTAGCCCCAAGAGCCTCCCAGCGCCAGCAGCTCCGTAGGAGGAGGCGGGTCGGGACACTTGGAGTGAACGGCTGCAAGGGTGCTATGCTGATCATGGAGTCTGAGAAGACCATCGTCGGAAGGCCGCCATCTCAGCCTTTTAGCTTATATTTTATTATAATTATATGCATATGTAGGTCATGAGTGTTCTGGGCCTTGCCGCATGTGGCATTTTAAATTATCCTGAATATGTAAGACAATTATTAACCGTTGCCATTGTAAATTTGCCTCAACGGCGAGCAGAGCGTGCAGGGACGCCAGAGAGGAGCGCGCCGCGGCCACCTCAATGGCGAACAAAACGCGCGGACGGACGTGAGCAGAGCGCGCCACGGCCGCCTCAATGGCGAGCGACCACGTGGTCAACCTTCTGCCATCAATAAATTTGCACCTTGCTTCTCGTCACATTGCAGATTAGAACGCAATAAGTAATTGCAAATCTGTTCAAACCTATCAAACTAATATGTGTTCACACTTAGCACCAAGCTATAAAAACTACCCGCTCAAAATTTACTTCACAGTTCCTCTCCTCATCACCCACAAAACTGGTCTTTCCTGTCAAGTCGTTCCGTCATGACCGGTAGGAGGAGTTTATGGTGGACATATGATAACCCACAAGTATAGGGGATCGCAACAGTTTTCGAGGGTATAGTATTCAACCCAAATTTATTGATTCGACACAAGGGGAGCCAAAGAATATTCTCAAGTATTAGCAGCTGAGTTGTCAATTCAACCACACCTGGATAACTTAATATCTGAAACAAAGTACTTAGTAGCAAAGTAATATGATAGTAGTGGTAACGGTGGTAAAAGGTAATGGTAGCAAAAGTAATATTTTTGGTGTTTTGTAGTAATGATAACAATAGCAACGGAAAAGTAATAAGCAAAGAACAATATATGGAAAGCTCGTAGGCAATGGATCGGTGATAGAGAATTATGCCGGATGCGATCGATGATGTAACCGTCATAACCTAGGGTGACATGGAACTAGCTCCAGTTCATCAATGTAACGTAGGCATGTATTCCGAATATAGTCATACGTGCTTATGGAAAAGAACTTGCATGACATCTTTTGTCCTACCCTCCCGTGGCAGCGGGGTCCTAGCAGAAACTAAGGGATATTAAGGCCTCCTTTTAATAGAGTACCGGACCAAAGCATTAACACATAGTGAATACATGAACTCCTCAAACTACGGTCATCACCGGAAGTGGTCCCGATTATTGTCACTTCGGGGTTGCCGGATCATAACACATAGTAGGTGACTATAGACTTGCAAGATAGGATCAAGAACTTTCATATATTGATGAAAACATAATAGGTTCAGATCTGAAATCATGGCACTCGGGCCCTAGTGACAAGCATTAAGCATAGCAAAGTCATAGCAACATCAATCTCAGAACATAGTGGATACTAGGGATCAAACCCTAACGAAACTAACTCGATTACATGATAAATCTCATCCAACCCATCACCGTCCAGCAAGCTTACGATGGAATTACTCACGCACGGCGGTGAGCATCATGAAATTGCTGATGGAGGATGGTTGATGATGACGATGGCGACGGATTCCCCTCTCCGGAGCCCCGAACGGACTCCAGATAAGCCCTCCCGAGAGAGTTTAGGGCTTGGCGGCGGCTCCATATCGTAAAACGCGATGAATCCTTCTCCCTTATTTTTTCTCTCCGAACACGAACATATAGAGTTGGAGTTGAGGTCGGAGGAGCTCTAGGGGGCCCACGAGGCAGGGGGCATGCCCAGGGGGGCAGGCGCGCCCCCACCCTCGTGGCTAGGGTGTGGGCCCCCTGGCCTTGATCTTTTGCCAGCATTTTTTATTATTTCCAAAAATAATCTCCATGGAGTTTCAGGTCATTCTGAGAACTTTTGTTTCTGCACCTAAATAACACCATGTCAATTCTGCTGTAAACAACGTCGGTCCGGGTTAGTTCCATCCAAATCATGCAAGTTAGAGTCCAAAACAAGGGCAAAAGTGTTTGGAAACGTATCAACTCCCCCAAGCTTAAACCTTTGCTTGTCCTCAAGCAATTAAGTTGACAAACTAAAAGTGATAAAGAAAAACTTTTACAAACTCTGTTTGCTCTTGTTGTTGTAAATATGTAAAGCCAGCATTCAAGTTTTCAGCAAAGATTATGAACTAACCATATTCACAATAATGCTTAGGTCTCATGTTTACTCACATCAGTGGCATAATCAACTAGCCAGCAATAATAATAAATCTCGGATGACAACACTTTCTCAAAACACTCATAATATGATATAACAAGATGGTATCTCGCTAGCCCTTTCTGAGACCGCAAAAATAAATGCGGAGTACCTTTAAAGATCAGGGACCGACTAGACATTGTAATTCATGGTAAAAGAGATCCAGTCAAGTCATACTCAGTGTAAACTAATCAGTAATGAATGCAAATGACAGAGGTGCTCTCCAGCGGGTGCTTTCTAATAAGAGGGTGATGACTCAACATAAAAGTAAATAGATAGGCCCTTCGCAGAGGGAAGCAGGGATTTGTAGAGGTGCCAGAGCTCAGTTTTGAAATAGAGATGAATAATATTTTGAGCGGCATACTTTCATTGTCAACATAACAACCAAGAGATGGCGATATCTTCCATGCTACACACATTATAGGCGGTTCCCAAACAGAATGGTAAAGTTTATACTCCCCCTCCACCAACAAGCATCAATCCATGGCTTGCTCGAAACAACGAGTGCCTCCAACTAACAACAGTCACAGGGGGAGTTTTGTTTACAATTATTTTGATTTGATTTGCATAAAGCATGGGACTGGGCATCCCGGTGACCAGCCATTTTCTCGTGAGTGAGGAGCGGAGTCCACTCCTCTTGAGAATAACCCGCCTAACATGGAAGATACGGACAACCCTAGTTGATACATGAGCTATTCGAGCATACAAAACAGAATGTTTATTTGAAGGTTTAGAGTTTGGCACATACAAATTTACTTGGAACGGCAGGTAGATACTGTATATAGGAAGGTATAGTGGACTCATATGGCATAACTTTGGGGTTTATGGGATTGGATGCACAAGCAGTATTCCCGCTTAGTACAAGTGAAGGCTAGCAGAAGACTGGGAAGCGACCAGCTAGAGAGCAACAACAGCCATGAACATGCATTAAAGTTAATGAACATTGAGTGCAAGCATGAGTAGGATATAATCCACCATGAACATAAATATCATGAAGGCTATGTTGATTTTGTTTCAACTACATGCGTAAACATGTGCGAAGTCAAGTCACTTAAATCATTCAGAGGAGGATACCACCCTATCATACCACATCACAACCATTTTAATAGAATGTTGGCACGCAAGGTAAACCATTATAAGCTCCCAGCTAATTAAGCATGGCATAAGCAACTATAATCTCTAATTGTCATTGCAAACATGTTTATTCATAATAGGCTGAATCAGGAACGATGAACTAATCATATTTACAAAAACAAGAGAGGTCGACTTCATACCAGCTTCTCTCATCTCAATCAGTCCATCATATATCGTCATAATTTCCTTTCACTTGCACGACCGAAGATGTGAATAATGATAATAGTGCACGTGCATTAGACTAAGCTGGAATCTGCAAGCATTCAATAAACAGGAGAAGACAAGGCAATATGGGCTCTTTTGTCAGATCAACAATAATGCATATAAGAGCCACTTTAACAATTTAATTATGGTCTTCTCCTATCGACCCTCAAAGAAAAGAAAAGAAATAAAACTATTTACACGGGAAAGCTCCCAACAAGCAAAAGAAGAACAGGAAATCTTTTTGGGTTTTCTTTTTAATTACTACTAAAAGCATGGAAAGTAAGCTAGTTAAAAGCTAAAACTAATTTTTTTGGTTTTTCTTAAGGTTTATCAAACACACAAGAAGGAAGCATAAAAAGAGAAAATAAACTAGCATGGATATTACAGTGAAAAAGTATGAGCAACGACATCTAGCAATTAGTGTGTGAACATGAATGTAATGTCGGTGAGAAATACGTACTCCCCCAAGCTTAGGCTTTTGGCCTAAGTTGGTCTATGGCCATGGTTGGCCTGGCGGATATCCAAAGTAATAGTTGGGGTCGTACTGCGAAGAACAAGACTCTGATTGCCAGT
This sequence comes from Triticum urartu, assembly GCF_056163025.1. NCBI lineage: Eukaryota > Viridiplantae > Streptophyta > Magnoliopsida > Poales > Poaceae > Triticum > Triticum urartu. The sequence continues at coordinate 434,977,597 of NC_141878.1, read as the reverse complement.
GCTTGGCAATCATCTCCGGATCCCACTGGTAATTAGACTGTCATGGAGGATCAAATTGTGGTTCCGACTCTGGCTCTGTGGCTGATGTAGGGTTCCGGTAGGCGTGAATAGCCTCCAGCGGAATGAGATACTGGTCTGTAGATAAATCCAACAAGGAAGGAGCAGGCAAGGTGATAGTCTGAGGATGATGTTTATCAAAGAACAATTTGTATTTAAGCTCCCTTTCCCTATTCTTTACAATAAAATTATGCGCTACCATACTCTTATAATCTAAATAAACAGTAGGCAGCAATTTTTCTTCTTTTTCATAGTGCCTAATAGGTATGTTATAGTATGCAGCAAGGCATGAAGCATAGACACCTCCAAAGATGGGGCCCTTTGTATGGAAAAAAGCTCGAAGCTCGTGAGCTAAACGAGTAGCTTGTGACTCGGCTCGAATCGACTCGAACTCGAAGAATAACGAGTCGAGCCAAGCTTTAGTTTAAGATCGTTTATAGACCAAGTTAAACGAGCCAATCTCACGAGTACTCTTGTAACTCGTTAGACTTGGTACAAAAGATCAGCTACTTCCAATATAAAAAAAGATCAGCCACTCAGCACCCTATGTCCCAGGCGCACAACACAAGGCCTAGCCGTTGAAGGCCCAACCGCCTAGGAGACTCATGCATTATAAGGAAATTACTATTGTTTAGTGATATATATGTTTAATATATACATAATAATATTTATAATGTTTGAGGGTTTTATGTTCATATATTTAACGAGCTTAACAAGCTAAACGAGCCAGCTCGCGAGTTATACGAGTCGAGCCAATCTTGGATTTGAGCTCGTTAATAATAACGAGTCGAGTCGAGCTAGCTCGTTAATGAAACGAGCTCTAGTGAGTCGAGCCGAGCTGGCTCGACTCGGCTCGAATGCCAGCCTTCAGACTTAATCGTTTAGCAATAATACCGCCCATACTAACAGAGTCGTCACGGAATAAACCATGGAACAAAATAATAATAATATCAGGAACACTAAGGTTTCCACAGTTTCGGCGACCAATTAAGCAACGACTAGCAAATATTGCAAAGTAGCGTAAAACAGGAAAATGTATGCTAGTGATTCTTACATCGGAAACCTTCCTAGTTCCCCTATGGTAATAGTGTCAATAAACCCGTCCACATCTGTACGATGTGGTTCCTCTAAGCTACCCTCAAAAGGTATTTTGCAAACCCTGCAAAATTCATATAGTGACATCTTCTTAACCACATCATATAAATGAAACTCTACTGAAGGAGGTGATTCCTTAGGATAATAGTAGAAGTTTTGCACAAAAGTATTGGTGACTAAGAGATACTGTTCGCATTGGTCACGGAGGAAGTCGGTGAGGTTTGCATTCTTAGCCAATTCATAAAAATCATCATAAATCCTGGTTGCTCTCAAGAAATCATCGGAAGGCCATTCACACGGCCGAACCTCTGCGGTGCGAGGCAGATTATATTTGGGCCTCTCTGCTTCTTCACTTTGCTTTTCCTTCGAGCTTCGGCTCGATGAACCCCTCAAAAATCTCTTCATTATTTTCTGAATTTTTTTGAAATTTTTAGTAACTTCAAATAAAAGTGAACCAAGCTCAACAAAATTGATAGCAACTACTCCTACAAGTGCCTAGAGCCTATATCATGCATTAGAAGTTTATAACTACTTAGAACCATATAAATTTGACATGCAAGCTCAAGAACATGGTCACCTAGGCAGCACAAATTTGCAATGAATAAGGCACTAGAGAAAAAACTAATTGGATCAATGGAGGAGTCACATACCAAGGAACAATCCCCCAAAGTAGTTTTGTGGGAGGTGCTTTGATCAAGGAGATCGAAAATCGCAGCAAAATGAGCTAGAACTCGTGCTTGAGCTGGATGGTGATTTTTTTGGGAGGAAGAAGAAGTGTGTGGGTGCAGGAATAAGTGGAGGAGGGCCACCGTGGGCCCACGAGGAAGGGGGTGTTGTGTTCTTAGTGCCAAATATTCGCAAATATTTCAGAAAAAAATCATATTTAAATTTCAGGGCATTTGGAGAACTTTTATTTTTGGGGTATTTTTATATTGCACGGATAATTCAGATAACAGACATAAAATACTATTTTTACTTTATTTCAGCTAAATAACAAAAGTAAAAGGAGGGTACAGAAGGTTGTGCTTTCTAACTTCATCCATCTCATGATCATCAAAAGGAATCCATTAACAAGGTTGATCAAGTCTTGTTAACAAACTCATCCCGAATAACATGGAACCGGAGAAATTTCGAATAACACTAAGTTACCTCAACGGGGATATGCACATCCCCAATAATTAGAATATCATGATTCTTTTTGACAGTAGGGAGAGGAAATTCAAAACCTCCAAAAATAATCGATAGAATCTTTCCAATAGAATTGATACTATGAAGTTCAGGTTGTTTCCTCGGAAAGTGTACCGTATGCTCATTATCATTAACATGAAAAGTGACATTGCCTTTGTTGCAATCAATAACAGCCCCTGCAGTATTCAAAAAGGGTCTTCCAAGAATAATAGACATACTATCGTCCTCGGGAATATCAAGAATAACAAAGTCCGTTAAAATAGTAACATTTGCAACCACAACAGGCACATCCTCACAAATACCGACAGGTATAGCAGTTGATTTATCAGCCATTTGCAAGGATATTTCAGTAGGCGTCAACTTATTCAAATCAAGTCTATGATATAAAGAGAGAGGCATAACACTAACACCGGCTCCAAGATCACATAAAGCAGTTTTAACATAGTTTCTTTTAATGGAGCATGGTATAGTGGGTACTCCTGGATCTCCAAGTTTGTTTGGTATTCCACCCTTAAAAGTATAATTAGCAAGCATGGTGGAAATTTCAGCTTCCGGTATCTTTCTTTTATTAGTGACAATTTCTTTCATATACTTAGCATAAGGATTCATTTTGAGCATATCAGTTAATCGCATACGCAAAAAGATAGGTCTAATCATTTCAGCAAAGCGCTCAAAATCCTCATCATCCTTTTTCTTGGATGGTTTGGGAGGAAAAGGCATGGGTTTCTGAACCCATGGTTCTCTTTCTTTACCATGCTTCCTAGCAACAAAGTCTTTCTTATCATAACGTTGATTCTTTGATTGTGGGTTATCAAGATCAACAGCAGGTTCAGTTTCTACTTCATTGTCATTGCTAGGTTGAGCATCATCATGAACATTATCATTAACATTATTACTAGGTTCATGTTCATTACCAGATTGTGTTTCAGCATCAGAAATAGAAATATCATTTAGATTCTCAGGTGTTTCATCAATAAGTTCACTAGACGCATGCAAAGTCCTATCATTTTTCATTTTCTTCCTTTTAGAAGGACTAGGTGCATCTATATTATTTCTCTGAGAATCCTGCTCAATTCTCTTAGGGTGGCCTTCCGGATACAAAGGTTCTTGAGTCATCTTACCAGTTCTAGTAGCCACTCTAACAGCAAAATCACTATTCTTACTATTCAATTCATTGAGCAAATCATTTTGAGGTTTAAGTACTTGTTCTACTTGAGTGGTAACCACAGAAGCATGTTTACTAATGAGTTTAAGTTCACCTTTAACTCTAGACATATAATTACCCAAGTGTTCAATCATATAAGCATTTTGTTTCAATTGTCTACCAAAATAAGCATTGAAGTCTTCTTGCTTAACCATAAAGTTATCAAACTCATCCAAACATTGGCTAGCATACTTAGTAGGAGGGATTTTAGCTTTATCATATCTATAGAGAGAATTTACCTTTACTACTTGTGTCGGGTTATCAAGACCATGTGTTTCTTCAATAGGAGATGGATTAAAATTATGCATTTCTATGACAGGCGGTAAACTAAGACCATGTATTTCTTCAATAGGAGGTAAATTCTTAACGTCTTCAGCTTTAATACCCTTTTCTTTCATAGATTTCTTTGCCTCTTGCATCTCTTTAGGACTGAGAAATAGAACACCTCTTTTCTTCGGAGTTGGTTTAGGAACAGGGTCAGGAGTTGGCTCAGGAAGTGTCCAATTATTTCCATTTGTCAACATATTATTCAATAGAATTTCAGCTTCATCCGGTGTTCTTTCCCTGAAAACAGAACCAGCACAACTATCCAGGTAATCTCTAGAAGCATCGGCTAGTCCATTATAAAAGATATCAAGTATTTCATTTTTCTTAAGAGGATGATCAGGCAAAGAATTAAGTAATTGGAGAAGCCTCCCCCAAGCTTGTGGGAGACTCTCTTCTTCAATTTGCACAAAATTATATATGTCCCTTAAGGCAGCTTGTTTCCTATGAGCAGGGAAATATTTAGCAGAGAAGTAATAAATCATATCCTAGGGACTACGCACACAACCAGGATCAAGAGAATTAAACCATATCCGGGCCAAAGCATTAACACATAGTGAATACATGAACTCCTCAAACTACGGTCATCACCGGAAGTGGTCCTGATTATTGTCACTTCGGGGTTGCCGGATCATAACACATAGTAGGTGACTATAGACTTGCAAGATAGGATCAAGAACACTCATATATTGATGAAAACATAATAGGTTCAGATCTGAAATCATGGCACTTGGGTCCTAGTGAAAAGCATTAAGCATAGCAAAGTCATAGCAACATCAATCTCAGAACATAGTGGATACTAGGGATCAAACCCTAACAAAACTAACTCGATTACATGATAAATCTCATCCAATCCATCACTGTCCAACAAGCCTATGATGGAATTACTCACGCACGGCGGTGAGCATCATGAAATTGCTGATGGAGGATGGTTGATGATGACGATGGCGACGGATTCCCCTCTCCGGAGCCCCGAACGGACTCCAGATAAGCCCTCCCGAGAGAGTTTAGGGCTTGGCGGCGGCTCCGTATCGTAAAACGCGATGAATCCTTCTCCCTTATTTTTCTCTCTCCGAACACGAATATATAGAGTTGGAGTTGAGGTCGGAGGAGCTCTAGGGGGCCCACGAGGCAGGGGGCATGCCCAGGGGGGCAGGCGCGCCCCCACCCTCATGGCTAGGGTGTGGGCCCCCTGGCCTTGATCTTTTGCCAGTATTTTTTATTATTTCCAAAAATAATCTCCATGGAGTTTCAGGTCATTCTGAGAACTTTTTTTTCTGCACCTAAATAACACCATGGCAATTCTGCTGTAAACAACGTCAGTCCAGGTTAGTTCCATCCAAATCATGCAAGTTAGAGTCCAAAACAAGGGCCAAAGTGTTTGGAAACGTATCAACTCCCCCAAGCTTAAACCTTTGCTTGTCCTCAAGCAATTAACTTGAGAAACTGAAAGTGATAAAGAAAAACTTTTACAAACTCTGTTTGCTCTTGTTGTTGTAAATATGTAAAGCCAGCATTCAAGTTTTCAGCAAAGATTATGAACTAACCATATTCACAATAACGCTTAGGTCTCATTGAGGGAGTCCTGGATTAGGGGGTGTCCGGATGGCCGGACTATACCTTCGGCCGGACTCCTGGACTATGAAGATACAAGATTGAAGACTTCGTCCCGTGTCCGAAAGGGACTTTCCTTGGCGTGGAAGGCAAGCTTGGCGATACGGATATGTAGATCTCCTACTATTGTAACCGACTTTGTGTAACCCTAACCCTCTCCGGTGTCTATATAAATCGGAGGGTTTTAGTCCGTAGGACAACATACAGAACAACAATCATACCATAGGCTAGCTTCTAGGGTTTAGCCTCTCCGATCTCGTGGTAGATCTACTCTTGTACTACCCACATCATCAATATTAATCAAGGAGGATGTAGGGTTTTACCTCCATTGAGAGGGCCCGAACCTGGGTAAAACTTCGTGTCCCTTGCCTCCTGTTACCATCCGGCCTAGACGCACAGTTCGGGACCCCCTACCCAAGATCCGCCGGTTTTGACACCGACATTGGTGCTTTCATTGAGAGTTCCTCTGTGTCGTCGCCATCAGGAAGGATGCCTCGCCCCGTCTTTAAAGACGGCACCGTTGCTAAGGGAGCTTTGGCTGTCGGACAAACCCTCCGGCTAGGTGGTTTTTATATGACCGCCTATTCGGCTTCTGCGCCGACGATGACCTCTCGAGCCATCGAAAACAATCTTCATGTCAGCTCGGAACTCGCCGAGCAGTTAGATCCAATGGAGCTCTCCTCAATAAACGAGCTCTTGGATCGCATCGCCGCCCTGGGAGTCGCTACAGATTACGACCAGATTGGGCCTAAACCCGATCTGAGAGGGATTAACTCTCCCCAAGTCACCCATCACGTTGCCGTGGTAGAGGGACAGTGCGGAGACCCTTCATCTATCTTAAGGACTAGCTACGTCTGGATTCCCGATCCCTCCAAACTGGATACCCGCGGAGGGGAGGATATCACTCAAGACCTGAACTTATAGTCAGGCGACGGGCTGGATTCATTAGACAGCATCCAGGAATCCAAATTTTCGAGTTCGGAAATTCCTTGGTCTCTGAGCCTCAGATGGGGTGAGGCTTCGGATTTAATTCCGCCCACCCACCCGAACATAAGCGATCTATCCCAAATTAGGCAAGATCCCAATGAAACAGTACATCATTACTGGGCCAGATTCCTCCTGCTTAAGAACAGGATAAAGGACTGCCGCGAGGAAGACGCAATCTCAATCTTTTGCAATAATTGCACGGACAAGGGAATCCTCAACGCCATAAGTCGCCGTGATATTACACGCTTCGCTGACTTGGCGTCCATCGTACGAAAGTACTGTGCGATGGAAAGCGCCTGGAAAACCGAAATAAAATTTTGGGACGATCCGGCCCTGAATACAAACCCAGTCCGAAATAAAAGGGTGCATCATCGCCAGACACCCGGGTCAAACACCAAAAAGCAAAAACCCTCTACAGGGCATGGAACCGTACTGGAAGGATGGCTTAATGGACCCTGTAAAATTCATAGTACAGAGGACGCCACACCAACTCACAGCCTTAGAGCATGTTGGATACTCCGGCAGGTGGCCAAAATTGGCGAAAATCTCCTAATTCCGGAGGCCACAGAAAGCCACCCCAGAGACACCAATATGGTATTAACAGTCTTCGAGACTTTCGCATCAAATAATATGCGAAAAAGGACACTCCGCAGCCTTGCCGAAGTCTACCAAGTAGCAATAATAAACCCATGGAGTGACACGGCTATTACCTTTAACGCCAGTGATGAACCTAAATTCCGAACAGCCCGAGCACCAGCCGCATTGGTCCTCAGTCCAATAGTGGACGGCTTTCGTCTTACCAAGGTACTCATGGACGGCGGCAGCGGATTGAACCTCATTTATGAGGAAACCCTTCAAAAAATGGAAATAGACTGGAACCACATTGAGCGAAGCAGCACAACCTTTAGAGGAATAATCCCCAGTCGGGAAGCGCGCTGTACAGGAAAAATCACACTAGATGTGGTGTTCGGCACGCCGGATAATTACAGGTCCGAAGAGATCATGTTCCATGTGGCTCCGTTCAGCAGCGGTTATCACGCTCTGCTAGGGCGGGAAGCGTTTACAATCTTCCAAGCAATACCCCATTACGGGTACATGAAGCTCAAGATGCCCGGGCCTAACGGGATCATCACTCTCGCTAGTGATCCGGACATAGCACTCCGCGCCGAAAACAAGAAAGCCGCACTGGCCCTCGAGGCACTATCCGAAGCCCTAGCGGCTGAGGAACTGACTGCGCTGCGCTCTACGGTGAATAGGGACGATGTGGTACTCGACAAAAGATCCAAGTCCACCTCCTTTAAATAGGCGGACGAAATAGTCAAATTCCAAGTCCATCCAACGGACCCCAATAAAACAGCTTCCATCGGGGGACAGTTAAATCCTGATGTAGACGCCGCACTGCGAGAGTTCCTATGAGAGAACTGGGACATTTTCGCCTGGCACCCTTCAGACATGCCAGGAATCCCACGCAGGCTGGCCGAGCACAGCTTAAATATCCAAACAGGATTCAAACCTGTTAAACAGGCTCTTCGGCGTTTTTCCGAACCTAAGAGACAGGCCATGGGAGAGGAGCTAGCAAAGCTATTGGAGGCCGGCTTCATCAGAGATATAAAACATCCGGACTGGCTAGGAAACCTGGTGATGGTACCAAAGAAGGACAAATCCTGGCGCCTGTGTGTTGATTTTAAAGACCTTAACAAGGCTTGCCCAAAGGATCCCTTCCCCCTCCCCCGCATCGATCAAATTATCGACGCTACCGCAGGACACGATTCGTTGTGTCTCCTCGACGCATATTCCGGCTACCATCAAATCAAGATGGCAGAACCAGACCAAGCCGCAACGGCATTTATCACACCATATGGCCCATTCTGCTTCAACACGATGCCCTTCGGGCTCAAAAACACCGGCGCAACATATCAGCGCATGATTCAGACATGTCTGGCAAACTAGATCGGCAAAACAGTGGAGACATATGTAGATGATGTGGTTGTCAAAACAAGACATGTCGAATCTCTAGTAGACGACTTGAGGCTCACATTTGATAACCTCCGAACATACGACATCAAGCTCAACCCGGAAAAATGCGTTTTCGGCATTCCAGCCGAAAAGCTCTTGGGCTTCATTGTATCCGGTAGAGGAATTGAAGCAAATCCAGCCAAGATCCGAGCTCTGTCGCAACTGGATATCCCAAAGGACCTCAAACAAATACAAAAGTTAACCGGATGCGTGGCGGCTCTAAGCCGCTTTATCTCCCGCTTGGGAGAAAAGGCCCTACCCCTTTACCGCCTCCTTCGGCGCACCGAACACTTCGAATGGACGGATGCAGCCACGGCCGGACTCGACGAAATAAAAGCCATACTGGCAACAAACCCAGTCCTGGCCGCTCCAAACATTGGCGAACCAATGCTATTATACATTGCAGCAACACATCAGGTTGTAAGCGCAGTGCTCGTCGTCGAACGAGAAGCGGAAGGACACAAATTCCCCCTTCAAAAGCCGGTCTATTATGTGTCCACTGTCCTCACTCCCTGCAAATCACGGTACCCGCATTATCAAAAGATTGCATACGCGGTATTCATGGCATCTCGGAAGCTACGACACTACTTTCAAGAGTGTTCAATAATAGTAGCCTCGGAAGTACCACTTAACGATATTATAAACAACCGCGACGCAACGGGCCGGATTGAAAAATGGGCCATTGATCTCCTCCCGTTCGACATAACTTATAAGCCACGGCGAGCCATCAAATCACAAGTCTTGGCCGACTTCGTCGCAGAATGGACGGAGGCCGAACTCCCTAAAGAGTACGACACATATTCAAATTGGATCATGCATTTCGACGGCTCCAAGATGTTGGCCGGACTGGGGGCTGGCGTCGTTTTGACGTCCCCCACAGGAGACACAGTTCAATACATACTCCAGATTATGTACACGGACTCCAATAATGCAGCCGAATATGAGGCCCTTTTAGATGGTCTCCGGATGGCAGTATCCATGGGCATTCAACGCCTAGAGGTGCGCGGGGACTCGAACCTCGCAATATCCCAAATAAATGGAGACTTCGATGCCAAGGATCCAAAAATGGCAGCTTACCGCAACGCCGTCCTAAAAATGTCAGCTCGGTTCGAGGGGCTTGAATTTCACCATATAGCCCGGGAAAATAATCAGGCGGTAGATGTCCTGGCACGCATCGGCGCAAAACGCGATGTAGTCCCCCCCAACATCTTCTTGGAAAGGCTGTTCAAGCCATCCGTAGTATGGGAAGGGGAGCCGAACAATAACAGCCCGGACCCAACCACACTGCCCGACACCGAACATTCCGACACAATCGGAGGCTCTGCCAATGAAATAACACCTTCATCCCACGTAATAATGGCCGTCATCGCCCCGTGGACAGAACCATTCGTCGCCTACCTTACTAGGCAGGAACTCCCCGAGGACCAAATTGAGGCACGCTGCATAGTGCGGCGATCCAAAGCCTACAGAGTCCATGAGGAGAGCTTTATAAGAAAAGCACTACCGGAGTCCTTCAAAGGTGCATCTCCGAAGAGGAGGGGCAGAACCTCCTGGCTGAAATTCACGCCGGACTCGGCGGTCATCACGCTGCAGCTCGGTCCCTTGTAAGCAAGGCCTTCCGTACAGGCTTTTATTGGCCGACGGCCCGGGCAGACGCTCATGACTTAGTCCAACGATGCACTGGTTGCCAGCTCTTTGCAAACCAAAGCCATATGCCACCCACCGCCCTCCAAACTATCCCCATCACTTGGCCCTTCACAGTCTGGGGGCTTGACATGGTTGGACCTCTTAAAGGCGGAACTCACAAGCAAAAATACTTACTGGTCATGGTGGATAAGTTCACCAAATGGATAGAAGCCAAGCCTGTTAAGATGGCTGAATCCAGACTGGTGATAGACTTTATATCCGGGGTTGTACATCGTTACGGCGTCCCCCACAGCATCATCACGGATAACGGCACGAACTTTACGGCCGACGAGGTAAAACTCTGGTGCAAAAACATGGGCATCAAGCTCGATTATGCTTCCGTCTATCACCCACAAACTAACGGTCAGGTCAAACGTGCAAATGGTCTTATCATGAGCGGCATCAAACCCAGATTAGTGCGGTCCCTCAAGGAATCTAACACGCACTGGGTAGAGGAGCTCGACTCCGTACTCTGGGGGCTGCGGACCACGCCGAATCGCACCACCGGATACACACCATTCTTTATGGTGTATGGCGCAGAGGCAGTTTTGCCTTGCGACATAATTCATGACTCACCTCGAGTGCGCATGTATGAAGAAAGAGAAGCCAAGCTCGATCGGCAGGACAGCTTGGACGCATTGGAGGAGGAGCGTGACGTGGCAAAAGCCCGTTCCGCATTCTATCAACAGCAGGCTCGAAGATACCAAAGCAGAGAAGTACGGGCCAAAAATTACAACGTTGGCGAATTAGTTCTACGACTACCGGACAAGAAAAAGGACAAACTCAAGCCCAAGTGGGAAGGTCCCTTTATAATCGACCAAGTCCTGACTGGTGGAGCGTACCGCTTGCGAGATGCATCGGATAACCGACTCGAGCCGAACCCATGGAACGCAGCCTGTCTCCGAAGATTCTATGCCTAGCGCCAGACTCTGTGTTCGTCTCCTTCCTCTCTCCATTTTTATATACTTTCTGTCTTACATTCCTCTTCTTCTCTCTCTCTCTTTTATAGCCTAGGCTCACAAAGTGACGCGCTATCCGCGCTCATTAAACCTGGGGCTTCTTTAAACAGAAGCTTATCTATACGGGCTTCATGCCCAACACATGTGTCACACTTCCGCATGTACCTTTTATTCACCATTATATGCATCGATATGACTTAAGTTTTGGCCAAGCTGGGTTGCCTGGCTCCTGTGCTTACCCCTACGTTCCCGATTGTTCGGCTAGGTGGTAAAGGGAGCACCTCTGCGATTGTTACTGCCGGGTCAGCCGTACGTGTACCTCAGACTGGGTGAAGCCGAAAGCTAGCGTTCTTAAGGGAATATTCGGTCGGTGAACTAAAGATGATCCTTTTTTATTTATCTATACGCCCCCAGATGTTTTTCCTGCATTTCTTTTCGCAGCATAGACATGCACTTTAGGGCATGCCTCCCAGGGAAAGGAACCCCTAACGGAACTATTCTCCCTGGAAGATGTTTCTTACTAACCATGTAATATAACATAACTAGTCGGGCACTTGTCTGTTCATGCACTAATGACCCCTACGCCTGGTCTCCACGCATTCCCTGGTTCCTATATAACCGCATGGGAATTCGGACACACTCCGGACCGTCAGGTCCCGAGGCTGAAGCGAAAAGGTCGGCCATGACAAATGATCTACAATCCGGCTAGAAGGCATTATAAATGTGAATTAAATTACATAGTCATTTTGACTGATTGTATTCCTCTTCAATACCATCTAACAGGCTGTCTAATTTACAGTCCTGCTGGGAATACTTTGCGGCCAACTCTACTTGGCCGTATACTAAGCTTACAGGGATCTCCTTCCCATCGGGCCCTACAGGACCGACCTCGGCCATGTGGTTGGGGTCAGCCTTTGTGTACCGCGTCTTCACCATGGCCCAGGCCTCCCTAGCGCCTTAACGGCAGGCCGATATCTTCCACAAACGGAAGTGCCGCCGTGCTCCCTTTAGCTTCTCCGCAAGCTCTCCAAGACCTTCGGGCATGGAGATGGATGGCCACAGGGCCTAGGTGACGCCTTGCATCGCCTGCCGAACTCGATCGAGCAGTTGCGAGAGCTCGGGAAGAAGGTCACCCATAGAACCGGGCATCTCCTCTGCAGGACGACCTGTTAGGACACCTACAGACATTGCTCTATTAGTCGACTTCCCCGCCGAACTTTCTTTCAAAGGTTCGTTCAAGCACTTACTAAATATGCCGCGCCGAAGCCGCTGATTCTCCTTCACGGAGTCTGACAGCTGGGCACAAACATCTTTCAGCTCGATGCCCAGCTTGGTGTTGGCATCTTGGAGATCGTTCTTCTCCCGCCTCACCTTTGTCAGCACCTTCTCACCAGCCTTTAGCTGGCGTAGGAGGTGTTGCCTTTCCGGATCAATCCGGCGCCATCTGCAATTTCATTTGTCAGATTCGCACCCATGCCGTGCTTCACAAAATACTTATCTTTCGAAGTGTATATTACCAAAGGGGGTCTCCTTGGGCTCCCCTGCTGCGGCTAGTGCGGCCTCAAGTTGGGCCTTGCACTCTTCTAGCTCCCTGGACAGTAGGGAATTCTTTTTTGTAAGAACCTGCATAACAAATGATCCTTAAATCAGTTATTCTAACTGTTTCAAGTCTCGGGGGCTACTGGTAAAATTTTCTTACCCGTATGTCTTTTACATAATGCTCCGTGGCTCTGGCTAGACCATTTTGAGCGGCACAAAGGTACGCATCTCCCGAGTTGAAGGCATCTAATGCCCCTTGGGAGAAACAAGCATCGCGAAGGATTGTCCGGCGACGCCTGTGGTTCATGGCACTCTCCACCTCAGAGTTGGTGGCAGACAACCCATCCACATCCTCCATCGAAGGAGCGTCTGGAGCGCGCCTTGCGTTTGCCTCCGCCTCCGGACCAGGCTTTGGAGCCTGGCTGGTGGAGGCGTGATTAGCAGCCTCTCCGGATATAGTCCGACGAGGTCTCTTTGTCCTGAAGAGAGCACGAGTGTCAATGTGCCTCGAAGGTATAACACCTGGGATAAGGGGGCGCGCCATACCTTTGCGCTGACGCCTCGGTCCGGACTGCACTTCTTTTCTGCCCGCGGAGCCCTGCGACCCCTCGTTGGCTTATCGCCACAGGTTCGGCCTTCCGCCTCAAAAACCTCCCCTGCAAAGTTCGGTTGTAATCAGGAAACTGAAAACACGAGAGGGCGGACACCTATTCGGGGTACTGGGACTTCGATCTCAGTTACCTGGGAGGCCGGGATTAGCCCTGGGTAATCGGCCGTAATGGCCACCAAGGCGTTGTCCTTGCTCAATTGATGGAACACTCCATCAATCAGCTCCACAGATATGTCCGGATCCTCTTGAGAGGCCGGGTCGAGGGACCGTCCTGGGTCCTCGGGTTGTGGAGGAGGGTTGCTTATTTCCTTAACAGCCCGGCGCAGTTCCTGCGTTGAAGTCGTCAGACTGAATATTTAACAATGGGAATACAAAACGGATGGGCAAGTAAATGCGACCGCTTACCCAGCTTGAGGGATTGTGCATAGAGAATCCACCCTGTGGGTTGACGCGGAGAAATTCCTCCTCTTCTCCCTTATACAAAGTGGACAAGATCTTTAGTAGAGCGGCAGCTGAATCCGGCCCCTTACGGCCGTAGCAGGTGGCGTCGTCCTCCCCGTTGAAGTCCCACATGGGGTGGCTTCTATACTGAAGCGGTTGCACCCCCCGCATGATGCATTCAGCCATAACCCCGATCATGGTCAGTCCGGAATGGGCTAACAATCTTATTCGGCCCATCAGGTAAATGATGTTCCTGTCACTTTCCCTCTGAGGGCTCCATGGACGCCAGCTTAGGCGCTTCTTTAAGGGAGCACTGTCGAACTCAGGGAGGCCAATCCGAACAGGATCCGGCAGCGGGACATCCTCTATATAAAACCATTCTGAGGGACAGTCTTCGGACACCTTCTTTGGGGTTCTGGATAGATATCCGGTCCCGGCGATGCGCCACACTTTGGCTCCGCCCACTTGATACATTGACCCCTCCTTAGAGCGAGGCACAAGGCAGAATAACCTTTTCCATTGCCCAAAATGAGCCTCGATACCCAAAAACAGCTCGCAGAGGGCTACGAAGCCCGCGATATGCAATACGGAGGCAGGCATGAGATTGTGCAGCTGGAGGCCATAGAACTCCAGGAGCCCCCGGAGAAATGGATGGATTGGAAATCCGAGCCCCCTTATTAAATAAGGGACGAGGCACACCCGCTCTCCTTTGGAGGGATTAGGGGCACTCTCCGCATGCTCTCCGCCATTATAGATGGCAAGGACGGCTCGAACCGGGACCATATAGGCCGGGGGGAGAAATCCCTTGGTCTGGAGCGTCACTAGCTCGCTATGTGGGATGGAGCATCTCTCCCAATATCCAGGCTGAGGGCTGGAAGGGCGAGAGGAGGAGTTGCGACGGCTGGCCATGGTGGAATGGATCTTTGTCGGATGCGCTCTGATGAACACTCGCGAAGGGGGGAAGATGTGGTTTGGATCTAAATCCTCGCCCCCTTAAATAGGTCAGCTCATTTACGCGGCTAGGAGTGTGAATGTAAAAACACTCAGACTTTTCATATTCGTTTGACACGTGGGAAGCGGCCATTATTGGGCGTAGAAGGCAAAGAGCGCAACATCTACAAGAAACCGGACTTTATTCAACAGGTACACAGAATTTGGAGGAGAACCCGCCTTGCAATGCCGAAGACAATCTGCGCGCCGGACTCATCGTCATTGAAGCCTGGTTCGGGGGCTACTGAGGGAGTCCTGGATTAGGGGGTGTCCGGATGGCCGGACTATACCTTCGGCCGGACTCCTGGACTATGAAGATACAAGATTGAAGACTTCGTCCCGTGTCCGGAAGGGACTTTCCTTGGCGTGGAAGGCAAGCTTGGCGATACGGATATGTAGATCTCCTACTATTGTAACCGACTTTGTGTAACCCTAACCCTCTCCGGTGTCTATATAAACCGGAGGGTTTTAGTCCGTAGGACAACATACAGAACAACAATCATACCATAGGCTAGCTTCTAGGGTTTAGCCTCTCCGATCTCGTGGTAGATCTACTCTTGTACTACCCACATCATCAATATTAATCAAGGAGGATGTAGGGTTTTACCTCCATCGAGAGGGCCCGAACCTGGGTAAAACTTTGTGTCCTTTGCCTCCTGTTACCATCCGGCCTAGACGCACAGTTCGGGACCCCCTACCCGAGATCCGCCGGTTTTGACACCGACACTCATGTTTACTCATATCAATGGCATAATCAACTAGCGAGCAATAATAAGAAATCTCGGATGACAACACTTTCTCAAAACAATCATAATATGATATAACAAGATGGTATCTCGCTAGCCCTTTCTGAGATCGCAAAAATAAATGCGGAGCACCTTTAAAGATCAGGGACCGACTAGACATTGTAATTCATGGTAAAAGAGATCTAGTCAAGTCATACTCAGTGTAAAATAATCAGTAATGAATGCAAATGACAGAGGGGTCCTAGAAGAAACTAAGGGATATTAAGGCCTCCTTTTAATAGAGTACCGGACCAAAGCATTAACACATAGTGAATACATGAACTCCTCAAACTACGGTCATCACCGGAAGTGGTCCCGATTATTGTCACTTCGGGGTTGCCGGATCATAACACATAGTAGGTGACTATAGACTTGCAAGATAGGATCAAGAACTCTCATATATTGATGAAAACATAATAGGTTCAGATCTGAAATCATGGCACTCGGGCCCTAGTGACAAGCATTAAGCATAGCAAAGTCATAGCAACATCAATCTCAGAACATAGTGGATACTAGGGATCAAACCCTAACAAAACTAACTCGATTACATGATAAATCTCATCCAACCCATCACCGTCCAGCAAGCCTAAGATGGAATTACTCACGCACGGCGGTGAGCATCATGAAATTGCTGATGGAGGATGGTTGATGATGACGATAGCGACGGATTCCCCTCTCCGGAGCCCCGAACGGACTCCAGATAAGCCCTCCCGAGAGAGTTTAGGGCTTGGCGGCGGCTCCATATCGTAAAACGCGATGAATCCTTCTCCCTTATTTTTTTCTCTCCGAACATGAACATATAGAGTTGGAGTTGAGGTCAGAGGAGCTCTAGGGGGCCCACGAGGCAGGGGGCGTGCCCTGGGGGCAGGCGCGCCCCCACCCTCGTGGCTAGGGTGTGGGGCCCCCTGGCCTTGATCTTTTGCCAGTATTTTTTATTATTTCCAAAAATAATCTCCATGGAGTTTCAGGTCATTCTGAGAACTTTTGTTTCTGCACCTAAATAACACCATGGCAATTCTGCTGAAAACAATGTCAATCCGGGTTAGTTCCATCCAAATCATGCAAGTTAGAGTCCAAAACAAAGGCAAAAGTGTTTGGAAAAGTAGATACGATGGAGACGTATCAACATATAACCAGGCAGCAAAGACCAAGGCTGCGGAAGCACTAGAGAGGTCCCGCCGTGAAGCCGCAGCCGCTGCCACAGCAGAGATGTCCTGGCGCGCCGCGGAGCCCTCGAACGAGTTCTCACGGGCACATGAGGGCTCTCACAAGCACATTCGCGGCGTTGGCCATCACGACGAGCCGACGTACCTGAAGTCCTTCGTCGGCGACGACGACATTCTCGCTGGCGTCACTATGCAGCAGGAGCTGGTCGACGGCTTGATGAAACTGCTCATGATCAGCGATGCCTCAGTTGACCAGGCGACCGACCTCATTGAGCAACTCATGGGTGCCAATGCGAAGCTCCTCAAGGCGCTCTCCGAGAAGGAGGAGGAGGCCGCCGGCTGGAAGATGCTGCATGAGCAGAGCAGTGCCTCGGGGATGACGCTAACAGCGGTCGCCGAGGAACTGATGGGTGACTGGAGGAAGCTTCGGATCGAGCGCGAGCAGGAGGTGGAGGAATCTGTGGCTGCTTTCAAGCAAATTCGTGAGGAATTAAAGAAGGAGCTGGAGGATGTCGTTGCCCGGCGATCCATCGACGAGTAGAGACAGTAGCGACCCAGATCGTTGTCTGCAATTTCCTCCTTCTCTTGCCCCCGTGTCTTCCGAGCTTTGCCGCATGTGGCATTTTAAATTATCTGGAATATGTAATACAATTATTATCTGCGTCATTGTAAATTTGTCGTCGTATTATCCATTGCCATTTTATTTGTGATCGTATTATCCATGTGGCAATTTAAATTAGGGCGGAATACGAGTTGAAAACACGAACAAAACAAATGCTGCCATGGGATCACAAGCAAACACCCTCCGTCCAGGTGCTTTAATTAACCCATTAATGGAGAAGTTGTGAGTGAGGCGGGCGGCGGCTGGTGCATGGACGTCAAAGATCTCGCTTCCCGGTGGGCATGGGCGGCCTTGCTGCTCGCACGTGTCCCGTCGAGCCTGCGAGGTGGACAGGATGCACGCGTCCCGTCGATCCTGCACGGCGGACTGCTCGCACACGTCTCGTCGAGCCTGCACGGCGGACTTCTCATGCTCATCCCGTCTAATCAAACAGCTGCACACACGCCACCGAGTATGTTTAAATTTTGACACAGTTAGTATAATACAACCATTTGTGATATTAACGTGTTAGCTTTTTCTTTCAAAAAGGGATTCGTTGGCTACTAATGTGTGCACCTCTTCTCAAAATGGATGATTTTTTACCACGACATATATGTGCCATGTCAGGAAACCATGCCAAGTTTCATGTTTTTGGGGTGAGTTTTTGATTTACTAGGATTTAAAAACCGAGATTATCAATGTTTCAGGACAACGACAAGTTTGTAATTAATTCCCATTCCTTAAATGACACCCAATGACACATGTATGATTTCCCACCCATTTTGCTTCACTGGAGCATGTGCTTCTAGTTCAAATTTGACTTATGGACTACATTAAATGCGTAGAAACTTAGTAATTAGTAATATATACAATGGCCAAACGAACCCTGAATAGTTTCAAATTTCAAAGTTCAAGGCGAGAAGAGGCATCGATTATCGTTTTGCCCACAAGAGGGCCATGTTTCCCTACCGGAACCACGAGGGTTGCGACAGGCTCCAGTTTGTAAGAGGCCTGTAATATAGCTTCGCCCAAATTGGACAATTATATGTATCATGTAGTGATACCATGCCAAGTTTCATGATTTCCTGGTGAGTTTTGGATTTATATAGATTTAAAAACTGAAATTCGCAATGTTTGTGGCCAAGCCAGGACGGCGAGACGGTTGAATTCGTTCCCATTCGTTCCATGGGACCTAAACATGCACCCCAAGGAAACATGTACGTTCTTCTAGCCATTTTGGTGCACATGAGCATGTATTTGTAGTTTGGATTTGAATTATGGATATTAAATGCCTAGAAAACTCAATTAATGAACAAAAAAGGTCAAACGAATCCTGAATAATTTCAAAGTTCAGCGTGAATCCCCCGTTGTTCCGTGTCATGTGTAGAAGAAAATACGAGGCTAGAAGAGGGAGCGATTATCGTTTCGCCCACAAGGGGACACGTTTCCCTATCGAAACCACGAGGTTTCTTGCGACATGCTCCGATTTGTAAGAGGTTTGTAATAAAGCTTGGCCCTAATTGGCAATGTTTTTACCATGACATATATGTGCCATGGCGTGACATGACCACCTTTGATGACTTTCTGGTGAGTTTTGGATTTATGGGGATTTAAAAACCGAGATTCGAAATGTTTGAGGACGAGCCAGGACACCAGTACGGTTGTAATTCGTTCCCATTCCTGGCATGGGACCTAAACATGCACCCAAGGACACATGTATAATTTTTCTAGCCATTTTGGTGAAATGGATCATGTATTTGAAGTTTAGATTTGAATTATGGACATTAAATGCCTAGGAAACTCAATTAGTGTATAAAAAGGCCAAACGAACCCTAAATAAGTTTAGATTTTAGCACGGATATCATGCGTTCCATGTTGCCCGTGGAAGAAAATACAAGGCGGAAAGAGGCAGTGATTACATTTCGCCCACAAGGGGAACACGTTTCCCTATCGGAACCACGAGCCTTCTTTGAGAGAAGCTCCGGTTTGTAAGAGGTTTGTAATAAAGCTTGGCCGAAATTGGACAATGTTTTACCACGACATATATGTGCCATGACATGACCTCATGCCACCTTTGATGACTTTCTGGTGAGTTTAGGATTTACGGGGATTTAAAAACCGAGATTCCAAATGTTTGAGGACGAGCCAGGACGCGGGTACGGTTGTAATTCGTTCCCATTCCTGGCATGGGACCTAAACATGCACCCAAGGACACATGTATAAATTTTCTAGCCATTTTGGTGAACCAGAGCATGTATTTGAAGTTCAGATTTGAATTATGGACATTAAATGCCTAGGAAACTCAATTACTGTATAAAAAGGCCAAACGAACCCTGCATAAGTTTAAATTTCAGCACGGATATCTTGTCGTTCCATGTTGCCCGTGGAAGAAAATACAAGGCGAAAAGAGGCAGTGATTACGTTTCGCCCACAAGGGGACACGTTTCCCTATCGGAACCACGAGGCTTCTTTGAGAGAAGCTCCGATTTGTAAGAGGCTTGTAATAAAACTTGCGCCAAAATGGACGAAAAAAATTCATCGACATATATGTGCCATGTCGTGACACCATGCCAGGTTTCATTATTTTTGGGTTAGTTTTGGATTTACGGGGAATTAAAAACCGAGATTCTTCTCACGAAATGTTTTCAAATAGCACACGGTTCACTTATGAAAGCCGTGTGCCTACCAAACCGTGGCCGATGCCCCTCCCCCTGCTGTGTGCGCGATCTGAGTCGTGCATTCTTATTGGCCAGAACCCAAACCCCATGGATCGTATGTGTGCACCGTTGGATGCTCCCAGATCAAACAACAATTCCGAGCCCTTTCGACATCACATGCAGTACATGGGTAAGCACTGTGCGCATGTGTTGTGCTAGCTCACGCTTCCTTCTCTACTAGATTTTCTAAATAGGCTGCCGTTTCTCGCCACTTCTCTCATCGGTTTCCCGCCTCTTCTCCCATCATTTTCCCGCTACCAGTGTCAGTTCTCATAGAAGGCTAGAGGCGACACACCGTCCATGTAAATATCCCACACAGTTTCTAAACGCACAAATGTGTGTGATAGGAGGGAGTAGGTCCCATAGGGTGACCATCGTGATACACCTTAATGGCAAGGAGGCAATTCTTATCAGCAAGGGTCGGCTTCCCATCCGCTAGCCTAGTCAAATAGAACGCAGAAGTTAAGCATGCTCGGGCTGGAGTAGTCCAAGGATGGGTGACCCGGTGGGAAGTTGGATATCTCAAGCTTCATTTAAATGCCATGACACAGTCATTATAGAGATATATTATATCTCTATAGTGACCTATCATGGCAATTATATAAACCTTGGGATCCTTGTTTTGCTAATTTGTAGACTATGTTTTTATGGGTTATTTTTTGCTCTAAAAATTAAAGAATGATTGACTTGACCTGTCATGACGATTATATAAACCTACTATGTTTTTTGGGTTATTTTTTCCTCTAAAAAATTAAAGAAAGACTGACTTGACTTGTCATGGTGATTATATAAACCTTTTTCAAGTTGCATGCATGGTATAGGGGGCAAGGTGTTCTTCTTGAGCATGTCTCCCTTGTGCGGCTTATAGACGCGGCACATATCTATGGGCTCCCCGAGGTATATATACTATCCTTTACCGACAATTAGGGGGGCCGACACAATCTATCCCTTTGACCCAACAACGACAAGGGTTTGACCATGATTGTTTCCTATTGATACTAGTAAGATATACGTGCATTGCACGCATGAGATTTGGTAACCAAATTATGAATAAATACCACACTATAGCATGTAAGCTTTGAGTCATATATGCATGATGTAGATGTTCATTTAATTCTTATAGTTCATCTCATCCAAAATCAATTAGTTTTATAAAAAAATTCTATTTTAAGATTCATGGAATTGTGCATTGTAAAGCATAAAGTAAATACAAAAGTGAGAATTCATTTAGAAAAAAAGTTTGGGCAATTAAGATATGGAAGGTTCTAGAGAACAAAGGAGAAGTGCTTGTGTTTTGAGGTTTGTGCATTATGCTTAAGTTCAACCATGGAGTCTTCTAGATTGTACATGTGGCAGAATATGGTGGAATGTAGATGATATCCAATGGCCAGTAGTGCTTGGATTTGCCATCTCTGTACCATCGGATTGGCTTCATCCAACGACCAACTTTCAAAGTTATTCGCACACTATATAGGGGTATAGATATAGATGTGTCCCATGCTAGACCAAATAAAGTTTGAGCGCATGCGTGGGACGACCCCCCCCCCCCCCCACCGCCGCCTCGAAGTTGGGAAACTGACATCGTACGTATAGAACCAGGCTTGGAGTCGGGTACGGTGTTCGGTTTGTAATGTAGTTGGTGGCCCATCGAAGTTGTGCATTTGGGATTTAAACACATCACACACCACCGTACCCATACATATTTTCGGGGCACATGTAGTGTATACGGGGTCTTCTGATCGACCACATCTCCCTTGTGCAGTTTTTTGTGATGACACACATATCTGTGGGCTCCTCGAGTGTATATATATCACCCCTTTGACCGATAATGAGGGGCATGTGTTGGCCATGAATGGATTCCTCCTAGTTCGTGTTAGGGCCGGTCACCGTCACATGTCGCTCAACCAAAGCTCGAGCTCATGCGTTGTTAGGATTCCCTCTCACAGGGTCGGATTGCTGGGTTCAACCTACATCATACCCTGCGTATCTCGTCCTTAACTACCTTGCCTTCATGGCTGTTGTCTGTATCGAGAGGTAGGCACCACATCTAAATTGTACATTATTCTATATTGAAAACACACATCACCCCTTCCCAACGTACATCATTTTGGGCCGCATGCAAGAGGTGTTGGTTTTGTGGTCCCTCTCGTGCAATTTTTATGATGGTTCAATCTATTGGCCCAAGCGGTTTATCGACAACACCAGCTGTCGTTTGACAAAATGATAGATTCATTGGTCCGTCTTATGGTAGGTCATGGCGACATGCATGTATGACCAAAGTATCGATCATTACGTGCATCCACCCCGCTGACACGAAGTGGGAGGTGGTGGGCCAAGCACCCTAGCTAGGTACGACATTATGTCATTATATATATATATACACACACACACAGATATATATATATATATATATATATCCAAGGGTGCTTCCAGGTTTGCGAGGCAGGTGCCACCAAAGTTATGCATTGTGTATTTAAAGTTTTAAACATCCCCAATATTCCTACATATATTTGGCCACTTCTAGGTGGTTCTTCACTTCTGGCCCCTCTCATCGATCTTCGACGATGCGCCCAACCGTGGGCCCACGTGGTCAAAGTTGTGCATTGGAATTTTGAACATCGTAGACCACCCTTTTCACTCATATATATTTGGGCCACATGCTAATGTGGCTGTCTTTTGACCCTCTCTAACGTTATTTTTTGCTGCAAAGACTCTGATGACGCTCAACAGACACGGGTATAATATCTTAACCGTGTGCTATACAAGTGTGCTGTGAATCACCACGTCTGTGCAAGTGTGAGCAAAGGTGGAGGTACTGGCTCAACCGTGTGCGATGCAAGTGCACTGTAAAATCACCACGACCGCGCAAGCGCGAGCAAAGGGTGGAGGTACTGGCTTAACTGTGTGTGATGCAAGTGCACTGTAAAACCACCATCTGTGCAAGCTAAATGTGAAGGGTTTCGTAGTAATTTCAAAAAATTTCCTACGCACACGCAAGATCATGGTGATGCATAGCAACGAGAGGGGGAGTATGATCTACATACCTAGTAGATCGACAACGGAAGCGTTTGGTTGATGTAGTCGTACGTCTCCACGATCCGACCGATCAAGCACCGAAACTACGGCACCTCCGAGTTCTAGCACACGTTCAGGTCGATGACGATCCCCGGACTCCGATCCAGCAAAGTGTCGGGGAAGAGTTCCATCAGCACGACGGCATGGTGACGATCTTGACGTACTACTGCTGCAGGGCTTCGCCTAAGCACCGCTACAATATTATCGAGGACTATGGTGGCTGGGGGCGCCGCACACGGCTAAGGAATAGATCACGTGGATCAACTTGTGTGTCTCTGGGGTGCCCCTGCCTCCGTATATAAAGGACTAAAGGGGGGGAGGCGGCCGGCCAAGGAGGGCGCGCCAGGAGAGTCCTACTCCCTCTGGGAGTAGGATCCCCCCCAATCCTAGTTGGAATAGGATTCGCGGAGGGGGGGAAAGAGAGAGAGAGGCCGGCCCCCTCTCCTTGTCCTATTCGGACCAACGGAGGGGAGGGGCGCGCGGCCCATGTAGGGCTGCCTCTTCTCTTTTCCACTAAGGCCCATCATGGCCCATTTAGCTCCCGGGGGGTTCCGGTAACCTCCCGGTACTCCGGTAAAATCCCGATTTCAGCCAGAGCACTTCCGGTATCCAAACATAGGCTTCCAATATATCAATCTTTATGTCTCGACCATTTCGAGACTCCTCGTCATGTCCGTGATCACATCCGGGACTCCGAACAAACTTCGGTACATCAAAATGTATAAACTCATAATATAACTGTCATCGTAACCTTAAGCGTGCGGACCCTACGGGTTCGAGAACAATGTAGACATGACCGAGACATGTCTCCGGTCAATAACCAATAGCGGAACCTGGATGCTCATATTGGCTCCTACATATTCTATGAAGATCTTTATCGGTCAGACCGCATAACAACATACGTTGTTCCCTTTGTCATCGGTATGTTACTTGCCCGAGATTCGATCATCGGTATTCCAAATACCTAGTTCAATCTAGTTACCGGCAAGTCTCTTTACTCTTTATGTAATACATCATCTCGCAACTAACTCATTGGTTGCAGTGCTTGCAAGGCTTAAGTGATGTGCATTACCGAGAGGGCCTAGAGATACCTCTCCGACAATCGGAGTGACAAATCCTAATCTCGAAATACGCCAACCCAACATGTACCTTTGGAGACACCTGTAGAGCTCCTTTATAATCACCCAGTTACGTTGTGACGTTTGGTAGCACATAAAGTGTTCCTCTGGTAAACGGGAGTTGCATAATCTCATAGTCATAGGAACATGTATAAGTCATGAAGAAAGCAATAGCAACATACTAAACGATCGGGTGCTAAGCTAGTGGAATGGGTCATGTCAATCAGATCATTCACTTAATGATGTGATCCCGTTAATCAAATAACAACTACTTGTTTATGGTTAGGAAACATAACCATCTTTGATTAACAAGCTAGTCAAGTAGAGGCATACTAGTGACACTTTGTTTGTCTATGTATTCACACATGTATTATGTTTCCGGTTAATACAATTCTAGCATGAATAATAAACATTTATCATGATATAAGGAAATAAATAATAACTTTATTATTGCCTCTAGGGCATATTTCCTTCAGTCTCCCACTTGCACTAGAGTCAATAATCTAGATTACACAGTAATGATTCTAACACCCATGGAGCCTTGGTGCTGATCATGTTTTGCTCGTGGAAGAGGCTTAGTCAACGGGTCTGCAACATTCAGATCCGTATGTATCTTGCAAATCTCTATGTCTCCCACCTGGACTAGATCCCGGATGGAATTGAAGTGTCTCTTGATGTGCTTGGTTCTCTTGTGAAATCTGGATTCCTTTGCCAAGGCAATTGCACCAGTATTGTCACAAAAGATTTTCATTGGACCCGATGCACTAGGTATGACACCTAGATCAGATATGAACTCCTTCATCCAGACTCCTTCATTTGCTGCTTCCGAAGCAACTATGTACTCCGCTTCACATGTAGATCCCGCTACAATGCTTTGTTTAGAACTGCACCAACTGACAGCTCCACCGTTTAATGTAAACACGTATCCGGTTTGCGATTTAGAATCGTCCGGATCAGTGTCAAAGCTTGCATCAACGTAACCTTTTACGATGAGCTCTTTGTCACCTCCATATATGAGAAACATATCCTTAGTCCTTTTCAGGTATTTCAGGATGTTCTTGACCGTTGTCCAGTGATCCACTCCTGGATTACTTTGGTACCTCCCTGCTAGACTTATAGCAAGGCACACATCAGGTCTGGTACACAGCATTGCATACATGATAGATCCTATGGCTGATGCATAGGGAACATCTTTCATATTCTCTCTATCTTCTGTAGTGGTCGGGCATTGAGTCTTACTCAACTTCACACCTTGTAACACAGGCAAGAACCCTTTCTTTGCTTGATCCATTTTGAACTTCTTCAAAACTTTGTCAAGGTATGTGGTTTGTGGAAGTCCAATTAAGCGTTTTGATCTATCTCTATAGATCTTAATGCCTAATATGTAAGCAGCTTCACCGAGGTCTTTCATTGAAAAACTCTTATTCAAGTATCCCTTTATGCTATCCAGAAATTCTATATCATTTCCAATTAGTAATATGTCATCTACATATAATATCAGAAATGCTATAGAGCTCCCACTCACTTTCTTGTAAATACAGGCTTCTCCAAAAGTCTGCATAAAACCAAATGCTTTGATCACACTATCAAAGCATTTATTCCAACTCCGCGAGGCTTGCACCAGTCCATAAATGCGTCGCTGGAGCTTGCACACTTTGTTAGCTCCCTTTGGATCAACAAAACCTTCTGGTTGCATCATATACAACTCTTCTTCCAGAAATCCATTCAGGAATGCAGTTTTGACATCCATCTGCCAAATTTCATAATCATAAAATGCGGCAATTGCTAACATGATTCGGACAGACTTAAGCATTGCTACGGGTGAGAAGGTCTCATCGTAGTCAATCCCTTGAACTTGCCGAAAACCTTTTGCGACAAGTCAAGCTTTGTAGACAGTAATATTACTGTCAGCGTCAGTCTTCTTCTTGAAGATCCATTTATTCTCTATTGCTTGCTGATCATCGGGCAAGTCAACCAAAGTCCATACTTTGTTCTCATACATGGATCCCATCTCAGATTTCATGGCTTCAAGCCACTTTGCGGAATCTGGGCTCACCATCGCTTCTTCATAGTTCGTAGGTTCATCATGATCTAGTAGCATGACTTCCAGAACGGGATTACCGTACCACTCTGGTGCGGATCTTACTCTGGTTGATCTACGAGGTTCAGTAGTATCTTGTTCTGAAGTTTCATGATCATCATCATTAGCTTCCTCACTAACTGGTGTAGGTGTCACAGAAACAGTTTCCGTGATGCACTACTTTCCAATAAGGGAGCAGGTACAGTTACCTCGTCAAGTTCTACTTTCCTCCCACTCACTTCCTTCGAGAGAAACTCCTTCTCCAGAAAGTTTCCGAATTTAGCAACAAAAGTCTTGCCTTCGGATCTGTGATAGAAGGTGTATCCAATAGTCTCCTTTGGATATCCTATGAAGACACATTTCTCCGATTTGGGTTCGAGCTTATCAGGTTGAAGCTTTTTCACATAAGCATCGCAGCCCCAAACTTTCAGAAACGACAACTTTGGTTTCTTGCCAAACCACAGTTCATAAGGCATCGTCTCAACGGATTTTCATGGTGCCCTATTTAACGTGAATGCGGCCGTCTCTAGAGCGTATCCCCAAAACGATAGCGGTAAATCAGTAAGAGACATCATAGATCGCACCATATCTAGTAAAGTACGATTACGACGTTCGGACACACCATTATGCTGTGGTGTTCCGGGTGGCGTGAGTTGCGAAACTATTCCACAATTTTTCAAATGTACACCAAACTCGTAACTCAAATATTCTCCTCCACGATCAGATCGTAGAAACTTTATTTTCTTGTTACGATGATTTTCAACTTCACTCTGAAATTCCTTGAACTTTTCAAACGTTTCAGACTTATGTTTCATTAAGTAGATATACCCATATCTGCTTAAATCATCTGTGAAGGTGAGAAACTAACGATATCCGCCACGAGCCTCAATATTCATCGGACCACATACATCTGTATGTATGATTTCCAACAAATCTGTTGCTCTCTCCATAGTACCGGAGAACGGCGTTTTGGTCATCTTGCCCAAGAGGCACGGTTCGCAAGTACCAAGTGATTCATAATCAAGTGGTTCCAAAAGTCCATCAGTATGGAGTTTCTTCATGCGCTTTACACCGATATGACCTAAACGGCAGTGCCACAAATAAGTTGCACTATCATTATCAACTCTGCATCTTTTGGCTTCAACATTATGAATATGTGTATTACTACTATCGAGATTTAACAAGAATAGACCACTCTTCAAGGGTGCATGACCATAAAAGATATTACTCATATAAATAGAACATCCATTATTCTCTGATTTAAATGAATAACCGTCTCGCATCAAACAAGATCCAGATATAATGTTCATGCTTAACGCTGGCACCAAATAACAATTATTTAGGTCTAATATTAATCCCGAAGGTAGATGTGGAGGTAGTGTGCCGGCTGCGATCACATCGACTTTGGAACCGTTTCCCACGCGCATCGTCACCTCGTCCTTAGCCAATCTTCGCTTAATCCGTAGTCCCTGTTTCGAGTTGCAAATATTAGCAACAGAACCAGTATCAAATACCCAGGTGCTACTGCGAGCATTAGTAAGGTACACATCAATAACATGTATATCACATATACCTTTGTTCACCTTGCCATCCTTCTTATCCGCCAAATACTTGGGGCAGTTCCGCTTCCAGTGACCAGTCTGCTTGCAATAGAAGCACTCAGTTTTAGGCTTAAGTCCAGGTTTGGGTTTCTTCTCTTGAGTAGCAACTTGCTTGCCGTTCTTTTTGAAGTTCCCCTTCTTCTTCCCTTTGCCCTTTTTCTTGAAACTAGTGGTCTTGTTGACCATCAACACTTGATGCTCCTTCTTGATTTCTACCTCCGCAGCTTTCAGCATCGCGTAGAGCTCGGGAATAGTCTTATTCATCCCTTGCATATTATAGTTCATCACGAAGCTCTTGTAGCTTGGTGGCAGTGATTGGAGAATTCTGTCAATGACGCAGTCATCTGGAAGATTAACTCCCAACTGAATCAAGTGATTATTATACCCAGACATTTTGAGTATATGCTCACTGACAGAACTGTTCTCCTCCATCTTGCAGCTATAGAACTTATTGGAGACTTCGTATCTCTCAATCTAGGCATTTGCTTGAAATATTAACTTCAACTCCTGGAACATCTCATATGCTCCATGACGTTCAAAACGTCGTTGAAGTCCCGATTCTAAGCCGTAAAGCATGGCACACTGAACTATTGAGTAGTCATCAGCTTTGCTCTGCCAGACATTCATAACATCCGGCGTTTCTCCTGCAGCAGGCCTGGCACCCAGCGGTGCTTCCAGGATGTAATTCTTCTGTGCAGCAATGAGGATAATCCTCAAGTTACGGACCCAGTCCGTGTAATTGCTACCATCATATTTCAACTTTGCTTTCTCAACGAACGCATTAAAATTCAACGGAACAACAGCATGAGCCATCTATCTACAATCAAACATAAACAAGCAAGATACTAATCAGGTACTAAGTTTCATGATAAATTTAAGTTCAGTTAATTTACTTAAAGAACTCCCACTTAGATAGACATCCCTCTAATCCTCTAAGTGATTACGTGATCCAAATCGACTAAACCATGTCCGATCATCACGTGAGATGGAGTAGTTTCATTGGTGAACATCTTTATGTTGATCATATCTACTATATGATTCACGCTCGACCTTTCGGTCTCCGTGTTCCGAGGACATATCTGTATATGCTTGGCTCGTCAAGTTTAACCTGAGTATTCCGCGTGTGCAACTGTTTTGCACCTGTTGTATTTGAACGTAGAGCCTATCACACCCGATCATCACGTGGTGTCTCAGCACGAAGAACTTTCGCAACGGTGCATACTCAGGGAGAACACTACTTGATAATTTAGTGAGAGATCATCTTATAATGCTACCGTCAATCAAAGCAAGATAAGATGCATAAAAGATAAACATCACATGCAATCAATATACGTGATATGATATGGCCATCATCATCTTGTGCTTGTGATCTCCATCTCCAAAGCACCGTCGTGATCACCATCGTCACCGGCGCGACACCTTGATCTCCATCGTAGCATCGTTGTCGTCTCGCCGAGCTTGTGCTTCCACGACTATTGCTACCGTTTAGTGATAAAGTAAAGCATTACAGCGCGATTGCATTGCATACAATAAAGCGACAACCATATGGCTCCTGCCAGTTGCCGATAACTCGGTTACAAAACATGATCATCTCATACAATAAAATTTAGCATCATGTCTTGACCATATCACATCACAACATGCCCTGCAAAAACAAGTTAGACGTCCTCTACTTTGTTGTTGCAAGTTTTTACGTGGCTGCTATGGGCTTAAGCAAGAACCAATCTTACCTACGCATCAAAACCACAACGATAGTTTGTCAAGTTGGTGCTCTTTTAACCTTCGCAAGGACCGGGCGTAGCCACACTCGATTCAACTAAAGTTGGAGAAACTGTCACCCGCAAGCCACCTATGTGCAAAGCACGTCGGGAGAACCGGTCTCGCGTAAGCGTACGCGTAATGTCAGTCCGGGCCGCTTCGTCCAACAATACCGCCGAACCAAAGTATGACATGCTGGTAAGCAGTATGACTTATATCGCCCACAACTCACTTGTGTTCTACTCGTGAATATAACATCAACATATAAAACCTAGGCTCGGATTCCACTGAAGGGTTTCGTAGTAATTTCAAAAAAAATTCCTACGCACACGCAAGATCATGGTGATGCATAGCAACGAGAGGGGGAGTATGATCTACATACCTAGTAGATCGACAACGGAAGCGTTTGGTTGATGTAGTCGTACGTCTCCACGATCCAACCGATCAAGCACCAAAACTACGGCACCTCCGAGTTCTAGCACACGTTCAGCTCGATGATGATCCCCGGACTCCGATCCAGCAAAGTGTCGGGGAAGAGTTCCGTCAGCACGACGACGTGGTGACGATCTTGACGTACTACTGCTGCAGGGCTTCGCCTAAGCACCGCTACAATATTATCGAGGACTATGGTGGCTGGGGGCGCCGCACACGGCTAAGGAATAGATCACGTGGATCAACTTGTGTGTCTTTGGGGTGCCCCTGCCTCCGTATATAAAGGACTAAAGGGGGGGAGGCGGCCGGCCAAGGAGGGCGCGCCAGGAGAGTCCTACTCCCTCTTGGAGTAGGATTCCCCCCCAATCCTAGTTGGAATAGGATTCGCGGAGGGGGGAAAAGAGAGAGAGAGGCCGGCCCCCTCTCCTTGTCCTATTCGGACCAAGGGAGGGGAGGGGCGCGCGACCCATGTAGGGCTGCCTATTCTCTTTTCCACTAAGGCCCATCATGGCCCATTTAGCTCCTGGGGGGTTCCGGTAACCTCCCGGTACTCCGGTAAAATCCCGATTTCACCCGGAGCACTTCCGGTATCCAAACATAGGCTTCCAATATATCAATATTTATGTCTCGACCATTTCGAGACTCCTCGTCATGTCCGTGATCACATCCGGGACTCCAAACAAACTTCGGTACATCAAAATGTATAAACTCATAATATAACTGTCATCGTAACCTTAAGCGTGCGGACCCTACGGGTTCGAGAACAATGTAGACATGACCGAGACATGTCTCCGGTCAATAACCAATAGCGGAACCTGGATGCTCATATTGGCTCCTACATATTCTACGAAGATCTTTATCGGTCAGACCGCATAACAACATACGTTGTTCCCTTTGTCATCGGTATGTTACTTGCCCGAGATTCGATCGTCGGTATTCCAAATACCTAGTTCAATCTCGTTACCGGCAAGTCTCTTTACTCATTCTGTAATACATCATCCCGCAACTAACTCATTGGTTGCAGTGCTTGCAAGGCTTAAGTGATGTGCATTACCAAGAGGGCCCAGAGATACCTCTCCGACAATCGGAGTGACAAATCCTAATCTCGAAATACGCCAACCCAACATGTACCTTTGGAGACACCTGTAGAGATCCTTTATAATCACCCAGTTACGTTGTGACGTTTGGTAGCACACAAAGTGTTCCTCTGGTAAACGGGAGTTGCATAATCTCATAGTCATAGGAACATGTATAAGTCATGAAGAAAGCAATAGCAACATACTAAACGATCGGGTGCTAAGCTAGTGGAATGGGTCATGTCAATCAGATCATTCACTTAATGATGTGATCCCGTTAATCAAATAACAACTACTTGTTTATGGTTAGGAAACATAACCATCTTTGATTAACGAGCTAGTCAAGTAGAGGCATACTAGTGACACTTTGTTTGTCTATGTATTCACACATGTATTATGTTTCCGGTTAATACAATTCTAGCATGAATAATAAACATTTATCATGATATAAGGAAATAAATAATAACTTTATTATTGCCTCTAGGGCATATTTCCTTCAAAATGCGGGTAAGTTTACTTGGAAATTAGGACGAACCGTGTGCGATAGACCAACTAGCTAGAAATATAAAAACAAACTACCCGCCTTGACCGTTGCAAAAATCGGCGGTTCCGGGCCACTTTTCCTTATTATCATACACGCATATTGTTATTGGACCGTGTGCGATCTTGGGCACTCCCGCCCCGCATCAATTCCTTTACCCAAATTTTAGTAGCCCCCGTACTTCAACCGTCGCCCACACTCCTCCAACACCAACCTTATAGTAAAATTACAGTAGCCGAGGCATTTGAGCCGTCGCCCTCCCTCGTCCACCACCATCTCACCCACCATTACTAAATTTTCAGTAGCCGCGGCGTATCCTCAAACACCCTCCTCCACAGTCCCCCACCCGCCCCCTCCCCCCTCGAACCCTAGCTCGCGGCCGCTGCTGGCGCCGCCGCCAACCCCTGCCGGTCTGCCCGTTCCTCCTAGCTTAGATAATAAAGTTCAGGTTACCTAGCGATTCCCATACCGTCGCCCCACTCCCCCGAGTTTTTAGATGAGGCATGCGGTGTCCCTCCCCGCCAGATCCACATCCCCTGCTCCAGAATGTCACAGCCTAAGCTCGACCACGTATCCCGGGGAGCCCGACGAGCATTCGACCAAGAAGTGGTTTATCATGGCCCTCCGGCGGATGTTGGCAAGGTGGCCGCCGTTCGTCCCGACCTATCGATCCCGGAGCAACACATCACCACGGAAGCCGGCGAAGACGTTGACTACGTTGCCATGCCGAAGGCTTCATGTCAGCGAGCTAGCGTATTACTGTATCTCGGGAAAGCTGGCTACGACATCAAGCTCATCCACAGCGACAACTTCACGTGGGCCATGTCACAGGTTAAGTAGTCCATCCCCAACCCCTCTGGTTCAACCGCCGTCGATCTCTTCGACGGCCCTGCCGCTGATCTCCTCCGCCAAGCGGTCAAGGATTTGTGAGCTTTATACGCCATCGAGCCCATTTTGTCATTTCTGAAGGACACGTTCTACGGCGGCGGCTTGAGATCCTCGATTGCCAAGTCAGATCTCATCGACCACGACCACGAGGAGGGTACCCAGGAAGGTTCTTCCAAGGTGAAACAGCCCATCCATGACATCAAAGAGTGCACCATGGGTCTGTGCTCTTCCAACTGGAAGGATCCCGTCCATGAAATGTGAGGCAACATTCTATCAACAAATCTTACCTTTTCTAGCTTGCCAACCCGTACCCTTTGTTGTAGTAGAATTTGTCGTGCGGTGCTTTAACTGTGCCGTGTTTAATTATTTCAGTTATGCAAAAATGTATTATTCAACAGGGCTATGTGATGTTTAAGTATGAATTGTCCACTTCAGTTTCACGAATGGCTATATTTGGTTGTTTATAGTGAGTAGATGCCTTGTTTATCTGTATTTGGTTGTTAGGTTGGTTGGAGTGAGCATTTTTCCAGTTATCGAGCAGATGCCTTGTTTATATGTATTTGGTTCTTAGTTTTGTTCCAGTGAGCATCTGTCTAGTTATCAAGCAGATGCCTTGTTTATCTGTATTTGGTTGTTAGGTTGCTTTTTTAGCATCTGTCCAGTTATCAAGCAAATGCCTTGTTTATCTGTATTTGCTTGTTAGGTTGGTTGTAGTGAGCATTTGTCCAGTTTTCAAGCATATGCCCTGTTTATCTGTACTTTCTTGGTAGGTTGGTTGTAGTGAGACTCTATCAAGTTTTCGATGTTGATATTTGGTTGTTATACTGGTCATTTATGCCTTGTTTATTTCAGTCATTCACAATGTGTTGTTCATTATGTGCAAGTCGGAACGGTGCCGCTCGACTACATCAATACCAGTTTGAACGGCTATATTTGGTTCCAGTTATTCCTGGTGTAGTTAACACATGCCCTTTATTTCAGTTTTACACATTTATCCAGTGTGATGTTTAAGCATTACCTATGTTCTATTCATTTTCAATAATACCAGTTTGAACTGCAATATTTGATGGCTGTTAAGCCTGCTGTTGGTAACATTGCCTTCCATTTTATATCTGCTTTAATAGCATGATGAAACCAACACATTCAATCTATCATTTGAAGATGATGTTGTTTACCTTTGCTATATTTGTTTGATGTTAAGGTTGTTGTACTTATCATGCCTTTCCACTACTTATGCAGGACAACAACAGGAGTGGCCACCATTTTCCGCCGAGATTAGCTTCATCCCTTGGCTTGTACTCCCCCCGTCATTCCATAATGTAGTGCATATAGATCCAGGCCTAGACACTTGTTAGCTTCTAATATTGACTTGTTGCTTGTAGGTACATATGCCCTTGGCAAGGGGCCACGCATCGACCCTTTTTGCGTATGGGGCAATGACATATTCATGAACAAGCACCAAGTGAGGAAACTGATAAGGATTATTAGCAAAAAGATACGAATGGTGGCAAGAAAATTATTTGTTTATGCTCTATCCAACACAATAGTGAGCTGTGGGATGGCAACTACAAACTCTGCAGCCTTCTCTTTTTACTGCCCATAATGAGTTGTTAGCCAACAATGTATGATTCTTTTTGTTCGTAGTGGTTCTCGAAGTAGTTCACTCAAGATTACCTTGCAAAGTACATGATTGGTGGACACGCAATGAAGGTTAAAGTATTTCATCCAGACTACAATGAGCATCGAGGAGTCGTAATGAAGACAGTGAAGGATGGATGAGTAGCCATCACAAGGGGTTGGCCTAGAGTCGTGCGCGCATTACGCATGGAGGAGGGCACAATATGGGCATTCTGCTTCACCTTCTCCAGCGACCAGAATCTCTTTCACCTCTCTCTTTACAGTCTTTACTACAACTGTGGTTCATCATTCTTTACTTGGTGCTTCTGTAGTTCTTTAATATATGTACCTGTGCATCGAATTATGCATTCTTGGTTGAACCTACATTTGTAATAAACATGGTTGGATATGAAATAAGTGATTGCCTACTTTGAAATTCAAAACATGTGAATTTTAAATTAGGGATTAATTAGGGATCACACTGCACATGGTTTGCGAAAGTGAAACGTCTGCGATAGACACGGAGACCAGAAACGTTTCTAGGATCTAGTACGTGTGCGATAAATCTCCACTACACACACGACATCCTCTTGAAAACTGTTTGCGTTAGGCCACCTTGCGCAAACATTTACCACATAAAAACTGTGTGTGATGGACAACCTTTGCCACACAGTTTCTTCTAAGCACCGTGTGTGATGCATTCAATAACGCAAACGATAAAATTGTTAATATCATGCGCAGTGGCAACGCTATCACAAATGATTTAACGGGAAAAATTGTGTGTGATGTACCTGTGAACGGAAACGTTTTCCTTGGAGCGACTGTGTGGGATGTACATACGAACAAAAACGTTTAGCGGGGACTAACTGTGTGGGATGTACTTGCGACCGGAAACATCTGTATATATAATTGTATTTTTAGCTCTACTGTACGTATTTCCATATTTGAACGCTCGCCGGTTGCCCACGACCTCATTTTGCCGAGCGTGTGTGCCAGGAGGGAATATCCCCGACAGTTTCTGGGTCGTGTGGGAAGGACCCCCCTATCGCCGTCACTCACTAGGCGACGGTTCCAAATGCCGTCGCGGAAAGGGGTTAAAATCGTTTGTATAGCACCGACGCGCACCAGTGTAATTCTCTTTCTAGGTAAGTATTCCATCCCTTTCTTTAATGAAAATCTGAATCTTATATTTCCTTCCTTCATATCAATAATAGCACCTTTGGTTCGTAGGAAGGGCCTACCAAGTATTATAGGACAAGACAGATTGCATTCAATATCCAGCACAATGAAATCCGTAGGTACATAATTTCTATTAGAAAGTATGAGCACATCATTTATTCTACCAAATGGTTTCTTAATAGTTGAATCCGCTAAGTGCAAATTAAGGGAACATTCATCCATATCAACAAGGCCTAGCACATCACATAAAGATTTTGGTATAGTTGAAACACGAGCCCCTATATCATATAATGCATTACATTCATAATATTTAATCGTTACTTTAATATTAGGTACCCATTCATCATGCAATTTTCTAGGTATTGAAGCCCCCAACTCTAGCTTTTCTTCATAAGCTTCATCATAGCTTCTACAATATGTTTAGTGAAAGCTTTATTTGTTCGTAAGCATTGGGTAATTTATCATGGATTGAAACAAGGAAATACACCCAATTAAAGAACTATCATAATTAAATGCCTTCTAATCCAAAGTAGTGGGCACATCACTAGTTAAAGTCTTGACCTCTCCAAACCCACTTTTATTATTTTTATCATTAAAATCATCACCCTCCAAACAATTGGGATGCCTTCTAGCTAAAGTTGACTCATCTCCAGTCCCTTTTTCATTGAGTTTTACATTACTAAACAAATATTCAATTGGCGAGACACCATTCATTTTAATATCTGCATCATGATTACGGTAAAAACCGGTTGGAATAGCCTTTTCTAGGAATTCTTGCTTAGCTCTTTACCTAGCGATTCTCTCTTTAATTTCATTAATGGAGACATAGATAGATTTAATAGAATCATTAATATCATGATTAGGTGGCAAAATTTTAGATTTAAGAGTTTCCACATCATGACCAATTCCATCCATGTTTCTAGCCATATCATCAACTTAATTCATTCAATTTTTCTTCTACCATAGTACTGAAAATATTTTGAGAACTAATGAATTCTTTAATGCTTTTCTCAAGATCTGTAGGTATCCTATTATTATTATTATTATTATTATAAGAATTTCTATATGAATTACCATAATTATTAGAGGAGTTTCCGGGATATGGTTTAGGATTAAAATGACCTCTATAAGCATTGTTGTTGAAATTATTTCTAAAGACAAAATTCACACCAATAGCATCATTATTTTGCTCAATCGAAGTAGATAATGGCACGTCATTAGGATCAACATGAGCATTTTTACTAGAAATCATTTTCATAACAACATCCATTTTATCACTCAAAGCAGTAATTTCTTCAACAGAGTTTACCTTCTTACCCGTTGGAGCTCGTTCGGTGTGCCATTGGGAGTAATTTGCCATTATATTATCATGGAATTTTGTAGGTTCTCCCAATGTGATTTCCATAAAAGTACCACCTGCATCAGAGTCTAGAAGATTTCTATAAACAAAGTTTAGTCCCGCATAGAAATTTTGTATAATCATCCATAATCTTAAACCATGAGATGGACAATTGCTAATCATTAATTTCATTCTCTTCCAAGATTGTGCAACATGTTCATGCTCAAGTTGCTTAAAGTTCATAATTTGATTTCTAAGAGAAATAATCTTAGTGGGAGGAAAATACTTGGCAATAAAAGCATCCTTATACATATCCCATGAATCAATACTATTTCGAGGTAAGGATGAAAACCAAGTTTTAGCACGATCTCCTAGCGAGAAAGGAAGTAATTTCAACATTAAAATATCATTCTCTACATGTTTTTATTTTTTGATATCACATAATTCAATGAAAATATTAAGACTGGATGCAACATCCTCATTAGGATTTCCAGAAAATTGTTCTTTCATAACAAGATCATTGCTAGTGGAGGGAGGAGAAATTGGAGTACTAATAAAATTATTATTATTAGTTTTTGAAAATTCAAACAATTTGGTACTTTCTTGAGGGGAGATGTAGTACAGTAGAGATAAGTATTTCCCTCAGTGAGAACCAAGGTTTATCGAAACAATAGGAGAATCACGCAAAACCTCATGAACAACACCTGCACACACAAAGGCAAATACTTGCACCCAACGCGGGCAAGAGGGTTGTCAATCCCCTTGAACTCATTACTTGCAAGAATTAAATATTGTATAGGTAGATGGATAAATTGCAAAGTAAAATAAAAGTAGTAAATTGCAGTAAATGTATTTTGGATTTTATGATATGATAAAGGTAGACCAAGGGGGCATATTTTTCACTAGAGGCTTCTCTCTCGAACACATAGCATATGGTGGGTGACCAAATTACTGTTGGGAAATTGATAGAAAAGCACATAGTTATGACGTATTCACAGCAATGATCATGTATATAGGCATAATGTCCGAGACAAGTAGACTGAATCCTGCCTGCATCTACTACTATTACTCCACCAATCGACCGCTATCCAACATGCATCTATGGTATTAAGTTCATGAAAAATGGAGTAACACCTTAAGTAAGATGAAATGTTGTAGACAAAGTAAACCCAGTCATATGAATAAACCCCGTCGTTTTATCCTTAATGGCAAAAATACAAATATGTGTCTTGTCCCCTTCCATCACTGGGATATAGAGCACCGCAAGATTGAACCCATCATAGAGCACCTCTCACACTAAATATAAATCAATCTAGTTGGCAAAATCAAACGAATAGATCAGAGAGAAATACAAAGCTATAAAAATCCTGCATAACAAAGTTCAGAAAAGACTCCATTACTTTCAATGAATAATTAGACCCACAATTCATCGGATCCTAACAAACACACCGCAAAATAAGATTACATTGGATAGAACTCCAAGAAGATCAAGGCGAACCTGGTATTGAAGATCAAAGAGAGAGAAGAAGCCTTCTAGCTACTAGCCATGGACTTGTAGGTCTGCGGTGAACTACTCATGCATCATCGGAAGGCAACAAGGATGATGTACAAAGCCTTCGTGATAGATTCCCCCTTCGGCAGAGTACCGGAAAAGGCCTCCACATGGGATCGCAGAAGAATAGAAGCTTGCGGTGGCGGAAAAAGGGTTTCAGATGGCTCTCCTTTGGTTTCCCAATATTTGACTATTTATAGAAGTGGAATTAGGCCAAACGGAGCCTCGTGGGGCTCACAAGGTAACAGGGCGCACCTTATTGCCTTGCCATCTCCTCGATCATCTTGTGGTCTCCTCCCAAGTTTCTAGGGTCTCTCTTGTCCAGAAAAAATTATCAAAAAGTTTTGTAGCGTTTGGACTACGTTTGGTACCGATTTTTTGAAAATAAAAAACAAGTGGAAAAGAGCAACTCGCACTAGGCACTGGGTTAATAGGTTAGTCCCAAAATATGATATAAAATAGCACAAAAAATCATATAAAGTATCCAAGATTGATAATATAATAGCATGAAACAATAAAAAATATAGATACGTTGGAGACGTATTAAAGGACTGGGTTAAAGTCAACTTGTTCTTATCAACTCTATCCACCCAAATAAAATCCTTTTGACATACATCATGGATCCTCGACATGGAATAATTTATAACAAGCTCTGGAAGGCCAGCCAGGATATCAAGATGATCCATGTAGTTGACCTGCGACAAAAAAGCATAGATCAAAACTAGTATTAGGCAATAGGGGCGTGAGATATACCATATATACGGTGCTTGCAACAAAAGGAACAACTATTTTTCAGCGTGAAAATGGTGCACACCACTAGCGTAGGCAAACACGAGCTAATCTGAAACTCCGAAGGTTTTTTTTTCAAAGTTGCATGATTTCACTTATTCTCTAGGAACACTGCAACCTCCTCAATGGTTGCTGCCAAAAAGTGCTCATCCCAAGCGATCACCCATCGAAGCCAAGTCTAGAAGGGAAGCCGGGTGATGGAGTTAAATCCAACTGATCTTGGGTAGGGGATCCCGAACTAGTAGTCTCGACACAATAGTAACAACGTCATGGGATTTTAAGGAAGTCTGGCTCTCCTTAGAGATAATGCCCTTCGTCATGCTCGTATTTGTATTGATTTGGGATAGCATACAAAGTGTAGGTGATCTACCGCGAGTTCATTGTGTGTCGTATATGAACCCTACCCCTCGGTTTATATAGGTGCTGGGGGGGGGTTACAACATAGTCGGTTACGTACGAGGAGAACATGTAGTAGACAAAATCAAATGTCTTAGAGTATATGTCAAGTCTTCGGGAGCCTTCCTTTTATATGACACGGACCGCCTCAATGTGGCCCATTGGTGAACCAACATGGGGGTCACTGGCCCAGCCCACTTGGCTAGGAGACGTCGTGATGAGTTACTCCAATCCGGGACACCACTACCAGGTACTCAAGGTTTATCATATTCGCAGTGCGTGGGCATAGGACTGTTGCCAAGGCAATGAGTATCCAAGTCCTATATACCATCACCTTATCCATCTCGCTGCAAGCTTTCAGCAAAGAAATTGCATGTGCAATTGGGGCCATGTTCCCATCTTTGTAAATGCTGCAAAGATCACATTTATCACTCTATTTTAAAAGCATCACAACTCTTTCGCCGAATGGAACATTGAAACCCTTCTTCACCATGAGCCTATTAAACTTGATGACCTTGTTAATGTATCAAAAATCACACAACATGTGGCTCATGGCCATGACAATGAACTAAATGAGCTCATGGGATACTTTGAAGGGTCGGATATCTAATAAATATCCAAACGAACCATTCTTGATAATATCCTATTTCATTGGTTTTTCTTGCTTGTAGTTCCCGCAACAACAAAAAGGGAAAAGAGATGAAACAACAACACATTGCATTGTACTATAAAACCCCATGATCATAAAGTTACTGATTACCCACAAGTATAGGGGATCAATCGTAGTCCTTTTGATAAGTAAGAGTGTCAAACCCAACGAGGAGCAGAAGGAAATGACAAGCGGTTTTCAGCAAGGTATTTTCTGCAAGCACTGAAATTATCGGTAACAGATAGTTTGGTGGCAAGGTAATTCGTAACGAGTAACAAGTGTAACAAAGGTGCGGCAAGGTGTCCCAATCCTTTTTATAGCAAAGGACAAGCCTGATGAACTCTTATATAAAACAAAGTGCTCCCGAGGACACATGGGAATTATCATCAAGTTAGTTTTCATCATGCTCATATGATTTGTGTTCGCTACTTTGATAATTTGATATGTGGGTGGACCGGTG
This sequence comes from Triticum urartu, assembly GCF_056163025.1. Lineage (NCBI taxonomy): Eukaryota > Viridiplantae > Streptophyta > Magnoliopsida > Poales > Poaceae > Triticum > Triticum urartu. The sequence continues at coordinate 434,937,068 of NC_141878.1, read as the reverse complement.
CTTAGGTTTTGTCCTTACTTGGACAAGCCTACCAGTTATGATTAACCCCTCTCGCAAGCATCCACAACTACGAAAGAAGAATGAAGATAAATCTAACCATAACATTAAACATGTGGATCCAAATCAGCCCCTTACGAAGCAATGCATAAACTAGGGTTTAAGCTTCTGTCACACTAGCAACACATCATCTACTTGCTACTTCCCAATTTCTTCCCCTAGGCCCAAATCATGGTCAAGTATCATGTAGTAGACGTTCACACATAACACCACTAGTGGAAAGACAACATACATCTCATCAAAAATATCGAACGAATACCAAATTCTCATAATTACTTGTAACAAGACTTCTCCCATGTCACCAGGAACAAAGGTAACTACCCACAAAGCATGTTAGTGTTCAAGATCAGAGGGGGATTGAACATCATTAAGGATCTAAACATATGATCTTCCACCAAATAAACCAACTAGCATCAACTACAAGGAGTAATCAACACTACTAGCAACCCACAGGTACCAATCTGAGGTTTTGAGACAAAGATTGAATACAAGAGATGAACTAGGGTTTGAGAGGAGATGATGCTAGTGAAGATGTTGATGAAGATTGGTCCTCCCATGATGAGAGGATCGTTGGTGATGACAATGGCTTTGATTTCCCCCTTCGGGAGGGAAGTTTCCCCGGCGGAATCGCTCCACTAGAGCCCTAGATTGCTTTTGCCCAGGTTTCACCTCGAGACGATGGTGCTTCATCCTGAAATCTCCTTCTTATTTTTTCTTGGTCAAAACACTTCATATAGCAGAAGATGGGCACTAGAGGCTGGCCACGGGGCCCACAAGCTCAGGGGGTGCACCATGGGGGTAAGGCGCGCCCCCAGGCTTGTGGCCACCTGGTGGGTCCCCTCATGGTATTTATACGCCCAATATATTTATATATTCCAAAACAATTCTCCGTACAGTTTCAGGACATTTGGAGTTGTGAAGAATCGGTATCTTAGATTTGCTCCTTTCCGGTCCAGAATTCCAGCTGCCGGCATTCTCCCTCTTCATATAACTCTTGCAAAATAAGAGACAAAAGGCATAATAATAGTATCATAAAGTGTAATAACAGACCATAATGCAATAAATATCAAGATAAAAACATGATGCAAAATGGACGTATCAACTCCACCAAGGTTAGACCTCGCTTGTCCTCAAGCGAAAGCCGAAATCGAGAATCATGACCACATGTTTAGAGATAGAGGTGTCGATAAAACAAAATACAGAAATGAGGGCATCATGATCATCTTTAGAACAACAATATACTGTCATATGACTTCTTATGGTAAAGTGATAATTCGTTCACAAGATAAAGTATGAACCAAAAACTTCATTGAAAACTAACAAACTATGATATCAGTCATTGATGTGATTGCAATTTGTCACAATGTCAGAAAGAGTCAATATAAGAGCTTTTATTTAGCAAGTTCACGTACTCAACCATCATTTAATCTTTCACAATTGCTAACACTCACGTGATACTTATGAGATCAAAGCTTCAGTCGGACACATAGAAAGATAGGTGATTATCATTTTGCCTCCCAACCATTTACCTCAAGGGTAATGTCAACAATAATAACTCATGATCACATACATTCGAGTGGATATGTATGTCTAGATCTCTCCCCAACACATAGTGCTTGCCAAAATGAGAAAAATAAAAGGAAGGGTGACGATCACCATGACTCTTGCATAAAGGTGGGTATTGAAAATAAAAGATAGGCCCTTCATAGGAAGCAGAGGTTGTCATGCACTTTTACTTTGGATGTACAAAATCTTAATGCAAAGGAACGTCACTTTATATTGCCACTTGTGATAGAGAACTTTATTATGCAGTCCGTCACTTTTATTTCTTCCCCATGACAAGATCGTACAAAGCTTATTTCCCTCAAACTAAAAGATCATACATATTCAGAGAGCAAGTTTTATTGCTTGCACCGATGACAACTTACTTGAAGGACCTTACTCAATCCGTAGGTAGATATAGTGGACTCTCATGACATGTAACTGGGTTAATGGTTTTTGGATGCACAAGTAGTATCTCTACTTGGTGCGGGAGTTTTGGATAGCATGAGATGGAAAGCAAGCTCAACATGTGTGACGCCCCCGATTCAATCGTACACTCATCTTACACACAAACGTGTACAATCAAGATCAGGGACTCACGGGAAGATATCACAACATAACTCTACAAATAAAATAAGTCATACAAGCATCATATTGCAATCCAGGGGCCTCGAGGGCTCGAATACAAGAGCTCGATCATAGACGAGTCAGCGGAAGCTACAATATATGAGTACATACATAAGTTAAACAAGTTGCCATAAGATGGCTAGCACAAACTGGGATACAGATCGAAAGAGGCGCAGGCCTCTTGCCTGGGATCATCCTAAACTACTCCTGGTCGTCGTCAGCGGCCTGCACGTAGTAGTAGGCACCTCCAGAGTAGTAGGAGTCGTCGTCAACGGTGGCGTCTGGCTCCTGGACTCCATCGTCTGGTTGCAGCAATCGGGTATAGGAAGGGGGAAAAGGGGGAAGAAAGCAACCGTGAGTACTCATCCAAAGTACTCGCAAGCAAGGAGCTACACTACATATATATGCATTGGTATCAAATGGAAAAGGGGTATCATATGTGGACTGAACTACAGAATGCTGGAATAAGAGGGGGATAGCTAGTCCTATCGAAGACTACGCTTCTGGCAACCTCCATCTTGCAGCATCTAGAAGAGAGTAGATGGTAAGTCCACCAAGTATCGTCGCATAGCATATTCCTACCCGACGATCCTCCCCTCGTCGCCCTATTAGAGAGCGATCACCGCGTTGTATCTGGCACTTGGAAGGGTGTGTTTTATTAAGTAACCGGTTCTAGTTGTCATAAGGTCAAGGTACAACTCCAAGTCGTCATGTTACTGAAGATCACGGCTATTCGAATAGATTAACTTCCCTGCAGGGGTGCACCACATTTCCCAACATGCTCGATCCCCTTTGTCCGGACACACTTTTCTAGGTCATGCCCGGCCTTGGAAGATCAACACGTTGTAGCCCTACCTAGGCACAACAGAGTTGTCAGCACGCCGGTCTAAATCCTATGGTGCAGGGGTCTGGGCCCATCGCCCATTGCACACCTGCATGTTGCGTGGGCGGTCGGAGAGCGGACCTAGCAACCTCCATTACAAAGGAAGTTGCGTTACGCGGTCCAACCTGGCGCGCGCCGCTCATTCGCTGACGTCACGAAGGCTTTGGCTGATACCACGATGTCGAGTGCCCATAACTGTTCCCGCGTATTGGTTAGTGCGTATAGGCCAGTGGCCAGACTCAGATCAAATACCAAGATCTCGTTAAGCGTGTTAATTGAAGTATCCACGAACGCTGACCAGGGCCAGGCCCACCTCTCTCTTAGGTGGTCTCAACCTGCCCTATCGCTTCCCCTCAAAGTAATAGTCAGGGGCCGTCGGGAACCCAGGCCCACCACTACCTGGGTGGAACCACCTGCCTATTCAACCCCCAACATCAGAATCACTTGTGGGTACTCAATGAGCCGACCCGACTTTAGTCACAACATTTATTATGTGCAATATGTATTGTATATACCTGTGATCAACACCCGACGTGATCACGGCCCGATAGTATAGCATGGCAGACTGACAAGAATGTAGGGCCACTGATGATAAACTAGCATCCTATACTAAGCATTTAGGATTGCAGGTAAGGTATCTACAGCTGTAGCAACAATGAAAGGCTATGCATCAGAATAGGATTAACGGAAAGCAGTAACATGCTAGACTACTCTAATGCAAGCAGTAGAGAGAGAATAGGCGATATCTGGTGATCAAGGGGGGCTTGCCTGGTTGCTCTGGCAAGAAAGAGGGGTCATCAACAGCGTAGTCGATCGGGGCACCAGCAGCGGCGTCATTCTCGTAGTCTGCCGAAGAGAAGAGGGGGAAGAAACAATGAATACAATGCAAACAGATGCATAACGGTGCATGACATGACAAATAGCGGTGCTAGGTGTGCCCTAACGCGGTATGAGGTGACACCGGTGAAGGGGGGAAACATCCGGGAAAATATCCCCGGTGTTTCGTGTTTTCGGACGGATGAAACGGAGGAGGAAAGTTGTGTGTTTGCTATGCTAGGGATGTGTGGCGGACGAACGGGCTGCATATCCGGACTCGTCTCGTCGTTCTGAGGAACTTTCATGTACAAAGTTTTTCCATCCGAGTTACGGTTTATTTTCTATGATTTATCAAAGTTTTATGTATTTTTAAATTTATTTAACTATTTAAATCGAACATTATCCAGAATAGGGGAAGGTGATGTCAGCATGACATCACCATGATGTCAGCAGGTCAAACCCGGTTGACCAGAGTCAAACCTGGCATGTGGGTCCAGTGGGACCCACCTGTCATAGACTAACATGTTAAATAGGGTTTAATTAAGCAGGATTAATTAAATTTAATTAAACTAGATTAATTAATTAAGTTATTTATTTATTTTACTTTTTTATTCTTTATTTTTTTTACAGGAAAGGGGGCGTGGGGCCCCGCTGTCAAAGGCCCATAGGCCTTAGCGGGGCGTGCGTAATGGGCGGCCGGTGTGGGCGCCGCCCGAACGGGAGGGGTCGAGCGGGCAGTGCCGAGCAAGGCGCACGGGCGCGGCGGGGCTGGCGGAGCACACACACAGTGAGGTGGGAGCTCGACCAGCAGCAGACGACAGAGGTGGGCGCGGTCGACCGGAGCAGGCGCGGGGAGTAGCAGAGCAGCGCGGCGGCTGATATGTCTCCAACGTATCTATAATTATTGATTGCTCCATGCTATATTATCTACTATTTTGGACATTATTGGGCTTTATTATCCACTTTTATATTTTTTGGGACTAACCTATTAACCGGAGGCCCAGCCCAGAATTGCAGTTTTTTTTGCCTATTTTAGGGTTTCGAAGAAAAGGAATATCAAAGGGTGTCCAAATGGAATGAAACCTTCGGGAACGTGATTTTTGGAAGGAACATGACCCAGGGGACTTGGACCCTACGTCAAGCAACCAACACGGAGGCCACGAGGTAGGGGGCGCGCCTACCCCCAGGCGCGCCCTCCACCTTCGTGGGCCCCCGTTTGCTCCACCGACGTACTCCTTCCTCCTATATATACCTACGTACCCCCAAACGATCAGAGATGGAGCCAAAACCCTAATTCCACCGCCGTAACTTTCTATATCCACGATATCCCATCTTGGGGCCTATTCCGGAGCTGCGCCGGAGGGGGAATCCATCACAGAGGGCTTCTACATCAACACCATAGCCTCTCCGATGAAGTGTGAGTAGTTTACCTCAGACCTTCAGGTCCATAGTTATTAGCTAGATGGCTTCTTCTCTCTTTTCGGATCTCAATACAATGTTCTCCCCCTCTCTTGTGGAGATATATTCGATGTAATCTTCTTTTTGCGGTGTGTTTGTTCAGACCGATGAATTGTGGGTTTATGATCAAGATTATCTATGAACAATATTTGAATCTTCTCTGAATTCTTTTATGTATGATTGGTTATCTTTGCAAGTCTCTTCGAATTATCAGTTTGGTTTGGCCTACTAGATTGATGTTTCTTGCAATGGGAGAAGTGCTTAGCTTTGGGTTCAATCTTGCGGTGTCCTTTCCTAGTGACAGTAGGGGCAGCAAGGCACATATTGTATTGTTGCCATCGAGGATAACAAGATGGGTTTTTTTATCATATTGCATGAATTTATCCCTCTACATCATGTCATCTTGCTTAAGGCGTTACTCTGTTTTGTGAACTTAATACTCTAGATGCATGCTGGATAGCGGTCGATGAGTGGAGTAATAGTAGTAGATGCAGTCAGGAGTCGGTCTACTTGACTTGGACGTGATGCCTATATACATGATCATACCTAGATATTCTCATAACTATGCTCAATTCTGTCAATTGCTCAACAATAATTCGTTCACCCACCGTAAAATACTTATGCTCTTGAGAGAAGCCACTAGTGAAACCTATGGCCCCCGGGTCTATCTTCATCATATTAATCTTCCAATACTTAGTTATTTCCTTTGATTTTTATTTTGCTTTTATTTTACTTTGCATCTTTATCTCAAAAATACCAAAAATATTATCTTATCATATCTATCAGATCTCACTCTCGTAAGTGACCGTGAAGGGATTGACAACCCCTTACCGTGTTGGTTGCGAGGAGTTATTTGTTTTGTGCATGTACGAGGGACTCGCGCGTAGCCTCCTACTGGATTGATACCTTAGTTCTCAAAAACTGAGGGAAATACTTACGCTACTTTGCTGCATCATCCTTTCCTCTTCAAGGAAATCCAACGCAGTGCTCAAGAGGTAGCAAGAAGATTTCTGGCGCCGTTGCCGGGGAGTCTACGCAAGAGTCAACATACCAAGTACCCATCACAACCCTTATCTCCTGCATTACATTATTTGCCATTTGCCTCTCATTTTCGGCTCCCCCACTTCACCCTTGCCGTTTTATTTGCCCTCTCTTTTCCTCACTCACCTTTCTTCCGCCATGTCTGAATTAAAAAGGGTTGGGGGTTCTCTCCCGATTTTCAGTACTTTGGACAACCCTTCTATTCTCGCTAAGCTCATAAATAAGGATACTATGGAAAAACCTAGCGGAGTTATCAATGAGAATCTTAATAATTTTGATGAAGATGATTCCGGAATTTTTCGTTATTTACTTGATGAATCTTTGAAAGATGCTTGGTATAGACTATTAAGGATCAGGACTAGCTATGTGCCTCAATACCAAATTGAAATTTACTTAAAAAGCTTTTATATTTCCCTTCCTTCTTCTTTTAAGCATGTCTTAGATTCTATATTTGAAGAAGGATTTCTTGAAGGGGATGCCGTAGACACTTATGAGAAGATGAAAACCATATTTGGGCACCCCATGAATGAGAAAGTTGAATCTACATCTCTTTTGCTCTCTTTCAAAACAAATCTATCAAAGATATAAAGGCTAGTTTAGATACAAATTTCCGTAACTTACTTAATCTTTCTTCTACCATTAATAGCCATTCACTTTATCAAAATAGAAAGATTAATTCCATAGATAGCAAGTTTGCTCTTTTCTTCCCTAAAACCAAAGATGGCAATACCTAGATCTATCCTTGCTTTTTATGCCTAGCTAGGGGCGTTAAACGATAGCGCTTGTTGGGAGGCAACCCAATTTTATTTTTATTCTTTGCTTTTTTCTACTGTTTAGTAATAAATAATTTACCTAGCCTCTGTTTTGGTTGTGTTTTTTGTGTTTAATTAGTGTTTGTGCCAAGTAGAACCGTTGGGAAGACTTGGGGAAAGTCTTGTTATCTTGCTGTAAAAAACAGAAACTTTAGCGCTCACGAGAACTGCTGCCATTTTTATTTGGAAAGTAATATTTAGTTAATTATTTTTTCAGATTATTAATAGATAAATTAATAACGTCCAGAAATTTATTTTAGAATTGTTTGGGTTCCAGATCTTGCGCTAGCTTCAGATTACTACAGATTTTTCTGTTTTTGACAGATTCTGTTTTTCGTGTGTTGTTTGCTTATTTTGATGAATCTATGGCTAGTAAAATAGTTTATAAACCATAGAGAAGTTGGAGTACAGTAGGTTTAACACCAATATAAATAAATAATGAGTTCATTACAGTACCTTGAAGTGGTCTTTTGTTTTCTTTCGCTAACAGAGCTCACGAGATTTTCTACTTTAAGTTTTGTGTTGTGAAGTTTTCAAGTTTTGGGTAAAGATTTGATGGATTATGGAACAAGGAGTGACAAGAGCCTAAGCTTGGGGATGCCCATGGCACCCACAAGATAATATAAGGTCACCTAAAAGCCAAAGCTTGGGGATGCCCCGGAAGGCGTCCCCTCTTTCGTCTATTTCCATCGGTAACTTTACTTGGAGCTATATTTTTATTCACCACATGATATGTGTTTTGCTTGGAGCGTCTTGTATGATTTGAGTCTTTGATTTTTAGTTCACCACAATCATCCTTGATGTACACACCTTTTGAGAGAGCCATACATGATTTGGAATTTGTTAGAATACTCTATGTGCTTCGCTTATATCATTTGAGTTATATAGTTTTCTCTAGTACTTCACTTATATTTTTTTAGCATGGTGGTGGAATTGTTTTATAGAAACTATTGATCTCTCATGCTTCACTTAGATTATTTTGAGAGTCTTAAATATCATGGTAATTTGCTTCAATAAATCCTAATATTCTTGGTATTCTAGAATAGTGAAAACTTTCTTATGAGTGTGTTGAATGCTATGAGAAGTTTGATGCTTGATAATTGTTTTGAGATATGAAGATGGCGATATTAAAGTTGTGCTAGTTGAGTAGTTGTGAATTTGAGAAATAGTTGTGTTAAAGTTTGTGATTCCCGTAGCATGCACGTATGGTGAACCATTATGTGATGAAGTCGGAGCATGATTTATTTTTTGATTATCTTCCTTATGAGTGGCGGTCGGGGATGAGCGATGGTATTTTCCTACCAATCTATCCCCCTAGGAGCATGCACGTAATACTTTGCTTTGATAACTTGTAGATTTTTGCAATAAGTATATGAGTTCTTTATGAATAATGTTGATTCCATGGATTATACACACTTTTCTTCCTTCCACCATTGCTAGCCTCTCTAAATACCGCACACCTTTCGCCGATATCATACACCCACCATATACCTTCCTCAAAACAGCCACCATACCTACCTATTATGGCATTTCCATAGCCATTCCGAGATATATTGCCATGCAACTTTCCACCGTTCCATTTATTATGACACACTCCATCATTGTCATATTGCTTAGCATGATCATGTAGTTTACATCGTATTTGTGGCAAAGCCACCATTCATAATTCTTTCATACATGTCACTCTTGATTCATTGCATATCCCAGTACACCGCCGGAGGCATTCATATAGAGTCATATTTTGTTCTAAGTATCGAGTTGTAATTGTTGAGTTGTAAGAAAATAAAAGTGTGATGATCATCATTATTAGAGCATTGTCCCAGTGAGGAAAGGATGATGGAGACTATGATTCCCCCACAAGTTGGGATGAGACTCCGGACAAAAAAAAGGAAAGAAAAGAGGCCATAAAAAATAGAAAAGGCCCAAATAAAAAAATGAGAGAAAAAGAGAGAATGGACAATGTTACTATCCTTTACCACACTTGTGCTTCAAAGTAGCACCATGATATTCATGATAGAGAGTCTCTCATTTCGTCACTCTCATATACTAGTGGGAATTTTTCATTATAGAACTTGGCTTGTATATTCCAATGATAGGCTTCCTCAAAATGCCCTAGGTCTTCCTGAGCAAGCAAGTTGGATGCGCACCCACTTAGTTTATTTTGTTGAGCTTTCATATACTTATAGCTCTAGTGCATCCGTTGCATGACAATCCCTACTCACTCACGTTGATATCTATTGATGGGCATCTCCATAGCCCGTTGATATGCCCAGTTGATGTGAGATTATCTTCTCCACAACCACCATTCTATTCCACATATAGTGCTATATCCATGGCTCACGCTCATGTATTGCGTGAAGATTGAAAAAGTTTGAGAATGTCAAAAGTATGAAACAATTGCTTGGCTTATCATCAGGGTTGTGCATGATTTAAATACTTTGTGTGGTGAAGATAGAGCATAGCTAGACTATAAGATTTTGTAGGGAAAACTTTCTTTGGCCATGTTATTTTGAGAAGACATGATTGCTTTGTTAGTATGCTTGAAGTATTATGATTTTTATGTTAATATTAAACTTTTATCTTGAATCTTTCGGATCTGAATATTCATACCACAATTAAGAACAATTACATTAAAATTATGCCCAGTAGCACTTCACAACAAAAATTATCTTTTTTATCATTTACCTACTCGAGGACGAGAAGGAATTAAGCTTGGGGATGCTTGATACGTATCCAACGTATCTATAATTTTTGATTGCTCCATGCTATATTATCTACTGTTTTGGATATTATTGGGCTTTATTATCCACTTTTATATTATTTTTGGGACTAACCTATTAATCGGAGGCCCAGCCCAGAATTGCTTTTTTTTTTGCCTATTTTAGGGTTTCGAAGAAAAGGAATATCAAACGGAGTCCAAACGGAATGAAACCTTCGGGAACGTGATTTCTGGAACGAACAAGACCCAGGAGACTTGGACCCTACGTCAAGTAACCAACAGGGAGGCCACGAGGTAGGGGGCGCGCCTACCCCCCTAGGCGCACTCTCCACCCTCGTGGGCCCCCTGTTGCTCCACCGACGTACTCTTTCCTCCTATATATACCTACGTACCCCCAAATGATCAGAGACGGAGCCAAAACCCTAATTCCATCGCCGTAACTTTCTGTATCCACGAGATCCCATCTTGGGGCCTGTTCCGGAGCTCCGCCAGAGGGGGCATCCATCACGGAGGGCTTCTACATCAACACCATAGCCTCTCCGATGAAGTGTGAGTAGTTTATCTCAGACCTTCGGGTCCATAGTTATTAGCTAGATGGCTTCTTCTCTCTTTTTGGATCTCAATACAATGTTCTCCCCCTCTCCTGTGGAGATCTATTCGATGTAATTACGAGAACCTAGAGTTAGAGTTAGCAAAGATCCTAATACCACCCAATGGCGACGTGGGACCGTAAGCCGCACAGCCATGTTAGTTAAAAGTTTTGCAATGACTAGACTCAACTTCGGCCAAGGAGTTTGGAAGGGGGATTCCTACAGGCAGTCGGCTCTGATACCAACTTGTGATGCCCCTGATTCAATCGAACAGTAATCATACACGCAAACGTGTATGATCAAGATCAGGGACTCACGGGAAGATATCACAACACAACTCTACAAATAAGATAAGTCATACAAGCATCATATTACAAGCCAGGGGCCTCGAGAGCTCGAATACAAGAGCTCAATCATAGACGAGTCAGCGGAAGCAACAATATCTGAGTACAGCCATAAGTTAAACAAGTTGCCATAAGATGGCTAGCACAAACTGGGATACAGATCGAAAGAGGTGCAGGCCTCCTGCCTGGGATCCTCCCAAACTACTCCTGGTAGTCGTCAGTGGCCTGCACGTAGTAGTAGGCACCTCCAGAGTAGTAGGAGTCGTCGTCAACGGTGGCGTCTGGCTCCTGGACTCCATCGTCTGGTCGCAGCAATCGGGTATAGGAAGGGGGAAAAGGGGGAACAAAGAAACCGTGAGTACTCATCGAAAGTACCCGCAAGCAGGGAGCTACACTACATATGTATGCATTGGTATCAAATTGAAAAGGGGTATGATATGTGGAATGAACTGCAGAATGCCGGAATAAGAGGGGGATAGCTAGTCCTATCGAAGGCTACGCTTGTGGCAATCTCCATCTTGCAGCATGTAGAAGAGAGTAGATGGTAAGTCCACCAAGTATCATCGCAAAGCATATTCCTACCCGACGATCCTCCCCTCATCGCCCTATTAGAGAGCGATCACCGGGTTGTATCTGGCACTTGGAAGGGTGTGTTTTATTAAGTAACCGGTTCTAGTTGTCATAAGGTCAAGGTACAACTCCAAGTCGTCCTGTTACCGAAGATCACGGCTATTCGAATGGATTAACTTCCCTGCAGGGGTGCACCACATTTCCCAACACGCTCGATCCCCTTTGTTCGGACACACTTTTCTGGGTCATTCATGGCCTCGGAAGATCAACACGTCGCATCCCTACCTAGGCACAACAGAGAGGTCAGCACACCGGTCTAAATCCTATGGCGCAGGGGTCTGGGCCCATTGCACACCTGCACGTTGCGTGGGCGGCCAGAGAGCAGACCTAGCAACCTCCATTACAAAGGAAGTTGCGTTACGCGGTCCAACCCGGTGCGCCGCTCAGTCGCTGACGTCACGAAGGCTTCGGTCGATACCACGATGTCGAGTGCCCATAACTGTTCCCGCGTAGTTGGTTAGTGCGTATAGGCCTGTGGCCAGACTCAGATCAAATACCAAGATCTCGTTAAGCGTGTTAATTGAAGTATCCGCGAACGCCGACCAGGGCCAGGCCCACCTCTCTCTTAGGTGGTCACAACCTCCCCTGCTGCTCTGCCTCAAAGTAACAGGTGGGGGCCGTTGAGAACACAGGCCCACCACTACCTGGGTGGAACCACCTGCCCCTTCAACCCCCAACATCAGAATCACTTGCGGGTACTCAATGTGCCGACCCGACTTTAGTCACAACATTTATTATGTGGAATACGTATTGTATATACCCGTGATCAACACCCGACGTGATCACGACCCGATAGTATAGCATGGTAGACTGACAAGAATGTAGGGCCACTGATGATAAACTAGCATCCTATACTAAGCATTTAGGATTGCAGGTAAGGTATCAACAGTTGTAGCAACAATGACAGGCTATGCATTAGAATAGGATTAACGGAAAGCAGTAACATGCTACACTACTCTAATGCAAGCAGTAGAGAGAGAATAGGCGATATCTGGTGATCAAGGGGGAGCTTGCCTGGTTGCTCTGGCAAGAAAGAGGGGTCGTCAACAGCGTAGTCGATCGGGGCACCATCAGCGGCGTCAGTCTCGTAGTCTACCGGAGAGAATAGGGGGAAGAAACAATGAATACAATGCAAACAGATGCATAACGATGCATGACATGACAAGTAGCGGTGCTAGGTGTGCCCTAACGCAGTATGAGGTGACACCGGTGAAGGGGGAAACATCCGGGAAAATATCCCTGGTGTTTCGTGTTTTCAGACAGATGAAACGGAGGAGGAAAGTTGTGTGTTCACTATGCTAGGGATGTGTGGCGGACGAACGGGATGCTTATCCGGATTCATCTCGTCGTTCTGAGCAACTTTCATGTACAAAGTTTTTCCATCCGAGTTACGGTTTATTTTCTATGATTTATCAAAGTTTTATGTATTTTTAAATTTATTTAACTATTTAAATCAAACATTATCCAGAACAGGGAAAGGTGATGTCAGCATGACATCACCATGACGTCAGCAGGTGAAACCCGGTTGACCTGAGTCAAACCTGGCGTGTGGGTCTAGTGGGACCCACCTGTCATAGACTAACGTGTTAAATAGGGTTTAATTAAGCAGGATTAATTAAATTTAATCAAACTAGATTAATTAATTAAGTTAATTAATTATTAATTATTATTTTATTTTATTTTACTTTTTTATTATTTTTTACAGGTAAGGGGGCGTGGGGCCCCGCTGTCAAAGGCCCATAGGCCTTAGCGGGGCGGGCGTAATGGGTGGTCGGTGTGGGCGCCGCCCGAACGGGCAGGGGGTGAGCGGGCAATGCCGGGCAAGGCGCACGGGCGCGGCGGGGCTGGCGGAGCACACGCACAGTGAGGTGGGGGCTCGACCAGCAGCAGACGGCAAAGGTGGGCGCGGTCGACCGGAGCAGGCGCGGGGAGTAGCAGAGCAGCGCGGCGGCATAGGCGGCGAGCAGCAGCGCATTAGGCCGCCGTGGAAGCAGAACCAGCAGTAGTACTAAGCAGTTGTAGAGGAGCAGCATCATGTAGCAGCAAAAACAGGGACGCGGGCGCGCGCATAGCAGGCAGCAGCAGCGGGACGACGAAGTAGGGGCAGGGCCAGGGATGTCCGGCAGGGGACAACGCGGTGGGGACGAGCCGAGCGGCGCCAGCTACGGGTGCGGGCGGCGGCCTAGCAGGTGTGGGCGCGGAGCGTGTGACAGCGCGCCCATGTGCGCGGGCGGATGCGGTGGCGTGGGGCTAGACGCGGTCACGGTCGCGGTGACCGCGTCCACTGTACGAAGACCGGGCAGCGCGAACGATGGCCTACAGCAGTGAAACGAGGAGAGGGAAGAGGAGGATGGATGGCGGCTCATGGACGGTGTAGGGGAGTGGCAGTGGGCTCATTGGAGCCGTTTGGGAGGACGACAAGGATGGGGTCTGGCGGGATCCAGCGATGGCGCAAGGTTGCGGTGACGTCCACGGTGTCAAGCAGGCGTCGGGCCACGAGGTAGAGGGGATGTGGCCGCAAGGAGGACCGCGGCGGTCCGGCGAGGGGGGGGGGCTCGGAGCGACGACAGGGTCGGGCGGTGACGACGGGATCCGGCCAGTCCGTCCGATCCCGATCTCGTTTAGGAGGGGAATGAGATGAGAGGAAGTAGGGGATCGTGGGGAGTGAGGGGGGGGGGGTTCTGCGGTCGTGGAATAGGGTTATGGAGTAGTGGGGGGGGGTCGTAGTGGGTTAGGTGGATCGGGGTGGGCCGGCCTGTTGGGTCGGTTGGCCCATGGGGGGTTTCCTTTTGTTTGTTTGTTTCTTTTATCCTTTTCTATTTTCTTTTAGTTTCATTTTAATTTTATATTTTTAAAATATAATGCTACCCCTAAATTATTATTTATAATTAGGCTTCTGCCACAATTAATTTGACACTTTAATTTAATAGTTTAGTATTTCCTTAGTAATTAAAGAATTTAATAACTATTTTTTCACTGTTTTAATTATTATAGGGCATTAAAACACTATACAAAAATGTTGGTTCACCACCATATTTAATTATGGAATATGTGCCACACTTGGAACATTTTAGTTTGGTATGTTTGTGAACTTTTATCGTTTGACTTTAATTCAAACTTGAATTTGAATCGGTTTCAAACTAATGCGAGATTAACAACAATAACCGAGGTGACGTGGCATCATTAGCATGGAATTACTGTAGCTTAATTATCCAGGCGTCACAACATGTTGGAGAATCCATGACAATATAACTTCTATTCGGATATAAGGAAACATAACCCACTATGGTGTCTTCCTTGTCTAACATCAACTTATTAGCATATAATATTTTAATGAGTGCTCACAATCATAAAGGATGTCCAGGATAGTGTATTTATATGTGAAACCTCTCTTTCCTTATTACTCCTCATTTATTGCAACAATGACCAATACTATGTTTGTCAACCTTAAACAAATTTCATGCATTATACTTCTTATATGTGAAGTCATCACTCTCCATAAGATTATTACATGATATTTTTATTTCCTTTATTTCTTTCCATCTCTAAGAATAAAGCAAGAAAGCAAACCCTCAACTCAAAACTAATATTTATTATATAACTCTCATACTCGATTACATTCATAGATCACAAAACAAAAAATTAAAGACTAGATCATACTAAAACTTCTATTCTAGTATATCAATTAACCAAAAGGATCGAACTAAGATAAATGATAAAGATAAAGATGTGATGGTGATACGATACCAGGGCACCTCCCCCAAGATTGGCACAAGCCAAGGGGAGTGCCCATACCCATGTACTCAAGTCTCCTTCTTCGGAGGTGGGGGTGCAATATTCTTGGCAATAATGCCTCTCAGAATGCGATTTTCCTGTTCAAGCTTATTGATTTGCTGTCTGAGATCCATAATTTCCTTGCGTAATTTTCTAGTGACGGTTAAAGCACCGTCTACCCACGGGTGCATCTTGCCTGCAGAGGAAGAGGCAACATTCCTTTTCAAGTTATTGTAAGAGATAAATTTGGTATTGGGAGTTTTGACCGAATTTGGCAGGCTTGATTTCTTGAGTTCGTCATGCATGTCACCAAGTTGAGGAAGAGAAGTGACCTCTTGATCCTCCCCCATGGCGTCCACTCTTTTCAGTTTGGCTTCTGTTTATGCCTCCGCCGACCACCCAAAGGGTCAGCTTCATTGTACGCTCTTGGATCCGCCGTTAGGTGAGAGACACGACTCTCCTGTCTGATTCTTGCAAAGACATACTTTCAAATCTGCTAGGAAATATAGCACGAAACAAGAACAGAGGATATTGTCCCAATAAGGTGGTCAAAACCTATGGGAGTTTATATAATGAATTTTTACCATGCAAAACAAGTAATCTAGGAGAAAACAGAGTCTGTAGGGCACACGAGGGCACCACATGCTGGAGAGGCGCACCCAGGGGGGTAGGGCGCGCCCCCCAGGCTTGTCGCCTGCTCGTGCGCTTTCCGGACTACTTATTATTTTCCTAATTTTTTATATATTCCAAAACGGAGTAAAATTGCTTTAATCGAACTTTTGGAGTCAGTTTACTTATCGTATCACATACCTATTCCTTTTTAGGGTTTTGGGGCGCTCTGGAAAATTTCCTTTATGTACTCCTCCGGTGTTATGGAATGAATAATATCGGTCTCAATATTTATAGGCGTACCTGAGATATATGCTTAATTCTTTGCCCATTCACCACCTTCGGGTTGGTTCCTTCGGCGTTGTTGATCTAGATAGCACCAAAACGATAAACTTCTTTGATGATGTAAGGTCCTTCTCATTTGGAGAGAAGTTTTCCTGCAAAAAATCTTAAACATGTATAGCAAGACTTGGTCACCTACATTAAATTCCCACATTTGTATTCTTTTGTCATGCCGTCTTTTGACCTTTTCTTTAAATAGTTTAGCATTTTCATAGGCTTGGGTTCTCCACTCATCATGTGAGCTAATGTCAAATAACCTCTTTTCACCAGCAAGTTTAAAATCATAGTTGATTTCTTTAATTGCCCAATAAGCTTTATGTTCTAATTCAAGAGGTAGGTGACATGATTTTCCATAAACCATTTTATATGGCCACATACCCATAGGATTTTTGTAAGCAGTTCTATAAGCCCATAGTGTATCATCAAGTTTCTTAGACCAATTTTTCCTGGATATGTTGACAATCTTTTGCAAGATCAACTTTATTTCCCTATTACTTAGTTCTACTTGACCGCTAGACTGAGGATGATAAGGAGATGCAATTCTCTGGTTAACATCATATTTAGCAAGAAGTTTGCGGAAAGCACCATGAATGAAATGTGAACCACCATCAATCATTAAGTATCTAGGGACTCCAAACCTCGGGAAATAACTTCTTTAAGCATTTTAATAGAAGTGTTGCGATCGACACTACTAGTTGGAATAGCTTCTACCCACTTAGTAACATAATCAACAACAACTAAACTATGAGTATACCCATTGGAGGAAGGAAAAGAACCCATAAAATGAAATCCCCAAACATCAAATCGTTCAATAATAAGTGAATAATTCATAGGCATTTCCCGACGTCTACTAATGTTACCAATTCTTTGACATTCATAACAAGATAGAACATACTTACGTGCATCTTTGCAAAGGGTATGCCAATGAAAACCAGATTGTAATACCTTGTGTGGAGTTCTGTCTCCCGCATGGTGTCCTCCATAAGCCTCGGAGTGACACTTCCAAAGGATTTGTTCCTGTTCATGCTCAGGTATACAACGTCTAATAATACCATCTATTCCTTCTTTATAAAGATGAGGGTCATCCCAAAAGGAATGTCTTAAATCAAAGAAAAACTTCTTCTTTTGTTGGTATGTGAAACTAGGTGGTATAAATTTAGCAACAACATAATTAGCATAGTCTGCATACCAAGGAGTATTACGAGAAGCATTTATGACAACTAGTTATTCATCGGGAAAGCTACCATCAGTAGGTAGTGGGTCATCAAGAACATTTTCTAACCTAGACAAGTTGTTAGCTACTGGGTTCTCAGCTCCCTTCCTATCAGTAATATGTAAATCAAATTCTTGTAGCAAAAGAACCCACCTAATGAGTCTAGGTTTAGCATAAAGTATTTAATAGCAGTAGGATCAATGTGAACAATTACTTTAGAATCAACTATGTAAGACCTGAACTAATCACAAGAAAACACACACAAAATTTCAAAGGGTAGTTTCCAATCAGGTGGTTAAACAATAGGTGCAGAGATTAAGGATTTCTTAAGTATTTCAAATGTTTCTACACAATCATCATCAAAAACGAATGGAACATCTTTTTGCAAGAGATTAGTAAGAGGCCTAGAAATTTTAGAGAAGGCTTTAATAAATCTCCTATAAAATCCGACATTACCAACGAAACGTCTTATACCTTTGATATCTTTAGGACAAGACATTTTCTCAATTGCATCTACTTTAGCTTTATCAACTTCACTACCTCTTTCAGAAATTTTATGCCCCAAGACAATACCTTCATTCACCATAAAGTGACACTTCTCCCAATTCAAGACAAGATTGGTTTCTTCACATATCTGCAAAACTCAATCAAGGTTTCTTAAGTAATCATCAAAGAAGTTCCGTCAGCGGAAAAATCGTCCATGAAAACCTCAACAATCTTTTCACAAAAGTCAGAGAATATATCAGTCATACATCTTTGAAAGGTAGCAGGTGCATTACATAAACTGAAAGGCATACGTCTATAAGCAAAAATACCAAAAGGGCATGCAAAAGTAGTTTTTCTTGATCCTCTTGTGACACAGGTATTTGGAAAAAACAAAGTCTCCATCTAGAAAACAGAAATGTGTATGTTTTGATAATCTTTCTAGCATTTGATCAATAAATGGTAGAGGGTAATAATCTTTCCTAGTATCTTTGTTTAGTTTTCTAAAATCAATTATCATACTATAACTTGTTATAATTCTTTGTGGGATAAGTTCATTTTTATCATTAGGGACAACGGTAATACCTCCCTTCTTAGGAACACAAGAGGAACACTCAAATTGACTTGATCCAATCACACATTTTCTAGATCCAATCACACAAAGAGAGATACAAGGGTCCAAATCCAACACAAGAAGATACAAGAGGTAACTAGTTCATCCCAATCGTATGAGGAGAGAGGTCTTGATGATCCTATGATGAGGATCCTTCCCTAGATGGGGTCTTGAGTCCATTAGGGATCTTCTCCATAGGAGGTCTTGATCTCCATGGGAGAGGTCTCTCTCTCAAGAGGAGGTACAAGGAGCAAATCTCACTAAATCATGTCATATACTTTGCTATCCTCTCTAATGAGCTAGGGGAAGAGTTTATATAGGCTAGGGACGAATTGGGGGTAAAACAAGGGTACATGGGTCATTTTCCCTTAGTGCACGCAGGCACAAACCGGACGTGTCCGGGCACCCAGTGCAAAGGGGTCCGGGCACCCGGAGGTCACCGAGAGGAGGGGGCTAGGCACCCGGGGGTGTGAGGCCTGGGCACCCGGGGTTGTCAGGGGCGCGCCGAGCCGCAGCTGTAGGAGGGCTGGGCACCCCGGGCCATTTGTCCGGGCACCTGGGGTCTCCCAAGTCAGCGCTAGGTGGGGGAAGCTGGGCACCCGGGGGTAGTGGCCCGGGCACCCGGTGGGAAGGGCCAGCGCGCAGCGGTGGATGGCCGGGCACCCGGGGCCGGTTAGCCAGGCACCCGGTGTCGGTGTCAAAACCGGCGGATCTCGGGTAGGGGGTCCCGAACTATGCGTCGAGGCCGGATGGTAACAGGAGGCAAGGGACACGAAGTTTTACCCAGGTTCGGGCCCTCTTGATGGAGGTAAAACCCTACGTCCTGCTTGATTAATATTGAAGATATGGGTGTTACAAGAGTAGATCTACCACGAGATCAGAGAGGCTAAACCCTAGAAGCTAGCCTACAGTATGATTGTATGTTGTGATTGTTGTCCTACGGACTAAAGCCCTCCGGTTTATATAGACACCGGAGAGGGTTAGGGTTACACAAGGTCGGTTACAAAGGAGGAGATATCCATATACCTATTGCCTAGCTTGCCTTCCACGCCAAGTAGAGTTCCATCCGGACACGAGACGAAGTCTTCAATCTTGTAACTTCATAGTCTATCAGTCCGGCCAATGGAGATAGTCCGGCTGTCTAGAGACCCCCTAATCCAGGACTCCCTCAGTAGCCCCTGAACCAGGCTTCAATGACGACGAGTCCGGCGTGCTGTTGTCTTCGGCATTGCAAGGCGGGTTCCTTCTCCGAATACATTACCGAAGAAGTTGAATACGAGGATCCGACCCTGCAAAATAAGTCCCACATTTCACCGTAGAGAGAATAATGTTTTTTCGCAGATCTAATTTGCTGGCTTGTTTTGATAGCATGACATCATGTCATGGCCCGGTGACTATTCGAACCGTTTCTTTTAACGAGCCCCGCATATTACGTGAGGCAGTTTTTCGACACGTCTTGTCAAAGCAGAGATCATGTCCCCATATTACGGGATTCTCATCAATACGGGCGTGGGTAACCCAACCGCGCCATCAATTGCGGCACTTGGGGGATAAGCGAGTTTTACTAGGCAAGTGGGGACGTTTAATTGTCCGCCCATATAAAGGGATAATGATTCACCTTTCTATCCACGCCTTCTTCCTCCTCTGCTCATCCGCTCCGGCACACTTGAGCTCTAGCGCCCAAGTCCTCACTTCCATCTCAACCTTCTCCAACCATGTCCAGAGCGGGAGGCAAGTGGATGGTCTCCTCCGTCATGGAGGGAGACCTCAAGAAACTGAGGAGAGCCGGATACCTGCACGACGATATCGCGCACCGGCTCCCAGATGAGGTATAGCTCATCCCCACCCCAGAGCCCCATGAGAGGGTGGTATTCCTCACCCATTTCCTCCGCAGACTGGGATTCCCTCTCCATCCCTTCGTTCGGGGAATCATGTTTTATTACGGCCTGGATTTCCATGATCTGGCCCCGAACTTCATCCTCAACATCTCGGCGTTCATCGTCGTGTGCGAGGCCTTCCTCCGCATCAAGCCCCACTTAGGCTTATGACTGAAGACCTTCAATGTCAAGCCGAAGGTAGTGAGCAGCCGCCAGGCGGAGTGCGGAGGCGCCGTGGTGGGCAAGATGCCCAACATCACATGGCTCGAGGGCACCTTCGTGGACACCATAAAGGGGTGGCAATCAGGGTGGTTCTATATCACCGAGCCACGCGACCCCGCATGGGTAGCGGCCCCCGAGTTCCGATCTGGCATCCCCATGCGGCTCACCTCCTAGAAAGAGAAGGGCCTGTCCTGGGGTAATTCAAAAGAGCTGACCGGAGTCCAGTCATGTATTCAGAACATGGTGGATAAGAAGCTCAAGCTTGTCAACATAGTCCAGGTTATGGTCGTTCGCCGGATACTCCCGTGCCAACAACGGGAGTTTACCTTGTGGGAGTTCAATCCGGCGCAACACTGAACTCTGAACAGGCTCTTTGACATGACTCACGAAGATGCCTGGAGGGTGCTGTTCAAGGGCGCCGCGGTCCCTCCCCCCATTACTAAGGATTGCGGATTCAACGCGAAGCGCCACGCCAGTGCGGTAAGTTGTTTTGCCTTTCACAGGATACTTGTTTTCTATATAGATTGATTCTATGCGGGATCTAAACTCCCATGCCGTTAACAGGACTGGCAGAAGATGGCTGGACAAATTGACTATCCGGCTCCCTTGCCCGAAGGCCCTACAGACGCCCTTCTGGCGAAGATGTTGACTCTGGCCCATTATAAGGTGCCGGAGAAGACCCAGAAGGCCAAGGGAGCTCGAAAGAGTTCCCGACGCCAGGCATCGTCGGACTCACCGCCCGACGAGTCTGCGTCGCACTCTTCCCCCGAAGACAAGGAAGAGGAAGAAGAGGCTCCCCCATCGACTGGGGGAGACAAGAAAAGGAAGGCCACCCCAACTGGGGAGGCCGGAGGGTCCAAGAAGGGAAGGACGCTCCTTCCGGACAGCTCCACCGCCGCCGACGAAAGTGAAGACGAGTGGTTGCCCAGGGCCAAGCCCCAGGGGAGATCGTAAGTATTCGGATACCAAAGTAACCCATAGGATTCCTTTGTCGCATTGCTTTCCCTAACGCCGAACTCAACTGTGCAGGCCGCCCCGAGCCAATATGGAGGTAACCTCGGACGGCTCCCTGGGTGCGTCGGACATGGATAGCGATCCAGTCCCGACGGCCACCTCCCCTCATCCAGCCGACGACACCGAGGTGCTGTCTTAAGAGGCACCGGATCGGTGGGGGACAGTCCCGGAGGCACCGCAAGGCGACCTTCCGGACTCCGGGAGCCGAGGGGATGGGGTCCCCGAGAGCTCGGAGTTCGTCCCTCAGCCGAACACCGCGCCGGACCCTCCAACGGATCCGAGCTTGGGCAGGCGGTCCCCTTCTAAGGAGGGTGAGACGCCTGTGCCGGTGACCTCTGTCCACCCAGGGGCGCCGGACACTATGTTGGAAGCGCTTCGCAGCGCTTCCATCAAGGAGGAGCACCGCACTATCATGAGTGCGGTGATCCAGAAGGTTCAGTCCGCCAAGAGCGGATTGACTGAAGCCTGTACTAGCCTTCTAATAGGCTTCGAGGTAAGTGTTTTAAAATGTAGTAGAAGCGTTACCGCATAGACAGTAGCCCTTGATGCTTTGTTCGGTGTTCGTGAAGAAAAGCCGAACAGAGGATCAAATAATATCGTAGGAGTCTAATATAAGTATGTCAATATGCATATGCTAAGAGGCCCTGGAGGTCGCCGTACTGAAGGAGGCCCTGGAGGGGTCCCAAAAAGGGCTCGGCCTTGCTAAGAGGCAGCTCGAGGAGAACAAGGGTAAGTAATACCCCGTCTATAGATGAGAAAAAGGACGCGATTGCTAAATGACAGGATCATTGTATGTTTGCTAGGGGCCACGACCGAGGTGGCGACCCTGAAGCAAGCGTTGTCCCAGGCCGAAGAGAAGGCGGCCCAGGAGCGCACCGAGCGAGAGAGGCACGAGGCTCGGGTGGGCGAGGTGCAGCAAGAGCTCCAGGCTCTCGTGACGAAGCACGAGGCGTTGGAGCTTGACTTGAAGACACGAGAGTCTGAGCTTGCCGCGGCCCGTGAGAGCGCGAAGAGTTTCAAGGCCGAGGCCCAGAAGGCCCTTCAGGAGATTGACGCGATGAAGAAGATAGCGGTGGGTAAGGCTTTCTATATGCAAAGCAAGCATGTAAAAGTAATTTACCGATTACTTACCCGAATCCGGAGCTCTTCAGGAGCATTCGCAGATTTGCCCCGCATTGTGTCCGATGCCGCACAATTTTACCAGGCCGAGGATGGAAGCTCGACGGAGAAGCTGTTTTGGTCTCAGTATGCTGAGGCCGAACATCTGGTGCCGATGAGTGACCAGCTGAAGCAGATGGCCGAGCTACATAAGGCGGCCGATCAGGCCATGAAGGGCTTCATAGTCTGGCTGTGGCCTGGCGATGCCCTTCCGAAGAGCTTATTTGGCCTGGTGAGGCGGCTTGTGGATGCCTGCCCACAGCTGGAGGTCATCAAGCGATCCGTCTGCATTGAAGGTGCACACCGGGCCTTCGCCTGTGTAAAAACGCGGTGGGTCAAGCTAGACGCCGTGAAGCTGATCAAGGAGGGGCCGCCGGAGGGTAAGGAGCACCGCCACCCCGAGATGTACTACGAGGGTGTTCTCCCGGGCGCCTGTCTTATCGCGGATGAGTGTTCGCAAAACGTAATATTTGAATGAGACTTGCTCGTTTTTTATCCTGTGAGATGAAAACTTGTTTCATATGCGCTATGCAACGCTTGTGTGAATTTAAAATATTACCTTCTGTTTGGCTGTTTCTCCAATTTGAGAGATGGCTAGTCCTTGACTTCTGCCCCCATACCACGAGTGCTGGGGTGTTCGGGATAAACGTGAGCACTCTTGTTCCCATGTTTGGGTCCTTCGAGTGAGGTGCTCAGCACAACGAACAAGGCAACCAGACTAATAATGCTTTATCACTCTCACTTAGCCATAGAATTCTATAATTTTAAATTTCGGCGAAGCCCCTGGTATTTGGAAGGCCGAATTCGGGGCGCGATACACGCCTGTAAGCCGGACAGAGCCGACCCCTCGCCCTAAGCGGCATAAGTCTTTAGGGACTCGAAAAAACTCGCCGAACAGCGACCAGTCTCTCGCCTTATCATGACAGTTAGTTTTAGCTTTCTGTACTGAGGTGCTCGGCCCGGCAGAACCGGGGCACAATCGCAGTAGTTCTCCTAGCGCTACCTTAGCCGATAGAGCGGAACGTAAGGTACCAAAACATAGGAGCAGGGTAAACCCAACATTTGACCAAAGACATGATTCAGAGTTGATGCATATAATGCTATAAGTTCGGGGTGCCGCACTTGTGAAAGTGTTCAGACTTTTCACACCGTGCATTGGCCGTACCAGAGTGTACGGTTGCTAGGCGTCATTAATGAACACATAGATATGTATACACATAACAAAAATGTGATAATAGTCGTAATGTCATGCATTGTATATTAAAAAATTGCATTAAAGCAGAGTGATACAGATAGTGTAATGAGCAAAAGAGTAGGACTATGTCCCTTCCAAGGGCGAGCTGAGGAATTATATGAAATATGTAATCCACCTGGGAATTCCGTAGTTGTCGGCCTCCTTGGTTGCTGTATCATGTGTTCGGCAATAGAGCTGCCGGACAATGTTTCCAGAGATTGAAGTCCTGAAAGAAAAAGAAAAATAACCAAACGGGAAGCCCCTGATGCGGTTTAGGCCGCGTTTTGGGGCGTGCCGTAGTTGTGCCTCCCCCTCCCCATCTGTGCCCATGGTTTTTTAATGCGTAATTATGTACGGGCGGCACGAACAACGTCGTTGGGCTGGGATTGAGGTGGCCGTCATATTGCTACGCGAGCTCAGATCGCGCCAGGCGGTCTATTTGCCGATTGCCCCGAGCATGCTTGAAGGTGTCCGGGCTTTGAAACGCCGAACTGGTAGATTGCCTTGAGAGGCTGCTTTGCGCTTCTGCTGTGAGGGCCGCGGTGTGCTCCTCTGTTCGGAGAGAGCACTCTGTGTTTCCATTGACTGTAATAACTCCGTGAGGTCCTCGCATCTTGAGCTTGAGGTATGCATAATGTGGTACCGCATTGAATCTAGCGAATGCGGTTCGTCCGAGCAGCACGTGATAACCACTGCGGAACAGGACTATATCAAAGATTAACTCTTCGCTTCGGAAGTTATCCGGGGATCCGAAGACCACTTCCAGTGTAATTGAGCCTGTGCAGTGGGCCTCTACACCTGGAATGACGCCTTTAAAGGTCGTCTTTGTGGGTTTGATCCTTGAGGGGTCTATACCCATTTTGTGCACTGTGTCCTGATAAAGCAGGTTCAGGCTGCTGCCGCCGTCCATGAGGACTCGAGTGAGGTGAAATCCGTCGATGATTGGGTCTAGGACCAGTGCGGCGAATCCGCCGTGACGAATACTAGTGGGGTGGTCCATGTGATCGAAGGTGATCGGACAAGAGGACCAAGGGTTGAACTTCGGGGCGACTGGCTCTAGCGCATATACGTCCCTGAGTGCACGCTTCCGCTCCCTCTTGGGGATGTGGGTTGCGTATATCATGTTTACCGTCCGCACTTGCGGGGGAAACCTCTTCTGTCCTCCGGTGTGTGGCTGCCGGGGTTCTTCCTCGTCCTCGCTATGTGGCCCCTTGTCCTTGTTTTCGGTGATTAACTTGCCGGCCTGCTTGAACACCCAACAATCCCTGTTGGTGTGATTGGCTGGCTTGTCTGGGGTGCCGTGTATTTGACACGAGCGATCAAGTATACGGTCAAAGCTAGACAGACCTGGCGTACTTTGTTTGAGTGGCTTTTTCTGCTGACCGGGTTTAGAGCCTTTGAATCCGGCATTGACTGCCGTATCCTTAGTACTTTCGCCGTTAATGTGGCACTTATGCTTGTTGCGATGTGACCTACTGTTGCCGTCCTTGGTATCTGAGGTACCATGGTTCTTTGATATGTTGTTACTGCGAGCCAACCAGCTGTCTTCTCCCGCACAAAAGCGGGTCATGAGCGTCGTGAGGGCTGCCATAGATTTAGGCTTTTCCTGACCAAGGTGCCGGGCTAGCCACTCGTCTCGGATGTTGTGCTTGAAAGCCGCTAAGGCATCCGCATCCGGACAGTCGACAATTTGGTTTTTATTTTTAAGGAACCGAGTCCAGAATTGCCTGGCCGACTCTTCTGGCTGCTGAATTATGTGGCTCAAGTCATCGGCGTCTGGTGGTCGCACATAAGTGCCCTGAAAGTTGTCGAGGAATGCGGCTTCCAGATCTTCCCAACAGCTAATGGAGTCAGCTGGCAAGCTATTAAGCCAATGTCGTGCTGGTCCTTTGAGTTTTAGTGGGAGGTACTTGATGGCATGTAAGTCATCACCGCGGGCCATGTGGATGTGGAGGAGGAAGTCCTCAATCCATACCGCGGGATATGTTGTGCCGTCGTATGATTCAATGTTTACAGGTTTGAAACCTTCTGGGAATTGATGTTCCATTACTTCGTCTGTGAAGCATAAGGGGTGTGCGGCGCCTCTGTATTGGGCTATATCGCGACGCAGCACGTATGGGTCCTGCCCGCTGTGTTCGGCCCGGCCGGATTTGCTTTTACTGTATCCGGCGTGACATTTACCGTCTCGTAGAGTGGTGCGCCCTCGTGATCCGTAGATCGATCTTGAGTGCTTTGCTTTGTCCTCCAATATGTCTCGCAGGTCTGGCATATCTCCCCATGCCTTTTTATTTGGATGGCGTTGGGGTGGAGGCTGAGCTTTCGGCAGGAATGCCTCTCTATCGCGGCCACGAGGTGGCCGGACAGCCGTATCATATGCTTCTTCCTCCAGTCGGGGTAGTAACCTGCGCCTTGGGTAACTCTTGGAGGGACGCTCGAGTTTATATTCCTCGGCTGCGAGGACTTCAGTCCATTTGTCAGCTAGCAGATCTTGATCAGCTTGAAGCTGCTGCTGCTTTTTCTTCAGGCTATTTGCCGTGGCCATAACCTGCGCTTGAAGCGCTCTTGTTCGACGAGATCCTTTGGTACGGCGAATTCATCATCACCGAGGCTTGCCTCGTCTTCGGAGGGGGGCATGTAATTGTCATCCTCCTCCTCTCCGCCAGCCGCTCTCTCAGGAGAGCTGGCTCTTTCATCCTCCTGATCTAACTCTTGCTGGAGGGGGTTTTCGTTGTCTTCGACGCTATCCGGAGTGTTATTATCTCCTGTGCCGGTATCACCAGTTTTGCTTTGGTGGGACTTAGAGCGGCGCCGCTGACGTCGGCGCTTGGGTTGCTTCTTGGAGGGGTCATCCTCCACTATCTCGTCACCGTTGCCTTCATTGGGTGTATCCACCATGTATATGTCATACGACGAGGTGGCTTTCCAGTGCCCTATAGGTGCTGGTTCAATATCGTCTCCTACATCATCGTCCATATCATCGATGTCTTCGGAGTCGAAGTCGAGCATGTCGGTTAAATCATCGACAGTGGCTACAAAGTGGGTGGTGGGTGGGCGTCGAATTTCTTCGTCGTCCGCATCCCAGTCCTGTTGGCCATGATCCGGCCAGGGCTCTCCTGACAGAGAGAGATACCTTAGTGAATTCAGAATGTCGCCGAAGGGCGAGTGCTGAAAGATATCCGCAGCGGTGAATTCCATGATCGGCGCCCAGTCTGATTCGATTGGCAGGGGCGCGGATGGTTCGGGGTCCGGAGGAGAGTCCGGCACCTTGAAGTCACGGGCTGCGCAGAGGATGATGCCGGTGTTCGGCTCGATCGCCGTTGAGACTGCAGCCCCTGGGGTGGTGTCTAGCCACCCGTCCTGGATTAGCGCAGCTGGCTCCGAGCTAAGGGTCGGAGCTGATGCGGGCGCGGCCTCTAGGGTACCGTCTGATGGCAGAGCTAGGTCATACCCATCGCGACAGTGCGGTGCGCCCGGCTGTGGCTCGAATCCGTCGAAGATCAAGTCCCCACGGATGTTGGCCGTGTAATTCAAACTTCCAAATCTGACCTGATGGCCAGGAGCATAGCTTTCAATCTGCTCCAGATGGCCAAGCGAATTGGCCCGCAGTGCAAAGCCGCCGAATATGAAGATCTGTTCGGGGAGAAAAATCTCACCCTGGACCGCATCGCTATCGATGATAGTAGGAGCCATCAAGCCTAACAGCGATGACACAGAGGAACTCTCAATGAAAGCACCAATGTCGGTGTCAAAACCAGCGGATCTCGGGTAGGGGGTCCCGAACTGTGCGTCTAGGCCGGATGGTAACAGGAGGCAAGGGACACGAAGTTTTACCCAGGTTCGGGCCCTCTTGATGGAGGTAAAACCCTACGTCCTGCTTGATTAATATTGACGATATGTGTGTTACAAGAGTAGATCTACCACGAGATCAGAGAGGCTAAACCCTAGAAGCTAGCCTACGGTATGGTTGTATGTTGTGATTGTTGTCCTATGGACTAAAGCCCTCCGGTTTATATAGACACCGGAGAGGGTTAGGGTTACACAAGGTCGGTTACAAAGGAGGAGATATCCATATACGTATTGCCTAGCTTGCCTTCCATGCGAAGTAGAGTTCCATCCGGACACGAGACGAAGTCTTCAATCTTGTATCTTCATAGTCTATCAGTCCAGCCAATGGAGATAGTCCGGCTGTCCGGAGACCCCCTAATCCAGGACTCCCTCACCCGGGGCAATGCCGGCACCCAGGCTAGGGGCCGGGCACCCGGGGCCTCCTGGCTAGGCACCCGGAGTGGCGAGGGCTAGCGCCCAGCCGGCGGCCTGATACTTCTCCAACGTATCTATAATTTTTGATTGTTCCATGCTATTATATTATCTATCTTGGGTGTTTTATATGCATTTATATGCTATTTTATAAGATTTTTGGGACTAACCTATTAACCTAGAGCCCAGTGGCAGTTTCTATTTTTTCCTTGATTTTAAGTTTTATAGAAAAGGAATATCAAACGGAGTCCAATTGACCTGAAACTGTACGACGATTGTTTTTGGACCAAAAGAAGCCCATGGAGTACCGGAGATGCACCAGAGGAGTCCCGAGGCCACCACAAGGGTGGAGGGCGCCCCACCCCCCTAGGGCGCACCCTCCGACCTTGTGGGCCCCTCATGGACTCCCCTGACTTGTTCTCAATGCCAACACCTCTTATATATATCCCCAAACCTCCAGAACAGAACCTAGATCAGGAGTTCCGCCGCCGCAAGCCTCTGTAGCCACCAAAAACCAATCGGGACCCTGTTGGGAACCATCATTGGTGGCGATCTTCATCATCCCAATGCTCTCCATGACGAGGAGGGAGTAGTTCACCCTCGGGGCTGAGGGTATGTACTAGTAGCTACGTGTTTGATCTCTCTCTCTCTCTCTCTCTCTCTTTCTCGTGTTCTTGATTTGGCACGATCTTGATGTACCGCGAGCTTTGCTATTATAATTGGATCTTATGATGTTTCTCCCCCTCTACTCTCTTGTAATGGATTGAGTTTTCCCTTTGAAGTTATCTTATCGAATTCAGTCTTTAAGGATTTGAGAACACTTGATGTATGTCTTGCATGTGCTTATCTGTGGTGACAATGGGATATTCACATGATCTACTTGATGTATGTTTTGGTGATCAACTTGCGGGTTCTGTGACCTTGTGAACTTATGCATAGGGGTTGGCACACGTTTTCGTCTTGACTCTCCGGTAGAAACTTTGGGGCACTCTTTGTAGTTATTTGTGTTGGTTTGAATAGATGAATCTGAGATTGTGTGATGCATATCATATAATAAAACCCACGGGTACTTGTGGTGACATTGGAGTATCTAGGTGACATTAGGGTTTTGGTTGATGTGTGTCTTAAGGTGTTATTTTAGTACAAACTCTAGGGCTGTTTGTGGCACTTATTGGAATAGCCCATTAGATTCATCAGAAAGAATAACTTTGAGGTGCTTTCGTACCCTACAATAATCTCTTCATTTGTTCTCTGCTATTAGTGACTTTGGAGTGTCTCCTTGTTGCACGTTCAGGGATTGTTATATGATTCAATCATGTTATCATTGTTCAGAGAACTTGAACTAGTGAAAGTATGAACCCTAGGCCTTGTTTCGAAGCATTGCAATACCATTTTCGTTCACTTTTACTATTAGTTACATTGCTGTTTTTATATTTTCAGATTACAAAAATGTAACATCCCAAAATTTCAATTTGGAATATTATACATAGATCATTCACGCATATCATATTTTATTGCATTTCATTTCGCGATCCTCGAAATCCTAAGCAACTCAAGGACCCTCGAAGAGAGTTGGGGATTTCATTGTTTTAATATTTGTATTTTATCAAATATTGAAACGAGAATCCAGTGTTGTCCTAGGGTATCCCGGAGTACCCGTGTGATCATCCTAAGGTCCGCCAGCCAGGCTCAAAGGGAACTGAGATATTTTCATGCTAGAAACTACCGTGTGCAGCCACAAGCTATTATGGGCTCTAGCATAGTTGAGTAAGTTACATGAGCTCTTGAAGAGGTGGATCAGCAGGTAGAGGGATGTAGGTTTGGTATGGTCTGCCCGGAGTAAAGAGTTAATGTTTCTGAAAGACTGTCTCTCGGTCATCCGTTTCTCAAACACCATGTAGTGCGAGAAATCCAACGGAGGCGATCGAGTCTTGTGGGGAAAACTGCGCAAACCTCTGCAGAGTGTACAATCTAATCATGGTTAGCCGTGTCCCCGGTTATGGACAATCTTGAGTATCTAGTACTTGGAGTATCCTAAGTATCTCATCACTCTAATTTAATATTGTTGGGTTGTTAATTACTTTAATTGGGATTGAGTTGGAGGAACCTTCTCAATGATGTTTCAACCACCATGATAGTTAAAATAAAATTTATTCCTTTGTTGTAGGAAAAAATTGGCTTTTCGCAAAAAAACTATAACCATAGAGCTTTCCACCAGCCAAATATGCATGTAGTGATAGCATTATTCTGTTCTTGCTCTACTGTGTTATCTTGCCAGCATATTCCATGTGCTGACCCATTTTTGGGCTGCAACGTATTATGTTGCAGACTTTTCAGACAAGGAGTAAGGTTCGTTAGGTCGCTGCCGTGCAGCTCAACTGTGCCATCGGAGTTGATGGACTCACTTTATCTTCCAAGACTTCCGCTGTTATCGTATTAGATGGCCTTAAGCCATATTTACTGTAATAAGTTCTCTTTTGAGACAGTCGATGTAATAAGTGTGTGATTGCTACTCTGTTATAAATACTTCAAGTACTGTGTGTGTCAGCATTACCGATCCAGGGATGACACTGAAGCACAGAGACTTGACCGTCTGAGGTCGGGTCGCTACAAAAAACCTATATCCACTATCCGTATTACACTTGTATCACCATCTCTTTGCTAAACTAGTGCACCTATACAATTTACCATTGTATTGGGTTTGTTAGGGACACAAGAGACTCTTTCTTATTTGGTTGCAGGGTTGTTTCAGAGAGACCATTTCACCCTACGGCTCCCACGGATTGATAAACCTTAGGTCATCCACTTGAGAGAAATTTGCTACTGTCGTACAAAACTCTGCACTTGGAGGCCCAACAACGTCTACAAGGATAAAGTTGCATAGTAGACATCATGACCGAAGGCCCCGTCACCTGGGGGCATGGAGGGTGGGCACCCGGGGGTTCCAGAGCCTCCGAGTCTTCACGCTTCGGGCATTCTCCTTCCTTCTCCTCCTCCATATGTGCTTGGGTCTCCCTCCTAGCTTCTTCATGGACTTGTTCTTGGTACCTAAGAATGCACACAAGTCTGTTTGAGGTAGAACCCGATTCTCGTGTGAATTCGAATGGAGTTCGAAGAGGAAGGAGTCAACCTCGGATTCGATGGCACGTGCACATGCCCTTGTCATTGGGTCCCTTCATGCTTGTGGTGGTGATGGGACGTCCATGGGGATGAGCGAGGGATGCTCCGCATCATCTCCCCCCTTGGGAGAGATCCGTCCATGGATCATGATCTTCATCGCCTTGGGAAAGAGAGGGCGTCTCTGTGTAGAAGTTTACAACCACCAAACACTTAGCATGTTGAAGCTCGAAATGGGCACTCTCCAATGTCGCACCGTCTTGTGATTCCTTCCAAAGGAGCAAGTATAACAAACACTTGGAAAAACAAATGTGGTTAGCGTTAGTGCAAAACCAAGCATTCAAGAGGTGATTCACCAAACAAGTGTCATCATCAAGCATAGCATATGGTGTGACAAGGGATTGTGGCATGTCATGTAAGCACATAAATTGAGAAAAATTATGGACATCATGGAAACAAGCATGTAAATGTGAGGTAGCGATGTAAATATGTGTGTCAAGAGAATAAGCATCTACCTCAATGGCAGAGCAAGCATGCATAAGACTCTCAATGAACGGTCTATGGTAGGTATAAGGGTCATCCACAACACCACATGAAATGAAATGTCTAAACACATGGGGAAAGTGCAAGACAATCCAAGAATAATGTGCATATGGTGTGGTGAAGATAGTGTGGCACTCAACACAATAGAAAGAGCAATTGTTCATCATGTGTGAGGCAATCAAGTCATTCAAGCTAGTAGTGAAAATATGCAACATACTAGAGGAAATCATGGCAATAATGTCATGTGAGAAAATAATAGGCATATGTAATGCACATGACATATCACAAGCATGATTACAAAGCAAGATCAATGTATCTTCATAGGAATGGATCACAAAGTAAACATGGCAAGAACAAGCAATATCTCCACCAAGCTTGCAAATACACATACGAGTAGTAGAATCAATCATCATGTGTAATGCGAAGCATGGGTCACAAATGCATGGCAAAGGTATAGAGATTAACATCTCATGCAAAGTGAACATGAAAATATGGGCATAAATTGAGAAGTGGTATATAACCCATAGGCATGTGAGGGCCATGTAGAAAAGATGCGTGAAGTCATTGTGCGGAGGCAGAGGTGGGAATGAGAATCCACAGTATCCCAAGTCATCATTGCTCTCTAGAGCTCGTTTTGTCAACTCATAGGATTGTGAGGTTGACGAGTGTTCATAAGTACCTACACAAAACAAAGGCAAGGGGAAAATTGTGTGTGCGTGCTATATGTACACATCGTCCATTATGATGCATACATGCATGTGTTGGTTAGCATAAGATATCCAATGCTCAAATAGAGGAGATGCGTAATGTAGAAACATGTCATCCACCATGATGGGTTTGTTGTTATGTATAGCATAATGGAGACTCAAATTGTGTAATGCATCATGAGAAATATGTAGAGCATTGATATTCATGGAATGCATATGGTGCACACAATCATGGGAATCATGCAAAGTATGGAATGCATCAAAATCTCCTAATATGTATCAGGAAACTAGGGGGGGTCTCCGCATGAGCATTAAAGGAAACGTCACATGGAGAATATTGACAACATCCAAAACAAAGCATATTTTTGCTATGTGATCATGGATGGTATAATAGATGAATTGCGCAAATCATGTAAAGGAAGCATGACAATATCATCGCATGAAAAACAAAATCCAATGACCATCAACTTGTTATCTATGCCATAAGTGCAAATGGGATTTATTTTAATGGGGCATGCATAGTTACTATGTTGAGATTGAAATGATGCAATATGGGAGATCTCACTCATAGCATATGAGAAGTTTAATGGATTGTCAAACATAATGTGACCAATAGAATTGTCACAAGAAATCCTATGTAACATGTCATCACAACTAATAGACTCCACATGGAAATCATCATACTCATCATAAATGGGCAATAAATCATCACATGGGGAAGTCGAACTAGCATGAAGCATGGTAATAGGTGGATCAACATCATGCAGGCAATCATTGGTAAGATAGTCCACTAGTGGGATAAGTGAAGCACCATCACCTATGTTACCTTTGGAGCATCGCTCATGTGTTGTAGGTGAGGTGTTGAATACCAAGTCATGGTCATATTCATCGTGATGGAACCATGTGGGGGTGCATCATCATCCACCATGGCCATCGTCGCCTCCAATGGAGGTATGGACTCTTCGAGGATAGGCATGCCGTCATATAGGAGACCTGGCACCAAAGAAGAAAACACACTCGGAGTAGAGGTTAAGTTCTTAGAAATCATTGTGGCCTGACGTGCCGTCTCAACTACCTCACTCACTAAGTGTTGTGGCTCACTCACTCCCGGTAAGATGCTCCCACTCATATGGTTGGTGGTGTCACTCAAATGGCTCTCTACCTCACATAGGATGTGTGGCATAATCTCGTGTGTGGGGCTAGTGGTGGTCACACTCCTCCCCTCATAGGAAATGATCTCAATGTCACATATGGTGGAGTCACTCATATCACTCATGGTGGGGTGGCTCTCCTTACATGGGAATTGGGGCATCTCATCATATGTGGGTGTCAGAGAGATGTAGATGCACTTTTCTCCATGCTCAACTCCTTTCGCCGCCTTGCCTGAAGGGATTGTCCCATGCTCAACCTCCTCACCCATAACGCCTCCAAAGATGAATGCCATAGGAAGCGGCTAATTGTCATGCTCCTCCGAGACCAAAGATAATGTCTCATGTGCGGTGTTCTAGCTTGAATCGAAGTAAGAGTCCCATTGGGGCGTCGTCTTCATGTTGTTGAAGGGGTCTTCGCTCGTCGCCGTGGTCGAAGGGGATGGCCCTTGCTCGACCGTCTTGTAGTCGTCTTGTATGAGGCCCATGTGATGTGGCACCTCATAGCTCATCTCCATGACCGAAGGCAATTTCCCATGTTTGGCCGTCTTCCTTGAGGGTCTTCCGAAGATGGAATAGTTGCCCTCGCTTGTACTTGGTCGCCTTGGACTTGATGAGCTTGATATAGGTGTACTCATGGGAAGTAGGCGAAGATGCCGTACGTACAAAGGCAAAGATGCCTTGATAAAACTTGGAGAAGATGCCGAAGTGGTGGTAGTAGTCGTAGCTCCGTCTTGTTGGTGATCGTCTCACGGTCTTCTCTTGTGCTCATGAAGTTTGGTCGTAGCTTGATGTAGAGCTTTTTGGGACTTGTAGGTGTACGCATCGCGAGGATCTTCATCTTGATGGCGTTGTAGTGCTTGAGCTCGATGGCGTTCTGAAGATTGGCTACTTGAGCGTCGCCGCCTTAAAGATGACGAAGGGGAAGAATACTTGTAGTTGGCCACCATGTCTCGTACCTGATCCATTTGTTCGTCCAACTTGGTGTCGATGTAGTCCCTTTTCCTTGCTTCGTTTTGTCAAATGTTGATCGCGAGTCGCTCAATGCCTTGCATTGCTAGTTGTAGTCCGAAGATGGACGTTTTGGTGATACAGTTGTTCGCGCCGTCATTGTCGTGGAAGATCGGAGATGAAATTCCTTGCCTATCCATCACAAGATTAGAGAAAATGTGAGTGGAAGAAAGGAAAGAACTAGACCAAATGTACCTTTCCAATGTTGAAGATGGATCAATGATCACTCAATAATGTATCAAGGAAGTAGCACAATTGGTACCGGATCTTGTCAATTCTCACACCTACACAAGTAACGCTTATGGTGGATCTTGGTGAGGATAGTGGCACAAAAATTTGATGCAAAATTTTAGCAAGAGTGAATAATGTTGGAAAAGATTCACAAATTCGCAAGTGAAACAAGTAGACCAAAGCAAAATGTGGCACACGGAAACACACACATGCATAGATAAATGGGGTCATGAAACCAAGGAACGAGCTCAAAATGTGGAATCCGTGTAAAATGCTCTTGTTGCACAAGTCTAGAGAGACGCTAGCACGATTGCTCCATAGGCGGATACGACACTTGTGCACAACCTATAGGAGAAAATAAAATGCAACAACTTCTATCCCAAGTATGCTATGTATGTAAGGTTCCCGGCGTGTCGCACACGCTAATCAAAGATGATCAATATGGTAGTATGGTATGCAATGTGGCGATGCTATGGCTCTTGCTTACAAGCTTCTTTGCTCTCTTTTTGCTTAAAAGCTTATTCTCTTATTCTCTCTTTTTTTGATATGGCCACTTATGCAAAATGCTCGAACCAAGATAGCAATTGTGTATATGCGGGAACAATCTTGTGACGCAAGGGATGATATGATACCAAGATGATAGCAATATGATATGGTATGTATGCAATGGAAGGTGTAGATCGACGATCACTGATGTGCACAAGTAACTGCTACCTCTTTTAGCACTACGTTGGTTTTCCCCGAAGAGGAAGGGATGATGCAGCAACGTAGCGTAAGTATTTCCCTCAGTTTTTGAGAACCAAGGTATCAATCCAGTAGGAGGCTACGCGCGAGTCCCTCGTACCTGCACAAAACAAATAAATCCTCGCAACCAACGCAAATAGGGGTTGTCAATCCCTATAGGGCCACTTACAAGAGTGAGATCTGATAGATATGATAAGATAATATTTTTGGTATTTTTATGATAAAGATGCAAAGTAAAATAAAGGCAAAGTAAATAGCAAAGTAAATAACTAAGTAGTAGGAGATTGATATGATAAAGATAGACCCGGGGGCCATAGGTTTCACTAGTGGCTTCTCTCGAGAGCATAAGTATTCTACGGTGGGTGAACAAATTATTGTTGAGCAATTGACAGAATTGAGCATAGTTACGAGAATATCTAGGTATGATCATGTATATAGGCATCACGCCCGAGACAAGTAGACCGACTCCTGCCTGCATCTACTACTATTACTCCACTCATCGACCGCTATCCAGCATGCATCTAGAGTATTAAGTTAAAAACAGAGTAACGCCTTAAGTAAGATGACATGATGTAAAGGGATAGACTCATGCAATATGAAGAAAACCCCATCTTGTTTTCCTCAATGGCAACAATACAATACGTGCCTTGATGCCCTTACTGTCACCAGGAAAGGACACCGCAAGATTGAACCCAAAGCTAAGCACTTCTCCCATTGCAAGAAAGATCAATCTAGTAGGCCAAACCAAACTGATAATTCGAAGAGACTTGCAAAGATAACCAATCACACATAAAAGAATTCAGAGAAGATTCAAATATTATTCATATATAGACTTGATCATAAACCCACAATTCATCGGTCTCAACAAACACACCGCAAAAAGAAGATTACATCGAATAGATCTCCACAAGAGAGTGGGAGAACATTGTATTGAGATCCAAAAAGAGAGAAGAAGTCATCTAGCTACTAACTATGGACCCGTAGGTCTAAAGTAAACTACTCACACTTCATCGGAGAGGCTATGGTGTTGATGTAGAAGCCCTCCGTGATCGATGCCCCCTCCGGCGGAGCTCCGAAACAGGCCCCAAGATGGGATCTCGTGCATACAGAAAGTTACAGCGGTGGAATTAGGGTTTTGGCTCCGTATAAGATCGTTTGGGGGTACGTGGGTATATATAGGAGGAAGAAGTATGTCGGTGGAGCAACAGGGGCCCCACGAGGGTGGAGGGCGCGCCTGGGGGGCAGGCGTGCCCCCTACCTTGTGGCCTCCTATTGATTGGCTTGACCTAGGGTCCAAGTGAGAAAATCTCCTGAGTTGTATTCCGTGAGAAAATCACGTTCCCGAAGGTTTCATTCCGTTTGGACTCTGTTTGATATTCCTTTCCTTCGAAACCCTAAAACAGGCAAAAAACAACAACTCTGGGCTGGGCCTCCGGTTAATAGGTTAGTGCCAAAAATAATATAAAAGTGGATAATAAAGCCCAATAATGTCCAAAATAGTAGATAATATAGCATGGAGCAATCAAAAATTATAGATACG
The DNA here is from genome assembly GCF_056163025.1 of Triticum urartu. Classification (NCBI taxonomy): domain Eukaryota; kingdom Viridiplantae; phylum Streptophyta; class Magnoliopsida; order Poales; family Poaceae; genus Triticum; species Triticum urartu. The sequence goes on along the minus strand of NC_141878.1, from coordinate 434,899,712 downwards.
TAGGAGACGTATCAAGCATCCCCAAGCTTAATTCCTGCTCATCCTCGAGTAGGTAAATGATAAAAACAGAATTTTTGATGCGGAGTGCTACTTGGCATAATTTTAATGTAATTCTTCTTAATTGTGGTATGAATATTCAGATCCGAAAGGTTCAAGACAAAAGTTCATATTGACATAACAATGATAATACTTCAAGCATACTAACTAAGCAATTATGTCTTCTCAAAATAACATGGCCAAAGAAAGTTCATCCCTACAAAATCATATGGTTTAGTCATGTTTCATTTTAGTCACACAAGAATGCTATCATCATGCACAACCCCGATGACAAGCCAAGCAATTGTTTCATACTTTAGTAATCTCAAACCTATAAACTTTCACGCAATATATGAGCGCGAGCCATGGACATAGCACTATAGGTGGAATAGAAGATAATGAGGGGGTTATGTGGAGAAGACAAAAAAGGGAGAAAGTCTCACATCAACGAGGCTAATCAATGGGCTATGGAGATGCCCACCGATTGATGTTAATGTAAGGAGGTGGGATTGCCATGCAACGGATGCACTAGAGCTATAAATGTATGAAAGCTCAACAAAAGAAACTAGTGGGTGTGCATCCAACTTGCTTGCTCACGAAGACCTAGGGCACTTGAGGAGGCCCATTATTGGAATATACAAGCCAAGTTCTATAATGAAAATTTCCCACTAGTATATGAAAGTGATAACATGAGAGACTCTCTACTATGAAGATCATGGTGCTACTTTGAAGCACAAGTGTGGTAAAGGATAGTGACATTGTCCCTTCTCTCTTTTTCTCTCATTTTTTTATATGTGGCCTTTTTTATGGCCTTTCTATTTTTTTGGGCCTTCTCTTTTTATGGCCTTTCCTTTTTTTATATTCCTCACTTGGGACAATGCTCTAGAAAATGATGATCATCACACTTCTATTTATTTACAACTCAATGATTACAACTCGATACTAGAACAAAGATGACTCTATATGAATGCCTCCGGCGGTGTACCGGGATATGCAATGACTCATGAGTGACATGTATGAAAGAATTATGAAAGGTGGCTTTGCCACAAATACTATGTCAACTCCATGACCATGCTAAGCAATATGACAATGATGAATGTGTCATGATAAACGAAATGATGGAAAGTTGCATGGCAATATATCTCGGAATGGCTATGGAAATGCCATAATAGGTAGGTATGGTGGCTGTTTTGAGGAAGATATAAGGAGGTTTATGTGTGAAAGAGTGTATATATCACGGGGTTTGGATGCACCGGCGAAGTTTGCACCAACTCTCAATGTGAGAAAGGGCAATGCACGGTACCGAAGAGGCTAGCAAAGATGGAAGGGTGAGAGTGCATATAATCCATGGACTCAACATTAGTCATAAAGAACTCACATACTTATTGCAAAAATCTACAAGTCACCAAAAACCTTGGTACTACGCGCATGCTCCTAGGGGGATAGATTGGTAGGAAAAGACCATCGCTCGTCCCCGACCGCCACTCATAAGGAAGACAATCAAATAACACCTCATGTTTCAAATTTGTTGCATAATGTTTACCATACATGCATGCTACGGGACTTGCAAACATCAACACAAGTATTTCTCAATTTCACAACTACTCAACTAGCACGACTTTGATATTATTACCTCCATGTCTCAAAACAATCATCAAGCATCAAACTTCTCTTAGTATTCAACACACTCATAAGAAAGTTTTATTATTAGTTTTGCATACCAAGCACATTAGGATTTTAAGCAAATTACCATGCTATTAAGACTCTCAAAATAATCTAAGTTAAGCATGAGAGATCAATAGTTTCTATAAAACAAATCCACCACCGTGCTCTAAAAGATATAAGTGAAGCACTAGAGCAAAATTATATAACTCAAAAGATATAAGCGAAGCACATAGAGTATTCTAACAAATTCTAAATCATGTATGGCTCTCTCAAAAGGTGTGTACAGCAAGGATGATTGTGGTAAACTAACAAGCAAAGACTAAAATCATACAAGACGCTCCAAGTAAAACACATATCATGTGGTAAATAAAAATATAGCTCCAAGTAAAGTTACCGATAGAAGTAGACGAAAGAGGGGATGCCTTCCGGGGCATCCCCAAGCTTTGGCTTTTAGGTGTCCTTAGATTATCTTGGGGGTGCCATGGGCATCCCCAAGCTTAGGCTCTTGCCACTCCTTGTTCCATAATCCATCAAATCTTTACCCAAAACTTGAAAACTTCACAACACAAAACTTAAAGTAGAAAACTCGTGAGCTCCGTTAGCGAAAGAAAACAAAAGACCACTTCAAGGTACTGTAATGAACTCATTATTTATTCATATGGGTGTTATACCTACTGTATTCCAACTTCTCTATGGTTCATAAACTATTTTACTAGCCATAGATTCATTAAAATAAGCAAACAACACACGCAAAACAGAATCTGTCAAAAACAGAACAGAATGTAGTAATCTGTAGCTAGCGCAAGATCTGGAACCCCAAAAATTCTAAAATAAGTTACTGGACGTGAGGAATTTATCTATTAATCATCTGCAAAAAGAATTAACTAAATATAACTCTCCAAATAAAAATGGCAGCAGTTCTCGTGAGCGCTAAATTTCTGTTTTTTACAGCAAGTCCAACAAGACTTTCCCCAAGTCTTCCCAACGGTTCTACTTGGCACAAACACTAATTAAACACAAAAAACAAAACCAAAATAGAGGCTAAATAATTTATTTATTACTAAGCAGGAGCAAAAAGCAAGGAATAAAAATAAAATTGGGTTGCCTCCCAACAAGCGCTATCGTTTAACGCCTCTAGCTAGGCATAACAAGCACGAATAGATCTAGGTATTGCCATCTTTGGTTTTCAACTTTTTAGCGGAATCAAGTTCGAATCCGGGAGGTTCTTTACGTTTCCCTTCATATTCTGAAATTCTTAGATCTAACGAATTCAACCGCTTATTGCAAAGGGTAATCAACATATTCATGCGGTGAATATTTCCACTAATGTTCTTAAGAGGTTCAAGAGATTTCTGCAAGATTTTAGTAACTTCGCAAAAAATTTCAAGAACTAGTGTCTCTTCCTGGGTAGGATGAGGCCCCCTTTGTTGAGGTAGTGTTCCCACTATACCTTCTATAATTTCAAGTGCAATATTGGGATCGATTTCAATAAAATTGCCTTTGGCAATGCAATCCAAGAGTTGTCTATGAGACATATTTAATCCAACATAAAAATTGCGAAGAAAAATTCTCATATTTATTTCAGAGGTACAATTACGATGAGATTCCATTTTTCTCAACCAGGCATCTTTTAAGTTTTCTCCTAACCCTTGTTTAAAGTGAAAGATTTCGAACTCAGGCGTCAATGGAGAAGATAAGGGACTAGCCATAACGACAAGCAAGCAAACTAACACACAAGGAAACAAAAAAGCAAGCGGACAAAAAGAGGCAAATAGAGAGGGAGGATAGAGAGAGAGGGCGAATAAAACGGCAAGGGTGAATTGGGGGGAGAGGAAAACGAGAGGCAAATGGCAAATAATGTAATGCGGGAGATGAGGGTATGTGATGGGTACTTGGTATGTTGACTTTTGCATAGGCCTCCCCGGCAACGGCGCCAGAAATCCTTCTTGCTACCTCTTTTAGCACTGCGTTGGTTTTCCCCGAAGAGGAAGGGATGATGCAGCAAAGTAGCGTAAGTATTTCCCTCAGTTTTCGAGAACCAAGGTATCAATCCAGTAGGAGGCTACGCGCGAGTCCCTCGTACCTGCACAAAACAAATAAATCCTCGCAACCAACGCAAATAGGGGTTGTCAATCCCTATAGGGCCACATACGAGAGTGAGATCTGATAGATATGATACGATAATATTTTTGGTATTTTTATGAGAAAGATGCAAAGTAAAATAAAGGCAAAGTAAATAGCAAAGTAAATAACTAAGTAGTAGGAGATTGACATGATAAAGATAGACCCGGGGGCCATAGGTTTTACTAGTGGCTTCTCTCGAGAGCATAAGTATTCTACGGTGGGTGAACAAATTATTGTTGAGCAATTGACAGAATTGAGCATAGTTATGAGAATATCTAGGTATGATCATGTATATAGGCATCACGCCCGAGACAAGTAGACCGACTCCTGCCTGCATCTACTACTATTACTCCACTCATCGACCGCTATCCAGCATGCATCTAGAGTATTAAGTTAAAAACAGAGTGATGCCTTAAGCAAGATGAAATGATGTAGAGGGATAGACTCATGCAATATGAAGAAAACCCCATCTTGTTATCCTCGATGGCAACAATACAATACGTGCCTTACTGGCCTTACTGTCACCGGGAAAGGACACCGCAAGATTGAACCCAAAGCTAAGCACTTCTCCCATTGCAAGAAAGATCAATCTAGTAGGCCAAACCAAACTGATAATTCGAAGAGACTTGCAAAGATAACCAATCATACATAAAAGAATTAAGAGAAGATTCAAATATTATTCATAGATAGACTTGATCATAAACCCATAATTCATCGGTCTCAACAAACACACCGCAAAAAGAAGATTACATCGAATAGATCTCCACAAGAGAGTGGGAGAACATTGTATTGAGATCCAAAAAGAGAGAAGAAGCCATCTAGCTACTAACTATGGACCCGTAGGTCTGAAGTAAACTACTCACACTTCATCGGAGAGGCTATGGTGTTGATGTAGAAGCCCTCCGTGATCAATGCCCCCTCTAGCGGAGCTCCGGAACAGGCCCCAAGATGGGATCTCGTGGATACAGAAAGTTACGGCGGTGGAATTAGGGTTTTGGCTCCGTATCTGATCGTTTGGGGGTACGTGGGTATATATAGGAGGAAGAAGTACGTCGGTGGAGCAACAGGGGCCCCACGAGGGTGGAGGGCGCGCCTGGGGGGAGGCGCGCCCCCCTACCTCATGGCCTCCTGTTGATTGGCTTGACGTAGGGTCCAAGTCTCCTGAGTTGTATTCGGTGAGAAAATCATGTTCCCGAAGGTTTCATTCCGTTTGGACTCCGTTTGATATTCCTTTTCTTCGAAACCCTAAAACAGTCAAAAAACAGCAATTCTGGGCTGGGCCTCCGGTTAATAGGTTAGTCCCAAAAATAATATAAAAGTGGATAGTAAAGCCCAATAATGTCGAAAACAGTAGATAATATAGCATGGAGCAATAAAAAATTATAGATACGTTGGAGACGTATCAGTAACATTGCCGGCAATACTCAATGGCTAGTCTCGATAGGCAAGTGACGAAAAATGGGCTAGGGGTTAACAATGCAATAGCAAGAATGAATGTACAATGATGGGATACCACCATACCAAGATGATATAGAGGTCACCGTTCTTGCTTATGGTTGGGTTGTCAAAATGGTGAAGGTGGCCGATGTCAAAACCTTGGCGAGGTTGAGCGGCGGTGTTGACGATGTCGAACCGTTCCTAGTTAGCCGAAAGACCCTAGCAAACGGAAAAACCGCAAACTCAAAATCTCAAAGGAAAATGTCAAATGGTGGTAGCGGAATGCTTTGGTAGTTCCGGAGTTAGAAATTTGGAAGTGGTGGTGGTGGTTGATGAATAAGCAACCATCCCTAAGTAGCCAAAACACCTTTGGAGACTCAAGTCACCACTCAAGCAACCACAAATGCTATATGGATCAAAAATGGGTTAGGTTGCGAAAAGCTATGGTGGTTTTGCAGATGATATGGTGGATGGCCTAGGCAAAGATGTGAAAATGCCAAATTTTTTATGGAGTCAAATTGTGTTGAAAGTTATCTAGATGGATGGGGGATGTCAATAGCTACTCAACGAGCTAAATAACGTCAAAATCGGACTTCAGGAGCGAAAGTTATCACTACAAAAAAAATACACTTCTGTGATGATACGTGTTTGTCAAAGTAGGTCGTTTTTTTTCATGCATGTACATCCATGACAAATTTATGACATAATCAAGATAGTCATACCTGTGCTGTCGTAGAAGTGTTCCATGACATTACCAAAATTATCATCACGGAAGTGTCCACTTCCATGACGATAAATCGCGCGTCACAGAAGTGCTTTCGTCAAGGGTGACCGACACGTGGCATCCACCGTAACGGATCGCCGTTAAGCTATCGGGTCTGGTTTTGGATCCGATAACCCATTAACAGCCCCGACCAATGGGAAATTTCCACGTGTAAAATTCTTATTGGCTGGACGAAACACATGTCAGCTCGTCAGTGGGTCAGATAGGCGCCTATGATACGTCGACATGTGGCATGGACCAACAGAGGCCCATTCCTGTGAAAAGGCCGGCCCGTTTGACTTGGTCAAAAGGTGGCGGGCTGGCCCATGGAAAGCCTGTTAACGGCCTGTTCGCATATAGCCCATTTACAGCCCGCTAACCCAAGGCCCGTTACGCCCTACCCGAATTAGGCCCAGTAGCGTCATCTAGGCCATCCAATATGATTCCAGCCCGTTTTCACTTCTGGCCCATGTATGGCCCATGACGTCTTTCGGCCCATATGAGGCCCTATGTAACTCTTGGCCTATTAACGGCCCGTGGTGAAATTGGCCCGTAATGAACAGTGTATCACTTTACACCCATTAACGGCTCGTGGTGAAACTCGCCCGTAATGAACAGTGTATCACTTTATACCCAATAACGGCCTATTATTCCGTTGGGCCGTTTCCAGCCCATGTTATCTTTCGGCCTTCTCAGAGCCCATTTATTCTTGGGCTCATTTCCAGCATTCGTTTACTTACCGTCTGTTACTGTCATTTTCTGCTTGTGGGCCAAATTCAGCCCGTGGTTACAGTCGGCCCGTTTGTGGTCCGTTAATACGTTGGGCCGTTTTCACAGCGTCATCAAATACGGCTATTAACGATGGCCCGTTACGGTCGGCCCATGAATGGGCGATTCCAACTCTAGCCCGTTTACGGCCATAATGCGGCCTGTTATTGGCCCATGTTTGGCCAATCGATCATACGGCCCGTATAAGGCCCATCGATGACACGGCCCGTAGACGGCCTACTGTTTCTACGGCCCGTAGAAGGCCCACTGTTTCTATGGCCTGTAGGAGGCCCAGTGTCACCACAGTAAATATTAGCCCATGGTTATTGTGGCCTAGTTTTAAAAAATAGGTTATTGCAGCCACTAGTTAACCGTGGAAAAAGAACTGCAATGACTATAAGCAAACAAATAAACAAGACAATAAGGAAATAAATAAGCAAGCAACTAATGCTAGGCTATCATGGCTATTACACATATTATATCCACTGGGCATCAAAGTTCGCCACCAGTGCAAATATAGGGAACAAAGCAGCATATCATATACACTGGCCGTCAAAATTGGCCACCAGTGCAAATAAACGCGGCAGCAAAACAAGAGCATAACTGAAACAACTTCAGAAGAGCTCAAGAAACGTTATCCTAGGTATCCACCATGCTGGCAATAAGCTTAGCAAGCTGATTAGCTTTGTCCTGTTTGGCGCTAAAATCCTCCAATGCTTGCTGTTGCACCAGAAAGTATGCATCTGAATGCTCCAGGGACTTTCGCAGTCCTTCCGCTTCTTGTCGCAGCACAGCTGATCGATGTCTTTCAGCTTGTAGTTGAGACTCAAGAAACCAAACTGATTCAGACAGTGAGTTTGAATAGCTTGTGCAAGCGGTAGTGGCCAGTAACTCCAACACTAAACCAAGACAGGATGTGTCACTATCCTGAACCTTATATGCATTGCTTCCTTTACCGTTGCTTAATAAGGCACTCTTCCCCAATATTCTGTCAGCATTCTAAAAGAAGAAACAAGCAGACACATAACAAGTTTAGCATGTACTAGTATATGAAACTCATTTCGGTGAACCAGTTCATTAGTAAGGTGGACAGGATTAAACTATCAAGTCTTCTATTGCCAAGTACTAGTACATAATAAAAGCATCAGACAAACATATATCTATGTCCTATGGTAGCAATGGAATCTTAAATTAGAACAGTTGTTCTTCAGGTTTAGGCACTTGTTCTACATGAACAGAGTACAGCAAGACGCAAGAATATAATACTTAAAAATAGAAAATGAGCTCATAGACCTTACCACATTCTTGGTTCGGGACCAGTACAGAACAAGGCGTTCCCAGTCATCGTCCAGTAAATGTGTCTCAGGAGAACGTAAGGGAATTTGATGAGTTTCTTTGTCGGTGAAGTACGTTTTCTTTAGGTAATTCTGATACTGCCACCAAGCATTTTTGAAGATAGCAGAGGTATTAGCACAGGTTACCTCATCCTGAGTTTCCAAATCGGTCCTTCTCTATAGAGAAAAATGGGAAAATTTGTTGTATTATAACCATCATGGCGGTAGGATGTATGGGACGAAGCAAAGTAATTGCCATGAATAACATTACTTACACATAACTCCTGGACAAACACCTGCAACTGGCATTTTCCTTCATCTTCAGTATAATATTTCCAAGATGGGAAGATACGCACATACGATTTAACAACATCAAATGCGATAGATGCTAAACTACGACTAGCTGGTTGTGCTTCCTCCACAGGAATAAGCGTACTAACTGGTGGAGTTGGGGTTCCCCGTGATAGTACTGGCCCTTTGGGCACTGGAGCTGCCTTACTAACTGCTCTTGTTTGGGAGCTCTGTGGTGGAGATGGTGCTGTGTCAACAGGAACTGGGTTACTATCGGCTGGGGTTGGGGTTAGATTGGCTGAAGCTAGTTCTTTGTCCATCGTAGTAGGGGTACAATCTGCGAGAGTTTGGGTTATGTGCGGTAGGGCTAGTTCTTGTGCATGTACAACCTGGGTGCTATCTTCACCAAGAGGTAGCACTGTTTTATTTGAAGACCGTGTTTTTAGTCCGATAGATACTGGCATCACCCGCTCCAATTCAAATGGCTGATAAACTGGAAACATAGTTGAATGTACAGACATTGTATGAGAGACAGATGCAATAGATAGTGTGGAAAAAAGAGGGCACGAAATAGTTGACATGTATATTGTTTAACTAAAACGGATAGCATGACATAATTTCACATATATGATGTCTATCTAAACTGGATAGCATAGCATAACATAATTCAAAGATATGATGAATAACTAAATAGGATCACATGACATAATTCACCTACATGTTATATAAGTAATCAGGATCGCATCATTTAATTCACATATGTGATTTATATGCTAAACAGAGGGCATTCGATATGATCTCTGAACTAAGAACATGGTGTTGAATATTGTGTATATGATGTCTAAACTATGCAATGCAAGACACCGTATGCATGATATGAGCAGTATAACCGTGCCAAGTTAGAGCATACACCTCAGTGGGGGAATAGGACTGGTCATCTGTCTCTGAATCCATCTCTGAGGAGCTATCGGGACCCAACAAGAGATCTCCTTCGACAGGTAGCACTGTCTGCTCTGAAGGCCTTGTTTTCACTCTTGATTTTTCCATCTCCCACCAAAATGGCCGATTCACAGGAAGAGTAGTTTAATGTACAAACATTGTCGACAAATGGAAATGTAATGAAGAAAAGGATAGGCAAGATATCATTCAAATATATGATGCCTGGTTAAACAGGATGGCATTGCACATTTCACATATATTATGGCTGGCTAAAAGACATGAGACTGCATAATTCTCATATATGATATAGAAACTAAACAGGTGGCATTATAGAACATGTCTAAACTAAGCAGATGACATATATGATGTCAAAAGTAGGCACTGCAAGGCAACATATGCATGATATGACTAACATCATCATGCCAAGGTAGAGCAAACACCTTGGGGGGTAAATAGGAGTGATCAGCAGCGTCCGAATCCGCCTCAGAACAGATATCTTCCTCTGGATTACAATCTGGAGAGGGATGGGGAGGGTTTGCCATTGAACCCACCATGGAGCGATGTCTGCATGACATTGTATTGCGCGCAAAACTCTTCTCTTTTTCTCTACATGTTCAGCATGACTGTGTACAATATCTGACATGCATACGAAAAAATATGGTGAGATTATGTAAGGAGAGCATGCAGAAATTTAGAGTGATGGTAACAACCAGTGGATCTTTTTTTCCATTGAACCAAAATAGCCCTAATGGATCGACGTGAATGTATAGTAATAAGTGATGCAACAAGTGTACAACCTCTTTGCCGTAGCCGTGTCGACCTCAGCATCATTGGGTTGGTCGTTGAAGCAGTTGAGGCAGAGGTGGCTGTCGGAGGTGTGGAGGAAGATCTGAGGAATCTGTAGACTGCGTCCAGGGCACTGCTCTGCTGTGACGGATCGTTCTTTCGTTGGAGCAGCTCCGGTGAGCCGTAAGACGTCAAGGCTGAAGCAGCACAAGACAAACTCGTCAATCTCAAGTGGGATTCTAATAGCATCTCCAATAGATGATGTAAAATGGTTGTAAAATTAGCATCACCAAAAACCACCTGACTACAACAAATGAGGTAAAAACTGTTGACTCTGAACTTAACTGTCGAAACTGAAATTTACTGTGGAATCTGAATGCTACTGTCGAAACTGAACGCAATGGTAGCAGAGAGGCACTTGCCATATAGTTTAGTGTAGGATCTAGAAGTAGATGTGTCTAGAGGGGGGTGATTAGACACATAATGCTCAAGTTGCAATTTTTAAGCTTTTTCGGTTTAAGTGGAGTTTAGGCACAATTTCAACACACGCAATACATATCAAGCAAGCATGCAAAGAGTATATGAGCAGCGGAATGTAAAGCATGCAACTTTCAAGAATGTAAAGGGAAGGGTTTGGAGAGATCAAACGCAATTGGAGACACAGATGTTTTTCCCGTGGTTCGGATAGGTGGTGCTATCCTACATCCACGTTGATGGAGACTTCAACCCACGAAGGGTAACGGTTGCGCGAGTCCACACAGGGCTCCACCCAAGGGTAACAGTTGCGCGAGTCCACACAGGGCTCCACCCACGAAGGGTCCACGAAGAAGCAACCACCCACAAAGGGTCCATGAAGAAGCAACCTTGTCTATCCCACCATGGCCATCGCCCACACAGGACTTGCCTCACTAGCGGTAGATCTTCATGAAGTAGGCGATCTCCTTGCCCTTACAAACTCCTTGGTTCAACTCCACAATCTTGTCGGAGGCTCCCAAGTGACACCTAGCCAATCTAGGAGACACCACTCTCCAAGAAGTAACAAATGGTGTGTAGGTAATGAACTCCTTGCTCTTGTGCTTCAAATGATAGTCTCTCCAACACTCAACTCTCTCTCTCATAGGATTTGGATTTGGTGGAAAGATGCTCTTGTGCTTCAAATGATAGTCTCTCCAACACTCAACTCTCTCTCTCTCATAGGATTTGGATTTGGTGGAAAGAAGATTTGAGTGGAAAGCAACTTGGGAAGGCTAGAGATCAAGATTCATATGGTAGGAATGGAATATCTTAGTCTCAACACATGAGTAGGTGGTTCTCTCTCAGAACATATGAGTTGGAATGATGTGTGTGTTCTGATGGCTCTCTCATCGAATGAAGATGAGGTGGAGGGGTATATATAGCCTCCACACAAAATCCAACCGTTACACAGTTTTCCAATCTCGGTGGGACCGAATCAATAAACTCGGTCGGACCGAAAATGTAAACCTAGTGACCGTTAGAGATTTCGGTGGGACCGACTGGATCAACTCGGTGGGACCGATGTGCTAGGGTTAGGTTAAATCCAAAACTTGGTTTGACCGATTACTCAAACTCGGTGGGACCGATTTGGGTAATAAGTGAAACTGAGATTTGGCCAAGCAAACTCGGTGGAACCGATTGCATATCTCGGTGGGACCGAGAATATTGCAATGGGTAACAGAGAGTTTGCAAGCCCATCTCGGTGAGACCGAGATCCCATCGGTGAGACCGAAATGATTATGGTTTGGCAGTGGCTTATGACAAGTGAAACTCGGTGGCGCCGGATAGGAAGAATCGGTAGGACCGAGTTTGGCTTAGGGTTTAGGTCATATGTGGAAGTGGGAAAGTAGCTGAGGATTTTGGAGCATATCATTAAGCACATGAAGCAAGAGGCTCATTAAGCAACACCTCATCCCTCCTTGATAGTATTGGCTTTTCCTATGGACTCAATGTGATCTTGGATCACTAAAATGTAAAATGAAGAGTCTTGAGCTTGAAGCTTTAGCCAATCCTTTGTCCTTGGCATTTTGAAGGAGTTCCCACAACCTTTAGTCCATGCCACTCCATTGTTGAACTTACCTGAAACATGCTAGATAGAAATGTTAGTCCAACAAGAGATATGTTGTCATCAATTATCAAAACCACCTAGGGAGCACTTGTGCTTTCATTTAGGGAGGGCCTGCAGTTCATCTTCAACCTGCACCCCCCTGAGCCGCCAGCCACCACCAACCGAACCTCCGGCCCCAGCGCCGCCTCGCCGCCCTGAAACAACTCGCCACCGCCGCCCCGACCAGCCCTCTAGGCCCCCCGCCCCCACCCTGAACCCTAAGATAGATAGTGGGGTACCTCTCCGGCGAGCCCCCGTCCCCGCTGCGGGTGGTTCTTCCTTAACTCCGGCGAGCCCCTCCCCCAACCCCTGAAAATCGACTGACCCAGAAGTCGATTCAGTCGACTGAAGTGTGGCTTAATCAGAGCAGAGCAGCAGCACGAGCGAGGGGGAGAGCAGCAGCAGCAGCTGGGCAAGCGAGCGATCGAGCGAGAGCCGGAGCAGGAGCAGCAGATCCGGCTGGTATGGACGCCACCGCCGAAGGGGCCTCGCACTGGGGGAGAGCCGCCGTGGAGATGTCGCCCGTGGCGCCGTCTTCAAGGTAGCCACTCCATGGGGGTGCGGGATGGAGCACCGTCGGCGTCGGGAGGTTGAGTTAAGGAGAAGGTGCGATGCGATGAGTGTACAACCTCTTTGGTGGCGCCGAGTAGGCCTCGGCTTCATCCGAGGAGTCGGTGAGGATGCTGCGGTTCTGGTGGAGCAGGTTAAGGCAGCGCTGTGGGGATGGAGCAGCCGCGATAGACGAGGCCATCGTCGGAGCAGCTCCTTGCAGGTGGAGGACGGGGCGGCTGAACCGGCGGGACGGCGAGATGGACGACGGATCCTCATCCGGGGAGGTGGACGAGGGACGTCGAGCTGTTGCGCTGGACGACATCATCGGGGAAGAGGCTCCGGCTGGGCAGCGGTGACGTGGCGGACGGAGGAGGGTAGGGTTTCGCGGCTGGAGCGGAGAGGTTATGGTGGCCTAGGATTTCGAATGGCGAAAAGGGGGTGAAGCATGACTTAGGAACGCGCTTGTCCAAAATGTAGGGTGTGTTACAAAAGTACCCCCCCCCACCGATTTGAACTAGCGGCCCTTTCGGCTCAGGGTTAGAAGGGGGATTTCACGTGTTGGGATTTGGCAGCTAGAGGGAGTTTTCGCGCGCGTTGTAATTTCGGGATAGCAAGGCGCGGGTTGTGAAGGCGCCAGTTTTGGGAGCACGATATCTGAATTTTCGGGATATAACAAGACGCGGGTTGAATTTTAGGGATAAGCCTAACGTGTAGTAATATTGTACTTGTACGTACCAAATTAATTCGCACTTCCCTCAACCAAAAAGAAAACGAAAAAATAAAACTATTCACACCACACAAAGAGAGAGTCTTGCCCCGTTTTACTATACAAATGCTATTCAAAGCTACTCCCTCCTTCCATCTATATAGGGCCTAATGCATTTTTCGATGCTAACTTTGACCAAATATTAGAGCAATGATATATGACATGCAACTTACACAAAGCACACCGTTAAATTCATCTGTGAAAGGTTCTTTCAATGATATAATTTTCACATTGTGCATGTCATGTACTATTAATCTTGTCAATAGTCAAAGGCGGTCTTAAAAATCTCATTACGCCCTATATAGATGGAAGGAGGGAGTATGAATCCATGTTATGTCTGATTAAATTTTTTTGCTTGCTGTATAATGCATGTAACCTACTCATACCACCATTTTAGTGCATTCCAAATGTCTATACTATCGCTGCAATTCAAACTAAATTTGAATTCGTTTCTCTATTTCAATAAGAATCTACAATCATGATTGTTGCCAACTTCAACCATCATAGTTTCCTTGCTATCCCCCAGATATAAATCAGACGGCCTATAATGCAGGATGGCAGGCACACCATCATCAACAACTCCGTTTTTTATAAGAGTAGAGATAAAACATATTAAATGTAGTATACCATGTTCATAACCACACCATGCGTATCACCGTTATATATATTCACACATCCGTCGGTTTGAAACACTATGATAAATTCTTCAAATATCCGAGTTCGCTTTTTATAATGAAGTATATATGATCTCTATTCGTCTTTTACACCCACACAACCCTCTTATCTTGGTAGCTAGCGCTAACTTTCTCTTGTGCATGCACACGCCCGCATCCCTCTCACCCTCCCTCAGCATTCTCTAGCTCCATCACGCAAATTCATCTTTTCACTTTAGGTCGTTCACCCACGGTGTGTGTAGGCCCCCAGCTGCTTCTTTACGGCACACATCGATCGATATGCCTCTCTAGCCAGGTGTGCCTAGCACAAACACAAGCTTCCCCTCTTCTCTTGTCACCGTCCATGCCTCACTCCCACCACTCTTTTCATCGTTCTCATACTCGCACACTCCTCCCCCTCGATATACTATGCCTCTCGTACCACCTCCTACATGCATCCCTCTCTCTCTATCCTTCTCCTCGTGCCTCATTTGCTTCTAACACACACATGCATGTATACCGATCGATCTCCCAACATATACCTAGATCGACTTTAACTACCCCATCGATCGACGTACCTCACAAGTTATGTCTCTCCTTTATCTTACAAAGGGCGATTGATCTTCCTATGTAGTCACGTCTGCTTACCACAGCCACATCGTCCCCCCTCATCATTCGTGCATGCCTCCTGACCCGTCTCTCACACGCACGTGCACAGACAACAAGCAGCCATCTCCTCTCTTATTGATATTGCGGGCGTGCCCTCCGTTTGTCTAGCAAGCCTATCCCACCATTTGTTAGAAGAAACTCCACTACCACCCCCTCCAACACTCTAGCTCTGTCTCTCTCCCAACCTTATTCATCTCCTGCACATATGCATGGATGCCGATCGATCTCCCTTAATACATGAGGCAGATCGATCTCCTTAATACATGAGGTAGGCCTCTCTCCTCCTCCACACATATACCAGCCATTGTACCTCTATAGTTAAGTGGGCCTCCCTCTTCCCCCACCACACACCGATAGTCGAGCGCTGCAGGTAGGTATCCATGCCACATAGACAAACTGCACATGTCCCATCTCATGTTCCAGTAGGCCAGCCACTCTATATCTTTGACGTCGGCACACACAAATTCGATGGCACTCTTTATCGATCGCGCGCGCACACACACACATCATCCCTCTCTTCGATTCTATGGGACACCTCAAGCCGATGATACCTCCACTCTCTTCTCGTGGATCGCCCCCCTCTATATATACGTTATATCTAGTACTCTATTTCACACACATTGCATATGTTAATTTTTTTGATTGACCCCCCCCCCCCAAAAAAAAACTCTCAAGAACCCACACACTATATCTCTCTAGGTTTGTATCTCTCTCACACAACCCCACGTAGGTGGTGTACGTATACAAGAAGAGAATAGGTGCACCGTGCACGTACTCACGCTTCGTGCCCAACCACACCCGTGCGGGTACACGGTGGAGCTCATTTCTCCGCAGAAGCTGAATTTGTTTTTGAAACATCAAGTGGCCAGAGACTCGAAAACTTATTTGCCCATTAGTGACTTGTCAGGGCGGTGGATTTTAGTTTGTACGATAATGCCGCATCCACCTAAAGTAATGAAAGTTCTTACGTAAACTTCCTAGTAATTCCCTCTTCTTAGGTGCAGCATTACTGCTAACATTTGTAATATCAGTTCAAAACTTGTAATATTGCCGTGTCCTATTCCTGCGTTTTCAAAATCCTGCGAATCAAACAGGTCCTGAGTTGGTGATGATGTTGTGCCTCCCATCTTTCACCAATAGCCGTCGGATGTAGATCTGACGCATACAAACCAAGCTTCTCCATTTTTGCAAAAAGATGCCTGCACTTGTTCCCTATTTACAAACAACTCCTTATCTCTCACAATCTAGGAGTAGAAGGCCATGGAAAAATCTGGCGCGATGGCCGCTGCCAGAGCCGTCCACCCCCAATCTTGGTGTTCTGTGCAATGCACGGGCATCTACGCATGGGAAATTATGTCGAACAGGGCTAGTTGTAAGCAGGCTAGCTCTACAGCCATGATGATAGTGACTGCAGACGGTGAGGCTGACTATGGTATGCTGAACACGGCGCCTATACTCAGGTGTCATCTCCGGCGCAGGGTCTTGTCACTTCACTGTGAGGAGCAGCACGTAATAATTTGACCAACGGGTAGTACAGTGCTAGTACTCCTACTACTACATTAGTAGTACTACTACTAGTACTAGTAGCACCACCGTCTGGATTTAGGAGTACTACCACGTCCACCGGCACCAAGCAACGTCTCCAGGTAGTATTGCTTGAGGCCGCCAGGGCGAGGGACCGCTTGGACGACAACTTCGTCTCCTTGTTCGACGAGGTCCTCGTCGGTTTCCTCAACAAGTTCACCGTCGTCAAGAAGCTTGCGGACGACTTTGACGTAGGCCTCCAGCCGACGCGCCCAGGCTCTGCGATGCCCGCCACCCTCAATGGCCACTATGGTAACAACCTCTTCAACGCACTGGTGGCCCTGCGACTGCCCGCCGTCGCGCCGGAGAATGTCCACCTCGAGGTCATGCTCGCCGCGCAGCGCCTGGCGCAACAAGACATCATCGACATAATCACCCACGTCTACGCGCAAATCGTCCACAAGGACTACTACATGCAAGAGGAGGACGATAGGACGCTGGCCTTCTTGGAGCGCAGGGCAACCTTGTACGGCACTGTTCAGAAGCACGTTGAGCTCGCCGCCAACGCCGCTGCTCCTCAAACGTCGGTTGGGGACCCGACGCACTAGGGTGTGAGGATGTCATTGAACGTTGATGGATCCGTATGTATTTTTATCTTTCCATCAAATCCATGTAGTAGTATATGATACTACAGTAATTATCTTGTCGGATGGCTGAGAAAACAGGAGGGAGAAGAGATGGATGTAGCATGGACTCCAAGAAAATTGGTGTCGGATGGGACTCGTGTGGGTGGCGTGTGCCGTACTGCTAGACGTGAATGCTACTGAGTTATGGCCCATGCCACCCCACTATATCAAGGTATGTAGAACAAATTTCCTGCAGTCCGTGCTCAGCCCTCCTCTATCTCTCTTCTCGGCCAGCCAGTGGACGTGCGGAGCCCATCATCTGTTTGCTCACATGCGGCCCCACATGTCAGTGAAAACACAAGAGGACCCACTGAACCTGCACATCTTTCACCTCGACGTGCTGGTGATGAAAAACAAATCCAATGAAGATCTTCGGTGGCCGCTTTTGGAGTTACTCAAGAGTAGTAAGATTCTATTTACAGTTTAACCCAAGATGCACATCTCTTGGCGTCAACTACCACTCTATTTCCTTTCATGACACGACCTGGATGTTGGATGTCCCACGTGTCGGCAAAAGGAGGAAGAACCTGACCAAATCTTTGGTTCTGCTATCGGATGAGATTAGTGCACTTGTTGATACTCCTACTAGAATAGAGGCTAGACATGAGACTTGATGCGAGGAAGCAACGTCTACTTCTTTACACTTGAAGAAGAAAGAAGCACGCAAGATCGAGCCTCCGCAGATCAACAATGAATGCATCGAGAAGGCACTAATCCAACTTACAGGAGTAGTAAAATGTATTCTTGTGGTTCTTGTTTTCTTTGGTCTTGCTTTTCTAGTCAAAATTATCGTTGGAGTTCGTGCAAAACGGAGGTGCATTTGGGGTCGTGCGTTGGAGTTGGCCTTACAAGTGGGACCGCAGTTAAGGAAACCGACTATCAGCAAACCCCCAACTCGCCCGCCGTGCGATGGCTGAAGTTAGAGAAACGAAGAGGTTGAAGAGATTGCTCTAGCACGGACTCCAAGAAATAATATGGTGTCAGATGGATGTCGTGGTGGTGGCGTGTGTCGTACTCCTGGACGTGAATGCTTGTTCTGGCCCATGCCACCCTACTACTCCTACTACTTACTCCTACTAGTATATAGTATACGAGTATCGAGGATTCGAGGTGCTGGTTATGTACAACAAACACATTAACATATGGCTACAGTAAAAACACCCGCCTGACGCGCGAAGCATGTGAAGCTAGTACAAATTTAGAGAAGTGACTCGAAAGCCATTCATAAATTTAGTAAGTTTATCACAGGCATATCATTTTATTACATACAACAGGTCATCAACCCACATCGACAACGAGGATACATTATAAATACTAAAGTTTTCACCACACAACAAATAACAAGCCATGAAATGAACTTCAACTCAACCATTCCGCGGAGTTGGAAACACTTGCTTTGAACCACAACTGATTCTCTGGGACGGGCCATCTGTTGTCGATCTGGAGACCAACGTAGGACCGATCATCCAGGCTGAAGCGGCCTGCTATATCAGTACGAGGGTAGGGAACCACCCAAATGTCCGAGGTATAGACACAGTTGCTTCTCATAAATGTGTCAACAGCAGTTGGATCGCCTTTCACCATCATCGGATAGTTTTGTCCAAGGAAGAGCGAGTTTTCTCCAAGACTATCAATTCTGTGCCAGGGAGAAGGAGTTGGTGCTAGCACACTAGTATCCATCCCGAATACCATGCAACGGGTGTTGGAATAGGTCTGGAGAGTGCGACCATGGGAGACACCTGCTTCCTTACCAGTAACATCATCAGTGGGTTGTATACACACAAGAAGAGGTGATCCATCAGAATTAGTTGCCAGGCGCCACAAAGTATATCGGCGCTGCTTGTCCTCATGCTCGTGATCATCACCATCGTCATCTCCCCCTTGGTTATAAAATTTTTCAAGTATAGGTGGTGGGATGTTCACAGGACCTTGGAAACACAAGAAGAAGGTTAATTAGTAAAGGGAAACTTGCTAACCCGCATGCATGTGGATGAAACAATTATAATTACGGTGGAAGACAAACGTACCGAAACTACTAGGATGCCATGCAAAAACAGTGCCACGAGTGGTGGCAGCAAACACAAGGCCCTCGTATTGAATTGCATCACAGTACTCATCCGTGTACAGAAACTGATTTTTGAGCAATATCCATCGAGTCGAACCACGAAGGACGGCAACAAGCTTGTCGAAGATAGCAACAAATTGATAGTTGTTGTAATTCCAAGAGCGGTTGGGAACTCGAAAAATTGCTATTTTTCGTAGAAGACAGACACCATGATCGTATTTGAATGTGCATACATTACCGGTGTACTCAACCTCTGGGCAGTGTGCTGAGATTTTTGGAAGTGGAACGCGGTGACAAGTGTACACATTCACAAGTTCCCACTCGCAGTTGGACCCAATGTAAACAACCCAATCTCCATTTATGCCCGCCCAAGCCTTGCCCTCGAGCGATGGCATCTTAACATCATACGTATCATTATCAAGCGGCATCAACTGGCACAGGGCGAGGCCTTCGTCGTGCCGGCGCCAGTCATCAGGGTCACGGCGAAGAAGATAGGGGAGATCAAACCACTCCTTAACTCTTGGGTTCTTTGTAATGATGTTATTAGTTGAGTCGAGAATGGGCTTGAACGAACCTGCCATGCTAGCCGAGGTGATGACGTCGCACCAATCAATGAGTTCCTCCACCACGTCATCTTTCAGATCAGGGCAAGAATAACGAGGTCATTTCCGGCCTGTTCCCTCCATGGAGAAGACGATCAAACAATGGCAGAAGAAAGGGTGAAGGGCTGAAGGAAAATGGAGGAGGGAGAGGAAGAGCGTGCGACAGTAGTTCCAAATCAAGAGGGAAAGGCGAAGAGTCGGTGGACGGTTGCGAGTTTGCCACGGTTCACGAAGAGGCGCCCCGGCCTACATGTCCGTTCGGAAATACTCCTACTACTCGCCGTCGTCTCACTGATATGTTGGAATGGGACCACATGTCAACGAAACACGGTGTGTAATTTCTTGTGCAAAATTCGATCTGGCCGCGTTGGCCCGAGGTGCCGCATTAGTTGTCGACCTTTATTTTTTAATGGCGTGCCGATCAGTTTTGAAGCACGACTAACTGGTACTGTACGTGGAGAGGATGACAGCAGGGACCCGCCAAGGTCATGGCAGTACGCAAGCAAGTGCCTCCTTATTTCAGGCCAATAAAAAAATGGCTCCTCCTAGTGGATTTCTCACATCTGGGTCCCATGCCATTGTCAACGTAGTCAATAAACGAGAGAATTGTACAACGAGCGGCTGACACCAGGGACCCAGCAGCTCGCCCAGTTATTTTTGTTTTGGGTTAATTTGATAAATGCCACTCCAAATCTGGTGTATCCGAGAAATGCCACTGCAATTTCCAAACTTTGAAAAATGCCATTTCATGCCATTTCTAGTGGCATTTTTCGAAGTCTGGAGTGGCGTTTTTCAAAGTTTGCAAACTGTAGTGGCGTTTTTCAAAGTTTGCAAAAAATTGTAGTGGCATTTTTCAAAGTTTGGAAATTGCAGTGGCATTTTTATGAATCGCCATAATTGGAGTGGCATTTATCTAATTTGTTTTTGAGACGGAAGCAGGGTGTCAACTGGGCTGTGCGGGACACTCTGGCCTGTCTAGACAGCCTTTTCTTTTATGTTTACCACAGACCAGCCCAGTACTTTTTTTTCTTTCTGAAAATGGCTAGCCCAGTTCTTTTGTGATTTGTTAAGTAAGTCGCTTTATCAGGCCTGCTGGGCTGCAAATGTTTCAAGACGAGGAGAGCTTCATTCGGCTGGCCGAGAAAATGGACTATCACTAATGAGAAATGGGTTGTACATTTTTAAAACACATCAAACCGGCAATTATTTTCAAATATCTTTTTTTTCATTTCAAGATTTTAAATTGCATTGATTTTTATGCGTGGACAATTTATTGGATTTCATATTGATATACATTTATTTTTAAAATCAGTCTGAATGTGACTCGAAATTTCAGGATTAAAAACAGTTCAGACCGCACCGACATATGCAAAATTCCGTATAATTTTTTAACCGTGGCCACAATATGGGCTGTAATGCTAACATAGAGAATATGGGCTCCAAAAAACCCCGTAAGAATTAGCAAATGGGCTGTAAATTATTTGAAATAATGGCAAATGGGATGTATGCTGTTTTCCACAGATTTGAGGCTTTCCACAAATGGCCTGTATACTATTGGATGTCCATCCAACGGCTGTCGTGCTTCTTCAATCTCTGCTCTTCCTGCTCCAGCCGCTCAAACAAGCGCCGGTAGGACTGCCCGCTCCCTCCTCCCCGCGGCCGGCTGTGCTACCACGCAGGCCTCACCGCCCCACCGTACTCCCATCGCTGGCCTAGCCATCCCTCTACTCACCCACACCTGCTGTTATTCTCCGCCGACGGCAGACGAACCAGTAAACCCTCGTACAGTCGCACTCCCCTCCGCTTGGGAAACAAAAACAACAGCCGAGTATTCCCTGCCTCCGTGTTGTTCCCTTCTTAGGCCTCGCCGTCGTCCACCGCCCTGGTGCTCTCGGCGTGGCGCGGTCAGCGTGGTCAACGACCGACATGCATCTGAAGTGGACAGTACGTGGAGAGGCTGACAGCTGGGTCCATGGCCGCACGCAAGGAAATGCCTCCTTATTATGCGCAAAATAATGATTTCCTCCACGTGACATCTGGGACCCACCGAAACGGCCTCTGTATTTCGCAAAAAAAAATGTTACCGCCGCTGACAGCTCGGACCCACCAGCTATATCTTTGCACGCAAGGAAGTGCCCCCTTATTACGCACAAAAAAATGAATACTCCCCCTGCTAGTTGGGACCTACTATAGTGGGCCTACTAAGTTGACGGGGACGAAGGGCTTTGTCAACTTAGTCAATATGCATGATTCTAGCTCGACTGACCGTACGATGTCCATCCAATGGCCGTAGTGCTTCTTCAACCTGTGATCTTCTTGCTCCAGCCGCCCAAACCAGCGCTGGCCGTGCCTCGTGCTCCTACCTCCCGTGGCCGGCTGCGATGCGGCGGAGGCCTCACCGCCCCCTACTACTCCCACCGCTGGCCAGGCCATCCCTCTACTCACCCACACCCCCTGTTATTCTACGGCGACGACAGCCTCGCACCATAGCAAACCAGTGAACCCTCGTACTCCTCTACGCGTGGGCATCCACTGCCGCGTCTTCCCCGGCTCCGCGTCGTCCCCTTCCTAGGCCTCCCCATCGTCCACCGCACCTGCTCCTGCCTCCCATGGCCGGCTGTGCTGCCGCAGAGGCCTCATCGCCCCCATACTACTCCCACCGCTGGCTAGGCCATCCCTCCACTCCACTCACCCACGCCCCCTGTTATTCTGCGGCGACAGCAGCGCAGCCGAACCAGTGAACCCTCGTACTCCACTCCGCATGGGAATCCACGGCCGCGTCTTCCCCGGCTCCGCGTTGTCCCCTTCCTAGGCCTCGCCGTCGTCCACCGCCGTGGTGCTGTCGGCGCGGCGTGGTCAATGTGGTCAACGACGGAATTCCATCGGAAGAATACTGTACGTGGAGAGGCTGATAGCTGGGCCCACGGCAGCCGCAAGGAAGTGCCTCCTTATTACGTGGAAAATAATTATTCCTCCACTTCACAGCAGGGACCCACCGGACGCCCACCAGTATATCGTGAAAAAAACGTTTGCCCCTGACTGCTAGGACCCACTCGACGGGCCACCGTATTTTGCGAAAAAAACGTTCCCCCTGCTATCAGCTCGGACCCACCGGAAGTGCCTCCTTATTACGCACAAAAAAATGAATACCCCATGCTAGCTGGGACCCACCTTAGTGGCAGGCTGACTTGTGGGCCTACTAAGTTGACGGGGACGGAGGGCTTTGTCAACTTAGTCAATATGCACGATTCTAGCTCCAGTGACCGTACGATGTCCATCCAACGGCCGTAGTGCTTCTTCAACCTCTGGTCTTCTTGCTCCAGCAGCCCAAACCAGCGCTGGCCGTGCCTCGTGCTCCTGCCTCCCGTGGTCGGCTGCGATGCGGCGGAGGCCTCACCGCCCCCTACTACTCCCACCGCTGGCCAGGCCATCCCTCTACTCACCCACACCCCCTGTTATTCTACGGCGACGACAGCCTCGCACCGTAGCAAACCAGTGAACCCTCGTACTTCTCTACGCGTGGGCATCCACTGCTGCGTCTTCCCCGGCTCCGCGTCGTCCCCTTCCTAGGCCTCCCCGTCGTCCACCACGCTGGTGCTCTCGGCGCGGCGTGGTCAACGTAGTCAAGGAACGGCATCCATCGGACGTGGACTGTACGTGGAGAGGCTGACAGCTGGGTCCACGGCCGCAGCAAGGAAGTGCCTTCTTATTACGTGCAAAATAATTGTTCCTCCACCTAACAGCGGGGACCCACCGGACGGGCCACCAGTATTTTGCGAATTTTCCCCCTGACTGCTGGGACCCACCGGACGGGCCACCGTATTTCGCGAAAAAAACGTCCCCCCGCTGTCAGCTCGGACCCATCGGAAGTGCCTCCTTATTACGCACAAAAAAATGAATACTCCCCCGGCTAGCTGGGACCCACCTTGCTGGGAGGCTGACTTGTGAGCCTACTAAGTTGATGGGGACGAAGGGCTTTGTCAACTTAGTCAATATGAACGATTCTAGCTGCACTGACCGTACGATGTCCATCCAACGGCCGTAGTGCTTCTTCAACCTCTGGTCTTCTTGCTCCAGCCGCCCAAAGTAGCGCCGGTCGTGCCGCATGCTCCTGCCTCCCGTGGCCGGTTGTGCTACCGCAGAGGCCTCACTGCCCCCTACTATTCCCACTGCTGGCCAGGCCCTGTGGCGACGGCTGCCTCACACCGCAGCCGAACCAGTGAACCCTCATAGTCCTCTCCGCGCGGGCTTCCACTGCCGCGTCGTCCCCTTCCTAGGCCCCACCGTCGTCCACCGCCGTGGTGCTCTCCGTGCGGCATGGTCATCGTGGTGAAGGAACGACTTCCATCGGAAGAGTACTGTACGTGGAGAGGCTGACTGCTTGGTCCACGGCCAAGCCGCCGCCGCTCGTCATTGCCACCCGCGCCACCGCACCGCCGCCTCGCCTCGCCGTCGCCTCGCCGCCGTCGCTCGTCGCCAAAGCCGACGGTTACCACCGCCAACGTTGAATGGTAAAAGACCGATCGTTTTTTCGGTTTTCTTCAGGTTTTTTCGATTAGTTAGATTAGATCGGTTTTTTTATTTATTAGGTTAATTAGCAGGCGTTCTCTGTTTAGTTCGTTTTAGCGAACGGATTCGTTAGTTTAGTTCTGTTCGTGAACGTTCGTTCATTAGGTTTCTTTGTTATATTAATTTTCTGCCAAGGTCTTATCTGCGAATACTTTACTCACAAATTTGTCCCTGATCTTCAAACCCTCGTTAGTTTTTGCTTGTTTGTCCAAATGCAGTGAAACCAATGCCAAAATCTTCGTCTTGTTTCCCTCTTTCCAATTAATCAACTTGAACATGATTTTGACAAATTAAAATTTGGTTTCAAGCAGATTTGAATTAGAAATTCTTTTGATCGTAGTTTGTATTTCCAAACTCCGATTCGATTGATTCTTTTTGCAAATCGAAGCTCTTTAGTTGAACTTTCAGTTTGGATCTTTTCCTTTGAGTTTTCCCTTGCATCTTATGCTTGAGTGCTTATGTATGCTATTGTTTGTCTACGATAGAGTTTCCGGAGTGCGAAGCGTGCTACTACGAGTCACTAGGGTTTCCAGATCGCCAACAAGGCAAGTAACACTTTGATCATACCCCTTATTACCCAGTTTTTATGCATTACATTCAATCCTCAAACATTGCATGAGTAGGATCTGTTTAGCATGTGGGTTTTGGGAAGTAGTTGTTGAGGTAGTACCTATTGCCCTTTTATTCAAACCTTGGGAGTTACTACGTTACGCTTATTATACTTTGCTATCCTATGCTCGTAGACGTGGTTTGGTTTGAGAGAATTCATGATAGATGTGAGAGATTATTGTTAAATAAGGTTTAACTTCAGGTGGCTACTTTAATACACATCTGGGTGGATTGGTTTGTGGGCACCTGGGGAAATCCAGTGTTGTCCAAAGGAGATCTCGGGGTATCCGTGTGATTTTCCTATGGTTTGCCACCCACGCTCAAAGGGATCATTATGTTATTCATGCTGGAGAATTTCGTGTGCAGCCACAAGCCATTATGGGCTCTGGCAGAGTTGAGTATGTTGTGTGACCTCCTTCAGTGGCAGATTAGCATATGTAGGGGATGTAGGTGGTACGGTCTACTCTTCGTAAAGAGTTAACGCTTCTGAAAGACTGTGTCTCGGTCATCCGTTCCTCAAACATCATGTAGTGCGAGAAATTCAACGGAGGAGAGCGAGTCTTGTGGGGAAAAGTGCGCAAACCTCTGCAGAGTGTACAAACTAATCATGGTTAGCCGTGTCCCCGGTTATGGACATCTTGAGTATCTGGTGCTTGAATTATTATGTTGATCTCATCACTTTACTTAATTAACTTGTTGGGTTATTATTTTTTAATTTGGGATTGAGATGGGGTTACCATTGTGAATGTTTTCAACAAACTTTGTAGTTAAATAAAATATATTCCTTTGTTGTAGGGAAAAATTGGCTTTACGCAAAATGATAACCATAGAGCCTCCACCAGCCATATATGCATATAGTTATAGCTGTTTCATGTTCATTGCTCTATAGTGTTATTTTGCCAGCATATTCCATGTGCTGACCTACACAGGCTGCAACATATTATGTTGCAGAG
Source organism: Triticum urartu (assembly GCF_056163025.1). Lineage (NCBI taxonomy): Eukaryota > Viridiplantae > Streptophyta > Magnoliopsida > Poales > Poaceae > Triticum > Triticum urartu. The sequence continues at coordinate 434,873,799 of NC_141878.1, read as the reverse complement.
TTTTCAGACAAAGAGTAAGGTGCGCTAGGTCATTGTCGTGCACTCAGCTATGCCGTTGGAGTTGATGGACTCATTTACCTTTCGAAGTTGCCGCTGTTATCTTATTTAGATCGCCTTAATTAAGCCATATTATTGTAATAAGTTCTATTTTGAGACATTCGATGTAATAAGTGTGTGATTGAACTCTGTTATAAATCCTCGAGTACTGTGTGTGTCAGCGTTACTGATCCAGGGATGACACTTATACACAGAGATTTGACCATCTGAGGTCAGATCGCTACAACATGGTATCAGAGCACACGCTGACTGTAGGACATGACCACTAAGATAAGCCATACGACCCTCTTCTCTACTCATTTCTGACTCTTCTCCATTTTTCTACTCTTTAGATGGCGGACCCAAGGAACAAGTTTGCTCAACTGGATGAAGACACACCTTTTGGACGACGCTTGAAGGAAGCCACAAGATACCTGAACATCAGAATACCAAGTTTCACCGAGACCTACACCGCCACTCTACCTGAAGAGGAGCGCTGGACCATTTGAGTACATGTTCCAGGAAGGACATGCACACCAGTAATTGAGCCCATAGAGTTTTCCTTTGATGCACCAACCTGGAGTCTAGGAAAGAGCATGGCAGCCCGCGTCGCCATGGGGTGTATCAGCAAAGTTTATAACAAGGATCTTAAGGACACCATCTACCAGATATGCGGACACCGAGATGAGCAATGGGAGATGATTTGCACTAGGAGGGATAAATTTATTGCAGCCTACATCCAGGAGCTAAACCAACACATTCGTCGTCAGGAGAACCAGATGTGTGCCAGCATGATAGACATGAAGAAGGTGATGACCAGGAACATGGAGCTAGAAGAGGAACTCAAGTCTACACATGATGGATATAAAGAGTAAATTGTAGTACTACTGGAGAAGAATGAAGATCTGAAGAAGAAGCTAGGAATATTCATGGGAGACCCCGCGCCAGGAGAGGACAACCATCCCGAAAACTACATCATCATCGACGACACGGACTCCGTCCCCGATAGCAACGATGATTATGAAGACGAAGCTGGAGCAGATATCATGGAGTCTTCCTCCGATCAAAATTTCTTGTCAACCACTAGATTATCAGTAGTATCCCCCCATGTATATAGTAATAGTCCGAGTATTTTGTAATGGTAGCTAGATCAATTGTATACCCTTGTTTGAATTGAGTGGTGTGATAATGAATGTGTTTTGTTTCATGTGCATATGGGTAGTATTTTCCCTTTAGACCTCACTCTATTCTATTCTCACCCCTCTAAACCTATCAGATGCCTTCGAGACGTGACCCAGGATTTGTCTTCCCACCGAAGCTCACCTAGTTGATCCAACAGCAGAATGCCTTTATGCAGCTACTAGTCCAGAACCACGGCAAGAACAACAACCTACCGCCTCCACCTCCAGTTGACAACTTAGCCTGTTTTCTGAGGTTGAATCCGCTGGTGTTTTCCAGTAGCACCAAGCCGATTGTTGCTGATGACTGGCTCCGCGGGATTGGAAGGGAGCTGCCCACCGCAGGTTGCACAGATGCTGAGAAGGTGCGCTTTGTCGCACATCATTTGGATGGACCCACAGTCTCATGGTGGGGGAATTACACCGCCACTTTTCCCATAGCCAATGTCACTTGGGATCAGGATCAGTTCCAGCAGGCATTCCGCACTGCACATGTCTCTACTAGAGCTATGAGTATGAAGAAGCATGAGTTTCGCAACTTATGCCAGTGAAATCATACTGTGGGGCAGTACGTGGATGAGTTCAACAAATTAGCCTGCTATGCTCCGGATGATGTGGCCACAGATGCCGCAAAGAAGGAGAAGTTTATGGAAGGGCTGAATGACGAGCTGAGTATGCAGTTGATGGTGGCAACATCCACTAACTACCAGGAGTTCGTAGATAGGGCCCTCATGATTGAAGGCAAGCAGCAACAGATAAAGAGCCGCAAAAAGGAAGTATGGACAGGGGAAGTATAATTCTGGAGCTCAGCAGAAGCCTCGCTTTACCCCTAACTCAGGAGGATACACCCATAACCATTAAGGCCATATTCATAATGGAGGAAGCTCACATAACCATAGTGGCCCCAAGAATGGAAATGGGAATGGAGGAAGCAACAACCAGAACCGTTCCAACCCAGCAACACCCGCTAAGAAGGATCTGAGTCATGTCACCTGTTACAAGTGCGGGAAGACTGGACACTATGCTAATGATTGTTCTGAGTTGAAGAATGGCAATGGAAATGGAAACTCTGGAAGAAGCCCAATCCCTTCACCAGAGATCAGGTGAACCACATCAACGTGGGGGAAGTAGAGGATCAGCCTGACGCAGTGATTGGTAAGTTTTTGATTAAGTCATTTACTGCTCTCGTTCTTTTTGACACTGGTGCATCACATTCATACATATCAAGGGGATTTGTGGACAAATTTAAGTTGCCAACCTTAGCCCTTAGGTCGCCCATGTTAGTAAGCTTGCCGGGAGCAGAGTATATGGCCAGCCGATGGTTACCATTAACCATTGGTAGCCATGTTTTCCCCTCATACCTAATAATTTTGGAGTCACAAGGATTGGATATAATACTAGGCATGGATTGGCTATCAAAGTATGGAGGAAACATCGACTGTGCTAGTAAGTCAATTTTACTCACCACCCCGGAGGAAAAGAGGATCAAGTATGTATCTAGGCATGTGCCAAGGAAGACCCAAGTAAATTCCCTCTCGGGAGTTGTTCAGGAAGAAGTGCCTATTGTGAAGGATTACCCGGAAGTATTTCCAGAGGAACTATCAGGCATGCCACCAGATCGAGACATAGAGTTTTTAATAGAGCTATTGCCAGGCCCCGGACCAATATCAAAGAGGCCATACCGGATGCCCGCTAATGATCTGGAGGAAATTAAGAAACAGATCAAGTAGTTACTGGAGAAAGGATATATCCGACCAAGTTCGTCCCCGTGGGGAGCCCTAGTGCTCTTAGTTGAGAAGAAGGATGGGTCTTTGAGAATGGTTGTTGATTATCGGGCATTGAGAAGTGACGATCAAGAACAAATACCCACTACCGATGATCAATGATTTGTTTGACCAGCTGAAGGGAGCCAAAGTATTCTCCAAGATCGATCTTCGATCAGGATACCACCAGCTGAAGATCCGAGAACAGGATATACCTAAGACAGCTTTTACCACAAGGTACGGGCTATATGAGTACATGGTCATGTCTTTTGGACTGACTAACACCCCGGCCTATTTTATGAGTATGATAAATAAGGCGTTCATGGATTTTTTGGACAAGTTTGTTGTGGTGTTCATTGATGACATTTTGGTGTACTCGCAGAACGAAGAGGAACACAAGGAACATTTGCAATTAGTTCTCGAGAAGCTCAGGGAACATCAGCTATATGCCAAATTCAGCAAATGTGAGTTTTGGCTGAAGGAAGTTGGATTTCTTGGACATGTTATATCAGGAGAAGGTATAGCAGTAGACCCTACCAAGGTTCAGTCTGTTACTGAGTGGTTGGAACCCACCTCAGTTGGAGAGATCTACAGTTTTCTGGGACTTGCAGGATATTATAGGAGATTCATTGAGAATTTTTCCAAAATTGCAAAACCCATGATGGAGTTGTTGAAGAAGGACACCAAATTCAAATGGACCGAGGATTGTGAGGCCAACTTTCAGGAATTGAAGAAACGTTTGGTCACGACCCCAGTGCTGATTCTTCTGGATATACGTAAGGATTTCCAAGTATATTGCAACGCCTCTCGCTTGGGACTTGGAGGTGTACTTATGCAAGAGGGAAGAGTTGTTTCATATGCCTCACGGCAACTTCGACCTCACGAGTTGAATTATGCCAAACATGATTTTGAGTTAGCAGCCGTAGTGCATGTGCTCAAGACCTGGAGACATTTTCTGATTGGAAACCGATGTGATGTTTACACGGATCACAAGAGTTTGAATTATATCTTCACGCAGAAGGAGTTGAATCTCAGGCAAAGGAGATGGTTGGAGCTCATAAAGGATTATGATATGAAGTTGCATTATCATCCAGGAAAGGCCAATGTCGTAGCAGACGCTTTGAGCCGCAATAGTTATGTCAATACCCTCGTAAGCGGAGGATTACCGCAGGAGTTAGTCAACGATCTCAAGGAACTTCGTTTGGAGAGAGTTCCAAGAGGTTTTGTTGCGGCGATGGAGGTTCAGTCCACGTTATTGGTAAGGATTCGAGAAGCTTAGAAGGATGATAAGGAAATCGCTTAGATAAAGGAGAAGATGAGCAAGGGAAAAGCCAAGGGTTTTCGTGAGGATGAGCATGGAACTTTATGGTTTGAGGATCGTGTATATGTGCCCAATAACGCGGAGATCAGGAAGTTAATACTTCAGGAAGCTCATGACTCGCTATATTCGATTCACCCCAGAAACACCAAGATGTATTTGGATTTGAAGGAACGTTTCTGGTGGACAGGTATGAAGAAGGATATTGCCGAGTATGTAGCAGTATGTGATGTATGTCAGAGAGTGAAGGCAGAACATCAGAAGCCAGCAGGATTACTTCAGCCTATGCCAATACCCGAATGGAAGTGCGACAAGCTTGCCATGGATTTCATCACCGGATTACCCATGACAAGATCAGGTTATGATTCCATCTGAGTAGTTGTTGATCGCTTGACCAAAGTGGCTCACTTTATCCCCGTGAAAACCACTTATACGAGCGCGAAGTTGGCCAAGATATACATGACCAGGATCGTATGCCTGCATGGAGTCCCGAGGACCATCGTATCAGATAGGGGGACACAGTTTACCTCGAAGTTTTGGAATCAGTTGCACCAGACTTTGGGTACTAGGCTAGAGTTCAGTACAGCCTTTCATCCGCAGACCGATGGATAGTCCGAGAGAATCAATAAGATTCTGGTGGACATGTTGAGAGCCTGTGCGCTAGATTATGGATCTAGTTGGGACGATAATTTGCCTTACACAGAGTTCTCATACAACAACAGCTATCAAGCTAGTTTGAAGATGGCCCCTTTTGAAGCTTTGTATGGAAGAAGATGCAGGTCACCATTAATGTGGGATGACGTCGGAGACCGCCAGTTGTTTGGACCAGATTTGATTAAGGAGTCTGAAGATAAGGTCGGGTTGATTCGAGATAGACTGAAGGTAGCTCAGTCCAGACAGAAGAGTTATGCCGATACTAAACGCAAGGAGGTAGTCTATGAGATTGGAGACAGAGCATATCTTCGTGTGTCACCACTGTGAGGAGTTAAACAATTTGGAGTTAAGGGAAAGTTAGCCCCGAGATTTGTAGGACCATATCAAGTTTTGGAACGTATGGGAGAAGTGGCCAACAAGTTGGAGTTACCCGAAGAATTGTCAGTAGTTCATGATGTGTTTCACGTTTCCTAGTTGAAGAAGCGCCATGCAGAGATGGCCGATATTCCTCTGAGAGATACCGTGCCCCTAGAAGCAATACAGTTGGATAGTGACCTAACCTACGAGGAGAAACCCGTCAAGATTCTTGAGTTCGCCAGCCGAGTTACCCGCAGCAAGGTTATCAAGTTTTGCAAAGTTCAGTGGAGCCACCATACCGAGGATGATGCCCCCTGGGAACGAGAAGAAGACCTACGGAAAAAACCACCCACACCTATTTTCTGGCCAACCTGAATCTCGAGGACGAGATTCATCTTAAGGGGGGTAGGTTTGTAACATCTCAATTTTCAATTTGGATGTTATACATAGGTCATCATATGCATATCATATTTTATTTGTATTTTGGTTGTGATCCTAGAAATCTTAAGCAACTCAAGGACCCAAGGAGAGAATTGGAGGTTTCATTCATTTTCATATTTGAATTTTTCTCAAATTTGAAAAGAGGATCAATTTGATTTTAAATATTTTTCTCTCCAATTATTTCCAATAATAAAAATAAATGAGAGAAGATAAAATAACTTCTTCAAAAGAGAGGAATATTGGAGAAGAAAATTTTGAATTCAAATTAATATTTTACTGTATTTTATTTGAATTAGAAAAAATATGCATTTTTGAAAATTGCATTTTTAGGCCAGAAAAATGTTCGCCTTGTTCTTAATATTAGGTTTAGACGATGAAAATAGTTTCTGGTATTTTAGAATTTTTTTGTATTTTATTGGGATTTTTCTTTCAAGCGGAATTTATTTAAAAAAAACTTCTTTGCCAGACTGAGCCGAAGGTCGAGCTGAGCCGGCCCGCGCCGCCAACCGCCTCGCCCAACCCGTGCTCGCGCCAGACTCCCCCTGCCCAAGCCGCCCGCCCTCTTTATAACCCGCCCCGCCCAAGCCGCCTCCTCCCCACCCCGACTTGCAACCGTCGCCGCCCGCTCGCCTTAGCAGCCCGCGCCGCCGCCTGCCGCCGCCGCACGCGCCGTCGGCACCCCGTGCCACCGCACCGCCGCCCCGCCTCACCGCCGACGCTCGTTGCCGGAGCCACCGGTTACAGCCACCGTCGTTGACCGGTAAAAGACCGATCGTTTTTTTTCAGTTTTTTTTCGATTAGTTAGATTAGATCAGTTTTTTATTTATTAGGTTAATTAGCGAGTGTTCTCTGTTTAGTTCGTTTTAGCGAACGGATTCGTTCGTTTAGTTCTCTTAGCGAACGTTCATTCGTTAGGTTTCTTTTTTATTTTAATTTTCGGCCAGGGACCTATCCGCGAATACTTTTCTCACAGATTAGTCTCTGATCTTCAAACCCTTTTTACTTTTTGCTCGTTTGTCCAAATCTAGTGAAACCAATGCCAAAATCTTCGTCTTGTTCCCGTCTTTCCAGTTAATCAACTTGAACATGACTTTGACAAATTAAAATTTGGTTTCAAGCAGATTGGAATTCGAACTTCTTTTGATCGTAGTTTGTGTTTCGTAACTCCGATTCAATTGATTCTTTTTGCAAATCAAAGCTCTTCAGTTGAACTTTCAGTTTGGATCTTTTCCTTTGAGTTTTTGCTTGCATCTTATGCTTAAGTGATTATGTATGCTATTGTTTGTCTACGATAGAGTTTCCGGAGTGCGAAGCGTGCAACTACGAGTCACTAGGGTTTCCAGATCGCCAACAAGGCAAGTAACACTTTGATCATACCCCATATTACCCAGTTTTTATGCATTAGTTTCAATCCTCAAACATTGCATGAGTAGGATATGTTTAACATGTGGGTTTTGGGAAGTAGTTGTTGAGGTAGTACCTATTGCCCTTTTATTCAAACCTTGGGAGTTACTACGTTACGCTTATTATACTTTGCTATGCTATGCTCGTAGACGTGGTTTGGTTTGAGAGAATTCATGACAGATATTAGAGATTATTGTTAACTAAGGTTTAACTTAAGGTGGCTACTTTAATACACATCTGTGTGGATTGGTTTGTGGGCACCTAGGGAAATCCAGTGTTGTCCAAAGGAGATCTCGGGGTATCCGTGTGATTTTCCTATGGTTTGCCACCCAGGCTCAAAGGGATCATTATGTTATTCATGCTGGAAAATTCCGTGTGCAGCCACAAGCCATTATGGGCTCTGGCATAGTTGAGTATGTTGTGTGACCTCCTTCAGTGGCAGACTAGCAGATGTAGGGGATGTAGGTGGTACGGTCTACTCGTCGTAAAGAGTTAACGCTTCTGAAAGACTGTGCTCGGTCATCCGTTTCTCAAACATCATGTAGTGCGAGAAATTCAACGGAGGAGAGCGAGTCTTGTGGGGAAAAATGCGCAAAACTCTGCAGAGTGTACAAACTAATCATGGTTAGCCGTGTCCCCGGTTATGGACATCTTGAGTTTCTGGTGCTTGAATTATTATGTTGATCTCATCACTTTACTTAATTAACTTGTTGGGTTATTATTTTTTAATTTGGGATTGAGATGGGGTTACCATTGTGAATGTTTTCAACAAACTTTGTAGTTAAATAAAATATATTCCTTTGTTGTAGGGAAAAATTGGCTTTACGCAAAATGATAACCATAGAGACTCCACCAGCCATATATGCTTATAGTTATAGCTGTTTCATGTTAATTGCTCTATAGTGTTATTTTGCCAGCATATTCCATGTGCTGACCTACACAAGCTGCAACGTATTATGTTGCAGAGTTTTCAGACAAAGAGTAAGGTGCGCTAGGTCGTGTCGTGCACTCAGCTATGCCGTTGGAGTTGATGGACTCATTTACCTTTCGAAGCTGCCGCTGTTATCTTATTTAGATCGCCTTAATTAAGCCATATTATTGTAATAAGTTCTATTTTGAGACATTCGATGTAATAAGTGTGTGATTGAACTCTGTTATAAATCCTCGAGTATTGTGTGTGTCAGCATTACCGATCCAGGGATGACACTTATACACAGAGGTCTTGATGATCCTATGATGGGGATCCTTCCCTAGATGGGGTCTTGCATCCACTAGGGATCTTCTCCATAGGAGGTCTTGATCTCCGTGGGAGAGGTCTCTCTCTCTCTCTCTCTCAAGAGGAGGTACAAGGAGGAAAGCTCACTAAATTATGTGATATACTTTGCTATCCTCTTTAATGAGCTAGGGGGAGAGTTTATATAGGCTAGGGACGAATTGGTGGTAAAACAAGGCTACATGGGTCTTCTGCCCTTAGTGCACACAGGCACAAACCGGACGTGTCAGGGCACCCAGTGCAAAGGGGTCACCTACCTCTCGAGCACTGCGTTGGTTTTGCCTTGAAGAGGAAAGGGGGGCATCGGTGGATCTCGGGTAGGGGGTCCCGAACTGTGCGTCTCAGGCGGATGGTAACAGGAGGCAGGGGACACAAAGTTTTACCTAGGTTCGGGCCCTCTTGATGGAGGTAAAACCCTACGTCCTGCTTGATTAATATTGATGATATGGGTAGTACAAGAGTAGATCTACCACGAGATCGGAGAGGCTAAACCCTAGAAGCTAGCCTATGGTCTGATTGTATGTTGTAGTTGTTGTTGTCCTATGGACTAAAACCCTCTGGTTTATATAGACACCGGAGAGGATTAGGGTTACACAAGGTCGGTTACAAAGGAGGAGATATCCATATCCGTATTGCCTAGCTTGCCTTCCACGCCAAGTAGAGTCCCATCCGGACACGAGACGAAGTCTTCAATCTTGTATCTTCATAGTCCAACAGTACAGCCAAAGGATATAATCCGGCTATCCGGAGACCCCCTAATCCAGGACTCCCTCAGTAGCCCCTGAACCAGGCTTCAATGACGATGAGTCCGGCGCGCAGTATTGTCTTCGGCATTGCAAGGCGGGTTCCTTCTCCGAATACATCACAGAAGTATTTGAATACAAGGATAATGTCCGACCCTGCAAAATAAGTTCCACATACCACCGTAGGGAAAATAATATTTTTCACAAATCAAATTTGCTGACTTGTTTTGGCAACATGACATAATGCGAGGCAGTTTTTTGACACGTCTTGTCAAAGAAGAGATCGTGTCCCCCTATCACGGGATTCTCATCAATACGGGCATGGGTAACCCAACCGCGCCATCGATTACGGCACTTGGGGGATAAGCGAGTTTACCAGGCTAGTGGGGACTCTTAGTTTCATCCGCCCATATGAAGGGATAAGGATTCACCTGTTCATCCACGCCTTCTTCCTCCTTTGCTCATACATTTTCGCACACCCGAGCTCTAGCGCCCAAGTCCGCACTTTCCACCTCAACCTTCTCCAACCATGTCCGGAGCGGGAGGCAGGTGGATGGTCTCCTCTGTCACGGAGGGAGACATCAAGAAGCTGAGGAGAGCCGGATACCTGCCCGACGACATCGCGCACCGGCTCCTAGATGAGGGGCAGCTCATCCCCACCCCCAGGCCCCATGATAGGGTAGTGTTGCTCACCCATTTCCTCCACGGACTCGGATTCCCTATCCACCCATTCGTCTGGGGGCTCATGTTCTACTACGTCCTGGATTTCCACGATTTGGCCCCGAACTTCATCCTCAACATCTTGGCGTTTATTGTCGTGTGCGAGGCCTTCCTCCGCATCAAGCCCCACTTCGGCTTATGGCTGAAGACCTTCAATGTCAAGCCGAAGGTTGTGGGCGGCTGCCAGGCGGAGTGCGGAGGCGCCATGGTGGGCAAGATGCCCAACATTACATGGCTCGAGGGCTCCTTTGTGGAAACCATAAAGGGGTGGCAATCGGGGTGGTTCTACATCACCGAGCCGTGTGACCCTGCATGGGCAGCGGCCCCCGAGTTCCAATCTGGCATCCCCACATGGCTCACCTCTTGGAAAGAGAAGGGCCTATCCTAGGGTAGTTCGGGAGAGCTGACCGGACTCCAAACATTTATTCAAAACATGGTGAACATGAAGCTCAAACTCGTCAACGTAGTCCAGGTCATGCTCCACCGCCGGATCCTCCCGTGCCAACAACGGGACTTCAACTTGTGGGAGTTTGACCCGGCGCAGCACCGAACTCTGAACAGGCTCTTCGACACAACTCACAAAGATGCCTGGAGGGTGCTGTTCAAAAGCACCGAGGTCCCCCCTCCCATTACTGAGGATCGCGGATTCAGCGCGAAGCGCCAAGCCAGTGCGGTAAGCTGCTTTACCTTTCACAGGGTACTTATTTTTTATAGATTGACTCCATGCGGGATCTAAACTCCCGTACCTTTGATAGGACTGGCAGGAGACGGCCGGACAGATCGATTGTCCGGCTCCTTTGCCCGAAGGCCCAGCAGACGCTCTTCTGGCGAAGATGCTGACGCCGGCTCCTTATATGGTGCCGGAGAAGACCAAGAAGGCCAAGGGAACGCGAAAGAGTTCCAGACGCCAGGCGTCGTCGGACTCACCGTCCGATGACTCTGTGGCGCACTCCTCCCCCGAAGACGAGGAGGAAGAAAAAGATGCTCCCCCTCCAGGCGGGGGAGACAAGAAAAGGAAGGCCGTCCCAACTGGGGGGCCGAAGGGTCCAAGAAGGGAAGGACTCTCCTTCCGGATAGCTCCACCGCCGCCGATGAAGACGAAGACGAGTGGTTGCCCAGGGCCAAGCCCCTGGGGAGATCGTAAGTATTCGGATACCAGAGTAACTTGTAGCATTCCTTTGTCGCATTGCTTTCCCTAACGCCGAACATGATTATGCAGGCCGCCACGAGCCAGTATCGATGTATCATCGGACGGCTCCCTGGGCTCGTCGGAGATGGATAGCGATCCAGTCCCAACCGCCACCTCCCCTCATCCTGCGGACGGTGCCGAGGTGCTGTCTCACGAGGCACCGGGTCGAGGGGAGACAGTCCCGGAGGCGCCTCAAGGTGGCCTCCCGGACTCTAGGAGCCGAGGGGACAAGGCCCCTGAGAGCTCCGAGTTCGGCCCTCAGCCAAACACCGTGCCAGAACCTCCAGTGGTTCCGGGCTCGGGCAGGCGGCCTCCTTCCAAGAGGGGCAAGACGCCTATGCCAGTGACCTCTGTCCATCCAGAGGCGCCAGACAATCTGCTGGCAGCGCTTCGCGGCGCTTCCATCGACGAGGAGCACCATGCTATTATGAGTGCGGTGGTCCAGAAGGCTCAGTCCGCCAAGAGCGGATTGACTGAAGCCTGTGCCAGCCTTCTAACAGGCTTTGAGGTAAGTGTTTTAAGATATAGGAAAAATATTACCACATAGACAGTAGCCCCTGATGCTTTGTTCGGTGTTCACAAAGAAAAGCCAAACAGAGGATCAAATAATATCGCAGGAGTCTAATATAAGTATGTCAATATGCGTATGCAGGCCTCGCTACTGGCGTCCGCCGCACTGACTGCGGAGGTTGCCGTACTGAAGCAGGACCTCGAGGGGTCCAAGAAAGAGCTCGGCCTTGCCAAGAGGCAGCTCAAGGAGAACAAGGGTAAGTAATACCCTGTCTATAGATATGTATATATAAAAAAAGACGCGATTGCAAAATGATAGGATCATCGTATATCTGCCAGGGGCCACGACCGAGGTGGCGACCATGAAGCAAGCGCTAACCAAGGCCGAAGATAAAGCGGCTAAGGAGCGCACCGAGCGAGAAAAGCAAGAGGCTCGGGTGGGCGAGGTGCAGCAAGAGCTCCAGGCTCTCGTGACGAAGCATGAGGCGTTGGAGCTTGACTTGAAGACGCGAGAGTCTGAGCTTGCCACGGCCCTCGAGAGCGTGAAAAGTGCCAAGGCCGAAGCCCAAAAGGCCCTCCAGGAGATTGACGCAATGAAGAAGATAGCGGCAGGTAAGGCATTATATATGCAGAGCAAGCATGTAAAAGTAAATTACCGATTACTTACCTGAATTCGGAGCTCTCCAGGAGCATTCGCAGATTTGCCCCGCAGCGTGTCGGATGCCGCACAGTTTTACCAGGCCGAGGAGGGAAGCTCAACGAAGAAGTTGTTCTGGTCTCAGTATACTGGGACCGAACACCCGATGCCTCTGAGCGACCAGCTAAAGCAGCTGGTCGAGCTGTACAAGTCGGCCGAACAGGCCATGAAGGGCTTTATAGTGTGGCTATGGCCTGGGGACGCCCTTCCGAACAGCTACTTCGGCCTGGTGAGTGATGCCTACTACACAACCTTCTTCTTGTAGACGTTGTTGGGCCTCCAAGTGCAGAGGTTTGTAGGACAGTAGCAAATTTCCCTCAAGTGGATGACCTAAGGTTTATCAATCCATAGGAGGCGTAGGATGAAGATGGTCTCTCTCAAGCAACCCTGCAACCAAATAACAAAGAGTCTCTTGTGTCCCCAACACACCCAATACAATGGTAAATTGTATAGGTGCACTACTTCGGCGAAGAGATGGTGATACAAGTGGTATATGGATAGTAGATAAAGGTATTTGTAATCTGAAATTATAAAAACAGCAAGGTAACAAGTGATAAAAGTGAGCATAAATGGTATTGCAATGCGTGGAAATAAGTCCTAGGGTTCATACTTTCACTAGTGCAAGTCCTCTCAACAATAATAACATAACTGGATCACATAACTATCCCTCAACATGCAACAAAGAGTCACTCCAAAGTCACTAATAGCGGAGGACGAACGAAGAGATTATGGTAGGGTACGAAACCACCTCAAAGTTATTCTTTCCAATCAATCCGTTGGGCTATTCATATAAGTGTTACAAACAGCCTTAGAGTTCATACTAGAATAACACATTAAGACATAAATCAATCAAAACCCTAATGTTACCTAGATACTCCAATGTCACCTCAAGTATCCGTGGGTATGATTATACGATATGCATCACACAATCTCAGATTCATCTATTCAACCAACACAAAGGACCTCAAGAGTGCCCCAAAGTTCTACCGGAGAATCACGACGAAAACGTGTGCCAACCCCTATGCATAGGTTCATGGGCGGAACCCGCAAGTTGGTCACAGAAACATACATCAAGTGGCACGCAGTATCCCATTGTCACCACATATATCCACGGCAAGACATACATCAAGTGTTCTCAAGTCTTTAAAGACTCAATCCGATAAGATTACTTCAAAGGGGAAACTCAATTCATTACAAGAGAGAAGAGGGGGGAAGAAACATCATAGGATCCAAAAATAATAGCAAAGCTCGCGATACATCAAGATTGTATCATCTCAAGAACATGAGAGAGAGCGATCAAACACATAGCTACTGGTACATACCCTCAGCCCCGAGGGAGAACTACTCCCTCCTCGTCATGGAGAGCACCGGGATGATGAAGATGGCCACCGGTGAGGGTTCCCCCCTCCGGCAGTGTGCCGGAACAGGGTCCCGATTGGTTTTTGGTGGCTATGGAGGCTTCTGGTGGCGGAACTCCCGATCTATGTTGCGTTTTGGAAGTTTTAGGGTATGTGGATATATATGGGTGCAGGGAGGACGTCAGAGGAGCCACAGGGGTCCCACGAGACAGGGGGCGCGCCCTAGGGGGGCGCCCCCCACCCTCGTGAGCACCTCGTGTCTCCCCTGACGTGGGGTCCAAGTCCATCAGATGTGTTTCCTTCCAAAAACAACTTCTCCAATTGATTTCGTTCCGTTTCGACTCCGTCTGATATTCCTTTCCTTCGAAACACTGAAATAGGCATAAAACAGCAAATCTGGGCTGGGCCTCTGGTTAATAGGTCAGTCCCAAAAGTAATATAAAAGTGGATAATAAAGCCAAATATTGCCCAAAATAGTAGGTAATATAGCATGGAGCAATCAAAAATTATAGATACGTTGGAGACGTATCAAGCATCCCCAAGCTTAATTCCTGCTCGTCCTCGAGTAGGTAAATGATAAAAAGAGAATTTTTTGATGCGGAGTGCTACTTGGCATAATTTCAATGTAATTCTTCTTAATTGTGGTATGAATATTCAGATCCATAAGATTCAAGACAAAAGTTCATATTGACATAGAAAATAATAATACTTCAAGCATACCAACTAAGCAATTATGTTTTCTCAAAATAACATGGCCAAAGAAAGCTATCCCTACAAAATCATATAGTCTGGCTATGCTCCATCTTCACCACACAAAATATTTAAATCATGCACAACCCCGATGACAAGCCAAGCAATTGTTTCATACTTTTGATGTTCTCAAACTTTTTCAATCTTCACGCAATACATGAGCGTGAGCCATGGATATAGCACTATAGGTGGAATAGAATGGTGGTTGTGGAGAAGACAAAAAGGGAGAAGATAGTCTCACATCGACTAGGCGTATCAACGGGCTATGGAGATGCCCATCAATAGATATCAATGTGAGTGAGTAGGGATTGCCATGCAACGGATGCACTAGAGCTATAACTGTATGAAAGCTCAACAAAAGAAACTAGTGGGTGTGCATCCAACTCGCTTGCTCACGAAGACCTAGGGCACTTGAGGAGGCCCATCATTGGAATATACAAGCCAAGTTCTATAATGTAAAATTCCCACTAGTATATGAAAATGACAACATATGAGACTCTCTATATGAAGAACATGGTGCTACTTTGAAGCACAATATATGACACTTGCTATATCATGGTGCTACTTTGAAGCACAAGTGTGGTAAAAGGATAGTAGCATTGCCCCATTTTTGGGCCTTCTTTTTTTTGGCCTTTCTCTTTTTTTATTTGGGACAATGCTCTATTGAATGATGATCATCACACTTCTATTTATTTACAACTCAATAATTACAACTCGATACTAGAACAAAGTATGACTCTATAT
Source organism: Triticum urartu (assembly GCF_056163025.1). NCBI lineage: Eukaryota > Viridiplantae > Streptophyta > Magnoliopsida > Poales > Poaceae > Triticum > Triticum urartu. The sequence goes on along the minus strand of NC_141878.1, from coordinate 434,858,664 downwards.
GAATGCCTCCGGCGGTGTACCGGGATGTGCAATGATGCATGAGAGACAAGTATGAAAGAATCATGAACAGTGGTTTTGCCACAAATACAATGGCAACTACATGATCATGCTAAGCAATATGATAATGATGAATGTGTCATGATGAACGGAATGGTGGAAAGTTGCATGGCAATATATCTCGGAATGGATATGGAAATGCCATAATAGGTAGGTATGGTGGCTGTTTTGAGGAAGGTAAATGGTGGGTTTATGGTACCGGTGAAAGTTGCGCGGTACTAGAGAGGCTAGCAATGGTGGAAGGGTGACAGTGAGTATAATCCATGGACTCAACATTAGTCATAAAGAACTCACATACTTATTGCAAAAATCTATTAGTTATCGAAACAAAGTACTACGCGCATGCTCCTAGGGGGATAGATTGGTAGGAAAAGACCATCGCTCGTCCCCGACCGCCACTCATAAGGAAGACAATCAATAAATAAATCATGCTCCGACTTCATTACATAACGGTTCACCATACGTGCATGCTACAGGAATCACAAACTTTAACACAAGTATTTCTCAAATTCATAACCACTCAACTAGCATGACTCTAATATCACCATCTCCATATCTCAAAACAATTATCAAGTATCAAACTTCTCATAGTATTCAACACACTCATAAGAGAATTTTATTATTCTTGAATACCTAGCATATTAGGATTTTAAGCAAATTACCATGCTATTTAAGACTCTCAAAATAATCTAAGTGAAGCATGAGAGTTCATCTATTTCTTCAAAATAAAACTACCACCATGCTCTAAAATATATAAGTGAAGCACTAGAGCAAATGACAAACTACTCCGAAAGATATAAGTGAAGATCAATGAGTAGTCGAATAATTATGCAACTATGTGAAGACTCTCTAACATTTAATAATTTCAGATCTTGTTACTCTATTCAAACAGCAAGCAAAGCAAAATAAAATGACATCTAATAATAGAAAACATCATGTGAAGAAGTAGAAACTTAGGATCAACCGGTACTAACCGATAATTGTTGAAGAAGAAAGGTGGGATGCCAACCGGGGCATCCCCAAGCTTAGATGCTTGAGACTTCTTGAAATATTATCTTGGGGGGGCCTTGGGCATCCCCAAGCTTGAACTTTTGTGTCTCCTTAATTCCTCTCATATCACGGTCTCCCTAAATCTCAAAAGCTTCATCCACACAAAACTCAACAAGGACTCGTGAGATAAGTTAGTATAAACCATTGCCAAAACCTTATCATACTCTACTGTAGAAAATCACTAAAATTATTATTCAACATTGCATACTAAATGCCTCTGCATATTTAATAGTCCTATCCTCAAATAGAATCATTAAAGAAGCAAACATATGCAAACAAGGCAAACATAACAGCAATCTGCCTAAACAGGATAGTCTGTAAAGAATGCTGCAACATCCATACTTCCCTAGCTCCAAAAATTATGAAATAAAATTCCCACTGTATTAAATTTATCATAGCTTAATATGCAAAAGGTTTCAACATTTTATCACATTCTGACTTTTCTAGGGAATTATTGCAACAGCGGTAAACTTTCTGTTTTCAAACAGCAACATGTATACTTGTAACATAGGCATAGTAAAGGCTATCAATGCCTTTTATTGAAATAAAAGATGCAAAACATTTTTCTAAATAACAGAGAGCAAATTCTAACAAAATAAATTGACGCTCCAAGAAAAACACATATCATGTGGCGAATACAAATATAGCTCCAAGTAAAGTTACCGATGAACGAAGACGAAAGAGGGGATGCCTTCCGGGGCATCCCCAAGCTTAGGCTCTTGGTTGTCCTTGAATGTTACCTTGGGGTGCCTTGGGAATCACCAAGATTAGGCTCTTGCCACTCCTTATTCCATAGTCCATCGAATCCTTACCCAAAACTTGAAAACTTCACAGCACAAAAGTTAACAGAAAACTCGTAAGCTCCGTTAGTATAAGAAAATAAATCACCACTTCAAGGTACTGTAATGAACTCATTCTTTATTTATATTGGTGTTAAACCTACTGTATTCCAACTTCTCTATGGTTTATAAACTATTTTACTAGCCATAGATTCATCGAAATAAGTAAACAACACATGAAAAACAGAATCTGTCAAAAACAGAACAGTCAGTAGTAATCTGGATCAAACTTATACTTCTGGAACTCATAAAATTCTCAAATAAATTTATGGACCTGAGGAATTTATCTATTAATCATCTTCAAAAATAATTAACTAAATATCACTCTCCAAATAAAAATGGCTGCAATTCTTGTGAGCGCTAAAGTTTCTGTTTTTGACAGCATGATCAACAAGACTTTCCCCAAGTCTTCCCAAAGGTTCTACTTGGCACAAACACTAATTAAAAGCATAAAACCACATCTAAACAGAGGCTAGATGAATTATTTATTACTAAACAGGAACAAAAAGCAAGGAACAAAAATAAAGTTGGGTTGCCTCCCAACAAGCGCTATCGTTTAATGCCCCTAGCTAGGCATGATGATTTCAATGATGCTCACATATAAGATAAGAATTGAAACATAAAGAGAGCATCATGAAGAATATGACTAGCACATTTAAGTCTAACCCACTTCCTATGCATAGGGATTTTGTGAGCAAACAACTTGTGGGAACAATAATCAACTAGCATAGTAGGGTAAAGCAAGCATAACTTCAAAGCTTTAAGCACATAGAGAGGAAACTTGATATTATTGCAATTCCTACAAGCATATGTTCCTCCCTCGTAATAATTTTCAGTAGCATAATGAATGAATTCAACAATATAACCAGCACCTAAAGCATTCTTTTCATGATCTACAAGCATAGAAATTTTACTACTCTCCACATAAGCAAAATTCTTCTCATTCAGGATAGTGGAAGTATCATAAGAGACTTGGATACTATAAATTGGTTCCACATTAAAAGAGTAATGTTCAGAGAAGGGGTAATCATAATCATGACAAGTTTTATAAATATCATCACTACTTTTTATAGCATAAGTATCATCACAATAATTATCATAAGTAGGAGGCGTGCTATCATCATTATAAACTTGCATATCAAAACTTGGGAGACTAAAAATATCATTATTATTAAACATAGCATCCCCAAGCTTGGGACAAACATTAATTGCAGCAAATATATTCTCAAATATGCCATCCTCATCAAACATAGCTTCCCCAAGCTTGGGCCTTTTCATATCATAAGCATAATCACTCTCATAATTAATAGCATGGATAGCACCAATAGTATAGCAATTATTATATTCTTCCAAGCAAGTGCCAAAAAGATTTTCAAGATCATAAGAAGTATCATTATCTTCCCAATCATAATCATCACAACAAGAAATAGGCATAACGAGATCATCATAAAGTGTATCATCTTCATTTTCATGAGGCACAACAATAATAGGAGCAACTTTATTAGGGAGAGATACCCTTTTACCTCTCTTCCTTTTTGTTTTCTTCCTCTTCACCACATCATGTGGGGGTTCAATCCTCTTTTTGGAGCTCCTTATTAATGAGATTGGTTGAGTAGAAGGCTCCTCCTTGTTACCTGATTCATCATAAGAAATAATAGGAGGATATTGGGAAGTCTTTTCCCTTTCATTAGCATTCTCTTCATCTTCTATTTGTTTTCTTTTCTTTATGTAATTGGCAATATAAGGATTTTCAATGCAATTCACCGCACAATACATATAAACCTTCTCTAGATCAATATCGGGGAATTTCTCAAGGTTATATTCTGGAATATGCTTAGTTTGACGTTTCAATTCTTCATAACCCAAAAGCAAACTTAGTTCATTATAATGCGCAAGGGAAATCAAGTCATCACAATTTTTGGACATGATTCGGTCATGAAACAATTTGCATTTGATATTTAAATGACCATGTTCATTGAAAAGTTCACAAGTATGGTATAGATATTTTAAATTTTCAGCACTCACATCAAGACTTTCTTGCAACAATTTGGTTTCTAAGGATGTGTTTGGTACCGATCTTCAGGTGGAACGACACGGGTCCATTCTGTTCCTGAAACTCGTTCTCGCATTTGGTAGAGAAATAGAATTGGAACCCACCCGTTCCCAGGAATGGCATATTCGCCCAATATGCGGAATGCGCTCGTACCACCGAATCGAAGGAATTACCTCATCCCCGTATCCACCCTCACCTTCCCAACCCACTCATTGAAAAGTTCACAAGTACGGTATAGATATTTTAAATTTTCAGCACTCACATCAAGACTTTCTTGCAACAATTTGGTTTCTAAGGATGTGTTTGGTACCGATCTTCAGGTGGAACGACACGGGTCCATTCTGTTCCTGAAACTCGTTCTCGCGTTTGGTAGAGAAATAGAATTGGAACCCACCCGTTCCCAGGAATGGCATATTCGCCCAATATGCGGAATGCGCTCGTACCGCCGAATCGAAGGAATTACCTCATCCCCGTCTCCACCCTCACCTTCCCAACCCACTCGCCTCCAACTCCGACCTCCATCTGCGGTGCCTCGCTTCTCCCTCGTCGCTCTCTCCCTCTCGGCGTCATATCTTCCTCTCGACGCCGCCTCTCCATCGCCGTTATCTTCCTCTCGGCGCCGCATCTCCTCGTCTCTCCCACATCCGCGGTAGGATATCAGCGGGGCGGCAGGCAAACGGCTGCTGCCGCGGACTACCGACGGAGGCCACCGGCAGAGTTGGAGTTCCTGCTGTTTCTCCTCAAGTTGCGATCCTCCCCACCTCTCCGGTGTATGTTCTTGCTTGCGGGGGTGGATCCAGGCCGTTCGCGGCAAGCTGACATGTGGCGGCGGCTGTCGAGGGCTCCAGCGCGTCTACGAGTGGGATGTGCGTGCGTGCAGAAGCCGATCTGTTGTGTGTCAGTCTGTGAGTGCTTCCTTTCTGAATTTTAACAGTGGTTTTTTCTCTAAACTTTCTCTGTATCTTCTACACTGCAGGTACAGTAGAGACAAACCTCCACATGTTCGTGAACCGGCTGCAATGCGTGGCTAACGGCGGCGTGCGTGCCTATGGCCTTCCATCAAGATATAATTTAGTTTAGTTTCTAGCAAGATCTAGTTCAGTTTAGTTTTCTACCAATTTCTAGTTTAGTTTTTATATATTTTCCAATAGTTTGATGTATCTCTGTTCTCTGGATCAATATAAAGTGTTCAACATGCATTCAGTTTCATTTTCTATCAAAATCTATAATTCAGTATGAGTCAATATAATCAGTTGTGATGAATAATATGATTACATTCCATGTCTCAAACCAAACACCAAAATGTAACCATTCCATTCCTTATAATTTCTCCTACCAAACACAAGGATGGAACGGACCCATTCTATTAGAATGGAACCATTACATTCCGTTCCACTTTGTTCCCGAACCAAACACACCCTAAGTACTTATGCCTCTTGCAATATCTATCTTCCCTATTTGGTGTGTACTTGCAAACCCAGTCTACTCCACAAAAATTGACATGTTTATAGGAGGCATTTTCATCATAACTAGTGCAATCATCATTAGCATCATGGATATTCAAAGAATTCATACTAACAACATTGCAATCATGCTCATCATTCAAATATTTAGTGCCAAACATTTTAGAGATCTCTTCTTCTAGCACTTGAGCACAATTATCCTTTCCATCATACTCACGAAAGATATTAAAAAGATGAAGGGTATCAGACAAACTCAATTCCATTTTTTTGGTAGCTTTCTTTTATAAACTAAACTAGTGATAAAACAAGAAACTAAAAGACTCGATTGCAAGATCTAAAGATATACCTTCAAGCGCTAACCTCCCCGGCAACGGCGCCAGAAAAGAGCTTTTTGTCTACTACACAACCTTCTTCTTGTAGACGTTGTTGGGCCTCCAAGTGCAGAGGTTTGTAGGACAGTAGCAAATTTCCCTCAAGTGGATGACCTAAGGTTTATCAATCCGTAGGAGGCGTAGGATGAAGATGGTCTCTCTCAAGCAACCCTGCAACCAAATAACAAAGAGTCTCTTGTGTCCCCAACACACCCAATACAATGGTAAATTGTATAGGTGCACTAGTTCAGCGAAGAGATGGTGATACAAGTGGTATATGGATAGTAGATAAAGGTATTTGTAATCTGAAATTATAAAAACAGCAAGGTAACAAGTGATAAAAGTGAGCATAAACGGTATTGCAATGCGTGGAAATAAGGCCTAGGGTTTATACTTTCAGTAGTGCAAGTCCTCCCAACAATAATAACATAATTGGATCACATAACTATCCCTCAACATGCAACAAAGAGTCACTCCAAAGTCACTAATAGCGGAGAACGAACGAAGAGATTATGGTAGGGTATGAAACCACCTCAAAGTTATTCTTTCCAATCAATCCGTTGGGCTATTCCTATAAGTGTCACAAACAGCCCTAGAGTTCATACTAGAATAACACCTTAAGACACAAATCAATCAAAACCCTAATGTCACATAGATACTCCAATGTCACCTCAAGTATCCGTGGGTATGATTATACGATATGCATCACACAATCTCAATTCATCAATTCAACCAACACAAAGGACCTCAAGAGTGCCCCAAAGTTCTACCGGAGAATGACGACGAAAACGTGTGCCAACCCCTATGCATAGGTTCATGGGCGGAACCCGCAAGTTGGTCACCGAAACATACATCAAGTGGCACGCAGTATCCCATTGTCACCACATATATCCATGGCAAGACATACATCAAGTGTTCTCAAGTCTTTAAAGACTCAATCCGATAAGATTACTTCAAAGGGGAAACTATATTCATTACAAGAGAGAAGAGGGGGAAGGAACATCATAGGATCCAAATATAATAGCAAAGCTCGTGATACATTAGGATCATATCATCTCAAGAACATGAGAGAGAGAGAGAGAGATCAAACACATAGCTACTGGTACATACCCTCAGCCCCGAGGGAGAACTACTCCCTCCTCGTCATGGAGAGCACCGGGATGATGAAGATGGCCACCGGTGAGGGTTCCCCCCTCCGACAGGGTGCCGGAACAGGGTCCCGATTGGTTTTTTGTGGCTACGGAGGCTTCTGGCGGCGGAACTCCCGATCTATGTTGCGTTCTGGAAGTTTAGGGTACGTGGATATATATGGGTGCAGGGAGGACGTCGGGAGGAGCCACGGGGGTCCCACGAGACAGGGGGGCGCGCCCTAGGGGGGGGCGCCCCCACCCTCGTGAGCACCTCGTGTCTCCCCTGGCATGGGGTCCAAGTCCATCAGGTGTGTTTCCTTCCAAAAATAACTTCTCAAGTTGGTTTCGTTCCGTTTCGACTCTGTCTGATATTCCTTTTCTTTGAAACACTGAAATAGGCATAAAACAGCAAATCTAGGCTGGGCCTCCGGTTAATAGGCTAGTCCCAAAAGTAAAATAAAAGTGGATAATAAAGCCCAATATTGCCCAAAACAGTAGATAATATAGCATGGAGTAATCAAAAATTATAGATACGTTGGAGACGTATCAGTGAGGCGGCTTGTGGATGTCTGCCCACGGCTGGACGTTGTCAAGCGGTCCGTCTGCATCAAAGGTGCGCGCCGGGCTTTCGCCCATGTGAAGGTGAAGTGGGCCAAGCTAGACGCCGTGAAGCTGATCAAGGAAGGGCCGCCGCGGGGCAAAGAGCATCGCACCCCCGAAATTTATTATGAGGGTGTCCTGAAGGGTGCACGTCTTGTGGCGGACGAATGTTCAAAGAATGTAATATTTGAGTAAACTTGCTCGTGTGATCCTGTATGATGAAAACTTGTTTCATATGCGCTATGCAACGCTTTGTGTGAATTTAAAATATTACCTTCTTTTTGGCCGTTTATCCAATCTGAGAGATGGCTAGTCCTCGGCTTCTGCCCCCATGCCGCGAGTGCTGGGGTGTTCGGGATAAACCTGAGCACTCTTGTTCCCATGTTTGGGTCCTTCGAGGGAGGTGCCCAGCACAACGAACAAGGCAACCGGACTAATAATGCTTTATCACTCTCACTTAGCCATAGAATTCTATAATTTTAAATTTCGGCGAAGCCCCTGGTATCCGGAAGGCCGAATTTGGGGCGCGATACACGCCTTTAAGCCGGACAGGGCCGGCCCCTCGCCCTAAGCGGCATTTAGGGACTCGAAAACCTCGCCGGACAGCGACCAGTCTCTCGCCTTATCATGACAGTCAGTTTTAGTTTTCTCTACTGAGGTGCTAAGCCTTGCAGACCCGGGGCACAATCGTAGTAGTTCTCCAAGCGCTACCTTAGCCGATAGAGCAGAACGTAAGGTACCAAAACATAGGAGCCGGGCAAACCCAACCTATGACCAAAGACATGATTCGGAGCTGATGCATATAATGCTATAAGTTCGGGGTGCCGCACTTGTGAAAGTGTTCGGACTTTTCACACCATATTATGGGGTACGTAAGCCCCTGGTGTATTGTCCATACCAAAGTGTACGGTTGGAAGGCGTCGTTAATGAACACACACACACACATATATATAACAAGAATGCAATAATAGTCGTGATGTTATGCATTTATTATTCAAAAAGGTGCGTTAAAGCAGAATGATACAGATAGTGCGATAAGCAAAGAGTGGGACTATGTCCCTTCCAAGGGCAAGCTGAGAAATAGTATTAAATCAAATATTTCGCTCGTTATTGTAATCCACCTGGGAATTCCATGGTGTGACGTAGCTGTCTGCCTCCTTGGTTGCTGCATCGTGTGTTCGGCAATAGTGTTGCCAGACAGGGTTTCTAGAGATTAAGGTCCTGAAAAAGAGAAAAATAACCAAATGGGAAGCCCCTAGTGTGGTTTAAGCCGCGTCTTGGGGCGTGCCGCAGTGTGCCCCCCTCCCCACCTGTGCCCATGGTATTTTTAATGCATAATTATGTATGCATGGCACGAGCTTCGCCGTTTGGCTGGGACTGGGGTGGGGGCCACATTGCTACGCGAGCTCAGATCGTGCCAGGCGGTCTATTTGCCGATTGCTCCGAGCGCACTTGAAGGTGTCCGGGTCTTGAAACGCCGAACTGGTAGATTGCCTTGAGAGGTTGTTTTGCGCTTCTGCTGCGAGGGCCGCAGTGTGCTCCTCTGTTCGGAGAGAGTGCTCTGTGTTTCCATTGACTGTAATAACCCGGCGAGGTCCTAGCATCTTGAGCTTGAGGTATGCATAATGCGGTACCGCATTGAATCTCGCAAATCCGGTTCGCCCGAGCAGGGCATGATAACCACTGCGGAACGGGACTATATCGAAGGTTAACTCTTCGCTTCAGAAGTTATCCGGGGATCCGAAGACCACTTCTAGTGTAATTGAGCTTGTGCAATGGACCTCTACGCCTGGAATGACGCTTTTGAAGGTCGTTTTTGTGGGTTTGATCCTTGAGGGGTCTATACCCATTTTGCACACTGTGTCCTGATAAAGCAGGTTCAGGCTGCTGCCGCCATCCATAAGGACTCAAGTGAGGTGAAATTCATCAATGATTGGGTCCAGAACCAGTGCGGCGAATCCGCCATGACGGATACTAGTGGGATGGTCCCTGCGATCGAAAGTGATCGGATAGGAAGACCATGGGTTAAACTTTGGGGCGACTGGCTCCAACGCATATACGTCCCTGAGCGCATGCTTCCGCTCCCTCTTGGGGATGTGGGTTGCGTATATCATGTTCACCGTCCGCACTTGTGGGGGAAACCTCTTCTGCCCTCCGGTGTGTGGCTGTCGGGGCTCCTCCTCGTCATCGCTATGTGGCCCCTTGTCCTTGTTTTCGGCAAATAACTTGCCGGCCTGCTTGAACACCCAACAATCCCTGTTGGTGCAATTGGCTGGCTTTTTTGGGGTGCCGTGTATTTGACATGAGCGATTGAGTATACGGTCCAAGCTGGACGGACCCGGCGTACTTTGTTTGAATGGCTTTTTCCGCTGACCGGGTTTAGAGCCTTTGAATCCGGCATTGACTGTCGTATCCTCGGTATTATCGCTGTTAATGCGGCGCTTATGTTTGTTGCGACGTGACCTGCTATTGCCGTCCTTGGTATCCGAAGTACCATGGTTCTTTGATATGTTATTACTGCGAGCCAGCCAACTGTCTTCTCCCGCACAAAAGCGGGTCATGAGTGTCGTGAGGGCTGCCATAGATTTCGGCTTTTCCTGACCAAGGTGCCGGGCTAGCCATTCGTCGCGGATGTTGTGTTTGAAAGCCGCTAGGGCCTCTGCATCTGGACAGTCGACGATTTGATTTTTCTTTGTTAGGAACCGAGTCCAGAATTGCCTGGCCGATTCTTCTAGCTGCTGAATTATGTGGCTCAAGTCATCGGCATCTGGTGGCCGCACATAAGTGCCCAGAAAGTTGTCGAGGAATGCGGCTTCCAGATCTTCCCAACAGCTGAGGACTCTGCTGGCAAGCTGTTAAGCCAATGCCGCGCTGGTCCCTTGAGCTTTAGTGGGAGGTATTTGATGGCGTGTAAGTCATCACCGCGGGCCATGTGGATGTGGAGGAGGAAATCCTCGATCCATACCGCGGGATCTATTGTGCCGTCGTATGATTCAATATTTATAGGTTTGAAACCTTCTGGGATTTGATGATCCATTACTTATAGGTGAAGCATAAGGGGTGTGCGGCGCCTCTGTATTGGGCTATATCGCAATGCAGCTCGAATGGGTCTTGCCCGCTGTGTTCGGCCCGGCCGGATTTGTTTTTACTGTATCCGGCGTGACGTTTATCGTCTCGTAGAGTGGCGCGCCCTCGTGATCCGTAGATCAATCTTGCATGCTTTGCTTTGTCCTCCAATATGTCTCGCAGGTCTGGCGTATCTCCCCATGCCTTTTTATTTGAATGGCGTCGGGGTGCAGGCTGAGTTTTTGGCTGGAATGCCTCTCTATCGCGGCCACGAGGTGGCCGATCAGCCGTATCATACGTTTCTTCCTCCAGTCGGGGTAGCAACCTGCAGTTTGGGTAACTCTTGGAGGGGCGCTCGAGTTTATATTCCTCGGCCGCGAGGACTTCAATCCATCTGTCAGCCAGCAGATCCTGATCAGCTTGAAGCTGCTGCTGCTTTTTCTTAAGGCTATTTGCCGTGGCTATAAGCTGGCATTTGAAGCGCTCTTGTTCGATGGGATCCTCTGGCACAGCGAATTCGTCGTCGCCGAGGCTTGCCTCGTCTTCGGAGGGGGGCATGTAATTATCATCCTCCTCTTCTCCATCTGCCGCTCTCTCAGGAGGGCTGACTCCTCCATTCTCCTGCTCTAAATCTTGCTGGAGGGGATTGTTGTTGTCTTCGGCACTATCCGCAGTCTTATTATCTCCTGTGCCGGTATCACCACTTTTGCTTTGGCGGGACTTAGAGCGGCGACGCTGACATCGGCACTTGGGTTGCTTCTTGGAGGGGTCATCCTCCGCTATCTCGTCGCCATTGCCTTCTTTGGGTGTATCCACCATGTATATATCATATGATGAGGTGGCTGTCCAGTGCCCTGTGGGCGGTGGTTCCTCTTCGCCTCCCGCATCGTTGTCCATACCGTCAATGTCTTCGGAGTCGAAGTTGAGCATGTCGGTTAAGTCATCGACAGTGGCTACTAAGTGGGTGGTGGGTGGGCCTCGAATATCTTCGTCGTCCGCATCCCAGTCCTGCCGGACAAAATTCCGCCAGGATCCTCCTAACAAGGAGAGAGACCTTAATGAGTTCAGTATGTTGCCAAAGGGCGAGTGCTGAAAAATATCCACGGAGGTAAACTCCCTGATCGGCGCCCAATCGGATTCGACGGGAACGGGCGCAGGCGGTTCGGAGTCCGTGGCCGGAGAAGGATTCAGCAGTTTAAGAACACGGCTCTCGTGCAAGGTAAGGTCGATGTTCGGCTCGATCGCCGCTAAGAGAAAGGCTTCCGCAGCGGGGTCCATCCACCCGTCCGTGGAAGGCACAACTGGCACCGAATTGAGGGCCGGAGCGGCTGCCTGTGCGATCTCTTGAACACTATCCGATGGTAGAGCTAAATCATACTCATCGTGACCGCGTGACGCACAAGGCAGAGGCTCGAATCCGTCGAAGATCAAGTCTCCATGGATATCGGCCGTGTAGTTTAAGCTTCTAAACCTGACCTTGTGGCCAGGGGCGTAACTTTCAATCTGCTCCAGATGGCCAAGCGAACTGGCCCGCAGTGCAAAGCCGCCGAACACGAAGATCTGTCTGTGGAGAAAAGTCTCACCCTGGACTGCATCGCCATCGATGATAGTAGGAGCCATCAAGCCTAACGGCGATGACACAGAGGAACTCTCAATGAAAGCACCAATGTCAGTGTCAAAACCGGCGGATCTCGGGTAGGGGGTCCCGGCGGATCTCAGGCGGATGGTAACAGGAGGCAGGGGACACAATGTTTTACCCAGGTTCGGGCCCTCTTGATGGAGGTAAAACCCTATGTCCTACTTGATTAATATTGATGATATGGGTAGTACAAGAGTAGATCTACCACGAGATCAGAGAGGCTAAACCCTAGAAGCTAGCCCATGGTCTGATTGTATGTTGTAGTTGTTGTCCTACGGACTAAAACCCTCCGATTTATATAGACACCGGAGAGGGTTAGGGTTACACAAGGTCGGTTACAAAGGAGGAGATATCCATATCCGTATTGCCTTGCTTGCCTTCCACGCCAAGTAGAGTCCCATCCGGACACGAGACGAAGTCTTCAATCTTGTATCTTCATAGTCCAACAGTCCGGCCAAAGGATATAATCCGGCTGTTTGGACACCCCCTAATCTAGGAATCCCTCAGTGATGCAGGAAAGTAGCGTAAGTATTTCCCTCTGTTTTGGAGAACCAAGGTATCAATCAAGTAGGAGGCCACGCTCAAGTCCTTTGTACCTACACAAACAAATAAGAACCTGATGTCTACTACACAACCTTCTTCTTGTAGACGTTGTTGGCCCTCCAAGTGCAGAGGTTTGTAGGACAGTAGCAAATTTCCCTGAAGTGGATGACCTAAGGTTTATCAATCCGTGGGAGGCGTAGGATTAAGATGGTCTCTCTCAAACAACCCTACAATCAAATAACAAAGAGTCTCTTGTGTCCCCAACACACCCAATACAATGGTAAATTGTATAGGTGCACTAGTTCGACGAAGAGATGGTGATACAAGTGCAATATGGATGGTAGAAAAAGTTTTTTGTAATATGAAAAATATAAAAACAGCAAGGTAACTAATGATAAAAGTGAGCACAAATGGTATTGCAACGTGTTGAAACAAGGCCTAGGGTTCATACTTTCACTAGTGCAAGTCCTCTCAAGAATAATAACATAATTGGATCATATAACTATCCCTCAACATGCAACAAAGAGTCACTCCAAAGTTAGTAATAGCAGAGAACAAACGAAGAGATTATGGTAGGGTACGAAACCACCTCAAAGTTATCCTTTCTGATCGATCTATTCAAGAGTCCATAGTAAAATACCACAAAGCTATTCTTTCCGTTCGATCTATCATAGAGTTCATACTAGAATAACACCTTAAGATACAAATAAACCAAAACCCTAATGTCACCTAGATACTCCAATGTCACCTCAAGTACCCATGGGTATGATTATACGATATGCATCACACAATCTCAGATTCATCTATTCAGCCAACACAACAAACTTCAAAGAGTACCCCAAAGTTTGTACCGGAGAGTTAAGACGAAAACGTGTGCCAACCAACCCCTATGCATATGTTCACGAGGTCACAAAACTCGCAAGTTGATCACCAGAACATACATCAAGTGGATCACGTGATATCCCATTGTCACCATAGATAAGCACATGCAAGACATACATCAAGTGTTCTAAAATCCTTAAAGACTCAATCCAATAAGATAACTTCAAAGGGAAAACTCAATTCATCACAAGAGAGTAGAGGGGGAGAAACATCATAAGATCCAACTATAATAGCAAAGCTCGCGATACATCAAGATCGTGCCAACTCAAGAACACGAGAGAGAGAGAGAGAGAGATCAAACACATAGCTACTGGTACATACCCTCAGCCCCGAGGGTGAACTACTCCCTCCTCGTCATGGAGAGTGTCGGGATGATGAAGATGGCCACCGGAGAGGGATTCCCCCCTCCAGCAGGGTGCTGGAACGGGACTAGATTGGTTTTCGGTGGCTACGAAGGCTTCTGGCGGCGGAACTCCCGATCTAAGTTTCTTTCTGGAAGCTTTGGGTTATACAAGAGGTGTTGGAGTCGGGGACAAGTCAGGGGGGTTCCTGAGGCGGCCACGAGGCAGGGGGGCGCCCAGGGGGGTAGGGCGTGCCCCCACCCTCGTGGTGGACCCAGGACTCTTCTGGCTCACCTCTGGTACTCCATGGGCTTCTTCTGGTCCAAAAATAACCTCTGTGAAGTTTTTGGTTAATTGGACTCCATTTGATTTTCCTTTTTTGCGATAGTTAAAAACAAGGGAAAAACAGAAACTGGCACTGGGCTCTAGGTTAATAGGTTAGTCCCAAAAATCATCTAAAATAGCATATAAAGCATCCAAGGTTGATAATATAATAGCATGGAACAATCAAAAATTATAGATACGTTGGAGACGTATCAAGCATCCCAAAGCTTAATTCCTGCTCGTCCTCGAGTAGGTAAATGATAAAAACAGAATTTTTGATGTGGAATGCTACCTAATATATTTATCCAAGTAATTCTCTTTATTATGGCGAGAATATTTAGATCCATAAATTTCAAGACAAAAATTTAATATTGACATGAAAATAATAATACTTCAAGCATACTAACAAAGCAATCATGTCTTCTCAAAATAACATGGCCAAAGAAAGCTATCCCTACAAAACCATATAGTCTGGCTATGCTCTATCTTCATCACACAAAATATTTAGATCATGCGCAACCCCGATGACAAGCGAAGCAATTGTTTCATACTTTTGTTGTTTCTCAAACTTTTTCAATCTTCACGCAATACAGGAGTGTGAGCCATGGACATAGCACTATAGGTGGAATAGAATGGTGGTTGTGGAGAAGACAAAAAGGGAGAAGATAGTCTCACATCAACTAGGCGTATCAACGGGATATGGATATGCCCATCAATAGATATCAATGTGAGTGAGTAGGGATTGCCATGCAATGGATGCACTATAGCTACAAGTGTATGAAAGCTCAAAAAGAAACTAAATGGGTGTGCATCCAGCTCGCTTGCTCACGAAGACCTAGGGCATTTGAGGAAGCCCATCATTGGAATATACAAGCCAAGTTCTATAATGAAAGATTCCCACTAGTATATGAAAGTGACAACATACGAGACTCTCTATCATGAAGATCATGGTGCTACATTGAAGCACAAGTGTGGTAAAAGGAGTGTAGCATTGCCCCTTCTCTCTTTTTCTCTCATTTTTTGGGCCATCTCTTTTTTATGGCCTCTTTTTTTCTTTCTTTTTTTACTTTTCGTCCGGAGTCTCATCCCGACTTGTGGGGGAATCATAGTCTCCATCATCCTTTCCTCACTGGGACAATGCTCTAATAATGATGATCATCACACTTGTATTTCCTTACAACTCAAGAATTACAACTCGATGCTTAGAACAAAGTATGACTCTATATAAATGCCTCCGGCGGTGTACCGAGATGTACAATGACTCATGAGTGACATGTATGAAAGAATTATGAACGGTGACTTTGCCACAAATGCGATATCAACTACATGATCATGCAAAGCAATATGATAATGATGGAGCGTGTCATAATAAACGGAACGGTGGAAAGTTGCATGGAAATATATCTCGGAATGGCTATGGAAATGCCATAATAGGTAGGTATGGTGGCTGTTTTGAGGGAGATATATGGTGGGTTTATGGTACCGGCGAAAGTTGCGCGGTACTAGAGAGGCTAGCAATGGTGGAAGGGTGAGAGTGCGTATAATCCATGGACTCAACCTTAGTCATAAAGAACTCACATACTTATTGAAAAAATCTATTACTTATCGAAACGAAGTACTACGCGCATGCTCCTAGGGGGATAGATTGGTAGGAAAAGACCATCGCTCGTCCCCGACCGCCACTCATAAGGAAGACAATCAATAAATAAATCATGCCCCGACTTCATCACATAACGGTTCACCATACGTGCATGCTACGGGAATCACAAACTTTAACACAAGTATTTCTCAAATCTACAACTACTCAACTAGCATGACTCTAATATCACCATCTTCATATCTCAAAACAATCATCAAGTATCAAACTTCTCATAGTATTCAACGCACTTTATTTGAAAGTTTTTATTATACCCATCTTGGATGCCCATCATATTAGGACTAGTTTCATAACCAAAGAAAATTACCATGCTGTTATAAAGACTCTCAAAATAATATAAGTGAAGCAAGAGAGTTCATCTATTTCTTCAAAATAAAACCACCACCGTGCTCTAAAACGATATAAGTGAAGCACTAGAGCAAATGACAAACTACTCCAAAAGATATAAGTGAAGCTCAATGAGTAGTCGAATAATTATGCAACTAAGTGAAGACTCTCTAAAATTTAATAATTTCGGATCTTGGTATTTTATTCAAACATCAAGCAAAACAAAATAAAATAAAATGACGCTCCAAGCAAAACACATATCATGTGGTGAATAAAAATATAGCTCCAAGTAAAGTTACCGATGAACGAAGACGAAAGAGGGGATGCTTTCCGGGGCATCCCCAAGCTTAGGCTCTTGGTTGTCCTTGAATATTACCTTGGGTTGCCTTGGTCATCCCAAAGCTTAGGCTCTTGCCACTCCTTATTCCATAGTCCATCGAATATTTACCCAAAACTTGAAAACTTCACAACACAAAACTTAACAGAAAACTCGTAAGCTCCGTTAGTATAAGAAAATAAATCACCACTTTTGGTACTGTTGTGAACTCATTATAATTTCATATTGGTATAATATCTACTGTATTCCAACTTATCTATGGTTCATACCCTCCGATACTACTCATAGATTCATCAAAATAAGCAAACAACACATAAAAAAAACAGAATACGTTAAAAAACAGAACAGTCTATAGTAATCTGTATCAAACGTATACTTCTAGAACCCCAAAAATTCTAAAATAAATTGCTGGACGTGAGGAATTTATCTATTAATCATATTCAGAAAGAGTTAACTAAATATCGCTTTCCAATAAAAAATGGCAGTAAATCTCGTGAGCGCTAAAGTTTCTGTTTTTTACAGCATGATCGCAAAGACTTTCCCCAAGTCTTCCCAAAGGTTCTACTTGGCACAAACACTAATTAAAACATGGAACCACATATAAACAGAGATTATATAAATTATTTATTACTAAAAAGGAGCAAAAATCAAAGAACAAAAATAAAATTGGGTTGCCTCCCAACAAGCGCTATCGTTTAACGCCCCTAACTAGGCATGATGATTTCAATGATACTCACATAAAGGATAAGAACTGAAACATAAATAGAGCATCATGAAGAAGATGACTAGCACATTTAAGTCTAACCCACTTCCTATGCATAGGGATTTTGTGAGCAAACAATTTATGAGAACAAGAATCAACTTGCATTGGAAGGTAAAACAAGCATAGCCTCAAGATTTTCAACACATAGAGAGGAAACTTGATATTATTGCAACTCCTACAAGCATATATTCCTCCCTCATAATAATTTTTAGTAGCATCATGAATTAATTAAACCATATAACTATCACATAAAGCATTCTTTTCATGATCTACAAGCATAGAAAATTTACTACTCTCCACATAAGCAAAATTCTTCTCGTTCGGAATAGTGGGGGTATCATAAGAAACTCGAATACTATAAATTGTTTCCACATTAAAGGAGTAATGTTCAGAAAAAGGGTAATCATAATCATGAGAAGTTTTATAAATATAATCATCACTACTTCTTATAGCATAAGTATCATCACAATAATCATCATAGATAGCAACTTTGTTCTCATCATAATCAATTGAAAACTCTTCCAAGATAGTGGAATCATTACTAAATAAAGTCATGACCTCTCCAAATCCACTTTCATAATTATCACAATAAGATTCAATATCCTCCAAAATATAATCATCATAAGTAGGAGGCATGCTATCATCATAATAAATTTCCATATCAAAACATGGGAGACTACAAATATCATATTCATTAAACATAGCATCCCCAAGCTTGGGACAAACATTAATTGCAGCAAATACATTCTCAAATATGTCATTCTCATCAAACATAGCATCCCCAACCTTGGGCCTTTTCATATCATAAGCATAATCGCTCTCATCATTAATAGTATGGATAGCACTAATAGTATAACAATTATCATCATCACAATCAGTAATAGGAGCAACATCATTTGGGAGGGATAAATTTTTACCTTTGCTTCTCTATCTTTTATTTTTATTCTTCACATCATGTGTGGGTTGAATCCTGTTTTTGGAGCTCCTTGTTGATGAGATTGGTTGAATAGAAGGCTCCTCCTCGTTACCTGATTCATCATAAGAAATAATAGGAGGATATTGGGAAGCCTCTTCCCTTTCAGTAGTATTCTCTTCATCCTCTATTTGTTTTCTTTTCTTTATGTACTTGGCAATATAATAATTTTCAATGCAATTCACCGCACAATACATAAGAACTTCTTCTAGATCAATATCGAGGAATTTCTCAAGGTTATATTCTGGAATATGCTTAGTTATACGTTTCATTTCTTCATAACCCAAAAGCAAACTTAGTTCATTATGATGTGCAAGGGAAATCAAATCATCAAAAAAATTGGACAAGATACAATCATGAAACAATTTGCATTTGAGATTTAAATGACCATGTTCATTGCAAAGTTCACAAGTATGGTGAAGAAATTTTAAATTTTCAGCACAAACATCTAGCCTTTCTTGCAACCATTTAGTTTCCAAATACTTATGCCTCTTGCAAAATCTATCTTCCCTATTTGGTGTGTACTTGCAAACTCTATGCACTCCACAAAAATTGACATGCTTATAAGAGACATTTTCATTATGACTAGTGCAATCATCATTAGTATTATGGATATTCAAGGAGTTCATACTAACAACATTGCCATCATGCTCATCATTCAAAGATTTAGTGCCAAACATTTTATAGACCTCTTCTTCTAGCGCTTGAGCACAATTTTCCTTTCCATCATTCTCACGAAAAATATTAAAAAGATGAAGGTATGAGCCAAACTCAATTCCATTTTTTTGTAATTTTCTTTTATAAACTCAACCAGTGATAAAACAAGAAACAAAAAGATTCGATTGCAAGATCTAAAGATATACCTTCAAGCGCTAACCTCCCCGGCAACGGTGCCAGAAAAGAGCTTGATGTCTACTACACAACCTTCTTCTTGTAGACGTTGTTGGGCCTCCAAGTGCAGAGGTTTATAGGATAGTAGCAAATTTCCCTCAAGTGGATGACCTAAGGTTTATCAATCTGTGGGAGGCGTAGGATGAAGATGGTCTCTCTCAAACAACCCTGCAACCAAGTAACAAAGAGTCTCTTGTGTCCCCAACACACCCAATACAATGGTAAATTGTACAGGTGCACTAGTTCGGCGAAGATATGGCGATACAAGTGCAATATGGATGGTAGATAAAGGTTTTTGAAATATAAAAATATAAAAATAGCAAGGTAACTAATGATAAAAGTGAGCACAAATGGTATTGCATTGTGTTGAAACAAGGCCTAGGGTTCGTACTTTCACTAGTGCAAGTCCTCTCAACAATAATAACATAATTGGATAATATAACTATCCCTCAACAGGCAACAAAGAGTCACTCCAAAGTTACTAATAGCGGAGAACAAAGGAAGAGATTATGGTAGGGTACGAAACCACCTCAAAGTTATCCTTTCTGATTGATCTATTCAAGAGTCCGTAGTAAAATAACACAAAGCTATTCTTTCCGTTCGATCTATCATAGAGTTCGTACTAGAATAACACCTTAAGACACAAATCAACCAAAACCCTAATGTCACCTAGATACTCCAATGTCACCTCAAGTATCCATGGGTATGATTATACTATATGCATCACACAATCTCAGATTCATCTATTCAGCCAACACAAAGAACTTCAAAGACTGCCCCAAAGTTTCTACCGGAGAGTTAAGACGAAAACGTGTGCCAACCCCTATGCATAAGTTCACGAGGTCACGGAACTCGCAAGTTGATCACCAAAACATACATCAAGTGGATCACGTGATATCCCATTGTCACCACAGATAACCACACGCAAGACATATATCAAGTGTTCTCAAATCCTTAAAGACTCAATCCGATAAGATAGCTTCAAAGGGAAAAATCAATTCATCACAAGAGAGTAGAGGGGGAGAAACATCATAAGATCCAACTATAATAGCAAAGCTCGTGATACATCAAGATTGTGCTGAATTAAGAACACGAGAGAGAGAGAGAGATCAAACACATAGCTACTGGTACATACCCTCAGCCCCGAGGGTGAACTACTCCCTCCTCGTCATGGAGAGCGTCTGGATGATGAAGATGGCCAGCAGAGAGGGATTCCCCCCTCCGACAGGGTGCCGGAACGGGTCTAGATTGGTTTTCGGTGGCTACGGAGGCTTCTGGCGGTGGAACTCCCGATCTAGGTTTCTTTCTGGAAGTTTTGGGTTATATAAGTGGTGTTGGAGTTGGAGACAAGTCAGGGGGGTTCCCGAGGTGGCCACGACGCAGGGGGCGCGCCCAGGGGGGTAGGGCGCACCCCCACCCTCGTGGTGGCCTCGGGACTCTTCTAGTCCACCTCTGGTATTCCGTGGGCTTCTTCTGGTCCAAAAATGATCTCCGTGAAGTTTCAGGTCAATTGGACTCCGTTTGATTTTCCTTTTCTGCGATAGTTAAAAACAAGGAAAAAATAGAAACTGGCACTGGGCTCTAGGTTAATAGGTTAGTCCCAAAAATCATATAAAATAGCATATAAATGCATATAAAACATTCAAGGTTGATAATATAATAGCATGGAATAATCAAAAATTATAGATACATTGGAGATGTATCAGAACCTTGCAACCAACGCGATAAAGGGGTTGTCAATCCATTCACGGCCACTTGCAAAAGTAAGATCTGATAGAGAAGATAAGACGATATTTTTGGTATTTTTATGATAAAGACTAACACTAAAGAAAGCAAAATAAACGGAGCAAGAAATGGCCTGTTGTGGGAGATTTATATGATGGAAAATAGACCCGGGGGCCATAGGTTTCACTAGTGGCTTCTCTCAAGATAGCATAACTATTATGGTGGGTAAACAAATTATTGTCGAGTAATTGATAGAATTGGGCATGGTTATGAGAATATCTAGGTATGATCATGTATATACTCATCACGTTCATGATAAGTACACCGACTCCTGCCTGCATCTACTACTATTACTCCACACATTGACCACTATCCAGCATGCATCTAGAGTATTAAGTTCATAAGAACGGAGTAATGCTTTAAGCAAGATGACATGATGTGGAGGGATAAACTCATCCAATATGATATAAAACCCATCTTTTTATCCTCGATGGCAACAATACAATACGTGTCATTTCCCCTACTATCACTGGGATCGAGCACCACAAGATTGAACCCAAAGCTAAGCACTTCTCCCATTGCAAGAAAGATCAATCTAGTAGGCCAAACCAAACTGATAATTCGAAGAGACTTGCAAAGATAACCAATCATACATAAAAGAATTCAAAGAAGATTCAAATATTGTTCATAGATAATCTTGATCATAAACCCACAATTCATCGGATCTCTACAAACACACTGCAAAAGAAGATTACATCTAATAGATCTCCAAGAGAATCGAGGAGAACTTTGTATTGAGATCCAAAGAGAGAGAAGAAGCCATCTAGATAATAACTATGGACCCGATGGTCTGAGGTAAACTACTCACACATCATCGGAGAGGCTATGAGGTTGATGTAGAAGCCCTCCGTGATCAATGCCCCCTCCGACGGAGTGCATGAAAAGGCCCCAAGATGGGATCTCACGGGTACATAAGGTTGCGGCAGTGGAATTAGGTTTTGGTGGTGCTCCTCGATGGTTTGGGGGTACGTAGGTATATATAGGAGGAAGAAGTAGGTCGGTGGAGCCACGAGGGTGGAGGGCGTGCCCAGGGGGTAGGCGCGCCCCCTGCCTCGTGGCCTCCTTGTTGATTGCTTGACGTCCACTCCAAGTCCTCTGGATCATGTTTGTTCCAAAAATCACACCCCGAAGGTTTCATTCCGTTTGGACTCCGTTTGTTATTCTTTTTCTGCGAAACACTGAAATAGGAAAAAAACATCAATTTGGGCTGGGCCTCCGGTTAATAGGTTAGTCCCAAAAATAATGTAAAAGTGTATAAATAAGCCCATTAAACATCCAAAACAGAATATATAATAGCATGGAACAATCAAAAATTTTAGATACGTTGGAGACGTATCAAGCATCCCCAAGCTTAATTCCTACTCGTCCTCGAGTAGGTAAATGATAAAAACAGAATTTTTGATGTGGAATGCTTCTTAGCATAATTTTCAATTAATTATTTTTATTGTGGCATGCATATTTAGATCCGAAAGATTCAAGATAAAAGTTTAATGTTGACATAAAAACAATATACTTCAAACGTGCTAACCAAGCAATTATGTCTTATCAGAATAACATAGCCAAAGAAAGCTTATCCCTACAAAATCATATAGTTAGGCCACGTTTCAATTTTGTCACACAAAATGTTCTCATCATGCATAACCCTGACGACAAGGCGAGCAATTGGTTCATACTTTTTAACGTGCTTCAGCCTTTTCAACCCTTATGCAATACATGAGCGCAAGCCATGGATATAGCACTATGGGTGGAATAAAGTATAATGATGGGGGTTACGAGAAGACAAAAAGGTAGAAAGTCTCAGATTGACGCGGCTAATCAATAGGCTATGGAGATGCCCATCAATTGATGTCAATGAGAGGAGTAGGGATTGACATGCAACGGATGCACTAGAGCTATAAATGTATGAAAGCTCAACAAAAGAAACTAAGTGGGTGTGCATCCAACTTGCTTGCTCATGAAGACGTAGGGCATTTTGAGGGAGCCCATCATTGGAATATACAAGCCACGTTCTATAATGAAAAATTCCCACTAGTATATGAAAGTGACAACATAGGTGAGGGAGTCCTAGATTAGGGGGTCTCCGGACAGCCGGAGTATATCCTTTGGCCGGACTGTTGGACTATGAAGATACGAGATTGAAGACTTCGTCCCGTTTCCGGATGGGACTCTACTTGGCGTGGAAGGCAAGCTAGGAAATACGGATATGTATATCTCCTCCTTTGTAACCGACCTTGTGTAACCCTAGCCCCCTCCGGTGTCTATATAAACCGGAGGGTTTTAGTCCATAGAACAACAGACAATCATATATTAGGCTAGCTTATAGGGTTTAGCCTCTTTGATCTCGTGGTAGATCAACTCTTGTAATACTCATATCATCAAGAACAATCAAGCAGGACGTAGGGTATTACCTCCAGCAAGAGGGCTCGAACCTGGGTAAACATCGTGTCCCCTGCCTCCTGTTACCATCCACCTTAGACGCATAGTTCGGGACCCTCTACCCGAGATCCGCCGGTTTTGACACCGACATTGGTGCTTTCATTGAGAGTTCCACTGTGTCGTCACCATAAGGCTTGATGGCTCCTTCGATCATCGCCAGTGATGCGGTCCAGGGTGAGGCTTTCCTCCCCGGACAGATCTTTGTATTCAGCGGCTTCGCACTGCGGAACAATTCGCTTGGCCATTTGGAGCAGATCGAAAGCTACGCCCCTGGCCATCAGGTCAGATTTGGAAACTTGAACTACACGGCCGACATCTGCGGAGACTTGATCTTCGACGGATTCGAGGCCATGCCGGACGCGCTGCATAGTCGCGACGAGCAAGACGTAACTCTGCCGCCGGACAGTGTTCGGGAGATCGCATCCGCAGCTACTCCGGCCGTTAATCCGGAGCAAATCGCGCCATCCGAGAGCGGAGGGATAGACCCCGCCATGGAGGCCGCACTCTCAGTGGCGATAGAGCCAGATACTGACTTCACCCCTTTCGAGAGCCGCATCGCCGAACCACTGGATTTATCCCCGGCCACGGACTCCGAGCCGCCTACGTCCGTGCCTGTGGAATCCGAGGGGGCGCCGATCATGGAGTTCACCTCTGCGGATATCTTTCAGCACTCATCTTTCGGAGATGTGCTAAATTCATTAAGGTCCCTCTCCCTGTCAGGAGAACCTTGGCCGAACTATGTCCGGCTAGAGTGGGATGTGGACGACGAAGAAATTCGTGACCCACCCACCACCCACTTAGTAGCCACTGTCGACGACTTAACCGACATGCTCGACTTCGACTCCAAAGACATCGGCGGTATGGACGACGATGTAGGAAACGAACAGGAACCACCGCCCACAAGGCATTGGACCGCCACTTCATCACATGACGTATACATGGTGGATACACCCAGGGAGGGAAATGGCAAAGAGACAGTGGAGGATGCCCCCTCCAAGCAACCCATGCGCCGATTTCAGCGACGCCGCTCTAAGTCCCGCCATAGCAAAAACAGCAATAACAGCGCAAGAGGAAACAACAGTACAGTCGACTCTAGAAGAAACGACGACTGCACCACCCCGGTGGCAGAGCACAATCAAGATACAAACGGCAAACATAGTACGGATCCGACATCCGAACATGACGGCGCCAATGATAAGCCTCATCAAACCCCGTCTGGGGAAGAAAACAGTCCGGACGAAGATGCACACATCATCCCGGAAACGCACTTGGAGCAAGAAAACCTCCGTAGAAGGCTTATGGTCACAGCAAGGAGCCTGAAGAAACAGAAGCAAAGGCTCAAGGTCACACAAGATACGCTCAACAACAAGTGGAACAAAGTAACAAAGTATGGTGGAAGTTACCATAAAAATAGCTATCCAAAGCGCAAGCTATTACCAGAATTCGACGATGAGGCCTTAGAGCCCATACAGCCGAAGAGTGATACGGCCAACCGGCCGGATACACCACCTTGTGAACGCGATAGAGCGGCTAACAAAGTCGCGCATAAGTCAACACACGATCTACGTGAGAACTTGTGTCAAAAATCCGGCACGACCAGATCTAGCTATGGATCTAGGAAGCGCCACAGTACAAAACCAACACCGAATACTACAACCGTCCGAACACCATGGCGCATCCTAGTATAGGGGTGCCGCACACCCCTTATGTTTCACTGATGAGGTGCTGGACCATGAATTCCCAGAGGGATTCAAACCGGTGAACATAGAGGCATACGGCGGAACCACAGACCCTGGAGTCTGGATAAAGGACTTCATCCTCCATATTCATATGGCTCGTGGAGAGGATCTCCATGCCATTAAATACTTGCCCCTCAAGCTTAAAGGGCCAGCTCGGCACTGGCTGAAAAGCCTCCCCGAAAACTCGATTGGAAGTTGGGAGGAGCACAAGGACGCTTTTCGGGCCAATTTTCAAGGGACTTATGTCCGACCTCCAGATGCAGACGATTTAAGTCATATAATCGAACAGTCCAGAGAGTCCGCCCAAAAGCTTTGGAACATGTTCCTCAACAAGAAGAACCAAATCATCGACTGTCCGGACGCCGAAGCCTTAGCAGCTTTTAAACACAGCGTCCGAGACGAATGGCTCGCCAGACACCTCGATCAAGAAAAACCGAGAACAATGGCAGCCCTAACAAGCCTCATGACCCGCTTTTGTGTGGGCGAGGACAGTTGGTTGGCCCGTAGCAGCACCAGCGACCCAAGCACATCCGAAGCCAGGGATGGCAATGGTGAACCACGAAGCAACAAAAACAAGCGTCGAAATAAAGAAGGTAGCCCAGATAACACGGCGGTAAACGCCGGATTCAGGGGCTCCCGACCAGGTCAGCGGAAAAGCGTTTCAAAGGCAGCAGAGAAGGACAATCTGGCCTAAACAAAATTCTTGACAAACTCTGTCAGATTCACGGCACCCTAGACAAACCTGCAAATCATACCCATAGAGAATGTTGGGTCTTCAAGCAGGCCGGTAAGCTAAACGCTGAACACAAAGGGGAAGAGACACCAAGCGAAGACGAGGATGAGCCTCGCCAGCAAAGCACCGGAGGACAGAAAAAGTTCCCACCAGAGGTTAAAACAGTAAACGTGATCCATGTGACAAAGAGGAGAAGCAAGCATACACTCCGAGGCACACGCGCCATAGAGCCCGTCACCCCTAGGTTCAACCCCTGGTTAACCTGCCCGATCACTTTTGATCGTAGGGATCACGAGACAAATGTCTGGCACGAAGGACTGACGGCCTTGGTGTTAGACCCAATAATAAATGGGTACCATTTCACACGAGTCCTCATGGACGGCGGCAGTGATCTAAATCTGATATATCAGGACACAGTCTGAAAAATGGGGATAGACCCGACACAATTAAGCCACAATAATACTACCTTCAAGGGAGTAATACCAGGCCAAAAGGCCCACTGTACGGGCTCTCTACTACTAGAGGTGGTATTCGGTTCTCCCGATAACTTCCGAAGCGAAAGGTTAACTTTTCACATCGCCCCATTCCGAAGCGGCTATCAAGCACTACTCGGAAGAACGGCTTTCGCTCGTTTTAAGGCAATACCGCATTATGCTTTTCTCAAGCTTAAGATGCCCGGTCCATGTGGCATCATCTTAGTTAGCGGAAATACTGAACGTTTCCCACGTATGGAAGAGGATGCGGCAGCTCTAGCAGCCACAAACTAGACGGCCTCACCAACCAGAAAAATGGCAGGTCGTCAAGACCACGGACACGGTCAAACGAATCTGGCGTTCCATCATATATACATGATCAAACCCTCATCAGGGCCAGCCCGGCTCAACTTGGCTTCTCTTGAATTTTGATAGTTCATTGATAATAACCAACACTTCTTTTTGGCACGGCAACTTTCACCTATGTTATTTCCTTTTGTAGATGACAATCGTGCTACACCCGTCCAGGACACGGCACAATGGAGACACAGGCGCAGACTTGCAGCAGGGACCCGCCCAAAGGTTTCTTTTTAGATTAAGACCCTGCGTAAACCTTTTTTACTGTCTCTTATTGCTCATATCCTCCGGATACTCCACACAACCGAGAAGGATGTTGGCGTTATTGGCATGTGGCCACGCCAGGATTTTGCACGTACCTGGACACATGGGGTTTCTTATTAAGGGAATTGTTTAGCCCGGTGTATCTAATAAAGACCGAACACCTTAGGGAGTGTTCGGCGTCGCGAGTTTGGCCCTATATGCATCAGCTCCGAATCATGTCTTTGGTCAAATGTTGGGTTTGCCCGGCTACCACGTTTTGGTACCTTACGTTCCGTTATATCGGCTAAGGTAGCACTGGGAGAATTACTCCGATTGTGCCTTGGTTCATCCGGATGAGCACCTCAGTAGAGAAAGCCAAAAACTGACTGTCATGATATAGCGAGAGATTGGTCAACCACTCGATGACTCATCGGAATCTTCAGGATTCCTCCGCATTAACGAAGGGCCGTTTCCTGGTCATGTACGTACGCGCCCCGTATTCGGACGAGCGCAGAAGTACCTGGGGCTATATAGTAGCCCCACTGTCAAACTCCTATGGCTAAGTGAAAGTGTTAAAGCAATATAGTCCGATTGCCTCGTTTGCTGCGCTATCACCTCCTTAACGGACCAAGACGTTGGATCAAGTGTGGATATGCATTTTTTGCGAACACCCCCGCATTATATGCGTGGGGGCGGAAGCCGACGACTGCAAACTTTCAGGTTATATACATATATACATAAACGGCCGCACAGGAGGCATCATAGTACTTTCGGGCAAAAGTATAAATACAGCCTTGATAATTCAGTAAAACATTGTTTTTACAATGGGAATACATGTCACTAGAACATAATATTCTTCGAGAACTAAGCCTCTATCGAACGAGCGCCTTTAAGAACTTCTTCAAAGTAGTGCTCGGCAGCCACTCGGCCTACGGTCGAACCCTGTGTCGCAACAGTGGTGGCCTCCATCTCCGCCCAGTATGTCTTGACACGAGCAAGGGCCATTCGCGCACCCTCTATGCACGCTGATCTCTTTACAGCATCGATGCGTGGCACATCACCAAGGAATTGTTGCACTAAACTAAAGTAGCTATTCGGCCTTGGCCCTCCTGGCCACAGGTGATCCACAACGGACCTCATGGCAAGTCCAGACAACCTATGGAGCTCGGCCCACTTGGCCAATTGCTCATTCAACAGCAGCGGACGGACTGGAGCGTGAAACTGTGACCAGAATAGCTTTTCCACTTCGGGACCTTTCTGATCCTTGAAGTACTCGGCCGCATTAGCAGCACTTGCAGCCAAATCCATGTAGGCGTCCGCAGTACTCCATAGCCAGTCCAGAGGAGCATACTTCGGATCTCCGAACTTAGTCCGCAACAAGAAGGGCTTCCCAGACACGATATCTGCAACTTGATTCAGCTCCTCCTTCGTCGCTCTAATTTTGGAGCGGGCTTCCTTGGCAGCCACCAGGGCCTTCTCCAGGTCCGTCGCCTTCGCCCGGTTTTCTTCTTCAAGAAGATGGTAACGGTCAGCGACATCTTTTAACTCTACAGCCATCTTGGCTATTTTTTCCTTGCTCTCGCAATGCGCGGCCTGTTCGGCCCTTAACTCTTTGGCCGCCTTTAGAGCGGCCACATTGCTACTCCTTGCTTGCTCCTTGGCTCGGGCAAGCTCTGCCCGAAGGGTCTCCACGGTGGCAGCTACATCTGCGGTAACAACATATTAAAGATACTGGCATCATGCTACTCTCATTATGTGACGATCACCAGAGAAATCACTCGCCCTGTGCCTCGTCAAGCCGCTTGTTGACAAGCACGATGTCGGCATCTGCCGCATCAAGTTGCCGCTTTAGCTCAGCAGTCCCATTAGTCCGGCTAGCCACCGGAGCTTCAGCCACCTGCACATAAAGGCGGTCTGGTTATTACCTGGGACTATGAGCCTCTGTTTGCCGCCGTTTTCGACGACAACCAGAGTCTCAAGGGCTACTATCTACATAGGGCACACCTAACGTGTGCAGTACTTTTAAAAACATACATTATTTCACGTACCTCGAAGCCTTTCAGCAGACTCATAAAGGCTTCATGCAAACCATTTTCAGCGAATGAAATCCTTTCAATTACCATACCCATTAGCGTACGATGCGCTTTCGAGACGGCCGCTTGCCCCATAAGATCCTTCAGCGCGTCCGACCGCACATTGTACGGACCCTTGCTGTCGCTCTCCTTAGGAGCCGGATACTGGGGATTCGGGGTAGCCAAAGGGTTATCCTTTGGCCTTAGTGGATCCGGAGATACCCTTTGCGACAACACTTCAAGGTCGCCCACTTCATGAGGCGGGGTGTCCGGGGGAGGCGTTTCGCTCTCCATCATCTCCGAAAGATGATCCCCCGAAGATGAACTCTGTCGGGAAGGGCTACGATCCAGACTACAATATATAAGCATCGGTTATTGTCTTCGGAAGTAAGGTAGGATGTTTCCACTATTAAGTACTTTTCGATTACTTACATCTCGGTAAAGGCCTGATCCCCGCGCGGACATTGTGCAGCAAGAATACCCTCCGAGGCAGGGCCCTCTGATGAAGATTTCTTCTCCCGTTTGGAAACCTTAGTTTCCGGATCTTCAGAGGTAGTCCTCTTCCTTCCCCGGGGAGAGAGAATGTCAGATTCTTCCCTTTGATTGTCCTCCCTCGCGGAGGTGCTCATTCCCCCGGCTGGAATAAGCAGCGAGTGAGGCCCGCTTTCACACTCTTTGTTCCCCCCATCATCTTCCTCTGAGGGCACTGGATAAGGCGCCGGCTCGAGCATCTTGTCCAGTATCGGATTTTCCAAGCCCTCAGGAAGGGGGGCCGAACACCTGATCATCATCGCCTTTGTTATCCAGTCTTGGTCAAAAAGCGGCTCTTTAGAATGATGCCATGATAAATAAAAGGACAATACGTTCGACATGGGATTACTTACTTGGGCAGCGGGGCGGTTGCAGCTCAGACCCACGTCCTCGGTGGTGTCCGGACACTCTATTTGGGGTCCGAAGAATGATTTGTACATCTCTTCGAGCGTTACGCCGAGGAAATGCTGAATAGCTCGCGGTCCTTCCAGGTTGAATTCCCACATGCGAAGGGGCCGGCGTTTGCAAGGCTGGATTCCACGAACTAGCATAACTTGCATTACCATAACCAGACTGAAATCTCTCTCAAAGAGATCTCTGATGCGGCTCTACAGTATTGGCACGTCCTTTGCTGGACCCCAGCTCAGCGCCCTGCTGACCCATGACATCAGTTGTGGTGGGGGCCCGAGCGAAAGGTGGGGGCAGCTACCCACTCACTACTAGGGAAAAGCATATACACAGAATCTTACCAGTAGCGCTGTTCAAAATCAAACGCTACTGCTACTTAGTAGCAGCGCGCGTAAATAAACCGCACTACTGCTATGACTTTTGCAGTAGTGCGTACTAGCGAAAAGCGTTGCTGCTATGTTTGAACTGGGCGCGCATGGCTAGCCCAACCTAGCAGTAGCGCGTATACTGGCCCAGCGCTACTGCTACTCTCCTTAGTTGGAGCGCGCTTACGTGTAAGGCGCTGCTGCTACCGGAAATAAAATAAAGTGAAAAACAAGTAGAAAAGTAAATGAAAATGAAAGAAATAGAAAAAGGAGAAAGGAAAAAAATAAAATGTAAAGAAAAATAAAAGAAAAAATGGAAAAAGGAGAAAGGAATAGCAGTAGCGGGTTTCAGGAAATGCGCTATAGCTAACTTAGCTATAGCGCGTTTTTGGAAACGCGCTACCGTTACGTTTCACTTAAACAGCGCCCCCCCCGCCCCCTGGCCACCACTTCTTCCCCAAATCCCTCGCCCTCGCCACCGTCTCCCCAATTCGCCGTCGCCCCACTTCGCCGCCGTCTCCTACCGGCGTGGATGCCCGCAACCTCACCGTCTCCCCCCGAGGCCGCCGTCATCCTCACCGCCGCCGCCCAAGGCCGCCCTCAGCCTCACCGCCGCCGCCCGAGACCGCCCTCGACGTCACCATCGGCGCCCTCCACCTCACCGCTGCCCGAGCCCGCCCTCTCCGCCCCTGCCTCCGTCACCGAGCACCTCCCCGCCACGGTCTCTCCCCTCTCTGTAAGTCCCCCACCCCTCCCCCCACTCATCTCTCTCTGCATTTTAGAGAAAAAATTAGTAGAGCAAAATTTTGTTTATAGCAAAAAAATTAGTTTAGAGCAAAGGATGTTAAGTAGTAGATTTTAGAGCAAAAATTAGTTTAGAGCAAAAAATTTGGTTTACAACAAAAGTTAGTTAGGGCAGTAGGGTTTAATTAGGGTAGATGCTGCTTGTATGGTATATAGTGATACTAGTAGATGTTAATTAAGTTAGGGCAATAGTGGTACTAGTAGATGTTAATTAGATGTTTTTCAGTTAGGGCACTAGAGTTTTGCTAGGTTAATTAGGTTAGTAGTGCTACTAGTAGTAGTGGTACAGTAGGTTAATTAGGTGATGTTAAATGAATAACCTAAATGAATGAAATTAGTAGTTAACTGAATTTTTTTTCCTTTCATCATTATAGAGCAGTAAAGTTAACTAAATTTTGTTCTATTAGTAGTTAAATGAATTTTCTTCTACACTTTGTTTTTGAATTAGCTTGTGAAATTTGGACATGTGGTTGCTCGTGTATATTTGGACATGTGTTGCGGTGTCGAAGAGGGATATTTGAACACTGTTTCTAGGGAATGATGCTGAGTGGCCTATGTTTTGCTGGAATGTTGATTCATTTCTGTTACGGCAAATTTCAGGTTCTCGATTTGTCCACTTTTTAGCAAAGGTCATACCAAAATTTTCCGTGAATTTCGGCATGACTTGTGCTACAAACTAGGACATATCGAGTGCCCATGATTTGCCGCACCAGGAAGGAGTCAACATTCCTGCAAAACAATAGGCCTTTTTATGTCATTATTCATTTTATTAGGTCTAGAATTAATTGACTAGATTTAATCATAGGAAACATGGCTAGCAACGATGAAGGACAGGGTTCTGGTGATTGCGACGATGCCTACCAGGCGGCAGACGAATTTTTTAGCCTTACCGACGATCAACCGATGTTATTGCTAGGCCCACCGGTGGCATCGGGGACTGAGACCGACACGCCGACCGGTGCTGAGACTGAGACCGGCGCTCAGACTCAGACCGGCATCGAGACCGGCGCTGAGACTGAGACCGGCGCTGCCCCGAGGAGCGGAGCCGGTGTAGAACCGAAAGCAAAGAGGCAACGGGTTCCTAACAAACTCAGGACTACTAGAGTGGTGGTCACGGAGGTGGACGACGGCAATTTTGAGCCAACAGCACCCGAGGAAGCGCGTCGATGCTACGGCAATCAAATAGGCTGCATCGTACGGACAACCGCCACCATCAACGATGAGAAACTATAGAAGATAGAAAATATGAGGAGCTCCCTCCTAAAGAAGTTTCACATGAACCACATCATCGGGGTTGAGCAGATATCTCATATCTGTGTCGCTGACCCGTACTACATGCACGAGGGCTTCTTGGGAGTCTGCACAAAGCACCATGAATACGCGAGGGATTACATCGCCAGTTTCATGTTCGCCAATAAGGACAAGGGGGCGATTCTCGTGCCTTATCATCCCGTGTAAGTCATCCGCGCTGCTATCCTTCCTTCGATTTCAATCATTCATTTGCACGGTGGAGGCTAATTAATTTGAGGA
This sequence comes from Triticum urartu, assembly GCF_056163025.1. NCBI lineage: Eukaryota > Viridiplantae > Streptophyta > Magnoliopsida > Poales > Poaceae > Triticum > Triticum urartu. Next base: position 434,825,882 of record NC_141878.1, on the reverse strand, counting down.
CTTATTTTGCGTAGCGGCGGGCGCGCCGTCCTCATCATCCTCTACCCCCGATTCTCCCACGCTCTTTACTTGGACTCGTCGAAGAACATTCACAAAAAGGATTACACCCACATCAAGGATGTTCTCGACAGTGCTATGTATTACTACCAATCAATGGGTGGAGAGGTCAGGGACAAGAAGATAAGGGGCGGCAGGGTCGCCTTCGGCCATAAGACTGACTTCTGCTGCATCCAGCAACCGAATGATTCTCTTAATGATGGATTCTATGTCCTACACCACATGCTGGAGTACAGACGGGATCACCAGAACCTTCGCATGGCACCTTCTTCTGGCGATGCCCATATTCTGCAATGGGCAAAGGACATAGGAGATATCGAGGATCATTGACTTCGAGCTGAGTTCTATAACATCCAACGCGAACTTGCCCAAATCATCGTGAAGGAGGTCGCCGGAAAAACAGGGATGTTCTACGAAGAAGGACAAATGCCGCGGGAAGACGTCCGAACATGGATAGCCTCTCAACGTCTCGACCGGAAGCCTTTCACTAGGCTCGGGGACTATCTCCCTGACTTGGATGGATGGAATGACATGTTGGAGTGATTGTCGATATATGACAATGTGTCCGTTTAGTCCATACTTTCTGTATGACAAAACTTTGAGTTATGCATGGTGAAACTTTATTTGTGATGTAATTAAACCGTCCTCCTCCTCGACTAGCGAAAATCACTCTAGTTAGGGCATTTTGGGGTACGATTTTATGCTTATGATATGTTGTTTCTATTTTTGTCAAGTCTGTCTATATATGTTGCATATCATCGACTCATGTGATGATGCAGGTGCATAGATCATAGATGGTGAAGAAGTGCTATGCCAGGAGTATATATACGACAAGTGGCCGGAGTGTCAGGCCGCCCAGGTGTACCGGTTTCCGGTTTCCGAGTGACAGGCAGTAGTTAGTTTAGGTTCACGCTAATGCGAGAGAGGGATACGAACTCATGTTCTCAAAGTGATAGCTCTTCTCGCGTATATCATTGTTTAGATGGATGATGATGTATTTGCAAGTAATAGAGACTTGTATTGCTATTTTCGAGATGATGACGAGAGACCACTTTGTGTTGGATGATGATTATGATGATGACATGATTTGATGAGACTAATTGTATGTATATGCTATGATTACATTTGTATGTGTATGATATGCTAAAGATTATTGTATAAAGCCTATTCAAATACAAAACAAATATGCAGGAAAAAAACTAATAAATAAACTAGTAGTAGCGAGGGGGGAATTTAGCAGTAGCGCGTCCCAGCAAACAGCGCTGCAGATAATATCAGTAGCGCCCTTTCCCAAAGAGCGCTACAGCTATTCATGTATAGCAGTAGCGTGGGACAACATGCACTACTGCTATACGTTAGCTGTAGCGCCTTATTAGTAGCGCCGGCACCCGCGCTATTGAGAGGCCCAAAACCCTTGCTGCTGCTAGGCTTTTCCCTAGTAGTGACTTGGCACTTCGGGGAGCTGTGACGTAAAACCACTCCCGCTGCCACAATGCGGACACCTCTGGAAAGGAACCCTCTGGCCATGGAGCATCAGCGATTTTGCTTATTAAAGCACCTCCTCACGCTGCGTGCTGCCCCTCGATCATCTTCGGCTTCACATCGAAGGTCTTGAGCCACAGGCCGAAGTGAGGGATAATGCGGAGGAAGGCCTCACATACGACAATAAATGATGAGATACGAAGAAGGGAATCCGGGGCCAGATCGTGAAAATCCAGCCCATAATAGAACATAAGACCCCTAACAAAGGGTTCCAGAGCGAGGCCTAGTCCTCGGAGGAAGTGGGAGACGAACACAATGCTCTCGTTGGGTTCGGGAGTAGGGACGACCTGCCCTCGGGCAGGCAACCTATGCAAAATTTCGGCGGTCAGATATCTGGCATCTCTCAACTTCTTGATGTCCTCCTCTGTGACGGAGGAAGGCATCCACTGACCTTGAAGGTTGGATCCAGACATAGTTGAAGGTCCGAAGCACCTGACCTAAGCTTTCGGTGTTAGAACTCGAGGCGGGGGAAGGATTCCATTGAGCGCGGGAGGGAAAAAGAAAAAGCCTTGTCCCCTTTATAAAGAGGGTGAATATCAGGCGTCCTCCTCATGGCTGTTTGGGACTTGCCTAAGATCTAGGAGTCATACCAACAGGCACGGTTGGGTTACCCACGTTTGTATTGATGAGAATCCCGTGATAAGGGGGACACGGTCTCTACTTTGACAAGACGTGTCAAGAAAACTGCCTCGCGTTATGTGCGGAGCTGGTTGAGAAAAACGGTTCGAAAAATGACCAGGCCATGGCGTGATGTCACGTTGTCAAAACGTGTCAGCAGATTAGATTTATGGAAATATTATTCTCTCTACAGTGGTATGTGGAACTTATTTTGCAGGGTCGGACACTGTCCTTGTATTCAAACTCTTCCATGGTGTATTCGGAGGAGGAACCCGCCTTGCAATGCCGAAGACAACACTGCGCGCCGAACACATCGTCATTGAAGCCTGGTTCAGGGGCTACTGAGGGAGTCCTGGATTAGGGGGTCTCCGGACAGCCGGACTATATCCTTTGGCCGGACTGTTGGACTATGAAGATACGAGATTGAAGACTTCGTCCCATGTCCGGATGGGAATCTACTTGGCGTGGAAGGCAAGCTAGGCAATAAAGATATGTATATCTGCTCCTTTGTAATCGACCTTGTGTAACCCTAGCCCCCTCCGGTGTCTATATAAACCGAAGGGTTTTAGTCCATAGAACAACAGACAATCATATCATAGGCTAGCTTCTAGGGTTTAGCCTCTTTGATCTCGTGGTATATCAACTCTTGTAATACTCATATCATCAAGAACAATCAAGCAGGACGTAGGGTATTACCTCCAGCAAGAGGGCCCGAACCTAGGTAAACATCGTGTCCCCTGCCTCCTATTACCATCCGCCTTAGACGCACAGTTCAGGACCCCCTACACGAGATCCGCCGGTTTTGACACCGACAATAGGAGACTCTCTGTCATGAAGATCACGGCGCTACTTTGAAGCACAAGTGTGGAAAACGTACAGTAACATTGTCCCTTCTCTCTTTTTCTCTCATTTTTTTCTTGGGCCTTATCTTTTTTTTTCTTTGGCCTCTTTTTTCTTTAATTTATTTAGTCCAGAATCTCATCCTGACTTGTGGGGGAATCATAGTCTCCATCATCTTGTCCTCTGCTACCTCTTGAGCACTGCGTTGGTTTTCCCCGAAGAGGAAGGGATGATGCAGCAAAGTAGCGTAAGAATTTCCCTCAGTTTTTGAGAACCAAGGTATCAATCCAGTAGGAGGCTACGCGCGAGTCCCTCGTACCTGCACGAAACAAATAAATCCTCGCAACCAACGCGAATAGGGTTGTCAATCCCTACACGGCCACTTATGAGAGTGAGATTTGATAGATATGATAAGATAATATTTTTGGTATTTTTGTGATAAAGATGCAAAGTAAAATAAAGGCAAAGTAAAAAAGCAAAGGAAATAACTAAGTAGTAGGAGATTAATATGATAAAGATAGACCCGGGGGCCATAGGTTTCACTGGTGGCTTCTCTCGAGAGCATAAGTATTCTACGGTGGGTGAACAAATTACTGTTGAGCAATTGACAGAATTGAGCATAGTTATGAGAATATCTAGGTATGATCATGTATATAGGCATCACGCCCGAGACAAGTAGACCGACTCCTGCCTGCATCTACTACTATTACTCCACTCATCAACCGCTATCCAGCATGCATCTAGAGTATTAAGTTAAAAACAGAGTAACGCCTTAAGCAAGATGACATGAAGTAGAGGGATAAACTCATGCAATATGATGAAAACCCCATCTTGTTATCCTCGATGGCAACAATACAATACGTGCCTTACTGCCCCTACTGTCACTGGGAAAGGACACCGCAAGATTGAACCCAAAGCTAAGCACTTCTCCCATTGCAAGAAAGATCAATCTAGTAGGCCAAACCAAACTGATAATTCGAAGAGACTTGCAAAGATAACCAATCATACATAAAAGAATTCAGAGAAGATTCAAATATTGTTCATAGATAGACTTGATCATAAACCCACAATTCATCGGTCTCAACAAACACGCCGCAGAAAGAAGATTACATCGAATAGTTCTCCACAAGAGAGGGGGAGAACATTGTATTGATATCCAAAAAGAGAGAAGAAGCCATCTAGCTAATAACTATGGACCCGTAGGTCTGAGGTAAACTACTCACACTTCATCGGAGGGGCTATGGGCTGGATGTAGAAGCCCTCCGTGATCGATGCCCCCTCCGGCGGAGCTCCGGAACAGACCCGAAGATGGGATCTCATGGGTACAGAAAGTTGCGGCGGTGGAATTAGGTTTTTGGCTCCCTTTCTGATCGTTTGGGGGTACGTAGGTATATATAGGAGGAAGTTGTACGTCGGTGGAGCAACAGGGGGCCCACGAGGGTGGAGGGCGCGCCTGGGGGGGTAGGCGCGCCCCCCTACCTCGCGGCCTCCTCTTTTGTGTCTTGACGTAGGGTCCAAGTCTCCCGGGTCTTGTTCGTTGAGAAAATCATGTTCCCGAAGGTTTCATTCCATTTGGACTCCGTTTGATATTCCTTTTCTTCGAAACCCTAAAACAGGCAAAAAAACAGCAATTCTGGGCTGGGCCTCCGGTTAATAGGTTAGTCCCAAAAATAATATAAAAGTGGAAAATAAAGCCCAATAATGTCCAAAACAGTAGATAATATAGCATGGAGCAATCAAAAATTATAGATACGTTGGAGACGTATCATCCTCACATAGGACAATGCTCTAATAATGATGATGATCACACTTTTATTACTTACAACTCAAGAATTACAAGTCAATACTTAGAACAAAATTTGACTCTATGTGAATGCCTCCGGCGGTGTACTGGGATATGCAATGAATCAAGAGTGACATGTGTGAAAAATTATGAATGGTGGCTTTGCCACAAATACGATGTCAACTACATGATTATGCAAAGCAATATGGCAATGATGGAGCGTGTCATAATAAACGGAACAGTGGAAATTTGCATGGCAATATATCTCAGAATGGCTATGGAAATGCCATGATAGGTAGGTATGGTGGTTGTTTTGAGGAAGATATAAGGAGGTTTATGTGTGATAGAGCGTATCATATCACGGGGTTTGGATGCAGCGACGAAGTTTGCACCAACTCTCAAGGCGAAAAAGGGAAATGCACGATACCGTAGAGGCTAGAAAATTGTGGAAGGTTGAGAGTGCGTATAATCCATGGACTCACATTAGTCATAAAGAACTCATATACTTATTGCAAAAGTTTATTAGCCCTCGAAGCAAAGTACTACTACGCATGCCCCTAGAGGGATAGATTGGTAGGAAAAGACCATTGCTCGTCCTCGACTGCCACTCATAAGGAAAGTAATAAAAGAACACCTTATGTGTCAAAATTGTCACACAAGTTTTACCATACGTGCATGCTACGGGACTTGCCAACCTTAACACAAGTATTTATCAATTTCACAATTACTCAACTAGCACACTCTAATATTACCACCTTTATATCTCAAAACACTTATCAAGTATCAAACTTCTCATGATATTCAATGAACTCAATATGGAAGTTTTATTATGCTCATCTTAGATGCCTATCACCTTCGGATTAATTTCACAATTAAAGAAAATTACCATGCTGTTTAAGACTCTCAAAATAATATAAGTGAAGCATGAGAGATCAATAATTTCTATAAAATAAAACCACCACCGTGCTCTAAAAGATATAAGTGAAGCACTAGAGCAAAAACTATGTAGCTCAAAAGATATAAGTGAAGCACATAGAGTACTCTAACAAATTCCGAATCATGTGTGTCTCTCTCAAAAGGTGTGTGCAGCGAGGATGATTGTGATAAACTAAAAAGCAAAGACTCAAATCATACAAGGCGCTCCAAGCAAAACACATATCATGTGGTGAATAAAAATATAGCCCCAAGTAATGTTACCGATAGGCGAAGACGAAAGAGGGGATGCCTTACGGGGCATACCCAAGCTTAAGCTTTTGGTTGTCCTTGAATTTTACCTTGGGGTGCCTTGGGCATCCCCAAGATTAGGCTCTTGCCAATCCTTGTTCCATAATCCATCAAATCATTACCCAAAACTTGAAAACTTCACAACACAAAACTTAAAAGAAAATCTCGTGAGCTCCGTTAGTAAAAGAAAACAAACCACCACTTCAAGGTTCTGTAATGAACACATTCTTTATTTATATTGGTGTTAAACCTAATGTATTCCAACTTCTCTATGGTTGATAAACTCTATTACTAGCCATAGATTCATCAAAATAAGCAAACAACACATGAAAAACAGAATCGGTCAAAAACAGAACAGTCCGTATTAATCTGTAGGTTTCGAATACTTCTGGAACCCCAAAAATTCTAAAATAAATTGCTAGGCGTGAGGAATTTATCTATTAATCATCTTCCAAATGAATTAACTAAATATCACTCTCCAATAAAAAATGGCAGCAATTCCCGCGAGCGCTAAAGTTTCTGTTTTTTACAGCAGGATCGCAAAGACTTTCCCCAAGTCTTCCCAAAGGTTCTACTTGGCATAGACACTAATTAAAACACAAAACCACATCTAAACAGAGGCTAGATGAATTATTTATTGAATAACAGCAAGGAAAAATATTGGGTTGTATCCCAACAAGCGCTTTTCTTTAAAGCCTTATAGCTAGGCATAAGATTTCAATGATGCTCACATGAAAGACAAGAATTGAAGCACAAAGAGAGCATCATAAAACACGTGACAAACACATATAAGTCTAACATACTTCCTATGCATAGGCATCTTTTAGGCAAACAAATTATCAAGGCAAGCAAAAACTAGCATTTGCAAGGAAGCGGAAAGAATCAATAGCAATCTCAACATAACGAGAGGTAATTTAGTAACATGAAAGTTTCTACCACCATATTTTCCTCTCTCATAATAATTACATGTAGGATCATAATAAAATTCAACTATATAGCTATCACAAAACATATTCTTAAAACGATCCACATGTATGCGAAGTTGACACTCTTCCAAAATAGTGGGATTAACATTAACTAAAGTCATGACCTCACCAAACCGACTTTTATCAAAAACTTCATAAGATTGAACATTCTCCAAATATGTGGGATCTAAAGTTGACACTCTTCCAAACGCACTTTCAATATTATTGCAAACATTATAATCAATCTCATATTCATCATGGGGCTTAAATAAATTTTCAAGATCGTAAGAAGAATCACCCCAATCATGATCATTGCAACAAGTAGTAGACATAGCAAAACTAGCATCCCCAAGCTTAGGGTTTTGCATATTATAAGCACAATTGACAATAATAGAATTTATACTATCATCATTGCAATCATTCTTTCTATTCAAAGATCCATCGTGAATCACTCCATAAAGTACTTCATCACAATTTTCAGATTCGCGAATTCCAAGCAAAACTTCATAAAGATAATCTAGTGCACAAAACTCACTAGCAAATGGTTTATCATAATTGGATCTCTTAAAAAGATTAGAAAGCGGATGAGGATCCATAGATCTTAGGTTCTCTGTTTAGCAATAAATAAACAACTATTCCTACCAAACGAGCTAAGTAAGACATCAAAGCAAATGGAAAGATGTAGCGACCAGACCTCAAACGGTCTAATCTCTGTGCTCAGGTGTCATCCCTGGATCAGTAATGCTGACACCACACAGTACTTGAAGGATTTATAACAGAGTAGCAATCACACACTTATTACATCGACTGTCTCAAACGAGAACTTATTACAATAAATATGGCTTAAGGCCATCTAATAACGATAACAGCGGAAGGCTTGGAAGATAAGTGAGTCCATCAACTCCAACGGCATCACTGAGTATAGAACCACGACCTAAAACTCCTTAATCATCATCTGAAAAGTCTGCAACATTAACATTGCAGCCCGAAACAGGTCAGCACATGGAATATGTTGGCAAAGTAACACATAGAGAGTAATGGAATGAAACAGGCAATTCTATATGCATATTTGGCTGGTGGAAAGCTCTATGGTTACAGTTTGCGTAAAGCCAATTTTTCCCTACTTCAAAGGAATAAATTTTATTTAACTATCATGGTAGTTGTTAAACATTGAGAATGGTTGACAGCATTCTCAGTCCCAATTAAGCATCATCATTAAACAAAACCCAACAATATTAATTTTTCAGTAACATGTTGAGATTCACATGATAATCCAGATACTAGATACTCAAGATGTCCATAACCGGGGACATGACTAACCATGTTTAGTTTATACACTCTGCAGAGGTTTGCGCAATTTTCCCCACAAGACTCGATCTCCTCCGTTGGGATTCTCGCACTACATGGTGTTTGAGAAACGGATGACCGAGACATAGTCTTTCAGAAGTGCTAGCACCTTACGAACGGGTAGACCGTACCAACCTACATCCCCTACATCTGCTAGTCTACCACTGTAAGAGTTCTCATGACTTAATCAACTATTCTAGAGCCCATAGTAGCTTGTGGCTGCACACTGAAGTTTCTAGCATGAACAATCTCATGATCCCTTTGAGCCTGGGTGGTGGTCCATAAAGAAAAATAGGCAATCGCTGGAATACCCAGGTGCCTACACAGGAAATCGCTGGAATACCCAGATGCCTCAATCCACCCAGATGTGTATTTAAGTTGACACCTTAAGTTGAACCATTAATTAACAATCTCACATCTGTCATGGATTTCACTCACCCAAACCATGTCTACGAGCATAGCATAGCAATATAAGCAATTCGGATAAGTAACTCCCACGGGTTTGAATGTAACAGAGAAATAGGTTCTACCTCATCAATTACTTCCCAACCCACATGTTAAAATCACATCCTAACCATGCAATGTTTGAGTATTGGAACTAATGCATAAAAACTGGGTGATAAAGGGGTATGATCAAAGTGTTACTTGCCTTGCTGATGATCCGGGAAACCTAGCGATTCGAAGTAGCAAGCGGTGCACACCGGGTACTCTATCGCAAACAAAAAAGCATGAAATAAGTACTCAATTAATGCACAGGTAAAACTCAAATAAGAGATCTAACCAGAAAGTTCAACTTAAGAACTCCGGTTGGCAAAAAGAATCAAAACGAACGAAGCAACAAAAGACAAACGGCAAAAGAAAAAGGCTTCGTTTACTATTCTGGATCTAGAGCAATTTTTACAATGGCAAAACCTTGTTTGAGTTGGTTAAACGGAAAGAGGGTTTCGAGACAAAACTCCAGGCGCTTGAATCGCCTGATTCCGATAAACAAGCAAAAAGTTAGACTAAAACAAAAATCGGATCAGAAATCGCGATCAGAAAAATCACGGATTTAATCCGAGAAAAAGAAAAACAACGAACGTTTGTTAAAATGAACGAACGGAAGAACGCTCGATAATTAAATAAACCGGAAAAACCGATCTATGTAAAAAAACTGAAACAAAAAACGAACAAAACTGACGGAAAACCGAACGATTTTTCGAGAAAAACCGGTGGCGGCGAGGTCTACCTCCGGCGACGGAACCGGCGGGCGGCGACGGGGCTAGGCGGCTAGGGTTTGAGGGGGGGTCCAGCTGGGCCTCCCCGGCTTATAAAGCCGGCCGGGCCTAGTGTCCGGGTCGGACACGGCCGTTAGGTCGGTTGCGTTTTTTTTAAATAGTTACGCTCAGAAAAAAACCAAAGGAATACTAAACGGACTCCAAAAATCCCGAAATAAATTTTCCCCGGCTTCTGAAATCAAGTCGCACAGGATGAAAATTTTTTTGGGGCCTAAATGCAATTTTGAAAAACGCGCATTTTTCCTAAATTCAAATAAATAGCAAATAAAACCAAATAAAATCTTATTTGATTTTTTTATTAAATGCCCAATATTTCTTTATTTTGGGAAAGTCATTTTATTCCCTCTCTCATATTTTTGTAATAGAAATAATTGAAGATAAAATAAATAAAATCAAACGATCCTATTTTCATATTTTGAGACAACTCAAATATGAAAATAACGAAATCCCCAACTCTCTCGAGGGTCCTTGAGTTGCGTGAAATTTCTAGGATCAACCAAAATGCAATAAATATGATATGCAATGATGATCTAGTGTATAACATTCCAAATTGAAAATTTGGGATGTTACAAACCTACCCCCCTTAAGATGAATCTCGCCCTCGAGATTCGGGTTGGCTAGAAAATAGGTGAGGGTGGTCCTTCAGCATATCTTCTTCTCGCTCCCAGGTGGCTTCATCCTCCGTGTGGTGGCTCCACTGAACCTTGCAAAACTTGATAACCTTACTACGGGTGACTCGACTGGCATACTCTAGAATCTTAATTGGTTTCTCCTCATAGGTCAAATCACTGTCCAACTGAATTGCTTCCAGTGGTACCGTATCTCTCAGCGGTATGTCAGCCATCTCTGCGTGGCACTTCTTCAACTGGGAAACGTGAAACACGTCGTGTACTCCTGACAATCCTTCGGGCAATTTCAACTTATAGGCTACCTCTCCCATACGCTCCAAAACTTTGTATGGGCCTACAAAACGGGGCGCTAACTTTCCTTTAACTCCAAAGCGCTTAACTCCTCGAAGTAGTGATACTCGAAGATAAACCCGGTCTCCGAATTCGTAAACTGTCTCCTTGCGTTTAGAATCTGCATAACTCTTCTGCTTGGACTGGGCTACCTTGAGCCTATCGCGAATCAATTCCACTTTCTGTTCAGACTCCTTTATTAGATCCGGTCCAAACAACTGGCGGTCTCCAACTTCATCCCAAGACAATGGGGTCCTGCACCTCCTTCCGTACAAGGCTTCGAAAGGGGCCATCTTCAAACTGGATTGATAGTTGTTGTTGTAAGAGAACTCTGCATATGGCAAATTCTCGTCCCAGCTAGATCCGTAATCTAGCACACAAGCTCTTAGCATATCCTCCAAAATCTGATTGACTCTCTCGGTCTGTCCATCTGTCTGCGGATGCAAAGCTGTGCTAAACTCCAGTCTCGTACCCAAAGTTTCATGCAACTGATTCCAGAACTTTGAGATAAATTGGGTTCCTCTATCGGATACTATGCTCCTTCGAACTCCATGCAGACAAACAATTCTGGTCATATATATCCTTGCCAACTTTGCACTGGTATAGGTAGTCTTCACGGGAATGAAATGAGCTACCTTTGTCAAACGATCGACTACAACCCATATCGAGTCATAGCCTGAACGTGTTCTGGGCAATCCTGTAATAAAATCCCTGCCTAGCTTATCCCACTTCCATTCGAGTATCGGCAATGGTTGTAGCAATCCTGCTGGCTTCTGATGCTCTGCCTTCACTCTCTGACATACATCACAAACTACTACATACTCCGCAATATCCTTCTTTATTCCGGTCCACCAGAATATATCCTTCAAATCCAAATACATCTTGGTATTTCCTGGGTGAATCGAATATGGTGAATCATGGGCCTCTTGTAAGATTAACTTCCTGATCTCCAAATCATTTGGTACATAGATACGGTCTTCAAACCATAAGGTATCGTGCTCATCCTCACGAAATCCCTTAGCTTTTCCTTTGCTCATTTTCTCCTTAATAGAAGCAATCTCCTTGTCAGTCCTTTGAGCTTCTCTGATCTTATCCATCAAAGTAGACTGAATCTCCAATGCTGCTACATACCCTCTTGGAACTATTTCCAAACATAGCTCTCGAAGATTTTCGGCTAACTCCCTTGGTAAATCTCCCGTCATTAGGGTGTTGACATGGCTCTTACGGCTTAACGCCTCAGCTACTACGTTAGCCTTTCTGGGGTGATAATGCAATTTCATGTCATAATCCTTGATGAGCTCCAACCATCTCCTTTGTTTGAGGTTCAACTCCTTCTGTGTGAAAATATACTTCAATCTCTTGTGATCTGTGTACACCTCGCAATGGTTTCCAATCAGAAAATGTCTCCAAGTCTTAATGCATGCACTACGGCTGCTAACTCCAAATCATGCGTAGCGTAATTCAACTCATGGGGCTTAAGCTGTCGTGAGGCATATGAAACAACTCTTCCTTCCTGCATAAGCACTGATCCAAGTCCTCGACGTGAAGCGTCACAATACACCTCATAATCCTTGGTCTGGTCTGGAAAAATCAACACTGGTGATGTAACCAAACGTTTCTTCAACTCCTGGAAACTAGCCTCACATTCCTCAGTCCATATGAACTTGGTATCCTTCTTCAACAACTCCGTCATAGGCTTCGCAATTTTTGAGAAATTCTCAATAAACCTCCGGTAGTATCCTGCGAGTCCAAGAAAACTCCGGATCTCTCCAACTGTTGTTGGGGCTTCCCACTTGGTCATAATATCAACTTTAGTGGGATCTACTGCTATACCTTCCCTGGATATAACGTGTCCGAGAAATCCAACTTCCTTCAACCAAAACTCACATTTGCTGAACTTGGCATATAGTTGATGTTCTCTGAGTTTACCAAGCACCAAACGCAAATGCTCCTTATGCTCCTCTTCATTCTTCGAGTAAACCAGGATATCATCAATGAACACTACGACGAACTTATCCAAAAACTCCATAAACACTTTGTTCATCATGTTCATAAAATATGCAGGTGCGTTAGTCAGACCAAATGACATAATGGTATACTCGTACATCCCATACCTGGTGGTAAAAGCTGTCTTGGGTATATCCTATTCTCGAATCTTCAACTGGTGGTATCCTGATCGCAGATCGATCTTGGAAAATACCTTAGCTCCTTGCAATCGATCAAACAGATCATTGATCATCGGTAGTGGGTACTTGTTCTTGATGGTTACTTCATTCAATCCTCGATAATCAACAACCATCCTAACGATCCATCCTTCTTTTCCACTAGAAGTACTGGCGATCCCCAAGGTCAAGAACTTGGGCGAATATATCCTTTATCTAGTAACTCCTTAATCTGCTTCTTAATCTCAACCAAATCCTTTGCGGGCATCCTATATGGTCTCTTTGATATTGGCCCTGTGCTTGGCAATAGTTCAATCAAAAACTCAATATCTCTATCCGGTGGCATGCCTGGCAATTCCTCTGGAAATACATCTGGGAAATCCTTCACCACTGGTACTTCCTCCGGCACAACTCCTGTTAAACAATTTACTTGAGTCCTCTTCGGCACATGTCGGGATACATACTTGATCCTTCTTCCTTCTGGGGTGGTAAGCAAGATCGACTTACTCGCACAATCGATGTTTCCTCCATACATCGACAACCAATCCATGCCTAATATCACATCCAATCCTTGATATTCCAGCACTATTAGGTCTGAGGGAAATACGTAGTTACCAATCCTTAATGGCAACCTATCACACCATAGGCTACCCATATATTCTGCTCCAGGCGAGGTTACTAACATGGGTGACCTAAGGGCTTGGGTTGGCAGTTTATACTTATCCACAAATCCCCTTGATATGTATGAATGCGATGCACCAGTATCAAAAAGAATGAGTGCAGTAAATGACTTAACCAAAAACTTACCGATTACTGCATCCGACTGCTCTTCAACCTCCTCCACGTTAACGTGGTTCACCTGTCCCCTATTAAAAGGGTTCGGCTTCTTCCCAGAGCTTCCATTGCCATTTCCATTCTGTGATTCAGGACATTCATTGGCATAATGTCCGGTCTTCTGGCACTTAAAACAAGTGACTTGGCTCAGGTCTCTCTTGGCTGGGGTCAATGGGTTGGTACGGTTCTGGCCGTTACTTCCTCCATTCCCATTACCATTCTTGGTGCCATTGTGATTGTGCGAGCTACCTCCTCCATGGGTATGCTGAAAATGTCCTCCTGGTCTAGGGGTAAAACGTGGCTTCTGCTGAGCTCCTGAATTGTGCTTCCCTTGTCCATACTTCCTCTTGCGATTCTCAATCTGCTGATGCTTCCCTTCAATCATAAGAGCACGATCTACCAACTCCTGGTAGTTGTTGAAGGTTGCTACCATCAACTGCATGTTCAACTAATCATTCAGTCCTTCCAGAAACTTCTCCTGCTTAGCTGCATCCGTAGAAACGTCATCTGGGGCATAACGTGCTAGCTTACTAAAGTCCTCCACATACTGGCCAACTGTCCGTCCTCCTTGGCGCAAGTTGCAAAACTCTCGCTTCTTCATGGCCATAGCTCCTGCTGAAACATGGGCAGTTCGAAAAGCCTGCTGAAACTGGTCCCACGTGACAGTGTCGACAGGAAAAGTGGCTGTGAAATTCTCCCACCATGATGCTGCGGGTCCGTCAAGTTGATGTGCGGCATACTTCACCTTTTCCGCATCCGTGCATCCTGCTGTGGTCAACTCTCTAGCTGTCTTGTGGAGCCAATCATCTGCCGCTATCATCTCGGTGCTACTGGAAAACACCGGCGGATTCAGCCTAAGAAAACGGGCTAAGTGATCAACAGGTGGTGGTGGTGGTGGTGGGTTGTTGTTGTTGTTGTTGTTCCCCTGATTCTGATTCTGGATTAGCAACTGCATCAATGTGTTCTGCTGCTGGATCAACTGAGTGAGCTTCAGTGGGAAAGTAAATCCGGGGTCATGTCTCGGAGGCATCTGAGGGTTTAGAAAAGATGAGATTTAAGAATAGAGGGGGTCTAAAGAGAAAACACTACCCATATGCACATGTGGCAAAAGCAAACAATTCACTTCATTCAATCAAACAAGGGCATACAATCGATCTAACTATCGCAAAAGTGCTCAGACTACTATATTTACATGGTGGACTACTACTACTGATGGGGTGGTCTACTAGAAATATTCTTCGGTTGCAGACTCCATGATATCTGCTCCAGCTTCATCAACATAGTCATCATCGCTATCATCTGGATCCGAGTCGGTGTCATCGATGATGATGTAGTCTTCCGGGCGAATCTCCTTGTGTTCTTCGTCTTCTTCTACTGGTGTAGGGCCTCCCATAAATATTCCGATCTTCTTGATCAGATCGTCATTCTTTTCCACTAATACTTTGATTTCCTCTTCATAATCTTCATGTGTAGCCTTGAGTTCTTCCTCTAGTTCCTTTATTCTTGTCCTCGCCTTCTTCAGATCTATCATGTCTGCGCACATATGGTTCTCCTGACGTCGAATGTGCTAGTTTAACTCCTGGATAAAAGATGCAATTGATCTATCCTTTCTGGTGCTGATCATCTCCCAGTGCTCATCGCGGTGCCCACAAATCTGGTAGATAGTATCCTTGAGATCATTGCGGTAGAGTTCTCCAATGCGTCCCATGGCAATGTGAGCTGCCATGCTCTTTCCTAGACTCCAAGTTGGTGCATCAAAGGAAAACTCTATGGGCTCAGTGACTGGCATGAACGTCCTTCCTGGAACTTGAACTTGAATCATCCAGCGCTCTTCTTCAGGTAGAGTGGCGTTGTAGGTTCCGGTGAAGCTTGGTACTCCTATGTTCAGGTATCTAGTGACTTCCTTCAAGTGACGTCCAAAGGGTGTATCTTCATCCGGTTGGGTGAACTTGTTCCTTGCATCCGCCATCCTAAAAGAGTAGAAAAGATGAGAAGTCAGAAAAGAGGGGAGAGTGAGTAGTGATCTAGGTCTTTAGCTTAGTGGTCGTGTCCTACAGTCAGCATGTGCTCTTATACCATCTTGTAGCGACCAGACCTCAAACGGTCTAATCTCTGTGCTCAGGTGTCATCCCTGGATCAGTAATGCTGACACCACACAGTACTTGAAGGATTCATAACAGAGTAGCAATCACACACTTATTACATTGAGTGTCTCAAACGAGAACTTATTACAATAAATACGGCTTAAGGCCATCTAATAACGATAACAGCGGAAGGCTTGGAAGATAAGTGAGTCCATCAACTCCAACGACATCACTGAGTATAGAACCACGACCTAAAACTCCTTAATCGTCGTCTGAAAAGTCTGCAACATTAACATTGCAACCCGAAACAGGTCAGCACAAGGAATATGCTGGCAAAGTAACACATAGAGAGTAATGGAATGAAATAGGCTATTCTATATGCATATTTGGCTGGTGGAAAGCACTATGGTTAGAGTTTGCGTAAACCCAATTTTTCCCTACTTCAAAGGAATAAATTTTATTTAACTATCATGGTAGTTGTTAAACATTGAGAATGGTTGACAACATTCTCAATCCCAATTAAGCATCATCATTAAACAAAACCCAACAAAATTAATTTTTGAGTAACATGTTGAGATTCACATGATAATCCAGATACTAGATACTCAAGATGTCCATAACCGGGGACACGGCTAACCATGATTAGTTTATACACTCTGAAGAGGTTTGCACACTTTTTCCCACAAGACTCGATCTCCTTCGTTGGGATTCTCGCACTACATGGTGTTTGAGAAACAGATGACCGAGACATAGTCTTTCAGAAGTGCTAGCACCTTACGAACGGGTAGACCGTACCAACCTACATCCCCTACATATGCTAGTCTACCACTGTAAGAGTTTGCACGACTTAATCAACTATGCTAGAGCCCATAGTAGCTTGTGGCTGCACACGGAAGTTTCTAGCATGAACAATCTCATGATCCCTTTGAGCCTGGGTGGCGGTCCATCAAGAAAAACAGGCAATCGCTGGAATACCCAGGTGCCTAAAGAGGCAATCGCTGGAATACCCAGGTGCCTCAATCCACCCAGATGTGTATTTAAGTTGCCACCTTAAGTTGAACCATTAATTAACAATCTCACATCTGTCATGGATTTCACTCACCCAAACCACGTCTACGAGCATAGCATAGCAATATAAGCAATTCGGATAAGTAACTCCCAAGGGTTTGAATGTAATAGAGCAATAGGTTCTACCTCATCAATTACTTCCCAACCCACATGTTAAAATCACATCCTAACCATGCAATGTTTGAGGATTGCAACTAATGCATAAAAACTGGGTGATAAAGGGGTATGATCAAAGTGTTACTTGCCTTGCTGATGATCTGGGAAACCTAGCGATTCGAAGTAGCAAGCGGCGCACTCCGGGTACTCTATCGCAAACAAACAAGCATGCAATAAGTACTCAACTAATGCACAGGTAAAACTCAAATAAGAGATCTAACCAGAAAGTTCAACTTAAGAACTCCGGTTGGCAAAAAGAATCAAAACAAACGAAGCAACGAAAGACAAACGACAAAAGAAAAAGGCTTCGTTTACTATTCTTGATCTAGGGTAATTTTTACAGTGGCAAAAACTTGTTTGAGTTGGTTAAACGGAAAGAGGGTTTCGAGACAAAACTCCAGGCGCTTGAATCGCCTGATTCCGATAAACGAGCGAAAATTTAGACTAAAACGAAAATCGGATCAGAAATCGCGATCAGAAAAATCGCGGATTTAATCCGAGAAAAATAAAAACGACGAACGTTCCTTAAAATGAACGAATGGACGAACGCTCGCTAATTAAATAAACCAGAAAACCGATCTATTCAAAAAAACCGAAACAAAAAAACGAACAAAACCGTTGGAAAACCGAACGGTTTTTCAAGAAAAAATAGCGGCGGCGAGGTCTACATCCGGCGACGGAACCGGCGGGCGGCGACGGGCGGCGGCAGCGGCAGCGACGGCGGCGCTAGGCGGCGGCGGCAAAGGCGGCTGCGGGGGGGGGGGGGGGGGGCTAGGCGGCTAGGGTTTGAGGGGGGTCCGGCTGGGCCTCCCCGGCTTATAAAGCCGGCCGGGCCTAGTGTCCGGGTCGGACACGGCCCGTTAGGTCGGTTGCTTTTCTTTTTAAATAGTTACGCTCAGAAAAAAAACAAAAGGAATACTAAACGGACTCCAAAAATCCCGAAATAAATTTTTCCCGGCTTCTAAAATCAAGCCGCACAGGATGAACATTTATTTGGGGCCTAAATGCAATTATGAAAAACGCGCGTTTTTCCTAAATTCAAATAAATAGCAAATAAAACCAAATAAAATCTTATTTGATTTTTTAATTAAATCCCCAATATTTCTTGATTTTGGGAAAGTCATTTTATTCCCTCTCTCATATTTTTGTAATAGAAATAATTGAAGATAAAATAAATAAAATCAAAGAATCCTATTTTCAAAATGTGAGACAACTCAAATATGAAAATAACAAAATCCCCAACTCTCTCGAGGGTCCTTGAGTTGCGTGAAATTTCTAGGATCAACCAAAATGCAATAAATATGATATGCAATGATGATCTAGTGTATAACATTCCAAATTGAAAATTTGGGAAGTTACAAAAGACGAACAGAAGAAGGGCAGATAAAACGGCAAGGGTGAAGTGGGGGAGAGGAAAACGAGAGGCAAATGGCAAATAATGTAATGCGAGGGATAGGAGTTTGTGATGGGTACTTGGTATGTCTTGACTTGTGCGTAGACTCCCCGGCAGCAGCGCCAGAAATCCTTCTTGCTACCTGTCGAGCACTACGTTGGTTTTTCCTTGAAGAGGAAAGGGTGATGCAGCAAAGTAGCGTAAGTATTTCCCTCAGTTTTTGAGAACCAAGGTATCAATCCAGTAGGAGGCCACGCTCAAGTCCCTTGTACCTACACAAACAAATAAGAACCTTGCAACCAACGCGATAAAGGGGTTGTCAATCCCTTCATGGCCACTTGCAAAAGTGAGATCTGATAGAGAAGGTAAGATAATATTTTTGGTATTTTTATGATAAAGACTAAAAGTAAAGAAAGCAAAATAAACGGCGCAAGAAATAGCTTGTTGACGGGAGATTAATATGATGGAAAATAGACCCGAGGGTCATAGGTTTCACTAGTGGCTTCTCTCAAGATAGCATAAGTATTACGGTGGGTAAGCAAATTACTGTCGAGCAATTGATAGAATTGAGCATAGTTATGAGAATATCTAGGTATGATCATGTATATAGGCATCACGTCTGTGACAAGTAGACCGACTCCTGCCTGCATCTACTATTACTCCACACATTAACCGCTATCCAGCATTCATCTAGAGTATTAAGTTCATAAGAACAGAGTAACGCTTTAAGCAAGATGGAATGATGTAGAGGGATAAACTCATGCAATATGATATAAACCCCATCTTTTTATCCTCGATGGAGACAATACAATACGTGTCATTTCCCCTACTGTCACTCGGATCGAGCACCGCAAGATTGAACCCAAACCTAAGCACTTCTTCCATTGCAAGAAAGATCAATCTAGTAGGCCAAACCAAACTGATAATTCGAAGAGACTTGCAAAGATAAACAATCATACATAAAAGAATTCAGAGAAGATTCAAATATTATTAATAGATAATCTTGATCATAAACCCACAATTCATCGGATCTCGACAAACACACCGCAAAAGAAGATTACATCGAATAGATCTCCAAGAGAATCGAGGAGAACTTTGTATTGAGATCCAAAGAGAGAGAAAAGCCATCTAGCTAATAAATATGGACCCGAAGGTCTGAGGTAAATGGTGTCTACTACACAACCTTCTTCTTGTAGACGTTGTTGGGCCTCCAAGTGCAGAGGTTTGTAGGACAGTAGCAAATTTCCCTCAAGTGGATGACCGAAGGTTTATCAATCCGTGGGAGGCGTAGGATGAGGATGGTCTCTCTCAAGCAACCCTGCAACCAAATAACAAAGAGTCTCTTGTGTCCCCAACACACCCAATACAATGGTAAATTGTATAGGTGCACTAGTTTGGCGAAGAGATGGTGATACAAGTGGTATATGGATAGTAGATAATGGTATTTGTAATCTGAAAATATAAAAACACCAAGGTAACTAATGATAAGAGTGAGCGTAAATGGTATTGCAATGATAGGAAACAAGGCCTAGGGTTCATACTTTCGCTAGTGTAAGTTCCCTCAACAATGATAACATAATTGGATCACATAACTATCCCTCAACATGCAACAAAGAGTCACTCCAAAGTCACTAATAGCGGGGAACGAACGAAGAGATTATGGTAGGGTACGAAACCACCTCAAAGTTATTCTTTCCAATCAATCCGTTGGGCTATTCTAAGTGTCACAAACATCCCTAGAGTTCGTACTAGAATAACACCTTAAGACACAAATCAACCAAAACCCTAATGTCACCTAGATACTCCAATGTCCCCTCAAGTATCCGTGGGTATGATTATACGATATGCATCACACAATCTCAGATTCATCTATTCAACCAACACAAAGGACCTCAAAGAGTGCCCCAAAGTTCCTACCGGAGAATCACGATGAAAACATGTGCCAACCCCTATGCATAGGTTCATGGGCGGAACCCGCAAGTTGATCACCAAAACATACATCAAGTGAATCACGTGGTATCCCATTGTCACCACAGATACGCACGGCAAGACATACATCAAGTGTTCTCAAATCTTTAAAGACTCAATCCGATAAGATTACTTCAAAGGGGAAACTCAATCCATTACAAGAGAGTAGAGGGGGGAGAAAACATCATAGGATCCAACTATAATAGCAAAGCTCGCGATACATCAAGATCGTACCACCTCAAGAACACGAGAGAGAGAGAGAGAGAGATCAAACACATAGCTACTGGTACATACCCTCAGCCCCGAGGGAGAACTACTCCTTCCTCGTCATGGAGAGCACCGGGATGATGAAGATGGCCACCGGAGAGGGATTCCCCCCTCTGGCAGGGTGCCGGAACGGGTCTAGGTTGGCTTTCGGTGGCTACGGAGGCTTTTGGCGGCGGAACTCCCGATCTATTGTGCTCCATGATGTTTTTAGGGTATATGGAGATATATAGGCGGAAGAAGTACGTCAGGGGGGGCACAAGGGGCCCACGAGGGTGGAGGGCGCGCCCTGGGGGGGTGGGCGCGCCCCCTACCTCGTGGCCTCCTCGAGGCTTCCCTTACGTGCACTTCAAGTCTTCTGGGCTTCTTTCCTTCCCAAAATGGGTACCATGAAGTTTCAGGTCAATTGGACTCCATTTGGTTTTACTTTTCTTCGAAACCCTAAAACAAGGTAAAAACAAAAACTGGCACTGGGCTCTGGGTTAATAGGTTAGTCCAAAAAAAGATATAAAAGTGTATAATTAAGCCCATAAACATCCAAAACAGTAGATAATATAGCATGGAGCAATCAAAAATTATAGATACGTTGGAGACGTATCAGCATCCCCAAGTTTAATTCCTGCTCGTCCTCGAGTAGGTACATGATGAAAACAGAATTTTTGATGCGGAGTGCTACTTAGCATAGTTTCAATGTAATTCTTCTTAATTGTGGCATGAATATTCAGATCCGAAAGATTCAAGACAAAAGTTCATATTGACATAAAAATGATAATACTTCAAGCATACTAACTAAGCAATTATGTCTTCTCAAAAGAACATGGCTAAAGAAAGTTCATCCCTAGAAAATCATATAGTTTAGTCATGCTCCATTTTCGTCACACAAGAATGCTCTCATCATGCACAACCCCGATGACAAGCCAAGCAATTGTTTCATACTTTAGTAATCTCAAACCTATAAACTTTCACGCAATATATGAGCGCGAGCCATGGACATAGCACTATGGGTGGAATAGAATATAATGAAGGGGGTTATGTGGAGAAGACAAAAAGGAGAAAATCTCACATCAACGAGGCTAATCAATGGGCTATGGAGATGCCTACCGATTGATGTTAATGCAAGGAGTAGGGATTGCCATGCAACGGATGCACTAGAGCTATAAATGTATGAAAGCTCAACAAAAGAAACTAGTGGGTGTGCATCCAACTTGCTTGCTCACGAAGACCTAGGGCACTTGAGGAGGCCCATTGTTGGAATATACAAGCCAAGTTCAATAATGAAAAATTCCCACTAGTATATGAAAGTGATAACATGAGAGACTCTCTACTATGAAGATCATGGTGCTACTTTGAAGCACAAGTGTGGTAAAAGGATAGTAACATTGTCCCTTCTCTCTTTTTCTCTCATTTTTTGGGCCTTTTCTTTTTTTATGGCCTTTCTCTTTTTTTGGGCCTGTCTCTTTTTTTATGGCCTTCCTCTTTTTTCTCACTTGGGACAATGCTCTAATAATGATGATCATCACACTTCCATTTATTTACAACTCAATGATTACAACTCGATACTAGAACAAGGTTGACTCTATATGAATGCCTCCGGCGGTGTACCGGGATATGCAATGAACCAAGAGTGACATGTATGAAAGTATTATGAACGGTGGCTTTGCCACAAATACTATGTCAACTACATGATCATGCTAAGCAATATGACAATGATGAATGTGTCATGATGAACAAAATGATGGAAAGTTGCATGGCAATATATCTCGGAATGGCCATGGAAATGCCATAATAGGTAGGTATGGTGGCTGTTTTGAGGAAGATATAAGGAGGTTTATGTGTGAAAGAGTGTATCATATCACTGGGTTTGGATGCACCGGCGAAGTTTGCGCCAACTCTCAATGTGAGAAAGGGCAATGCACGGTACCTAAGAGGCTAGCAAGGATGGAAGGGTGAGAGTGCGTATAATCCATGGACTCAACATTAGTCAGAAAGAACTCACATACTTATTGCAAAAATCTACAAGTCATCAAAAACCTCGGCACTATGCGCGTGCTCCTAGGGGGATAGATTGGTAGGAAAAGACCATTGCTCATCCCCGACCGCCACTCATAAGGAGGACAATCAAATAACACCTCATGTTTCAAATTTGTTACACAACGTTTACCATACGTGCATGCTACGGGACTTACAAACTTCAACACAAGCATTTCTCAAATTCACAACTACTCAACTAGCACGACTTTGATATTATTACCTCCATATCTCAAAGCAATCATCAAGCATCAAACTTCTCTTAGTATTCAAAACACTCAAAAGAAAGTTTTTACTAATCTTGAATACCTAGCATATTAGGATTTTAAGCAAATTACCATGCTATTAAGACTCTCAAAATAATATAAGTGAAGCATGAGAGTTCATCTATTTCTTGCCACCATGCTCTAAAAGATATAAGTGAAGTACTAGAGCAAACAACAAACTACTCCGAAAGATATACGTGAAGATCAATGAGTAGTTGAATAATTATGCAACTATGTGAAGACTCTCTAACATTTAAGAATTTAAGATCTTGGTATTTTATTCAAACAGCAAGCAAAACTAAATAAAATAAAATGGCATTCTAAGAATGGCAAACATCATGTGAAGAAGCAAAAACTTAGGATCAACCGAAACTAACCGATAGTTGTTGAAGAAGAAAGGTGGGATGCCAACCGGGGCATCCCCAAGCTTAGATGGTTGAGACTTCTTGAAATATTATCTTGGGATGCCTTGGGCATACCCAAGCTTGAGCTTGTCTGTCTCCTTAATTCTTCTCATATCACGATCTCCCTAAATCTCACAAGCTTCATCCACACAAAACTCAACAAGGACTCGTGAGATAAGTTAGTATAAATCATTGCAAAAACCTTATCATGCTCTACTGTAGAAAATCACTTAAATTATTATTCAACATTTCATACTAAATTCCTATGCATATTTAATAGTCCTATCCTCAAATAGAATCATTAAAGAAGCAAACATATGCAAACAATGCAAACATAACAGCAATCTGCCTAAACAGGACCGTCTGTAAAGAATGCAGCAACATACATACTTCCCAAGCTCCAAAAATTATGAAAGAAAATTCCCACTATAGTAAATTTATGATATCTTAATATGCAAAAGGTTTCAATATTTTATCACATTCTGACTTTTCTAGGGAATTATTGCAACAGCGGTAAACTTTCTGTTTTCAAACAGCAACATGTGGACTTCTAAAATAGGCATAGTAAAGGCTATCAATGCCACTTTTATTGAAATAAAAGATGCAAAACATTTTTCTAAATAACAGCAAGCAAATCCTAACAAAATAAATTGACGCTCCAAGCAAAACACATATCATGTGGCGAATAAAAATATAGCTCCAAGTAAAGTTACCGATGAACGAAGACGAAAGAGGGGATGCCTTCCGGGGCATCCCCAAGATTAGGCTCTTGGCTATCCTTGAATATTACCTTGGGGTGCATTGGGAATACCCAATCTTAGGATCTTGCCACTCCTTATTCCATATTCCATCGAATCCTTACCCAAAACATGAAAACTTCACAACACAAAACTTAACAGAAAACTCGTAAGCTCCGTTAGTATAAGGAAATATATCACCACTTAGGTACTGTAATGAACTCATTCTTTATTTATATTGGTGTTAAAACTACTGTATTCCAACTTATATATGGTTCATACCCTCCAATACTACTCATATATTCATCAAAATAAGCAAACAACACATCGAAAACAGAATCTGTCAAAAACAGAACAGTCTGTAGTAATCTGGATCAAACGTATACTTCTGGAACTCATAAAATTCTCAAATAAATTTCTGGACCTGAGTAATTTGTCTATTAATAATATTAAAAAGGAATTAACTAAATAGCACTCTCCAAATAAAAATTCCAGCAATTCTCGTGAGCGCTAAACTTTCTATTTTTTACAGCATGATCAACAAGACTTTCCCCAAGTCTTCCCAAAGGTTCTACTTGGCACAAACACTAATTAAAAGCATAAAACCACATCTAAACAGAGGCTAGATGAATTATTTATTACTAAACAGGAAAAAAAGAAAGGAAAAAAATAAATTTGGGTTGCCTCCCAACAAGCGCTATCGTTTAACGCCCCTAGCTAGGCATGATGATTTCAATGATGCTCACATAAAGGATAAGAATTGTAACATAAAGAGAGCATCATGACGAATATGACTTGCACATTTAAGCCTAAACATTTTCCTATGCATAGGGATTTTGTGAGCAAAAAACTTGTGGGAACAAGAATCAACTTGCATAGGAAGGTAAAACAAGCATAACTTCAAAACTTTAAGCACATATAGAGGAAACTTAATATTATTGCAATTCCTACAAGCATAAATTCCTCCCTCATAATAATTTTCAGTAACATCATGAATTAATTCAACAATATAACCAGTACCTAAAGCATTCTTTTCATGATCTACAAGCATAGAATTTTTATTACTCTCCACATAAGCAAAATTCTTCTCATGAATAATAGTGGGAGCAAACTCAACAAAATAACTATCATGTGATTGAAAATTAAGATCAAGATGACAGGTTTCATGGTTATCATTATTATTTAAAGCATACGTGTCATCACAATAATCATCATAGATAGGAGGCATGCTTTCATCATAATAATTTTGCTCATCAAAACTTGGGGGACAAAAAATATCATCTTCATCAAACATAGCTTCCCCAAGCTTGTGGCTTTGCATATTATTAGCATCATGGATATTCAAGGAATTCATACTAACAACATTGCAATCATGCTCATCATTCAAATATTTAGTGTGGAACATTCTAATGCATTCTTCTTATAGCACTTGAGCACAATTATCGGAATCCTTATTTTCATGATAGATATTAAAAAGATGAAGCATATGAGGTACCCTTAATTCCATCTTTTTTGTTTTCTTTTATAATCTAAACTAGCGATAAAACAAGAAACTAAAAGACTCGATTGCATGATCTAAAGATATACCTTCAAGCGCTAACCTCCCCGGCAACGGCGCCAGAAAAGAGCTTGGTGTCTACTACACAACCTTTTTCTTGTAGACGTTGTTGGGCCTCCAAGTGCAGAGGTTTGTAGGACAGTAGCAAATTTCCCTCAAGTGGATGACCTAAGGTTTATCAATCCGTGGGAGGCGTAGGATGAAGATGGTCTCAAGCAACCCTGCAACCAAATAACAATGAGTCTCTTGTGTCCCCAACACACCCAATACGATGGTAAATTGTATAGGTGCACTAGTTCGGCGAAGGGATGGTGATACAAGTGCAATATGGATGGTAAATATAGGTTTTTGTAATCTAAAAATATAAAACAGCAAGGTAACTAATGATAAAAATGAGCACAAACGGTATTGCAATGCGTTGGAACAAGGCCTAGGGTTCATACTTTCACTAGTGCAAGTTCTCTCAACAATAATAACATAATTGGATCATATAACTATCCCTCAACATGCAACAAAGAGTCACTCCAAAGTCACTAATAGCGGAGAACAAAGGAAGAGATTATGGTAGGGTACGAAACCACCTCAAAGTTATTATTTCCAATCAATCCGTTGGGCTATTCCTATAAGTGTCACAAACAGCCCTAGAGTTCGTACTAGAATAACACCTTAAGACACAAATCAACCAAAACCCTAATGTCACCTAGATACTCCAATGTCCCCTCAAGTATCCGTTGGTATGATTATACAATATTCATCGCACAATCTCAGATTCATCTATTCAACTAACACGAAGGACCTCAAAGAGTGCCCCAAAGTTCCTACCGGAGAATCACGACGAAAACATGTGCCAACCCCTATGCATAGGTTCATGGGCGGAACCCGCAAGTTGATCACCAAAACATACATCAATTGAATCACGTGGTATCCCATTGTCACCACAGATACGCACGGCAAGACATACATCAAGTGTTCTCAAATCTTTAAAGACTCAATCCGATAAGATTACTTCAAAGGGGAAACTCAATCCATTACAAGAGAGTAGAGGGGGGAGAAAACATCATAGGATCCAACTATAATAGCAAAGCTCGCGATACATCAAGATCGTACCACCTCAAGAACACGAGAGAGAGAGAGAGAGATCAAACACATAGCTACTGGTACATACCCTCAGCCCCGAGGGAGAACTACTCCCTCCTCGTCATGGAGAGCACCGGGATGATGAAGATGGCCACCGGAGAGGGATTCCCCCCTCCGGCAGGGTGCCGGAACGGGTCTAGATTGGCTTTCGGTGGCTACAGAGGCTTCTGGCGGCGGAACTCCCGATCTATTGTGCTCCACGATGTTTTAAGGGTATATGGAGATATATAGGCGAAAGAAGTACGTCAGGGGGGCCACGAGGGGCCCACGAGGGTGGAGGGCGCGCCTTGGGGGGGTGGGCGCGCCCCCTACCTCATGGCCTCCTCGAGGCTTCCCTTACGTGCACTTCAAGTCTTCTGGGCTTCTTTCCTTCCAAAAATGGGTTCCGTGAAGTTTCAGGTCAATTGGACTCCGTTTGGTTTTCCTTTTCTTCGAAACCCTAAAACAAGGTAAAAACAGAAACTGGCACTGGGCTCTGGGTTAATACGTTAGTCCCAAAATGATAGAAAAGTGTATAATAAAGCCCATAAACATCCAAAACAGTAGATAATATAGCATGGAGCAATCAAAAATTATAGATACGTTGGAGACGTATCAGTAAACTACTCACGCATCATCGGAGAGGCTATGGTGTTGATGTGGAAGCCCTCCGTGATCAATGCCCCCTCCGGCGGAGCGCCGGAAAAGGCCCCAAGATGGGATCTCACGGGTACAGAAGGTTGCGGCAGTGGAATTAGGCTTTCGTGGTGCTCCTCGATGGTTTGGGGGTACGTAGGTATATATAGGAGCAAGAAGTAGGTCGGTGGAGCCACGAGGGACCCACGAGGGTAGAGGGTGCGCCCAGGGGGTAGGCGCGCCCCCCGCCTCGTGGCCTCCTTGTTGATTGCTTGATGTCCACTCCAAGTCCTGTGGATCATGTTTGTTCCAAAAATCATGCTCCCAAAGGTTTCATTCCGTTTGGGCTCCGTTTGATATTCTTTTTCTGCGAAACACCAAAATAGGCAAAAAAACAGCATTTTGGGCAGGGCCTCCGGTTAATAGGTTACTCCCAAAAATAATATAAAAGTGTATAAATAAGCCCATTAAACATCCAAAACAGAATATATAATAGCATGGAACAATAAAAAATTATAGATACGTTGGAGACGTATCAAGGTCCGGGCACCCGGAGGTCACCGAGAGGAGGGGCCGGGCACCCGGGGGTGTGAGTCCCGGGCACTCGGGGACATCAGGGGCGCGCAGGGCCATGGCTGTACGAGGGTCGGGCACTCAGGGCCATTTGGCCGGACACCCAGGGTGACCCAAGTCAGCGCCAGGCAGGGGGAAGCCGGGCACCTGGGGGTAGTGGCCCGGGCAACCGGTGGGGAGGGTCAATGCCCAGCGGTGGACAACCGAACACCCGGGCCAGTTGGCCGGGCACCCGGGGCAATGGTGCCACGCCCAAGCTGGGGGGCCGGGCACCCAGGGCCTCCTAGTCGGGTACCCGGAGTGGCCAGGGCTAGTGCCCAGCTGGCAGCCGAAGGCCCGGGCACCCGGGGGCATGGAGGGCCGGGCACCCAGGGGTTGCAGAGCCTCCAAGTCTTCACGCTTCGGGCGTTCTCCTTCCTTCTCATCCTCCATATGTGCTTGGGTCTCCCTCCTAGCTTCTCCATGGACTTATTCTTGGTACCTAAGAATGCACACAATTCCGTTTGAGGTAGAACCAGATTCTTGTGTGAATTCGAATGGAGTTCGAAGAGGAAGGAGTCAACCTCGGATTCGATGGCACATGTGCATGCCCTTGTCATTGGTTCCCTTTGTGCTTGTGGTGGTGATGGGACGTCCATGGGGATGAGCGAGGGATGCTCCACATCAGGTAGACTATACCTGCTTCCAGAAGCTTTAATATTTCATTTCTTACCACTTCCTTCATCTTAGGATTTAATCGTCGCTGGTGATCAACAACAGCCTTAGCATCTAGCTCCATATTAATCTTGTGCTGACATAAAGTGGGACTAATGCCCTTAAGATCATCAAGAGTATATCCAATAGCGGCACGGTGCTTCCTCAGAGTTTTCAATAATCTATTTTCTTCATTCTATGCAAGGTTAGCATTGTAATAACAGGATATATTTTCTTTTCATCAAGATAAGTATATTTCAATGTATCGGGCAATTGCTTAAGCTCAAACACGGGATCATTCTTGGGTGGAAGAGGATCTCCAAGAGTCTCAACAGGCAAATTATGTTTCAAAATAGGCATTTGTTTAAAGAATATCTCATCTATTTTGTTTCTTTCATTCATATGCATGTCATGTTCATAGTCTATAGTTCCGGTAACAAGATTGAACACAAGAGATGAACTAGGGTTTGAGATGAGATGGTGTTATTGAAGATGTCGATGGAGATTTCCCTCCCCAAGATGGGAGAGTTTTTGGTGATGATGATAACGATGATTTCCCCCTCCGAGAGGAAAGTTCCCCTGGCAGAATCGCTCCGCCGGAGGGTGAAAGTGCAACTATCCCTAGGTGGTTTTGGTAATTCCTAACATATAGCTCATTGAGCTAATGCCATTTTAAGATTAATATCTTAGGAAAGCTCAATGTTTGGCATGGCATGGATGAGAAAAGTGGACCCCTCAAAATTCTAAGGACAAAGGATTGGCTCAAGATCCAAGCTCAAGACTCTACATTTTCTATTTTAGTGATCCAAGATCACATTGAGTCTATAGGAAAAGCCAATACTATCAAGGAGGGATGAGGTATTGCTTGATGAGGCTCTTGCTCAAAATGCTTAGTGATATGCTCCAAAGCCCTCAACTACTTTCTCACATCCACATATGACCTAAACCAAAAGTCAAACTTGGCCCCATTGATTCTTTCTATCCGGCGCCACCGAGTTCAAATGTCATAGCCACTGCCACAAACCCTAGGCAAATCGGTCTCACCGATAAGGATCTCGGTCTCACCGAGATGGGATTGTAATCTCTCTGTTTCCCTTCGTAACATTTCGGTCCCACCGAGATGAGCGATCGGTCCCACCGAGATTGCAATGTAATCTCTCTGTTTCCCTTTTGTAACATTTCGGTCTCACCGAAATGAGCGAATCGGTCCGACCGAGTTTACCTGACCAACTCTCTAGTTAGCTTATTACCAAAATCGGTCTCACTGAGTTTGTGTAATCGGTCTCACCAAGATTACGTTATGCCCTAACCCTAACCATATCGGTCCAACCGAGTTGCATGTCGGTCCCACCAAAAACCCTAACAGTCACTAGCTTTGCTGAATCGGTCCGACCGAGTTTATCAATTCGGTCCCACCGAGATTGGCAAGTTGTGTGTAACGGTTAGATTTTCTGTGGAGGCTATATATACCCCTCCACCACCTCTTCATTCGTGGAGAGAGCCATCAGAACAAACCTACACTTCCAACTTACCTTTTTCTGAGAGAGAACCACCTACACTTGTGTTGAGGCCAAGATATTCCATTCTTACCATATGAATCTTGATCTCTAGCCTTCCCCAAGTTGCTTTCCACTCAAATCCTCTTTCCACCAAATCCATATCCTGTGAGAGAGAGTTGAGTGTTGGGGAGACTATCATTTGAAGCACAAGAGCAAGGATTTCATCATCAACACACCATTTGGTACTTCTTGGAGAGTGGTGTCTCCTAGATTGGCTAGGTGTCACTTGGGAGCCTCCGACAAGATTGTGGAGTTGAACCAAGGAGTTTGTAAGGGCAAGGAGATCGCCTACTTCGTGAAGATCTACCGCTAGTGAGGCAAGTCCTTCGTGGGCGATGGCCATGGTGGGATAGACAAGGTTGCTTCTTCATGGACTCTTCGTGGATGGAGCCCTCCATGGACTCGCGCAGCCGTTGCCCTTCGTGGGTTGAAATCTCCATCAACGTGGATGTACGATAGCACCACCTATCGGGACCACGACAAAACATCCGTGTCTCCTATTGCATTTGAATCTTCCAAACCCCTCCCTTTACATTCTTGCAAGTTGCATGCTTTACTTTCCGCTGCTCATATACACTTTGCATGCTTGCTTGAATTGTGTTAAGATTGCTTGACTTGTCCAAAGTTGCTAAAATCTGCCAAGAACTAAAATTGGGAAAAGAATAAGTTTTTATTTGGTCAAGTAGTCTAATCACCTCCCTCTAGACATACTTTCGATCCTACAAGTGGTATCAGAGCTTTGGTCTCCATTTGCTTTGATTTCCATAGCTTTTGGTTGTCATAGCCTTGGTTTCACAACCTAGGAGAGTATGGCGTCTAGCGAGGGAAATTACCACCGTAGAGGTCCTTACTTTGATGGTACTAATTTTGCTAGTTGGAAGCATAAGATGAAAATGCATATTCTTGGACATAACCCCGCCGTATGGGCTATTGTGTGTATTGGCTTGCAAGGTGAATTCTTTGATCGGAGAGAACCGAACCATGAAGCTACCGCAGAAGAGTTGAAGATGCTGCAATGCAATGCTCAAGCTTGTGATATCCTCTTCAACGGATTGTGCCCCGAAGAATTCAACAAAATCAGCCGTCTTGAGAATGCAAAGGAAATTTGGGATACTTTGATTGATATGCAAGAAGGTACCGACTCTGTCAAGGAATCCAAGTTGGATGTGCTTCAAAGTCAGCTTGACAAGTTCAAAATGAAGGATGGTGAAGGTGTCGTTGAAATGTACTCTAGGCTTGCTCTTATCACAAATGAGATCACCGACTTAGGAAGTGAAGAGATGAACGACAAATTCATCATCAAGAGGAACCTAAGAGCTTTGGACGGAAAATATGATACCGTATGCACATTGATCCAAATGATGCCCAATTACAAAGATCTCAAGCCAACGGAAGTCATTGGAAGAATTGTTGCTCATGAGATGTCACTCAAGGATAAGGAGGAGCTCCATAACAAATCAAGTGGTGCTTACAAAGCCTAATGTGAAGCTCCCACATCATCAAGTGAGAAACAAACCTTCAATGAAGAATTGAGCCTAATGGTGAAGAACTTCAACAAGTTCTACAAGAGTAGAAGCAAAGAGAGAAGTTCCAAGTCAAGGTCCTTTAATGACAAAAGATCTTACAGTCGAGAGCGAAACTGGTACAATTGTGGAAGACCTGGACACTATTCCAATGAGTGTACGTCACCCTACAAGAGAAGAGAAGATTCTCCAAAAAGAAGAAGTAGAAAAGAAGAATCACCATCAAGAGAGAGAAGGAGTAGATATTATCATTATGAACGAAGAACATCCTGGAGAAGCAAAGATTCGGAAAGGAGGGACAAGTCATCAACGAGCTACACAGAACGAAGACATCAAGTTCATGTTGGTGAATGGGTATCCGGCTCTGACTCCGACAATCACTCCGAGAGAAGCTATCACTCCGACTCCGAATATACTCAAGATGAAGGTGTTGCCAGTCTAGCACTTGTGTCAACCAATTCCTACAACATATTTGATTCACCAAATGAAGGACTTGGAAGATGCTTCATGGCTAAAGGCCCAAAGGTATCACACCCGAGTATGTTGATTTCAATAGTGATGAAGATGACTTGTTAGGTGATGATGATTTACTTGTTGACAACTCTAGTGATGAATACTATGATGAAACGTTAATTAATCATGCTAATCAAGATAAAACGAATGACAATGATAAGGAGAAGATTGAGTTTCTAACTAAAGAACTAAGCATTCTTAAGTTAGCTCATGAAACTATCTTAGGAGATCATCGAGAACTTTTAAGGACTCATGACAAATTACGTTTTGAAAAGCTCAACCTTGAGCAAGAGCATGAGTTCTTAAAGGCAATCAATGATGATCTTCGCAAGAAAAGTTCTTCTTACATTGCCAAGCATTTACTCTTATCCACTTACATGCCTCAAGTCAAGTCTAGTAACAAGAACAAGAAAGATTCTTCCTCTAGTAGTAACAATAATCATGCTAAATCCAATGTTGTTTCTTCTAGTAGTTCTCTTGATTCCACTAATGATTCTCTTAGCCAAGTTACACTTGAGAAAGAAAAAATAGGTTATTGAAGGGAATTATAGAGAAAGGTGTTTACAAGAGCCTTGCCGGTAGTAAGCAATTCGAGGAAATTGTACGTCAGCAAGGAAGACACCGGAAGAACCAAGGTGTTGGTTTCGAACGAAAGTTCAATGCCAATGGAGTTGAGTGGGAAGAAGATCAATACCCCAAGACGAAGTTTGTTCCTCGACAAAAGAAGTATGATCCTACTTCCTCCAAAGGTACACAAGATCAAGATGATCTTCCCCCACAAGACCACGAGCAAAAAGGCAAGGATAAGCTTCAAGAGGAAATTGATGCATTTGAAGAAGCACCTAAGGCCTTGGTCAAGTGGGTTCCCAAGACTACATCAAGTTCTACTTCATCAAGTACGACTACAACTCCGAGAATTCCCATCAAGATGATGTGGATCCCGAAGAAGAAGAACTAGACAGTTCTTGAGGGTGACTCCGCCAACATACTTCACTCTTATCATTTTGGCAAGAACAAGTGCAATCAACTTCCACATCTTGCACTAGTTCATCATCACCACACCATTTGTTACTTCTTGGAGAGTGGTGTCTCCTAGATTGGCTAGGTGTCACTTGGGAGCCTCCGACAAGATTGTGGAGTTGAACCAAGGAGTTTGTAAGGGCAAGTAGATCGCCTACTTCGTGAAGATCTACCGCTAGTGAGGCAAGTCCTTCGTGGGCGATGGCCATGGTGGGCCCTTCGTGGACCCTTCGTGGGTGGTGCCCTCTGTGGACTCGTGCAACCGTTACCCTTCGTGGGTTGAAGTCTCCATCAACGTGGATGTACGATAGCACCACCTATCGGAACCACGACAAAACATCCGTGTCTCCTATTGAGTTTGAATCTTCCAAACCCCTCCATTTACATTCTTGCAAGTTGCATGCTTTACTTTCCGCTGCTCATATACTCTTTGCATGCTTGCTTGAATTGTGTTAAGATTGCTTGACTTGTCCAAAGTTGCTAAAATCTGCCAAGAACTAAAATTGGGAAAAGAATAAGTTTTTATTTGGTCAAGTAGTCTAATCACCCCCCTCTAGACATACTTATGATCCTACAGAGGGCAAAAGTGCTCCTGCCCAAGGTCCGCCTCGAGATGGCGGCGCTCCGTACCGAAAGTCCTCCCCTTATTTTTTCTAGGTCAAAATGACTTATATACCAGAAGATGGGCACCCGATGTGGGCCTAGGTGAGCACAGTCCACCAGGGCGTGCCTGGGCTCCCTGGCGCGCCCAGGTGGGTTGTGCCCACCTGGTGGGCCCCCTCTGGTAGTTATTTGCTCGAATATTCGTCATATATATGATAAAAAATCTCCATGAAGTTTCAGCTTGTTTGGAGTTGTGCAGAATAGGTGGCCTGACTTAGCTTTTCCAGGTCTGGATTTCCAGCTACCGGAATTCTCCCTCTTTGTGTGTACCTTGTAAATTATGAGAGAAAATGCATTATAATTACTCCAAAAAGCATTATTATGGATAAAAACATCATAAATAACAGTAAGGAAACATGATGCAAAATGGACGTATCATAACTTTATTGGATGGATTTTGTAACATTTGTATAACCATAATATATGAAGCATGAACGCATTATGTTCCCATTATGTATGACCATAATCATATTGAACAGAGTTGGAAAAAACCTACCAAACCAATTAAATTGCATAAGAATCCTATGAAAGAACATTATTGTAGTAAAAAAAATCATTTTAGAACCCCTCCCCCACCCCTCCCTATAATACATGAACCTATGGTCACATTAGTGCCTATAAGTATTATATTCAGAGGATATATACATCAGCAAGAAATATATAGAACTGCTAAACATGAACCTATAATTGTCTATATCAGCACATGATACATACAATGAACTTATTATAGGATCAAGAGTATATCGACCAGAGGGGGGTGAACGATGATTTAAAATTTCTTTCAAAAATTGAAATATCTCGGCACAACACAACGGAAAAATAGTCTAGGCGGGCACAAAAACTAATACAGTAAAGCATCCTATAAAATGAACTAAATGAGCCGCAAGTATTAAGCAAAACTCTCAATGAAAAGTGATGACGATTCTACGGGTGTAGTGGCACAGAGATCTGAGGATGAAGATTGTAAAGCTAAATAGAAACAAATCTATGAGCATGGATGAGACAAAACATGATAAACAATACACTCGAGACGAAACAATTGAGAGCAAACTACTGAGAAAATATTCATCAGTGACAAGCTAAGATGTATAACAAAGTAACACCAAATAAACAACAGGCAAACATACATGCATACAACCTTAAGAACAATGAACATAAATATACTACACAAAATTGTCACAATAATGATGGATTTACTCTAAAGGTGATCTGAAGTGATAGCACCGAAGAGGAGCATAGGATACACAACTCAGTCGAGGAAGAATTACTAGTGATAAATACAGACTGAGAGATAACCAGTGGTGCTCGATGGCGACATAAGATTTGGTAGACTAGTTCACTCTTCAATAAAAGAGCTATGTCTGGTTCGACGGGGTTGTGATTTAACACAAGAGCAAACTTCTCTATAAACTATTCTCGTCAACTTGAAGATGATCGACTATGGTCGATTTCACTCATGGTATATTCTTCCCGAAAATCTCCAAATGTTCAATAGACTTTGCTTCGCAAACCACGATGACTGTTGGTTGCTGAAACTTTGACTTGGAGACGACAATTACTCTTCATGACTCAAGCCGACACCTAATTGTCTAGAGATCGAGTTGGCAGCTCTCAAGAGTAATAGGCACAATAACTCTCAACTCAGATCTACTATGATGATCAACCACTATCTACGTTCTAGCCCTTGATTTTCTCTTAGTGGATTTTAAACTTAAATCTCTCAAAGAGGGGTGCTCAAACAATCTTCTCAGAATATCAAGTGGAGCAGCCAACGAATCACGTTGGTTTCATGGTGGCTATTTATAGCTGCAACCTTCTTAGAAGGGAAATGAACATTTAGGACACACGGCCCAGTCAATGGCCAACTGACATGTTCCAACGGTCGGGTTTTCAGCACACGACAACTTTACTTGAGGAACAATTAAAGGTGACTCCTTTGCTTGAAACATATCTCTCACAACCCAGAAGATCATATTCTCTGTTTAACATGTAATGTTTCGATGCACAAGAGATTTCTCTCACATCGGACATAAGTCTCAAATACTTATACCCCTCTCGGTAGTACGGTGGTCCTATGACTCAAATAAGAGAAAAAGAACAACAAAATAGATGCTATGTCTTTGCTTCGTCTTCAATCTTCTCGATGGTGGTCATTTCTTCTCGGACACCTCGCGTACAAATTGCTTCATTTCAGCAATATTTTTAGGGGTCTACTCCGCCACACAATCTTCCTGGAATAGCATTCCTTGAAATATATTCATATTCTCTATAGCGCAAATAACTCTCGGTGAAGTCTATATCAAACTTCTCGACAAAATGTAGCAGTCTTCTCGATATGGGAGGGAACATTTCTCTCTGTGAGTACTAGGAAAGAAATTAATCTTGAACTGTGTCTGACAACGATCTCCAAAAACACAAGGGGGCAAGTCATTGCACCAACACTTATAATCATAGAAAATATGTCTCCCTCTCTATAGGACTCACATTACTACAACTAAATTACCCGTGTGAACACAAGAACAAAAATGAACCTATTATATCAGAGGAAAATGAACCCCTAAGATACCGCATCTAAATCACCACAATACTGTGGGAAAACTTGGACCCCTGTATAAGCAACAAAATTGAACCATGGATCAACATAGTACTGCATCTATCTTACACCAATAACATCACATCAACACAATAGTGCAACCTAGAAGTCATCACGAAAATGTTGCACCAATTTGACCCCAAACATCTCCAAACCCTACAACTTACCCCATTGTCAGATCTGCAATCGCCCAATCACGGACCAACACCCAAAAAACCACGGGAGCCTAGCCCAGAACCATCATCTACCCTATGTCAAAACATCGGTCGGGAACACTGATGACCCCCCATGGCGACCCGACCACCAGGGCAGCATTGTGGGAGCAAAAAGGACAAGGGAAAATGTAGGGGCAACCAAGCTCCCTCATGGGGATGACGCTCTCGAGCTCCATCCGCTACCAAATCCGTCACCCTCTGATCGCTGAAAGCCATCGCCCCGCTCCTCTGTCTCCCTAATTGTGAAATGGACGCCACCCCCTCATGAATGGTTGCAACAAATCCAATGAAGGACGCACCTGGAAGCACCTAGGGGTTTCGGGGAGGACATAGAGCCAAGATGTGCTTTGGATCGTGAGGGATCCAGTTTCCCTTGGGCAACTGGTGCAGGACTCGGTCGGTCGGCCAGGCAAAATTGTTTTCTTTTTGGAAATCCTACGAAGCACAAAACCCTTATATATGTAAAATATGGGAAAATTGAGTGTGCAAGTGCAAGCATATGAAAGTAAACGGAAATTGCATCAATCTACGCACTATAAAAAATACACTTTCGTGATGATACGTGTTTGTCATAGTAGGTCATGTTTTCTGTCATGCATGTACATCCATGACAATTTTATGACAAAATCAAGATAGTCATACATGTGCTGTCGTAGAAGTGTTCCATGACATTACCAAAATTATCAGCACGGAAGTGTCCATTTCCATGACGATAAATGGTGCGTCATGGAAGTGCTTTCGTCAAGGGTGACCGACATGTGGCATCCACCGTAACGGGTCGCCGTTAAGCTATCGGGTCCGGTTTTGGATCCGATAACCCGTTAACAGCCCGGACCAATGGGGATTTTCCACGTGTAAAATTCTCATTGGCCGGAGGAAACACGTGTTGGCTCACCGCTGGGACAGATGTCATCCACTCACTGGACAGGAGGCGCCTATGGTACGTCGACACGTGGCACGGCCTGACAGAGGCCCATTCTGGTGAAAAGGCTGGCCCATTTAACTTGGTCGAAAGGTAACGGGTCGGCCCACGGAAAACCTGTTAACGGCATGATCGTATATAGCCCATTTATGGCCCGCTAACTCACAGCCCGTTACGGCCTATCGGAATTAAGTCCAGTAGCTTCATCTAGTCCGTCCAATATGATTCCAGCCCATTGTAACTTCCGGCCCATGTATGGCCCATGATGTCTTCCGGCCCATACGAGGCCCTTTGTAACTCTTGACCCATTAACGGCCCGTGGTGAAACTGGCCCGTGATGAACAGTGCGCCGCTTTATACCCATTAACGGCCCATTATTCCATTTGGTCATTTCCAACTCATGTTAACTTTCAGCCTTCTAAGGGCCCATTTATTCTTGGGCTCATTTCCAGAATTCGATTACTTACGGTCCGTTACTAGCCTGTTTAGCTTGTGGGCCAACTTCAGCCTATGGTTACAGTCGGCCTGCTTATGGCCCGTTAACACGTTGGGCTGTTTTCGTAGCGTCATCAATTATGGCCTATTAATGGACTGTTATGGTCGGGCCACAAACAAACGATTTCCACTCTAGCCCATTTACGGCCCATTTTGCGGTCCGTCATCGGTCCACGAATAGTACGACCCATGTTTGGTGAAACGATTATATGGCCCGTAGAAGGTCCATAGATGTGACGGCCCGTAGAAGGCCTATGGATCCTACGGCCCGTAGAAGGCCCATGGATCCTACGGCCCGTAGAAGGCCCATTGATCCTATGGCCCGTAGAAGGCCCATGGATCCTACGGCCCATGGAAGGCCCAAGGATCCTACGACCTGTGGAAGGCCCATGGATAGTACAGCCCGTGGAGGGCCATGGTCGCTACGCAGGTAGCAGGACCATGGTCACAACAGTCCGTGTGTTGCCATGGTTATTGTTGCCTAGTCTATTGTGGCCACTAGAAAAACACGGAAAAAGAACCATAGTGACTACAAGCAAACAACTAAACAAGACAATAAGGAAATAAATAAGCAAGGAACTAATGCTAGGCTATTACGGCTATTACACATATTACATCCACTGGGCATCAAAGTTCCCCACCAGTGCAAATGTAGGGAACAAAGCAGCATATTACATACACTGGCCGTCTAAATTGGCCACCAGTGCAAATAAACGCGGCAGCAAAACAAGTCCATAACTGAAACAACTTTAGAAGAGCTCAAGAAACATCATCCTAGGTATCCACCATGCTGACAATAAGCTTAGCAATCTTATTAGCTTTGTCTTGTTTGGCGCTAAATCCTCCAACGCTTGTTGTTGCACCAGAAAGTATGCATCTGAATGCTCCAGGGACTTCCGCAGTCCTTCCGCTTCTTGTCGCAGAACAACTGTCGATGTCTTTCAGCTTGTAGTTGAGACTCAAGAAACTAAACTGATTCAGACAGTGAGTTTGCATAGCTTGTGCAAGCGGTAGTGGCCAGCAACTCGAACACTAAACCAAGACAGGACTTTGGGGTTGTCTCACTATCTTCAAGATAGTCTTCCTTAGCTGTTTTATCAGCTTTGTTGGAGACCAACAAGGATGTCTCACTATCCTGAACCTTACCTGCATTACTTCCTTTACCATTGCTCAATAAGGCACTCTTCCCCAATATTCTGTCAGCATTCTAAAAGAATAAGCAAGCAGACACATAACAGGTTTATCATGTACTAGTATATGAAACTCATTTCGGTGAACCAGTTAATTAGTAAGGTGGACAGGATTAAACTACCAAGTCTTCTATTGCCAAGTAGTACATAATAAAAGCATCAAACAAACATATATCTGTGTCCTATGGTCACAGCATTGTCTTTCCAAATCAAAATAGAGAGACGGTTCAAATCATACCAGTTCAAGACAAAGCAGTAGTGAAAGAATACAAAGCGTGGGAAACTACACGGCACAACAAGATTTTAGATGGGTACCACGGGTCTATATGTACAACCACACTATTGGCTCTGTTGTGATGCTAGTAATGTGCATGATATGAGAAGTCAACTATATACACAATTGAAATTGAAATCAAGAGAGCTATTGATAAGAGCAAACCTGTTAAAAACATGCGTGAACATACCTGCTGTGCCATTGGAGTTTCGATTGGATCCTTCAATTTAAAAATAAGTTTGTATGAGTAAATACAGTGATACAAGAGCAAAGCAGTATGCACGATAGCAATGGAATCTTAAATTAGAACAATTGTTCTTCAGGTTTAAGCACTTGTTCTACATGAATAGAGTATAGTAAGATGCAAGAATATAGTACTTAAAATAGAAAATGAGCTCATAGACCTTACCACATTCTTGGTTTGCGACCAGTACAGAACAAGGCATTCCTAGTCATCGTCTAGTAAATGTGTCTCAGGAGAACATAAGGGAATTTGATGAGTTTCTTTGCTAGTGAAGTATGTTTTCTTCAGGTAATTCCGATACTGCCACCAAGCATTCATGAAGATAGCAGAGGTATTAGCACAGGTTACCTCATCCTAAGTTTCCAAATCGATCCTTCTCTATAGAGAAAAATGGGAAAATTTGTTGTATTATAACCATCATGGAGGTAGAATGTATGGGACAAATCAAAGTAATTGCCATGAATAACATTACTTACACATAACTCCTGGACAAACACCTGCAACTGGCATTTTCCTTCATCTTCAGTATAATATTTCCATGATGGGAAGATACGCACATAGGATTTAACAACATCGAATGCGACAGATTCTACACTACGACTGGCTGGTTGTGCTTCCTCCACAGGAATAGGCGTACTAACTGGTGGAGTTGGGGTTCGTCGTGGTAGTACTGGCCCTTTGGGAATTGGAGCTACCTTACTAATTGCTCTTGTCTGGGAGCTCTGTGGTGGAGATGGTGATGTGTCAACAGCAACTGGGTTACTATCTGCTGGGGTTGGGATTAGATTGGGTGAAGCTGGTTCTCTGTCCATCGCGGTAGGGGTACAATCTGTGAGAGTCTGTGTAATGTGTGGTAGGCTGGTTCTCGTGCATGTACAACCTGGGTGCTATCTCCACCAAGAGGTAGTACTGTTTTATTTGAAGACCGTGTTTTTACTCCACTAGATACTGGCATCACCCGCTCCAATTCAAATGGCTGATAAATAGGAA
Organism: Triticum urartu; assembly: GCF_056163025.1. Lineage (NCBI taxonomy): Eukaryota > Viridiplantae > Streptophyta > Magnoliopsida > Poales > Poaceae > Triticum > Triticum urartu. The sequence goes on along the minus strand of NC_141878.1, from coordinate 434,785,129 downwards.
ACATAGTTTAATGTACAGACATTGTATGAGAGACAGATGCAATAGATAGTGTGGAAAAAAGAGGGCATGAAATAGTTGACATGTACTCCCTCCATCCCGAAATAAGTGACTCAACTTTGTACTAGCTTTGTACTAAAGTTAGTACAAAGTTGAGTCACTTATTTTGGGATGGAGGGAGTATATTGTTTAACTAAAACGAATAGCATGACATAATTTCACATATATGATGTCTATCTAAACTGGATAGCATAACATAATTCAAAGATATGATGAATAACTAAATAGGATCGCATGACATAATTCACATACATGTTATCTAAGTAATCAGGATTGCATGATTTAATTCACACATGTGGTTTATATGCTAAACAGAGGGCATTCGATATGATGTCTAAACTAAGAACATGGTGTTGAATATTGTATATATGATGTCTAAACTATGCAATGCAAGACACCATATGCATGATATGAGCAGTATAACCGTGCCAAGTTAGAGCATACACCTCGGTGGGGGAATAGGATTGGTCATTTGTCTCTGAATCCATCTCCGAGGAGCTATCGGGACCCAACAAGAGATCTGCTTCGATAGGTAGCACTGTCTGCTCTGAAGGCCTTGTTTTCACTCCAGATTTTTCTGTCTCCCACCCAAATGGATGATTCACAGGAAGAGTAGTTTAATGTACAAACATTGTCGACAAATGGAAATGTAATGAAGAAAAGGATGGGCAAGATATCATTCAAATATATGATGTCTGGTTAAATAGGATGACATTGCACATTTCACATATATTATGGCTAGCTAAAAGACATGAGACTGCATAATTCCCATATATGATAGAGAAACTAAACAGGTGGCATTACAGAACTTGTCTAAACTAAGCAAATGACAAACATATGCATGATATGACTAACATCATCATGCCAAGGTAGAGCAAACACCTTGGGGGTAAATAGAAGTGGTCAGCTGCGTCTGAATCTGCCTCAGAACTAATATCTTCCTCCGAATTACAATCTGGAGAGGGGGAGGGTTTGCCATTAAACCCACTATGGAGTGATGTATGCATGACATTTTATTGTTCCCCAAAACTCTTCTCTTTTTCTGTACATGTTTAGCATGACTGTGTACAATATCTGACATGCATACAAAAATATATGGTGGGATTATGTAAGGAGAGCATGCAAAAATCTAGAGTGATGGTAACAACCAGTGGAAGGATCAAAAAATAATGATAGCAGGCTGATGATTGCTTTACTATTTGTTTCTCACCCAAGATGAACAACATAGGCATACCCTAGGTGAACCAGATATTAGACAGAGATACTATTCACTGCTGCCTCGATATGTGCCCCACAACTAATTTAAAACTCAAGTCTGAACATTAATTTGGACCTGACTTGGAGTCTAAGTGGTGAAGAGGACGATAAAGTAGCAGGTAATTTTAAGCAATGCATAACATAAGCAGGAACAAAAGAGTGTGACCTCTCTTGTGGACCCGTGCACTCCTCAGGTTCATCTGTTGAGTCAATGATGGTGATGCCATTGCGGTGGGTGCCTGCGGCAGGGAAGGAGATCTGAGGCGGCGAAAGACGGTCAGGAGTCGTGATGTCTGGTTTGGTGGATGCTTCTGTCGATGGAGCAGCTCAGGTGAGGTGGACGACGTCGTGGCAGGAGCAGGACAAACCACACAATGTTTCCTTCGACACCTACCTGTAACTGAAGTAATTCTGTAAGGGCTCATTTGGCTTGCATGATTCTAAAAATGCAGGGATAGGACAAACAACGGAATAGGATAGGAATGCACATGGTAAACAGAGCATTTGTAAACATAGGATTTCTGTCAACTTGGTGTTTGGTTCACAGGAATTGGAAGAGCAGATGAATGCAAAGAAACATGGCCAAAATAAAGTGAAACCATATGAAAGCGTGTACAGTTAGAATGTTATTCTGCCACTAATGCACTTGGTCTTGTTTTCATGCATAAGAATTTGAAAAAGTAGGTCCGGTGGATGTTTTGCTCCATTCCTTTCAAAAATGCATGAATAATTGAATAGTAGAGTGCCATAGATACATATTGCTATGTTTTTCCGTTGAACCAAAATAGCCCTAATGGATCGACATGAATGTAGAGTAATAAGTGATGCAACAAGTGTACAACCTCTTTGTCGTAGCCATGTCGACCTCAGCATCATTGAGTTGGTCGTTGAAGAAGTTGAGGCAGAGGTGGCTGTCGGAGGTGTGGAGGAAGATCTGAGGAATCTGTAGACGGCGTACAGGGTACTGCTCGGTTGTGATGGATCGTTCTGTTGTTGGAGCAGCTCCGGTGAGCCGTAAGACGTCAAGGCAGAAGAATCACAACACAGACATCATTAATCTCAAGTGGGATTCTAGTAGCATCTCCAATAGATGATGTAAAATACATTACCAAAAAGTGAGAGATGTAAAATTTACATCACCAAAAACCATCTAACTACAACAGATGAGGTAAAAACTGTTGACTCTGAACTTAACTGTCGAAACTAAAATTTACTGTGGAATCTGAATGTTACTGTCGAAACTAAACGCAATGGTAGCAGAGAGGAACTTGACATGTAGTTTAGGGAGGGCCTGCAGTTCATCTTCAACCTGCACCCCCTGAGCCGCCAGCCACCACCAGCCGAACCGTCGGCCCCGTGCTGCCTCGCCGCCCCGAAACAACTCCCCACCGTCGGTTCCTCGCCGCCCCGAAACAACTCCCCGCCACCGCCCCGACCAGTCCTCTAGCCCCCCTCCCGAGCCGAGCTTTTTCTCTGATGATCCCCATGCCACCGGCCCCCCCACCGCGCCCCCCACCACCGGCGACCACCGCCCCCACCCTGAACCCTAAGATAGATAGTGGGGTACCTCTCCGGCGATCCCCCCTCCCCACTGCGGGTGGTTCTTCATTAACTCCGGCGAGCACTCCACCCCCTAAAAATCGACTAACCCAAAAGTCGATTCAGTCGACTAACGTGTAGCTAAATCGGAGCAAAACAGCAGCACGAGCAAGCGGGAGAGCAACAGCAGCAGCGCGAGCGAGCGAGCGAGAGACAGAGCAGCAGCGCAGATCCGGTCGGTATGGCGGCCACCGCCGAAGGGGCCTCGCACTGGGGGAGAGCCTCCGCGGAGATGTCGCCCACTGCGCCAGCTTCGAGGTAGCTGCTCCATGGGGGTGTCGGATGCACTACTGCAGGATATTGCTAACGTGACACTACGATCAGAGACCCTTTGCCGAAACTGTGCGCGATGCAATAATCATAAACGGTGGTGTAAAAAACTGTCAAAAAGGTGCAAAACGTTTGCAATGGTGGAGCCATCAAACACGGTTTACATTTTAGTTGCGTGTGCGATGCAAGACACACGGTTAATCCATTCACACTGTCTGCAATGAGGCAAAACAACAGAAACGGGCAGCCATAACAATGTGTGTGCGATGCAGGACACACGGTTAATCCATTCGAACTGTTTGCAATGAGGTAGAACAACAGACATGGGCAGCCATATCAGTGTGTGTGCGATATATGGCATACGGTTAAATCGGACGAACTGTTTTCAATTAGGGAACACAACAGAAACGGTTCAACTTAACAAGATGTGTGTGATATGCTGCAAACAGTTCACATGGATGAACTGTTTGCGATGAGCCAAAAGAACACAAATGAGTCGTGTAAACAAGATGTGTGTGATACGTGGCAAACAGCCAACTCAGATGAATTGTTTGCGATGAGAAATTACAACACAAACGGTCAATGCAGTTACTTCGTGTGCGATTATGTGTGTACAAAAAACTTTGAAAAATGCAAGCTAGCTGCTTGCGGTGGCGGAGTATCGCACACGATGCGTCTGCGAGTACTCGTGTGCGATGATTAGTATGTTACATATACGTTTCCTTATGTTAACATGTGTGTGAATTTGCAATATGGACAGTTAATATGCAAATGCCTTCTGGTCATCCGGCACACGCTTAAACTCAATGAACTGTGTATGATACTAATACTTTCCATGAAAATTTATGAACTTGGGTAACAACATTTGAGTAACATATATATAGTGGTTACACTATTTGACAAAAGGAGGATCTTTGTAACACAGTTTTGACAACCATATGGTCCATATCTACATACTTAACATAGTAACAACTATCACATTTTAAGAGGCTAAGGGCCAACAACCATATGGTCCATATCTACATACTTAACATATATAGTAACAACTAGCACATTTTAAGAGGTTGAGGGCCAACAACCACAACTATCCATTGGAAGCAGCTTGATCACGGCGACTCGGCATCTCGTCAATGAAAAGGAAGAACCCTCCTGTGCCTTGGTAGATCATGAGTAGAACAGTGTCTCCAATTTTCCAATATGGATGCATTGCCACGAGAAGCAAGAACTTGTTAATTTGAATGGTTCCATTTATGCGGGAAATGAAGTACCTTGCAATCACTTTGGCGTTATTAGCGGGCACAAGTGTAATTCGACCACGCCAGGAAATCGATCCAGGAACTGCTATAGGGGGCAATTTCTGTTGACATGTAGAATAAAAAACAATTGTAACATATCGTTGAAGATATATATAGTTTATGAGCATCAACATTAAACTAAGACTTTTTACCAACGTTTTGTGCACACAATTGGTCTTCTTCAGTGTGTGCACCATAGGTCTAATTAATCCGATCCAAAATCCAGCGTTCATACGATGTGCTATCTCTGTCAGATTATCAACAAAGTTTATGACATGCTTCAAGTCCTTCCGGTGAAATTTGGTACGCTTAGTAACATACAGATCATTCACTATGCATCCAACATATCCTGCTTAAAAGGTGGAAAGGTATTATTTATTCAAAACATGGCAGAAGAATATATAGTGCACATAAATTGGTAAATAGAATTTGTCACTACCTAGGAACGGAGTCAGAATATGATATCACAATTGGTTGCTTAAATAGTGATCAATTGGTTGCATAAATAGTAATATGACAGCAAGGAGAAAGTTCAAAGGACACTAACCTTGATCAAACTTTGATCGGCTAATGACGTTGGGGAAGTAAACATCCATCTTAATTAGACCAGGCTGTGATGCACGCACTAGAATTTTATTGCCAGCTTTCAGTTCATAACACTTAGACATTTTTCTCCAAAGGCCCGCATTAAAATAGGAGTGACCATCTTTATCAAGTTTTACGCTAACTGTCATTGTAAATCCATGTTGAATTGTCAATATGACATTCTAGGAGTCATCAGCAAAGTAAAAGCCCAAGATTTCCTTCTACTCATGTTCTTGCAAAGCAAGGGATGTACTGCTTGAAATGAAAATTAAGATCATAAATTAGATATATTGAAATAACAGAGCAAGATGCAAATATGGGAGTAACTGATCGAACAGATCCATATGTGTATATATATATACATACATACATATATATATATATGAAAGCAAAGTACAAAAATATAGAATTAAAAATAGATAATGTAGCAAAGATTTGATGCAAATATATAGATAATGTAGCAACAGACGGTATATGTTCACAATTTAGGCCATGCCGACCGTGGTAGGTTGAGATTGAACATACCGAGCGCTCCCTGAAGTCATCCGGAATGGTGAGATAGAACTTCGTTCCCGATTGGCCACGACCAAAGTTGACCGATTTATGCTCGCACTATGGACACATGAATGAACACCCACGAATCATCTAGAACAAAAATGATTCCACGGTGATTTCCGCCGGTTGATTAACAGCGACAGACGGACTGCGATAAGAGATGAGTGAATATTTCGCTAATTAAGTCGATTACCTTCTCCATGAGAAAAATCCTCGGCCCAATCCCGCAGAAAACCCCAGTCGGCCATAGTCTAGAATGTTGGTGCAGATAGGCCGCGGAAAGCGGTGGAGGTGAAATCCGGTGCCGCTTGGAGCGCGACCTACGCCCGCCGCCAACATCCGTCGAGCTTAGGGTGCAGAGTTGCGGAGGAGTCCGCAGCGAGTGAGTGGGGAAGAAGTGGGCGAGGGTTTTCTTTTCCTTTTGCATGTGTGAGTGAACACACGGTTCACAGAGGCGACGGAGATGAATCGTGTGTGATAGTAAATCACCAAGATTGAATGGGAATCCAAATTTTCTTTGTCCTTCATCCATGAGCTCTTTTTTTTCTATGATGAACAAAAACCCTGCTAATCACCATGTTCAAATTTGACACTTTTCCGGGTTCATTTGCAATATTTAGGGGATTATGTGCATTTTGTAGGCATTAATGCATGTAATTGAAATTCAAACAATCGGTGCATCAAAGGGTGCACAAGAACGGTCTGGAAAAACCATACTCGTGGTATTTAGTAATTTCTCAAGTCTTTTACAAGGAGTGGCAAGAGATTTCAATGGAATGCGTGGCAATAGTCAACCACAAACGCGTCATTTACTGGGTTATCAACTATAGAACAATGAAATATGTGCTTGAAAAACATGAGGGCTGGCACGGTGACATGGTATGGCCTCACCGTGCCCTGGTTGAAAGCTGAGAAGGTTTGATTTATGTCGTCATGCACGCCCTTCATAAATCGAACCATCACCGAGGAATTTTAATGCTTTCGAGAGGGAAATCACCAAGATTGAAGGGGAATCCAAATTTCTGTCCTAGTTTGTCATTCAGTTTTTTTCCAACATTCAACATACCGCCTCAAATGCAACGTGTTCAAATTTGACATTTTTCCGAACTCATTTACAATATTAGGGGATTATGTGCATTTTCTAGGCATTAATTATGCACATAATTCAAATTTGAACAGTTGGTGCATGAAAAGGTGCACAAGAACGGTCTGGAAAACCATGCTCGTGCTATTTAGTACATTCCCATGCCTTTTACAAGGAATGGGCAGATATTTTAAGGAAATGTGTGGCAATAGTCAACCATAAACGCGTCGTTTACTGGGTTAACAACTATACAGGAATGAAATACATGCTTGGAAAAACATGACGCCTGGTGTGGTGCCATGGTATGACCTCACCGTGCCCTGGTAAAAATGTTGTCATGCACGCCTGTCATAAAATGAACCATCACTGAGGAAGTTTCATGGTTTCGAGGGGGAAATCACCAAGATTGAAGGGGGATCCAAATTTCCATTATCCCGTGTCCACGAGTTTTTTTTCTATGATGAACATACAACCTGCAAATCACCGTGTTCAAATTTGGCACGTTTCCGGGTTCATTTGCCATATTTAGGGGATTATGTGCATTTCCTAGGCATTAATGCACATAATTCAAGTTCAAACAATCGGTGCATGAAAGAGTCCATAAGAATGGCCTGGAAAACCATGCATGCTCGTGCCATTTAGTAAATTCTCATGCCTTTTACAAGGAATAATGGATAGATATTTCGATGAAATGTGTGGCAATGGTCAGCCACAAATGTTTGTTTGTTGGGTTTTCAACTATAGAAAAAATGAAATAAATGCTTAAAAAACATGACGCCTGGCATGGTGCCATGGTATGACCTCACCATGCCCTGGTAAAAATTTGAGAAGGTTTGGCTTATGTCGTCATGCACGCCCTTCATAAATCGAACCATCATTGAGGAAGTTCCATGCTTTCGAGAGGGAAATCCTCAAGATTGAAGGGGAATACAAATTTCCGTCCTAGTTTGTCATTCAGTTTTTTCCAACGATCAACATACCGCCTCAAATGCAACATGTTCAAATTTGACATTTTCCCGGGCTCATTTACCATATGTAGGGGATTATGTGCATTTTTTAGACATTAATGGACATAATTCAAATTCGAACAATCAGTGCATGAAAAGGTGCACAAGAACGGTCTGGAAAACCATGCACGTGTTATTTAGTACATTCTCATGCCTTTTACAAGGAATGGGCAGATATTTGAAGGAAATGTGTGGCAATAGTCAACCATAAATGTGTTGTTTACTCGATTAACAACTATACAAAAAATGAAACACATGGTTGGAAAACATGACACCTGGCGTGGTGCCATGGTATGGGTTCACCATGTCCTGGTAAAAATTGGAGAATGTTTTCCTTATGTCTTGATGCGCGCCGTTCATAAATCGAACCATCACCGAGGATGTTTCATGGTTTCGAGGGGAAAATCACCAAGATTGAAGGGGGGGTCCAAATTTCCTTTGTCCTTTGTCCATGAGTTTTTTTTCTACGATAAACATACAACCTGCAAATCACCGTGTTCAAATTTGGCACTTTTCCGGGTTCATTTGCCATATTTAGGGGATTATGTGCATTTCCTAGGCATTAATGCGCATAATACAAGTTCAAACAATCGATGGATGAAAGGGTCCACAAGAACGGCCTAGAAAACCATGCTCGTGCCATTTAGTAAATTCTCATGCCTTTTACAAGGAATGGACATATATTTCGATGAAATGTGTGGCAATAGTCAACCACAAATGTTTGTTTGTTGGGTTTTCAACTATAGAAAAAATGAAATAAATGCTTAAAAAACATGACGCCTGGCATGGTGCCATGGTATGACCTCACCATGCCCTGGTAAAAATTTGAGAAGGTTTGGCTTATGTCGTCATGCACGCCCTTCATAAATCGAACCATCATTGAGGAAGTTCCATGCTTTCGAGAGGGAAATCCTCAAGATTGAAGGGGAATACAAATTCCCGTCCTAGTTTGTCATTCAGTTTTTTCCAACGATCAACATACCGCCTCAAATGCAACATGTTCAAATTTGACATTTTCCCAGGCTCATTTACCATATGTAGGGGATTATGTGCATTTTTTAGACATTAATGGACATAATTCAAATTCGAACAATCGGTGCATGAAAAGGTGCACAAGAACGGTCTGGAAAACCATGCACGTGTTATTTAGTACATTCTCATGCCTTTTACAAGGAATGGGCAGATATTTGAAGGAAATGTGTGGCAATAGTCAACCATAAATGCGTTGTTTACTCGATTAACAACTATACAAAAAATGAAACACATGGTTGGAAAACATGACACCTGGCGTGGTGCCATGGTATGGGTTCACCATGTCCTGGTAAAAATTGGAGAATGTTTTCCTTATGTCGTGATGCGCGCCTTTCATAAATCGAACCATCACCGAGGATGTTTCATGGTTTCGAGGGGAAAATCACCAAGATTGAAGGGGGGTCCAAATTTCCTTTGTCCTTTGTCCATGAGTTTTTTTTCTACGATAAACATACAACCTGCAAATCACCGTGTTCAAATTTGGCACTTTTCCGGGTTCATTTGCCATATTTAGGGGATTATGTGCATTTCCTAGGCATTAATGCACATAATTCAAGTTCAAACAATCGGTGCATGAAAGGGTCCATAAGAATGGCCTGGAAAACCATGCATGCTCGTGCCATTTAGTTAATTCTCATGCCTTTTACAAGGAATGGACATATATTTCGATGAAATGTGTGGCAATAGTCAACCACAAATGTTTGTTTGTTGGGTTTTCAACTATAGAAAAATGAAATAAATGCTTAAAAAACATGACGCCTGGCATGGTGCCATGGTATGACCTCACCATGCCCTGGTAAAAATTTGAGAAGGTTTGGCTTATGTCGTCATGCACGCCCTTCATAAGTCGAACCATCATTGAGGAAGTTCCATGCTTTTGAGAGGGAAATCCTCAAGATTGAAGGGGAATACAAATTTCCGTCCTAGTTTGTCATTCAGTTTTTTCCAACGATCAACATACCGCCTCAAATGCAACATGTTCAAATTTGACATTTTCCCGGGCTCATTTACCATATGTAGGGGATTATGTGCATTTTTTAGACATTAATGGACATAATTCAAATTCGAACAATCGGTGCATGAAAAGGTGCACAAGAACGGTCTGGAAAACCATGCACGTGTTATTTAGTACATTCTCATGCCTTTTACATGGAATGGGCAGATATTTGAAGGAAATGTGTGGCAATAGTCAACCATAAATGCGTTGTTTACTCGATTAACAACTATACAAAAAATGAAACACATGGTTGGAAAACATGACACCTGGCGTGGTGCCATGGTATGGGTTCACCATGTCCTGGTAAAAATTGGAGAATGTTTTCCTTATGTCGTGATGCGCGCCCTTCATAAATCGAACCATCACCGAGGATGTTTCATGGTTTCGAGGGGAAAATCACCAAGATTGAAGGGGGGGTCCAAATTTCCTTTGTCCTTTATCCATGAGTTTTTTTTCTACGATAAACATACAACCTGCAAATCATCGTGTTCAAATTTGGCACTTTTCTGGGTTCATTTGCCATATTTAGGGGATTATGTTCATTTCCTAGGCATTAATGCGCATAATACAAGTTCAAACAATCGATGGATGAAAGGGTCCACAAGAACGGCCTAGAAAACCATGCTCGTGCCATTTAGTAAATTCTCATGCCTTTTACAAGGAATGGACATATATTTCGATGAAATGTGTGGCAATAGTCAACCACAAATGTTTGTTTGTTGGGTTTTCAACTATAGAAAAAATGAAATAAATGCTTAAAAAACATGACGCCTGGCATGGTGCCATGGTATGACCTCACCATGCCCTGGTAAAAATTTGAGAAGGTTTGGCTTATGTCGTCATGCACGCCCTTCATAAATCGAACCATCATTGAGGAAGTTCCATGCTTTCGAGAGGGAAATCCTCCAGATTGAAGGGGAATACAAATTTCCGTCCTAGTTTGTCATTTAGTTTTTTCCAACGATCAACATACCGCCTCAAATGCAACATGTTCAAATTTGACATTTTCCCGGGCTCATTTACCATATGTAGGGGATTATGTGCATTTTTTAGACATTAATGGACATAATTCAAATTCGAACAATCGGTGCATGAAAAGGTGCACAAGAACGGTCTGGAAAACCATGCACGTGTTATTTAGTACATTCTCATGCCTTTTACAAGGAATGGGCAGATATTTGAAGGAAATGTGTGGCAATAGTCAACCATAAATGCGTTGTTTACTCGATTAACAACTATACAAAAAATGAAACACATGGTTGGAAAACATGACACCTGGCGTGGTGCCATGGTATGGGTTCACCATGTCCTGGTAAAAATTGGAGAATGTTTTCCTTATGTCTTGATGCGCGCCGTTCATAAATCGAACCATCACCGAGGATGTTTCATGGTTTCGAGGGGAAAATCACCAAGATTGAAGGGGGGGTCCAAATTTCCTTTGTCCTTTGTCCATGAGTTTTTTTTCTACGATAAACATACAACCTGCAAATCACCGTGTTCAAATTTGGCACTTTTCCGGGTTCATTTGCCATATTTAGGGGATTATGTGCATTTCCTAGGCATTAATGCGCATAATACAAGTTCAAACAATCGATGGATGAAAGGGTCCACAAGAACGGCCTAGAAAACCATGCTCGTGCCATTTAGTAAATTCTCATGCCTTTTACAAGGAATGGACATATATTTCGATGAAATGTGTGGCAATAGTCAACCACAAATGTTTGTTTGTTGGGTTTTCAACTATAGAAAAAATGAAATAAATGCTTAAAAACATGACGCCTGGCATGGTGCCATGGTATGACCTCACCATGCCCTGGTAAAAATTTGAGAAGGTTTGGCTTATGTCGTCATGCACGCCCTTCATAAATCGAACCATCATTGAGGAAGTTCCATGCTTTCAAGAGGGAAATCCTCCAGATTGAAGGGGAATACAAATTTCCGTCCTAGATTGTCATTTAGTTTTTTCCAACGATCAACATACCGCCTCAAATGCAACATGTTCAAATTTGACATTTTCCCGGGCTCATTTACCATATGTAGGGGATTATGTGCATTTTTTAGACATTAATGGACATAATTCAAATTCGAACAATCGGTGCATGAAAAGGTGCACAAGAACGGTCTGGAAAACCATGCACGTGTTATTTAGTACATTCTCATGCCTTTTACAAGGAATGGGCAGATATTTGAAGGAAATGTGTGGCAATAGTCAACCATAAATGCGTTGTTTACTCGATTAACAACTATACAAAAAATGAAACACATGGTTGGAAAACATGACACCTGGCGTGGTGCCATGGTATGGGTTCACCATGTCCTGGTAAAAATTGGAGAATGTTTTCCTTATGTCGTGATGCGCGCCTTTCATAAATCGAACCATCACCGAGGATGTTTCATGGTTTCGAGGGGAAAATCACCAAGATTGAAGGGGGGTCCAAATTTCCTTTGTCCTTTGTCCATGAGTTTTTTTTCTACGATAAACATACAACCTGCAAATCACCGTGTTCAAATTTGGCACTTTTCCGGGTTCATTTGCCATATTTAGGGGATTATGTGCATTTCCTAGGCATTAATGCACATAATTCAAGTTCAAACAATCGGTGCATGAAAGGGTCCATAAGAATGGCCTGGAAAACCATGCATGCTCGTGCCATTTAGTTAATTCTCATGCCTTTTACAAGGAATGGACATATATTTCGATGAAATGTGTGGCAATAGTCAACCACAAATGTTTGTTTGTTGGGTTTTCAACTATAGAAAAATGAAATAAATGCTTAAAAAACATGACGCCTGGCATGGTGCCATGGTATGACCTCACCATGCCCTGGTAAAAATTTGAAAAGGTTTGGCTTATGTCGTCATGCACGCCCTTCATAAGTCGAACCATCATTGAGGAAGTTCCATGCTTTTGAGAGGGAAATCCTCAAGATTGAAGGGGAATACAAATTTCCGTCCTAGTTTGTCATTCAGTTTTTTCCAACGATCAACATACCGCCTCAAATGCAACATGTTCAAATTTGACATTTTCCCGGGCTCATTTACCATATGTAGGGGATTATGTGCATTTTTTAGACATTAATGGACATAATTCAAATTCGAACAATCGGTGCATGAAAAGGTGCACAAGAACGGTCTGGAAAACCATGCACGTGTTATTTAGTACATTCTCATGCCTTTTACATGGAATGGGCAGATATTTGAAGGAAATGTGTGGCAATAGTCAACCATAAATGCGTTGTTTACTCGATTAACAACTATACAAAAAATGAAACACATGGTTGGAAAACATGACACCTGGCGTGGTGCCATGGTATGGGTTCACCATGTCCTGGTAAAAATTGGAGAATGTTTTCCTTATGTCGTGATGCGCGCCCTTCATAAATCGAACCATCACCGAGGATGTTTCATGGTTTCGAGGGGAAAATCACCAAGATTGAAGGGGGGGGTCCAAATTTCCTTTGTCCTTTATCCATGAGTTTTTTTTCTACGATAAACATACAACCTGCAAATCATCGTGTTCAAATTTGGCACTTTTCTGGGTTCATTTGCCATATTTAGGGGATTATGTTCATTTCCTAGGCATTAATGCGCATAATACAAGTTCAAACAATCGATGGATGAAAGGGTCCACAAGAACGGCCTAGAAAACCATGCTCGTGCCATTTAGTAAATTCTCATGCCTTTTACAAGGAATGGACATATATTTCGATGAAATGTGTGGCAATAGTCAACCACAAATGTTTGTTTGTTGGGTTTTCAACTATAGAAAAAATGAAATAAATGCTTAAAAAACATGACGCCTGGCATGGTGCCATGGTATGACCTCACCATGCCCTGGTAAAAATTTGAGAAGGTTTGGCTTATGTCGTCATGCACGCCCTTCATAAATCGAACCATCATTGAGGAAGTTCCATGCTTTCGAGAGGGAAATCCTCAAGATTGAAGGGGAATACAAATTTCCGTCCTAGTTTGTCATTCAGTTTTTTCCAACGATCAACATACCGCCTCAAATGCAACATGTTCAAATTTGACATTTTCCCAGGCTCATTTACCATATGTAGGGGATTATGTGCATTTTTTAGACATTAATGGACATAATTCAAATTCGAACAATCGGTGCATGAAAAGGTGCACAAGAACGGTCTGGAAAACCATGCACGTGTTATTTAGTACATTCTCATGCCTTTTACAAGGAATGGGCAGATATTTGAAGGAAATGTGTGGCAATAGTCAACCATAAATGCGTTGTTTACTCGATTAACAACTATACAAAAAATGAAACACATGGTTGGAAAACATGACACCTGGCGTGGTGCCATGGTATGGGTTCACCATGTCCTGGTATAAATTGGAGAATGTTTTCCTTATGTCGTGATGCGCGCCTTTCATAAATCGAACCATCACCGAGGATGTTTCATGGTTTCGAGGGGAGAATCACCAAGATTGAAGGGGGGGTCCAAATTTCCTTTGTCCTTTGTCCATGAGTTTTTTTTTCTACGATAAACATACAACCTGCAAATCACCGTGTTCAAATTTGGCACTTTTCCGGGTTCATTTGCCATATTTAGGGGATTATGTTCATTTCCTAGGCATTAATGCGCATAATACAAGTTCAAACAATCGATGGATGAAAGGGTCCACAAGAACGGCCTAGAAAACCATGCTCGTGCCATTTAGTAAATTCTCATGCCTTTTACAAGGAATGGACATATATTTTGATGAAATGTGTGGCAATAGTCAACCACAAATGTTTGTTTGTTGGGTTTTCAACTATAGAAAAAATGAAATAAATGCTTAAAAACATGACGCCTGGCATGGTGCCATGGTATGACCTCACCCTGCTCTGGTAAAAATTTGAGAAGGTTTGGCTTATCTCGTCATGCACGCCCTTCATAAATCGAACCATCACCAAGGAAGTTCCATGCTTTCGAGAGGGAAATCCCCAAGATTGAAGGGGAATCCAAATTTTCTTCTTTCTTTTCCCTGGAGTTTTTTTCTATGACGAACATACACCCTCCAAATCACCGTGTTCAAATTTGGCATTTTTGCGGGCTCATTTACCATATTTAGATGATTATGTGTATTTTCTAGGCATTTAGCGCATATAAATCCAATCCAGCTATAGGTGCATGGGTGTGATGTGAGGGACGTGGATTACTTTTCGATCATGGCGCATCCTACGGTGCACACGGGCGATCTGCGTGGCTGGGGTTCCGGCCAATCATAACACAACACACAATAGGCTCAACGCACACTGTTTCCGGAAGCGACGGAGATGAACCGTGTGCAATAATGAACGAGCAAAATTGTAAGGGAAGCCAAATTTCCGTTGTCGTTTGTCGTTGAGCTATTGAATACCTCCGCACTGTATGGCTGCTCGGCCCCTCCATCCCCGATCTCTCTCCAGGCGTCGTCCATGGCACAGCAGCGCACAGTAACTGGTAAGGAAGCGATGGCATCCCGCCGCACCACGTTCCTTGCCGCCCGCGACAGCACACATGGTAAGGAAGCGATGGCATCTCGCCGTGCCGAGTTCATCGTCGGCAGCGGCCAGACAGTTACATGGGCGGACTTTGAGGCTGCCATGGCCGAATGGGTGGTGGATCTAGAGGCAGCCAAAGCCGCACAGAAGGAGCGGGAAAGGCAGAAAGCAGTCAAGAAAAGAGAGTCCCGCCGCCGCAAGAAAAAAGAGGCTGCACACCGTGGTGAGGAGAGCTTGGCGGAGATCGAACCACGGTGGCTGCTGCCTACAAGGCCGGGAAGGAGAATGCCGGTGTCTGGCCAGCAGGCCCTGATGGTAGCATGTGAGAAGTACTTTAAGTTTATAGTATTAGAGAAAATTACCAGTAGTACTTTAAGTTTGTAGTATTAACGTACAATGTCAATAAGAGCATCCTTTAAGGGCTTTGAGTGTTGATTATCATGTGTGCCCATGTGTTTTTTTGCGTTAATCATTAGAAGATCGCAAAACACACGGTTTCTATTCCGTACCCGTCTGCATTTTTTTGCGCTAATGACCCAAAAGTTAGTTACCTGTGCGAGTTTCCTAATAAACCAGGCGTACCATTGGCCGAAAAAATCAAGTACACGTGTACATTTTTTTGGAGACGGGATCTGCCAACTTTGTTTTTCCCCCACATGAGTATTTTACACGCTTCGTTTGTGTTGTGTGTTTCCCCCGCCCAAGTTTCAAGTTTGCAACGAAATTTTCATTAGGCGCGCGGTTTTAGAATTTATTCCTCCAACCACATCCCCTTCCCCTCAGTATCCCCCCTCGCTCGCGCCTCCCCCTACCGGCATCTCAAACCACCGCTGCCGCAATCACGTCTTCAGCCACATCTACGTTCTGCTAGGATCCAGTCAGGCATTCCACTAATCTCTATCATGTTCCCGGCCTGATTGCTTAAATGGCGCCTGCAAAACATCCTCATGCCTCCAACCCTCCCCCCCCGCCAGGAGCTGATGGTTGTCCACGGAGCGATGGCCGCCGTGCATGTTGACCAAGAGGAACACCTTGCCTCCGCCGCCGCCGACATGGTGCAGGCTCTGGCATAGATGAAGTCCCCCAGTGACTACCCCCTAGGACTTAACAGGTAAGATCTGACCAGCTAAATCTTACCAATACCACTTGCAATGGCTATGATTTGTAGGGTTGATGTATTAAGCATGTTCGTGCCTTGTTTATTTCAGTACTGCACACTGTGTGATGTTCAAATATTACCGTGTCCAGCTCAATTTCACCAATACCAGCAACAAACTTACAGTACATGACTCAGGATATCACTAGAGATGCTGCCCATTTGCTATTTTTAGTGGATGCTAACCCTGTTGTACTTAACATGAATGTCCATGTACTTACGAAGGGTCATAACTGCCGATGTTGTTGTTTGCCGTCGAGATGAGCTGCATCCCATGTCTTACAGTATTTCACATCATTTATGTAATTGCAGTTTAACTTCTATCATTTACTGGTTGCCTGTAAGTACACATGTCAGTGGCACTGATCCATGCTTCGACCCGGAGGAACAGCTCGCCTTCACCGTCGCTGACTTTGGGCGAGCTCTGGCCAAGATGAAGTGCCCCAGCAACTACCTCTCAGGACTTACGAAGTATGTACCCACCAGTTCAATCTTACCAATACCAGTTGCAATTAATGGCTATGTTTTGTACTGTTGATGTATTAAGCATGTTGTAGTAAACATGCTAACACATTTTAGCTATTTTCCCTACCTTTTTATAGACAACTGGGCCATTATATGCTCTGGTAGCACCTGCCCTGTGATGTTTAACTCTGCCAATTGCATTTTTATTAGTACCGGTTTCAATGGCCGTTAAGCCTGTTGCAATTAACAGTTGTATCCATTTTTAAAGAGTTGTATTTCAATGGCTAAAAACTTACAGAACATGAATTAGGATGTCGTTAAGCCTGTTGCAATTAATAGTTGTATCCATTTTTTAATCCATCCCTTTGCTACCGTGCTACTCTTTTGAAATGAAGATATCACTACAGATGTTGTCGTTTTATTACCATTTGCTATTTTTGGTGGATGTTAACCCTATTGTAGTTAACATTGGATTTCCATGTACTTACACAGGGTTACAATAGGAGATGTTGTTGTTTGCCGTCGAGGTTAGCTGCATCCCATGTCTTATACACCTTATATTCCTAAATATAAGTATTTTTAGAGATTCCAATATAGACTACATAAGGAGCAAAATGAGTGAATCTAGATTCTAATCTAAACTATATCTATAATTCTATATACATCCGTATGTAGTTCATATTGAAATCTCAAAAAAATTTACTTGTACTTAGGAACATAGGTAGTAGTATTTTACATCATTTGTGCAATCTCGGTTTAGCTTCTAATATTTACTAGTTGCTTGTAGGCACATATATGAGCGGTACTGGTACACGCTTCGATCCCTTTTGCGTATGGGGCAATGAGATATTCACGAACAAGCGTCAAGTGAGGAAACTAAGAAAGATTGTTAGGCGAAAGAAACGGGTGATTGGAATTAAGCTCTTTATTTACACTTTGTCGAAGACAACAGTGAACTTTAGGATGGTAAGTAATGTGTTGCCTTTTCCCCCTGCCCACAACAAGTTACTCTATTAGACCTCAGTATCTGATATTTTTCTCTTTTCAGTGGTTTCCGAAGCTATTTACTAATGATTACCTTGCAAACTACATGACCGGAGTGGAGGCAACTAAGGTTAAAGTATATAATTCATGCTACCATGATAATGCTCTAGAAGTCTTCCTGAAGGTGGTGAAGGATGGGTGAGCGATCATCACAAGGGGTTGGACAAAACTGGTTCATGCCTATGGCATGCAGGAAGGCACATTATGGGTATTCCTCTTCTTCAGCACTGTCGGCAGTCAAAATTATTTACACTTGTCTCTTCACCTTTACCGCCTTTAAATATTGTGGTTCATTATAGTTAATTGATGCCTAATCCTGTAATTACTGAACATACTGTACTAGCAATTTTATTTATGGATTCGTTGTTGAACCATTGTGCTGAGAATTTGAATTGCACGTTTCATATTTCAAAATTTCCAATTAGAATAATAAATTACAGGAAAAAATAAAAAGAGAACAGACAGTCATGGAACTTTGCAAACGGTTCTAGCAGTAAAAGCGCTTTTGATGGATATCCCAATGCCACACAGTTTTCTACAACAAATCGTGTGTGATGTAGTTAATGAAAGCAAACAGTTAACCAAGGCAGAGCGTGTGTGATAGTTACACCTTTCACACACGAGCATATACATAAAACTGTGTGGGATGTACATACGCACGGAATCGTTTTCCCTGGATTAACTGTGTGGGATGTACATAAAAACGGAAACGTATTCCTTGGATTGACTGTGTGTGATATACATACGAACGGAAATGTTTTTCTGGGATTCACCGTGTGGGATGTACATACCTACGGAAATGATTTTCTCGGATTACCATGTGGGATGTACATACATACAGAAATGATTGGGTTTCGATGCCTCGCCCGTTCGCACACGGCCCTAGCCTGGGTCCCAGGAGGGCCTATCCCCGACGATTTCGGGATCATGTGGGAAGGACACCCTATCGCACACACTCACTTGGCGATGGTTCCAAATGTCGTCGTGGAAAGGGGTTAAAAACCGTTTGTTTAGGCCCGATGCTTATCAGTGATGGAGCACCGTCGGCGCCGGGAGGTCGAGTTAAGGGGAAGGTGTGATGCGATTAGTGTACAACCTCTTTGGTGGCGCCGAGTAGGCCTCGGCTTCATCCGAGGAGTCGGTGAGGATGTTGCGATTCTAGTGGAGCAGGTTAAGGCGGCGCTATGGGGATGGAGCAGCCGCGATAGACGAGGCGATCGTCGGAGCAGCTCCTTGGAGGTGGAGGACGGGGCGGTTGAACCGGTGGGACGACGAGATGGACGATGGATCCTCATCCGGGGAGGTGGATGAGGGACGTCGAGCTGTTGCAGTGGACGACGTCGTTGGGGAAGAGGCTCCGGCTGGGCAGCGGTGAGGTGGCGGACGGAGGAGGGTGGGGTTTCACGGCTAGAGCGGAGAGGTTATGGCAGCCTGGGATTTCAAATTTAGAAAAGGAGGTGATGGGAGGGGGGAACCATGACTTAGGGACGCACTTGTCCAAAATGTAGGGTGTGTTACAAAAGTACCCCGACCGATTTGAACTAGCGGCCCTTTAGGCTCAGGGTTAGAAGGGGGATTTCGCGTGTTGGGATTTGGTAGCTGGAGGGAGTTTTCGTACGCGTTGTATTTTCGGGATAGCAAGGCGCAGGTTGTGAAGGCGCCAGTTTTGAGAGCACGATATCTGAATTTTCGGGATATAACAAGGCGCGGGTTGAATTTTAGGGACAAGCCTAATGTGTAATATTGTACTACTTGTACGTACCAAATAAATTCGCACTTTCCTCAATGAAAAAAACGAAAAAATAAAACTATTTCACACCACACAAAGAGAGAGTCTTGTCCCGTTTTACTATACAAATGCTATTCAAAGCTATGAATCCATGTTATGTCCAATTAAATTTTTTCGCTGGCTGTATAATGCATGTAACCTACTCATACCAACATTTTAGTGCATTCCAAATGTCTAAACTGCCGCTGCAATTCTAACTAAATTTGAATTCGTTTCTCTATTTCAATAAGAATCTACAATCATGATCGTTGCCAACTTCAACCATCATTCATGTATTACCTTAACAACACACCACATGATTACTATAGAGATAGATATGAACTATGTGTACGATATGAACTCGAATTCTATTTTTTGAATACAGTTGATGTTGATTTCAAATAATAGTACATTTGATGTACTAACTATATATTCATAATCTAAACCATGTTCCATACGTACACTATGTTTATCACACAAAGTATAGTGCCCCGCCCCCTACATTATGACAAGTATTTAGCCCTGAGCTGCAAAAGCCACATATTAGCCCAAATTATAATCAATGTTCTACATTATGATATCTTCAAGTATCTGTATCCACTTTTTTTATAATGAATTATGATCTCTGTTCGTCTTTTACACCTTCACGATCGTCTTCTCTTTGTAGCTAGCTAGCGCTAACTTTCTATTGTGCATGCACATGCCCGCCCCCCTCTCACCCTCCCTCAGTGTCCCCTCCATCGCGCATGTTCGTTATTTCTCTTTAGGTCGTTCACCCGCGGTGTGTGTAGGCCCCCTGGCGCCTTCTTTCCGGCACACACCGGTCGATATACCTCTCTAGCCAAGTGTGCCTACCACAAACACATACTTCCCCTCTTCTCTTCTCACTGTCCATGCCCCCTATGTCCAATACGGTTCCACGCAGGTGCACACTCCCGCCCCTCTTTTCATCAATCTAAAACTCGCACACTCCTCCCCCCCCTCGACATGGTAGGCCTCTCACACCAACTCCTAGCCGCACCCCTCTTCCCCTGTCTGTCTCTCCGAACCTTATTTGCTTGTAACACATGCATGCATGTATACGTACCGATCTCCCTACATATAGCCAGGTCGACTATAATTTGTTTTCCCCACACACTAATAGACTTACCTCACTAGTTATGTCTCTCCCTTTCTCGGACACACGACGGTTGATCTTCCTATGTAGTTACGTATGCTTACCTCAACCATATTGTCTCCCCTCATCATCCTTCCATACCTCCTGACCCGTCTCTCAAACGCACGTGCATAGACAGACATACATCCCCCGCCCTCTCTTCTTGATATTGCACTCGTACCCTCCATTTGTCTAGTGATGTCTACTACACAACCTTCTTCTTGTAGACGTTGTTGGGCCTCCAAGTGCAGAGGTTTGTAGGATAGTAGCAAATTTCCCTCGAGTGGATGACCTAAGGTTTATCAATCCGTGGGAGGCGTAGGATGAAGATGGTCTCTCTCAAACAACCCTGCAACCAAATAACAAAGAGTCTCTTGTGTCCCCAACACACCCAATACAATGGTAAATTGTATAGGTGCACTAGTTGGGCGAAGAGATGGTGATACAAGTGCAATATGGATGGTAGATATAGGTTTTTGTAATCTGAAAATATAAAAACAGAAAGGTAACTAATGATAAAAGTGAGCACAAACGGTATTGCAATGCGTTGAAACAAGGCCTAGGGTTCATACTTTCACTAGTGCAAGTTCTCTCAACAATAATAACATAATTGGATCATATAACTATCCCTCAACATGCAACAAAGAGTCACTCCAAAGACACTAATAGAGGAGAACAAACGAAGGATATATGGTAGGGTATGGAACCACCTAAAAGTTATTCTTTCTGATCAATCCATTCAAGAGTCCATAGTAAAATAACATGAAGCTATTCTTTTCCGTTCAATCTATCATAGAGTTCGTACTAGAATAACACCTTAAGACACAAATCAACCAAAACCCTAATGTCACCTAGATACTCCAAGGTCACCTCAAGTATCCGTGGGTATGGTTATACGATATGCATCACACAATCTCAGATTCATCTATTCAACCAACACAAAGAACTTCAAAGAGTGCCCCAAAGTTTCTACCGGAGAGTCAAGACGAAAACGTGTGCCAACCCCTATGCATAAGTTCACGAGGTCACGAAACTCGCAAGTTGATCACCAAAACATACATCAAGTGGATCACATGATATCCCATTGTCACCACAGATAAGCACATGCAAGACATACATCAAGTGTTCTGAAATCCTTAAAGACTCAATCCAATATGATAACTTTAAAGGGAAAACTCAATCCATCACAAGAGAGTAGAGGGGGAGAAACATCATAAGATCCAACTATAATAGCAAAGCTCGCAATACATCAAGATCGTACCAACTCAAGAACACGAGAGAGAGAGAGAGAGAGAGATCAAACACATAGCTACCAGTACATACCCTCAGCCCCGAGGGTGAACTACTCCCTCCTCGTCATGGAGAGCTCCGGGATGATGAAGATGGCCACCGAAGAGGGATTCCCCCCTCCGCGAGGGTGCCGGAACGGGTCTAGATTGGTTTTCGGTAGCTACGGAGGCTTCTGGTGGTGGAACTCCCGATCTATTCTGTTCCCTGATGTTTTTAGGGTATATGGATATATATAGGCGAAAGAAGTCGGTCAGGGGAGCCACGAGGGGCCCACGAGGGTGGGGGCGCGCCTCCCTGCCTCGTGGCCACCTCGAAGCTTCCTTGACTTCAACTCCGAGTCTCCTGGATCACGTTCGTTCCAAAAATCACGCTCCCGAAGGTTTCATTCCGTTTGGACTCCGTTTGATATTCCTTTTCTGTGAAACACTGAAACAAGGGGAAAACAGAAACTAGCACTAGGCTCTGGGTTAATAGGTTAGTCCCAAAAATAATATAAAAGTGCATAATAAAGCCCATAAACATCCAAAATAGATAATATAATAGCATGGAACAATCAAAAATTATAGATACGTTGGAGACGTATCAGGATCCCCAAGCTTAATTCATGCTCGTCCTCGAGTAGGTAAATGATAAAAACAGAATTTTTGATGTGGAATGTTACCTAGCATATTTATCAATGTAATCTTCTTTATTGTGGCAAGAATATTCACATCCATAAGATTCAAGAAGTTTAATATTGACATAAAAATAATAATACTTCAAGCATACTAATAAAGCAATCATGTCTCCTCAAAATAACATGTCCAAAGCAAGCTACCCCTACAAAATCACATAGTCTGGCTATGCTCCATCTTCACCACACAAAGTATTTAAATCATGCACAACCCCGATGACAAGCCAAGCAATTGTTTCATACTTTTGATGTTCTCAAACTTTTTCAATCTTCATGCAATACATGAGCGTGAGCCATGGACATAGCACTATAGGTGGAATAGAATGGTGGTTGTGGAGAAGACAAAAAGGAGAAGATAGTCTCACATCAACTAGGCGTATCAACGGGCTATGGAGATGCCCATCAATAGATATCAATGTGAGAGAGTAGGGATTTCCATCAATGTGAGAGAGTAGGGATTGCCATGCAACGGATGCACTAGAGCTATAAGTGTATGAAAGCTCAAAAAGAAACTAAGTGGGTGTGCATCCGACTCGCTTGCTCACGAAGACCTAGGGCATTTTGAGGAAGCCCATCATTGGAATATACAAGCCAAGTTCTATAATGAAAGATTCCCACTAGTATATGGAAGTGACAACATAGGAGACTCTCTATCATGAAGATCACGGTGCTACTTTGAAGCAAAAGTGTGGTAAAAGGATATTAGCATTGTCCCTTCTCTCTTTTACTCACATTTTTTGGCGCCTTCTCCTCTTTTTATGGCCTTTCTCTTCTTTTATTTTTTTTATTTTCGTCCGGAGTCTCATCCCGACTTGTGGGGGAATCATAGTCTCCATCATCCTTTCCTCACTTGGGACAATGCTCTAATAATGATGATTGAGGGAGTCCTGGATTAGGGGGTGTTCGGGTAGCCGGACTATACCTTCAGCCGGACTCCTGGACTATGAAGATACAAGATTGAAGACTTTGTCCCGTGTCCAGATGGGACTTTCCTTGGCGTGGAAGGCAAGCTTGGCGATGCGGATATTCAAGATCTCCTGCCATTGTAACCGACTCTGTGTAACCCTAACCCTATCCGGTGTCTATATAAACCGGAGGGTTGTAGTCCGTAGGCAATCAACTCCATATACAACAATCATACCATAGGCTAGCTTCTAGGGTTTAGCCTCCGTGATCTCATGGTAGACCTACTCTTGTACTACCCATATCATCAATATTAATCAAGCAGGAGTAGGGTATTACCTCCATCGAGAGGGCCCGAACCTGGGTAAAACAAAGTGTTCCCTGCCTCCTGTTACCATCCGGCCTAGACGCATAGTTCGGGACCCCCTACCCGAGATCCGCCGGTTTTGACACCGACATTGGTGCTTTCATTGAGAGTTCCTCTGTGCTGTCACAATCAGGAAGGATGCCTCCTCCCATCTTTAAAGACGGCGCCGTTGCTAAGGGAGCCTTGGCTGTCGGCCAAACCCTCCGGCTAGGTGGTTTTCTCATGACCGCCTGTTCGGCTGTTGCACCGACGGTGACCTCTCGGGTCATCAAAAGCAACCTACACGTCAGCTCGGAGCTTGTCGAGCAGCTAGATCCAATGGAGCTCTCTTCCGTAAACGAGCTCTTGGATCGCATCGCCGCCCTGGGGGTCGCTACGGATTACGACCAGGTTGGGCTTAAACCCGATCTAAGAGAAATTAACTCTCTCCAGGTCACCCACCACGTTGCCGTGGTAGAGGCGCAGTGCGGCGACCCTCCATCTATTTTAAGGACTAGCTATGTCTGAATTCCCGACTCCTCCAAGCCGGATACCCGCGAAGAGGAGGATGTAACTCAAGGCCTGAGCTTAGGATCATGCAACGGGCTAGATTCGTTGGACAACGTCCAAGAATCCGAACTTCAGAGTTCGGAAACTCTTCGGCCTCCGAATCTTGGATTGGGTGAGGTTTCAGATTCAACGACACCTGCCCACCCGAACATAAGCGATCTCTCCCAAATCAGGTAGAGGCCCGAGGAAACAGTACATCATTACTGGGCCAGATTCCTCCTGCTTATGAACAGGATAAAGGATTGCCGCGAGGGAGATGCAATCTCAATTTTTTGCAGTAATTGCACGGACGAGGGAATCCTTAACGCCGTAAGTCGCCGTGATATTACACGCTTCGCTGACTTGGCGTCCATAGTACAAAAATATTGTGCGATGGAAAGCGCCTGGAAAACCGAAATAAAATTTTGGGATAATCCGGCCTTGAATAGTAATCCCATCCGAACTAAGAGGGTGCATCATCATAGGACACCCGGGATAAACACCAAAAAGCCAAAACCCTCTACAGGGCATGGAACTGTACTGGAAAGGTGGCTTGATGGACCCTGTAGAATTCACAGTACAGAGGACGCCACACCAACTCATAGCCTTAGAGCATGTTGGATACTCCGGCAGGTGGCCAAAATTGGCGAGGATCTCTTAATTCTGGAGGCCGCGGAAAACCAGCCCGAGAACACCAGTACCGTTCTCACGGTCTTCGAGACTTTCGCATCAAACAATATGCGAAAAAGAACACTCCGCAGCCTCGCCGAAGTCTATCAAGTTGCAACAATAAATCCATGGAGCGACACTGCCATTACCTTCAACGCAAGTGATGAACCTAGATTCCGAACAGCCCGAGCACCAGCCGCATTGGTCCTCAGTCCCATAGTGGACGGCTTTCACCTCACCAAGGTGCTCATGGATGGAGGCAGTGGATTGAACCTCATTTATGAGGAAACCCTTCAAAAAATGGAAATAGACTGGAACCGCGTCGAGTGAAGCAGCACAATCTTTAGAGGAATAATCCCCAGTCGGGAAGCGCGCTGCACAGGAAAAATCACACTAGATGTGGTGTTCGGCACGCCGGATAATTACAGGTCCGAAGAAGTGACGTTTCAGGTGGCCCCGTTTAAGAGCGGCATCACGCTTTACTGGGGCGGGAAGCATTCACAATCTTCCAAGCAATACCCCATTACGGGTACATGAAGCTTAAGATGCCCGGGCCAAATGGAATTATCACTCTAGCTAGTGATCCGGACATAGGACTCCGCGCCGAAAATAAGACGGCCGCATTAGCCCTTGAGGCACTATCCGAAGCCTTAGCGGCCGAAGAACTGACTGTGCTGCGCTCCACGGTTAACAGGGATGATGTGATACTCGATAAGAGATCCAAATCCACATCCTTCAAGCCAGCTGACGAAATAGTCAAATTCCAGGTCCATCCAACGGGCCCCAATAAAACAGCTTCCATCGGGGCACGACTGAACCCTGATGTAGACGCCACACTGCGAGAGCTCCTACGAGAGAACTGGGACATTTTTGCCTGGCACCCTTCAGACATGCCAGGGATCCCACGCAGGCTGGCCGAACACAGCTTAAATATCCTAAAAGGATTCAAACCTGTCAAACAAGCCCTTCGGCATTTTTCCGAACCCAAGAGACAGGCCATGGGAGAGGAGCTAGCCAAGCTATTGGAGGCCGGATTCATTAGAGACATAAAACATCCGGACTGGCTAGCAAACTTGGTGATGGTACCAAAGAAGGACAAATCCTGGCGCATGTGTGTCGATTTTAAAGACCTTAACAAGGCTTGCCCAAAGGATCCCTTCCCCCTCCCCCGTATCGATCAAATTATCGATGCCACCGCAGGACACGACTCGTTGTGTTTCCTCGACGCATACTCCGGTTACCATCAAATCAAGATGGCAGAATCAGACCAAGCTGCAACAGCATTCATCACACCATACGGCCCATTCTGCTTCAACACAATGCCCTTCGGGCTGAAGAACGCCGGCGCAACATATCAGCGCATGATCCAGACATGTCTGGCAAATCAGATCGGCAAAACAGTGGAGGCGTATGTGGATGATGTGGTCGTCAAATCAAGACATGTCGAATCTCTAATAGACGACTTGAGGCTTACATTCGATAACCTCCGAAAATATGACATCAAGCTCAATCCAGAAAAATGCGTCTTCGCCGTTCCAGCCGGAAAGCTCTTGGGCTTCATTGTATCCGGTAGAGGAATTGAAGCAAATCCAGCCAAGATCCGAGCTTTGTCACAATTGGATATCCCAAAGGACCTCAAACAAATACAAAAATTAACCGGATGCGTGGCGGCTTTAAGCCGCTTCACCTCTCGCTTGGGAGAAAAGGCACTACCCCTCTATCGCCTCCTTCGGCGCACCGAACACTTCGAGTGGACAGAGGCTGCCACAGCCGGACTTGAGGAAATAAAAGCCATATTGGCAACAAACCCAGTCCTGGCCGCGCCGAACACCGGCGAACCAATGTTATTGTACATTGCAGCAACACATCAAGTTGTCAGTGCAGTGCTCGTTGTCGAGCGGGAAACGGATGGACACAAATTCCCCCTTCAAAGGCCGGTCTACTACGTATCCACTGTCCTCACTCCATGCAAATCACGGTACCCGCATTATCAAAAGATTGCATACGCGGTATTCATGGCATCCCAGAAGCTACGACACTACTTTCAAGAGTGTTCCATAACAGTACCCTCGGAAGTACCACTCAAAGATACTATCAACAACCGCGACGCAACGGGCCAGATTGCAAAATGGGCCATCGAGCTCCTCCCGTTCGATATAACCTATAAGCCACGGCGAGCTATTAAATCGCAAGTTTTGGCCGACTTCGTCGCAGAATGGACGGAGGCCAAGCTCCCTAAAGAGTACGGCACATATTCAAACTGGATTATGCATTTCAACGGCTCCAAAATGTTGGCCGGACTGGGAGCTGGCATCGTCCTAACGTCCCCCACAGGAGACACAGTCCAATATGTGCTCCAGATCATGTACATGGATTCCAACAATGCAGCCGAATATGAGGCCCTCCTACATGGTCTTCGGATAGCAGTATCCATGGGTATCCAGCACCTAGAGGTACGCGGGGATTCAAACCTCGCGATATCCCAAATAAATGGAGACTTCGACGCCAAGGACCCAAAAATGACAGCTTACCGCAACGCCGTCCTAAAAATGTCAGCTCGGTTCGAAGGGCTAGAGTTTCACCATATAGCCCGAGAAAACAATCAAGCAGCGGACGTCCTGGCACGCATCGGAGCAAAACGCGATGCAGTCCCTCCCAACATCTTTTTGGAAAGATTGTTCAAACCATCCGTAGCATGGGAGGGGGAACCCACAAATAACAGCCCGGACCCAGCCGCACCACTCGACGCCGAACAATCTGACACAATTGGAGGCTCTGCCAATGAAATTACACCATCAGCCCACGTAATAATGGCGGTCATCGCCCCATGGACAGAACCATTCCTAGCCTACCTTACTAGGCAGGAACTCCCGGAGGACCAAAACGAGGCCCGCCGCATAGTGCGGCGATCTAAAGCCTATAGAGTCCATGAGGGAGAGCTTTATAAGAAAAGCACTACCAGAGTCCTTCAAAGGTGCATCTCCGAAGAGGAAGGGCGGAACCTTCTGGCTGAAATTCATGCCGGACTCGGTGGTCACCATGCCGCTGCTCGGTCCCTTGTTAGCAAGGCTTTTCGTACAGGCTTTTATTGGCCGACGGCCCGGGCAGACGCTCAGGACTTAGTCCAACGATGCACTGGTTGCCAACTTTTTGCCAACCAAAGCCATATGCCACCCACCGCACTCCAAACTATACCCATCACCTGGCCTTTTGCGGTATGGGGGCTCGACATGGTCGAACCCCTTAAAGGTGGGACCGATAGGAAAAAATACTTACTGGTCATGGTGGATAAATTCACCAAATGGATAGAAGCCAAGCCTGTTAAAACGGCCGAATCCGGACCTGTGATAGACTTCATATCCAGGGTTGTACACCGTTATGGCGTCCCCCACAGCATCATAACCGATAACGGTACAAACTTTACCGCCGACGAGGTAAAACTCTCGTGCAAAAACATGGGCATCAAGCTCGATTATGCTTCCGTCTATCACCCACAAACCAACGGCTAGGTCGAACGTGCAAATGGTCTTATCATGAGCGGCATTAAACCCAGACTGGTGCGGTCCCTCAAGGAATCTAACACGCACTGGGTAGAGGAGCTCGACTCCGTGCTATGGGGGCTGCGGACCACGCCAAATCGCACCACTGGATACACACCATTTTTTATGGTGTACGGCGCAGAGGCAGTTCTGCCCTGCGACATAATTCATGACTCACCTAGAGTGCGCATGTACGAAGAAAGAGAAGCCGAGCTCGATCGGCAGGACAACTTGGACGCCCTGGAGGAGGAGCGTGACGTGGAAAAAGCCCGTTCCGCATTCTATCAATAGCAGGCCCGAAGATATCAAAGCAGAGAAGTACGGGCCAAAAATTACAATGTTGGCGAACTAGTTCTACGCCTGTCGGATAAGAAAAAGGACAAACTCAAGCCCAAGTGGGAAGGTCCATTCATAATCGACCAAGTCCTGACTGGCGGGGCGTACCGCCTGCGAGATGCGTCGGATAACCGACTCGAGCCGAACCCGTGGAACGCCACCCGTCTCGGAAGATTCTATGCCTAGCGTCGGACTCTGTGTTCGTCTCCTTCCTCTATCCATTTTTTGCATTTTTCTGTCTTACATTTCTCTCCTTCCCCTCTTTTCTTTTATAGCCCTTAAAGGCTTATCTAGTGACGTGCCACTCGCGCTCATTAAACCTGGGGGCTTCTTTAACAGAAGCTTATTTATACGGGCTTCATGCCCAACACATGCGTCAAACTTCCGCATGTACCTTTTTCTTCACCATTATATGCATCGATATGACTTAAGTTTTGGCCAAGCTGGGTTGCCTGGCTCCTGTGCTTACCCCTACGTTCCCGATTGTTCGGCTAGGCGGTAAAGGGAGCACCTATGCGATTGTTACTGTCGGGTCAGCCGGACGTGTACCTCAGACTGGGTGAAGCCGAAAGCTAGCGTTCTTAAGGGAATATTCGGTCGGTGAGATAAAAGATGATCTTTTTACTCATTTTATGCGCCCCCAGATGCTTTTTTCTGCGTCTTTTTACGCAGTCCGGACATGCACTTTAGGGCATGCCTCCCAGCGAAAGGAACCCCTAGCGGAACTATTCTCTCTAGAAGATGTTTCTTACTAACCATGTAATATAACATAACTAGTTGGGCACTTGTCTGATAAAGCACTAATGACCCCTACGCCTGGTCTCCACGCATACCACAGTTCTTATATAACCGCTATGGTATTCGGACACACTCCGGACCGTCGGGTCCCGAGGTTGAAGCGAAAAGGTCGGCAACGACAAACGATCTACAATCCGGCTAGAAGGCATTACACATGTCAATTCAAAATTACATAGTCACTCTGACTGATTGTATTCCTCTTCTATACCATCTAACAGGCTGTCTAATTTACAGTCCTGCTGGGAATACTTCGCGGCCAACTCTACTTGGCCGTATACTAAGCTCACAGGGATCTCCTTCCCGTCAGGCCCCACTGGTCCGACCTCGGCCATGTGGTTTGGGTCAGACTTCGTAAAACGGGTCTTCACCATGGCCCAGGCTTCCCTAGCGCCTTGTCGGCAGGCCGATATCTTCCACAACCGGAAACGCCGCCGAGCTCCCTTCAGCTTCTCCGCAAGCTCTCCAAGGCCCTCGGGCATGGAGTGGGCAGGCCATAAGGCTTGGGCAACACCTCGCATCGCCTGCTGAATTCGCTCGTGCAGTTGCATGAGTTCGAGAAGAAGGTCACCCGTAGAACAGGGCATCTCCTCTGTAGGACGACCTGTGAGCATACCTACAGACATTACTCTATTAGTCGACTTCCTCGCCGAACTCTTTTTTCAAAGTTCGTTCAAGCACTTACTAAAAATGTCGCGTCGAAGCCGCTGATTCTCCTTCGTGGAGTCCGATAGCAGGCCACGAACATCTTTAAGTTCGACGTCCAGCTTGGCGTTGGCATCCTGAAGATCATTCTTCTCTCGCCTCACCTTTGTCAACATACTCTCACCGGCCTTTAGCTGGCGTAAGAGTTGTTGCTTGTCCGGATCGAGTCCGGCGCCATCTGCAATATGATCTGTCAGATTTGCACCCACACCGCACAATACTAATCTTTCTAAGTGTATCTTACCTGAGGGGGTCTCTTTGGCCTCCCCTGCTGCGGCTAGTGCGGCCTCTAGTTGGGCCTTGCACTTTTCCAGCTCCTGGGACAGTACAGTATTCTTCTCTGTAAGAACCTGCATGTTAAATGATCCTTAAATCAGTTGCTCTAACTGTTTCAAGTCTCGGGGGCTACTGGTATATATATATATATATTTGACCAAAATTTTCTTACCCGTATGTCTTTTACATACTGCTCCGTGGCTCTGGCTAAACCATTTTGAGCGGCACGGAGGTACGCATCTCCCGAATTAAAGGCATCTAAAGCCTCTTGGGAGAAACAAGCGTCGCGTAGAACTGTCCGGCGACGCCTGTGGTTCATGGCACTCTCCACTTCAGAATTTGTGGCAGATAGCCTGTCCGCATCCTCTGTCGGAGGAGCGTCCGGTGCGCGCCTTGTGCTCGCCTCTGCTTCCTGGCCAGACGTTGGAGCCTGGCTGGTGGAGGCGCGATTGGCAACCTCTCCGGATGTAGTCCGGCGAGGTCTCTTCGTTTGGGGGAAACAGAGGGTGCACTATACCTTTGCGCCGGCATCTCAGTCCGGACTTCATTCCTTTTTGCCCCACGGGGCCCTGCGGCCCCTCGTTGGCTAGCCGCCGCAGGTTCGGCCTCCTGCCTCGGAAAACTCCCCTGCAAAACACGGTTGTCGTCAGAAACACCGGAATACGCGAGAGTGCAATCTCTCTCGAGGGAATGAGACTCCGGTTTCTGTCACCTGGGAGGCCGGGATTAACCCTGGGTAATCAGCCATGATGGCTACCAAGGTATTGTCCTTGCTTAGCTGATGGAACACCCCGTCGATAAGCTCCACCAATATGTCCGGATCCTCTTCGGAGTCCGGATCGAGGGACCGTTCTGGGTCCTCGGGCTGTGGAGGGTGGCTATTTATATCCTTTACCTCCTGTCGCAGTTCCTGCACTGAAGTCGTCAGGCTACATATCTAACCGTGGGAGTATAGAACAAACGGGCAAGCGCAATTATTCACTTACCCAACTTGGAGGATCGTACATAGTAAATCCGGCCTGCGGATTGACGCGGAGGAATTCCTCCTTTTCTCCCTTATACAAAGAGGATAAGATCTTTACTAAGGCGGCGGCTGAGGCCGGCCCCTTACGACCGTAACGTGTGGCGTCATCCTCCCCGTTGAAATCCCACATGGGGTGGCCTCTATATTGAAGCGGCTGCACCCCCCGCATAATGCATGCGGCCATGACTCCAATCATGGTTAGTCCGGAATGAGCCAACAGTCTTATCCGGCCCATCAGGTAAAGGACGTCTCTGTCACTTTCTCTCTGAGAGCTCCGCAGACGCCAGCTCAAGCGTTTCCTCAATGGAGCACTGTTGAACTCAGGGAGACCGACCCGGATAGGGTCCGGTAGCGGGATGTCATCTATGTAAAACCATTTCGAAGGCCAGTCCTCGGACGCCTTCTTTGGGGTTTCGGATAGGTATCCGGTCCCGGCGATGCGCCATACTTCGGCTCCGCCCACTTGATATATAGACCCCTTTTCAGAACGGGGCACCAGGCAGAATAACCTCTTCCACAGCGCGAAACGAGCCTCAACGCCTAAAAATAGCTCGCAAAGGGCGACGAAACCCGCAATGTGCAATACGGAGGCGGGCGTGAGATTGTGCAGCTGGAGGCCGTAGAACTCCAGAAGCCCGCGGAGAAATGGGTGAATTGGAAATCCCAGTCCCCTTATTAGATAGGGGACGAGGCAGACCCGCTCTCCTTTAGAAGGATTGGGGGTGCTCTCCGTTTGTTTTCCGCCATTATAGGTGGTGAGACCGGCTCGGACCGGGACCATGTATGCCTAAGGGAGGAATCCCTTGGCCTGAAGTGACGCTAACTTGCTATGCGGGATGGTGCAACTCTCCCAGTCCCCGGGTTTGAGACCGGAGGGGCGAGGGGAGGAGCTGCGACGGCTGGTCATGTTGGAATGGACCTTTGCTGGGAGCGCTCTGATGATAACTCGTGGAAAGGAGAAGATGTGGTTTGGACCTAAATCCCCATCCCGTTAAATAGGCGGCTCGTTTATACGGCTGGGGGTGTGGATGTAAAAATGCCCCGGCTTTTCGCATTTGTTTGAACACGTGGAAGATGGCCATTATTGGGCATGGAAGCCGAGGAGCACTACATTACAAAGATCGGACACTATTCCTACAGGTACACAAGATTTGGAGAAGAACCCGCCTTGCAATGCCGAACAATCTGCGCGCCGGACTCGTCATCATTGAAGCCCGGTTCGAGGGCTACTGAGGGAGTCCTGGATTAGGGGGTGTTCGGGTAGCCGGACTATACCTTCAGCCGGACTCCTGGACTATGAAGATACAAGATTGAAGACTTCGTCCCGTGTCCGGATGGGACTTTCCTTGGCGTGGAAGGCAAGCTTGGCGATGTGGATATTCAAGATCTCCTGCCATTGTAACCGACTCTGTGTAACCCTAACCCTATCCGGTGTCTATATAAACCGGAGGGTTGTAGTCCGTAGGCAATCAACTGCATATACAACAATCATACCATAGGCTAGATTCTAGGGTTTAGCCTCCTTGATCTCGTGGTAGATCTACTCTTGTACTACCCATATCATCAATATTAATCAAGCAGGAGTAGGGTATTACCTCCATCGAGAGGGCCCGAACCTGGGTAAAACAAAGTGTTCCCTCCCTCCTGTTACCATCCGGCCTAGACGCACAGTTCGGGACCCCCTACCCGAGATCCTCCGGTTTTGACACCGACAATGATCATCACACTTTATTTACTTACAACTCAAGAATTACAACTCAATACTTAGAACAAAATATGACTCTATATGAATGCCTCTGACGGTGTACCGGGATGTGCAATGACTCATGAGAGACATGTATGAATGAATTTTGATCGGTGGCTTTGCCACAAATACGATGTCAACTACATGATCATGCAAAGCAATATGACAATGATGAAGCATGTCATAATAACAGAACTGTGGAAAGTTGCATGGCAATATATCTTGGAATGGCTATGGAAATGCCATAATAGGTAGGTATGGTGGCTGTTTTGAGGAAGGTATATGGTGGGTTTATGGTACCGGCGAAAGTTGCGCGGTACTAGAGAGGCTAGCAATGGTGGAAGGGTGAGAGTGCGTATAATCCATGGACTCAACATTAGTCATAAAGAACTCACATACCTATTGCAAAAATTTATTAGTTATCGAAAAAAGTACTACGCGCATGCTCCTAGGGGGATAGATTTGTAGGAAAAGACCATCGCTCGTCCCTGACCGTCACTCATAAGGAAGACAATCAATAAATAAATCATGCTCCGACTTCATCACATAACGGTTCACCATACGTGCATGCTACGGGAATCACAAACTTCAACACAAGTATTTATCAAATTCACAACTACTCAACTAGCATGACTCTAATATCACCATCTCCATATCTCAAAACAATCATCAAGTATCAAACTTCTCTTAGTATTCAATGCACTTTATATGAAAGTTTTTATTATATCCCTCTTGGATGCCCATCATATTAGGACTAAATTCATAACCAAAGCAAACTACCATGCTTTTTAGAGACTCTCAAAATGATATAAGTGAATCATGAGAGTTCATCTATTTCTTCAAAATAAAACCACCGTCGTGCTTTAAAAGGATATAAGTGAAGCACTAGAGAAAATGACAAACTACTCCAAAAGATATAAGTGAAGATCAATGAGTAGTCGAATAATTATGCAACTATGTGAAGACTCTCTAAAATTTAATAATTTTAGATCTTTGTATTTTATTCAAACAGCAATCAAAACAAAATAAAATAAAATGACGCTCCAAGCAAAACACATATCATGTGGTGAATAAAAATATAGCTCCAACTAAGTTACCGATGAACGAAGACGAACTTCCGGGGCATCCCCAAGCTTAGGCTCTTGGTTGTCCTTGAATATTACCTTGGGGTGCCTTGGGAATCCCCAAGCTTTGGCTCTTGCCACTCCTTATTCCATAGTCCATCGAATCTTTACCCAAAACTTGAAAACTTCACAACACAAAACTTAACAGAAAACTCGTAAGCTTCGTTAGTATAAGAAAATAAATCACCACTTAGGTACTGTTGTGAACTCATTATAAATTCATATTGGTGTAATATCTACTGTATTCCAACTCATATATGGTTCATACCCTCTGATAGTACTCATAGATTCATCAAAATAAGCAAACAACACATAGAAAACAGAATCTGTCAAAAACAGAACAATCTGTAGTAATCTGTAGGTTTCGAATACTTATGTAACTCCAAAAATCCTGAGAAATTAGGAAGTCCTAGGCAATTTGTTTATTAATCTACTGCATGTAGAATTGGTATTTTATCGCTCTATGGTAAAAAATGAAAATTATTCTCGTGAGCGCATACTTTCTGTTTTTTACAGCAAGATCAAATAACAATCACCCAAGGAGATCCTAAAGGCTTTACTTGGCAAAAACACTAATTAAAACATAAAACCACATCTAACCAGAGGCTAGATAGATTATTTATTACTTAACAGGAACACAAATAAAATTGGGTTGCCTCCCAACAAGCGCTATCGTTTAACGCCCCTAGCTGGGCATGATGATTTCAATGATGCTCACATAAAAGATAAGAATTATAACATAAAGAGAGCATCATGAAGAATATGACTAGCACATTTAAGTCTAACCCACTTCCTATACATAGGGATTTTGTGAGCAAACAATTTATGGGAACAATAATCAACTAGCATAGGAAGGCAAAACAAGCATAACTTCAAAACTTTAAGCACATAGAGAGGAAACTCGATATTATTGCAATTCCTACAAGCATATGTTCCTCCCTCATAATAATTTTCAGTAGCATCATGAATGAATTCAAAAATATAACCAGCACATAAAGAATTCTTTTCATGATCTACAAGCATAGAAAATTTACTACTCCCCCCAAAGGCAAAATTCTTCTCATTCGGAATAGTGGGAGTATCATAAGAAACTCGAATACTACAAATTGTTTCCACATTAAATGAGTAATGTTCGGAAAAAGGGTAATCATAATCATGACAAGTTTTATAAATATAATCATCACTACTTTTTATAGCATAAGTGTCATCACAATAATCATTATAAGTAGCAACCTTGTTCTCATCATAATCAATTGAAACCTCTTCCAAGATAGTGGAATCATTACTCAAGAAAGTCATGACCTCTCCAAATCCACTTTAATAATTATCACAATAAGATTCAACATCCTCCAAAATAGTGGGATCATTACTTCCTAAAGTTGACACTCTTCCAAACCCACTTTCACAAATATAATCATCATACGTAGGAGGCATGATATCATCATAATACATTTGCATATCAAAACTTGGGAGACTACAAATATCATCTTCATTAAACATAGCTTCCCCAACCTTGGGACTAACATTAATTGCAGAAAATACATTCTCAAACATGTCATTCTCATCAGACATAGCATCCCCAAGCTTGGGCCTTTTCATATCATAAGCATAATCACTCTCATCATTAATAGTATGGATAACACCAATAGTATAACAATTATCATCATCACAATGAGTAATAGGAGCAACATCATTTGGGAGGGATACCTTTTTACCTTTACTTCTCAGTCTTTTCTTTTTCTTCTACACATCATGTGTGGGTTTAACCCTCTTTTTTCAGCTCCTTATTAATGAGATTGGTTGAATAGAAGGCTCCTCCTCGTTACCTGATTCATCATAAGAAATAATAGGAGGATATTGGGAAGCCTCTTCCCTTTCATTAGTATTCTCTTCATCTTCTATTTCTTTTCTTTTCTTTATATACTTGGCAATGTAAGGATTTTCAATGCAATTCACCGCACAATACATATAAATTTCCTCTAGATCAAAATTAAGAACTCTATCAAGGGCAAATTCTGGAATAACCTTAGATATACGTTTCATTTCTTCATAACCCAAGAGCAAACTAAGTTCATTATGATGTGCAAGGGAAATCAAGTCATCACAATTTTTGGACACGATACGATCATGAAACAATTTGCATTGGGTACTGAAATGATCACGTTCATTGCAAAGTTCACAAGTACGGCTAAGAAAGTTTAAATTTTCAGCACAACCATCTAGCCTTTCTTGCAACCATTTAGTTTCCAAATACTTATACCTCTGGCAAAATCTATCTTCCCTGTTTGGTGTGTACTTGCAAACTCTATGCACTCCACAAAAATCGACATGCTTATAAGAGATATTTTCATCATGACTAGTGCAATCATCATTAGTACTATGGATATTCAAAGAGTTCATACCAATAACATTGCAATCATGCTCATCATTCAAATATTAGTGCCAAACATTTTAATGCATTCTTCTTCTAACACTTTGGCACAATTTTCATTTCCATCATAATCACGAAAGATATTAAAAAGATGAAGCGTATGAGGCAAACTCAATTCCTTTTTTTAGTTCTCTTTTATAAACTAAACTAGTGATGAAACAAGAAAAAGGATTCGATTGCAAGATCTAAAGATATACCTTCAAGCGCTAACCTCCCCGGCAACGGCGCCAGAAAAGAGCTTGATGTCTACTACACAACCTTCTTCTTGTAGACGTTGTTGGGCCTCCAAGTGCAGAGGTTTGTAGGATAGTAGCAAATTTATCTCAAGTGGATGACCTAAGGTTTATCAATCCGTGGGAGGCGTAGGATGAAGATGGTCTCTCTCAAACAACCCTGCAACCAAATAACAAAGAGTATCTTGTGTCCCCAACACACCCAATACAATGGTAAATTGTATAGGTGCACTAGTTCGGTGAAGTGATGGTGATACAAGTGCAATATGGATGGTAAATATAGGTTTTTGTAATCTGAAAATATAAAAACAGCAAGGTAACTAATGATAAAAGTGAGCACAAACGGTATTGCAATGCGTTGGAACAAGGCCTAGGGTTCATACTTTCACTAATGCAAGTTCTCTCAACAATAATAACATAATTGGATCATATAACTATCCCTCAACATGCAACAAAGAGTCACTCCAAAGTCACTAATAGCGGAGAACAAAGGAAGAGATTATGGTAGGGTACGGAACCACCTCAAAGTTATTCTTTCTGATCGATCTATTCAAGAGTCCGTAGTAAAATAACATGAAGCTATTCTTTCCGTTCAATCTATAATAGAGTTCATACTAGAATAACACCTTAAGACACAAATCAACCAAAACCCTAATGTCACCTAGATACTCCAATGTCACCTCAAGTATCCGTGGGTATGATTATACGATATGCATCACACACAATCTCAGATTCATCTATTCAACCAACACAAAGAACTTCAAAGAGTGCCCCAAAGTTTCTACCGGAGAGTCAAGACGAAAACGTGTGCCAACCCTTATGCATAAGTTCACGAGGTCACGGAACTCACAAGTTGATCATCAAAACATACATCAAGTGGATCACATGAGATCCCATTGTCACCATAGATAAGCACATGCAAGACATACATCCAGTGTTCTCGAATCCTTAAAGACTCAATACGATATGATAACTTCAAAGGGAAAACTCAATCCATCACAAGAGAGTAGAGGGGGAGAAACATCATAAGATCCAACTATAATAGCAAAGTTCGCGATACATCAAGATCGTACCAACTCAAGAAAACGAGAGAGAGAGAGACAGAGAGAGAGAGAGAGATCAAACACATAGCTACTGGTACATACCCTCAGCCCCGAGGGTGAACTACTCCCTCCTCGTCATGGAGAGCGTCGGGATGATGAATATGGCCACCGGAGAGGGATTCCCCCCTCCGGCAGGGTGCGGGAATGGGTCTAGATTGTTTTTCGGTGGCTACGGAGGCTTCTTGCGGCGGAACTCTCGATCTATTTTGTTCCCTGATGTTTTGGGGGTATATGGATATATATAGGTGAAAGAAGTCTGTCAGGGGAGCCACGAGGGGCCCACGAGGGTGGGGGCGCACCCAGGGGGCAGGCGTGCCTCCCTACCTCATGGCCACCTCGAAGCTTCCTTGACTTCAACTCCAAGTCTCCTGGATCACGTTCGTTCCAAAAATCACGCTCCCGAAGGTTTCATTCCGTTTGGACTCCGTTTGATATTCCTTTTCTGCGAAACACTGAAACAAGGGAAAAAACAGAAACTGACACTGGGCTCTGGGTTAATAGGTTAGTCCCAAAAATAATATAAAAGTGCATAATAAAGCCCATAAACATCCAAAACAGATAATATAATAGCATGGAACTCAAAAATTATAGATACGTTGGAGACGTATCATCTAGCAGGCCTCTCCCACCATTTGTGA
The DNA here is from genome assembly GCF_056163025.1 of Triticum urartu. Classification (NCBI taxonomy): domain Eukaryota; kingdom Viridiplantae; phylum Streptophyta; class Magnoliopsida; order Poales; family Poaceae; genus Triticum; species Triticum urartu. The sequence goes on along the minus strand of NC_141878.1, from coordinate 434,745,942 downwards.
GATGCCACTCCACCACCAACCCTCTGACACTCTACCTTTGTCTTTCTCCCAACCTTATTCCTCTGCTACACATATCCATGGATGTCAATCGATCTCCCTCAATACATAGCTAGGTCTCTCTCCTTCCCCACACATATACTAGTCGATCGGTCTCTGCCCCTCCTCCCCTTCCCCTGCCCACACACACACCGATAGTCGAACATTGTAGGTAGGTATCCATGCCACAGAGAAAAACACCACCTCTGCCCTCTCAAATTCTAGTAGGGCAACCGCCCTATATCTTTGACGTGGGCAATAACTAATTCGATGGCACTCTTTATCGATCGCGCAGCCACACACTTCATCCCTGTTTTCGATTATATCGATATCTCACGTCCATGACTCCGTTTCACACACATTGCATATGTTACCTTTTTTGTTTGAGATATCATCGACACATTGCCTCTATTTTGCACTAACCATCTCTCTCACACCCACCTACGTATGTACCTGCACCTAAAGAAGAGGTGCACGTACTCACGCCTCGTTCTCGGCCACACCCGCGCGGGTACACGGTGGAGTTCATTTTTGTATGAAAAGGCAGCCCATGTGATAATTTGACGCATGTAGCGGTTGTTTACTCGAAGGAGGGTTGGGTACCACGACTGGACGAAACAAAGTTTGACTTCATGCGTTAGTATTAAATAAAGTTATATATTCCTCAATGGCACGTACAAAATATAAAACGATTGCCGTGGGGAAAATGGAAAAATCCGCTCCACTATATAGAACGGAGCCTGCCTGCGGGGGTTCTCTCTCGTCACACCATCTCACACAAGGCGGCGGTGGCCTCTCTCTCTCACCGTTGGTCAGTGATCCGGCCGCATCCCGTCCGCCAGCGGAAAGGGAGGATGTGCATCGTTTCTCCATTCGACGATGTTGAGGCAGCACGTCCCGATCTACGGTACCCCCCGTTCTCTCTAACCAAGCTCTGACACAGTAGGGCCTTCACCACTTGCTCGCTGCCATAGTATGGGTAGATCCCGGCCGCCGGTGCCCTCCTAGTAACATCCCGACGCCCCTCAGGTACAGCTTCCTCCGGCCTTGCTCCAGTGCCCATCTTCCCACGTTGCTGCATGTGGATCTTCTTTAGTTGTTTGCTTAAAACGTATCTCGGCCGGCGTACTTGCCATCTTGTAATTTCGTCCTCAAACCATTTTTGATAAACCACCATGCTGCTATCTTTCCCTTATTACATGGAGTATGCTTCTTTTTTGTCGGTGTATGTGTCTTCAACTCGTGTTATTGGGCAGTAATTGTTTCCTTTCTACCTCCTTTTGCAAATAGGGCTATCCATTTTCACCTCGTTGCTATTGCGACCTTTTGGTGAAATCCACAAATCACTTTTTTTTCTTAAGAGTGTTTTGTGTAGTTCCGCCAAAATGTCACACAGGCAACATTTTTACATTTCCATGGGACTGCAGAAAGGGAGATTGGTTTTGCTATCCTCCCCATCCAACTCCGTGCCTAATCTTCTCCAACAAGTAGTTAGTCCTAAAGAGAGATCACAGAGGTGATCGGCTTCTATTTGTGTGTGTTATGTTTCATAATCTAGTTCCACTATTATTGTAGTCATACTGACTGGATATCTTTGCAAATAGGGATGGTCCGCTAGATTTTAGTGGAGCTTCACAAAATGACCGGATTGTGGTGTCCTCCATACACCTCTTTTTTGGCTATAGAGCTGGGTGAAACTAGCTGCCAAGCAATGACCACTGTGCCCAGGAAATGGAGCCATGCCTACCAACAAGATTGATCAAGTATATATTTTTCTTTATTTGTACACCTTCTCACAACTTTGTCTTCAGTTGTGATGTGAATATTGGCGCTGATCTGCGAACCATTGAGATGCATTAGCAGCCATGGTAGTTTCATTTGTATTTGATGGAATGTTGTAACGAGATAATCTTGAGGCAGGAGGACACATGAATCCCAAGTTGAAACCCTTTTTTCCCGCGGGAACCAAAATTGAAACCTTCATAGCATCACAGTACAACTTCATTAAAATTATGCGTACATATAAACAAATCCTGAAGGATTGATAGCAATGCCAGAAACAATTCAACTTCGTTTTGCCGACATGTGGGACATCCTTCATCCGGTTCCACATGCCATGCAACAATATTGAGTGCACAACTGCAAGGAAAGATTCACCCCGGTCGTTGCGCCGCAGTAGTAATGACTAGTGAGCAGTCAAATCACAGAGCCCCACCTTCGCCACAGTAAGTTGCTCGGATGAAGCAACCATCATTTTCTCTGTTCCTTGAATCCGCTAGTACTCCCATATTTCCAGAGTAATAAGTTGCTCGGGCGAAGCATCCATCACTTCACCTTTCCCACAGTAAGTAGTAGTACCTCCTTTTTTTACTCTATAAACAACCACACGCGAATATTGGCAGTAGCAGCACAACAACTAAATCAAAAATCGAAACCAACCAATGAACTACTACTAATGGTGAGCGGTTGCTAGTATCATGTACTCTATCTCTCCATGTATATAGGGCTTAATGCATTTTCCAAGACTAACTTTGGCCCCGTTTGGATCCATGGGTTAGAGTTAGTTTGAGCTAGTTGGGGCTCAAATAGCCCTAAAGTATCCAAGCGTGAGGGTTAAATTGGAGCAAGTTGCACCAAACCCACCAAAAAAACTATCCCACCCAAGAGGTGCTAATTGGAGATAGTTCTCATTGGGCCCATTGAAAAATCACTTTTCTCTCTCCATCAAGTGCATTTATTGTCAATCTAACCCTGTCACCCAAACACCCTCTTTGGCTACAGTTAGTTCAGGGTTAGTCATGAGTTAGTTTAACCTCTAGCTAAGTTAGAGTATCCAAACAGGAGTAGTATAGGACATGCAAGTTGCTCAAAGCATACAATCAAATTCGTATGTGAAAGGATCTTTTTTTAAACGGAACGTGAAAGGATCTTCGAATGATATAATTTTCAAATTATATAAAATCTTATCAATAGTCAAAGGCATCCTCGAAGAATACATTAGGCCCAATATAAAATCTTATCAATAGTCAAAACCAAGTGTTCTAAACGAGTTCAAAATGAGAAACTGGACCCACTCACGGCACGGCACGCCTGTCTCATTCGGTCCGTCGGTCAAAGCGCTTCCTCTTCTTGGCATAACAATAGAGTACAGTATTTTTTTGAAATGCTCTTGGCATGTCACTAACATGTGATGAGTTAATCGACCTCAATAGACGGCAAAAACGCCAGTCCGCTGCACTTTGAGAGAGACGAGGAGCAAGAAGCGATACGGGCTGCTGGATTACTAGAGCTAGGTGTCGCACTGAGGCCAAGAAATATGGTGATAGCATGGGTTAGCCATGTAGTATGATGTAACTACACTGGGCTGCTGTGTTTCGTACTCTTCCAGTCCATTGTGGAGATGATTGGTTGATTTTATATCGCTGAATAATATAAAATATTATGAGTGCAGACGCTCCACCACAAGGTTCCTTGCCCCTTCTCGGTCATCGGGAATCGATGTTCTTCTAATCTTTTTTGACATGAGCTTTGTTCATCCTTTTGCCAACACGCGGCAACTCGCAGAACGACGAGAAGCTTGCTTACTACGCCTTCTCCCTCGCCAACACATGCGTGGTGGCTCATAGCACGAGGAGAAACTTTTGCTTACAAGCGGTGGACGTGCAGCAGTTCATTTGGTGTCAGATTGCCAGCAGTTCATTCGACTTCCGAAAGAGGCGAAGAGCCAAGCGCAAGGTCACCTGGTCATAGTGGGAGTAACATAGCGCAGTCACCGCGCACGCGTTGGCGGGGGAGAAGGCGTAGTAAGCAAGCTTCTGTCATTCTGCAAGTTGATGAGACACATCAAATTTATTTAGTACGTACTCTCTCCAAAAAAGGGCTGACCATGTCATGGCTACCATCCCGTGCTCCGTCATTGAGTACGTGCACTATTCACGTGCCATCGAGGAGAAAAAAATTGCGTAGTAGGTGCCATTGAAGTGCACGACTCACTTACGCGCTGCTTATATGATTATGTCCATTTTCTTACATGACACGTGCACCTTGATGCTAGATGTCTCACGTGTTGGAAAAAGGATGAACAAATCTCACGTAAAAAGGGAGTGGAAGAACATAGATTCCCGACGACCGAGAAGGAGCACGGAACCTCGCGGTGGAGCGTCTGCAAGGAACCTTGCGCGTTTTCCCCTGTTTTTTGCCGCTTGCCCATCTATAAACAAATAAAAGAACATGAACTCTTCACTAACCACTAGAGATGATACATCATGATGCTAAGTTGAAGATATTTTATAGTTTATATTGATAACCACGCACGAAGCCACGCATGTGCAGGACGCATGCAGCCATGCATGTACACACACCAACACACTAACTCATGCCGATCCAACTCATGCACATACGCGCACAGCATGGAGCACACAACGCACGTACACAACACATGCATGCACACACACTCGGCCGCAGAATGCACGTGAATAACAAGATGTGTCTATATCCTAATAAATGAAGTGTTGCATGCTACCACACATATGTTACTATATAGGTACTAACATAGACTAGTAACATGAGCATGTTACTAGTCTATGTTACTACCCATTCTGACTAGTCTGAGGGGGTGTCTCCAACAGTGTTCCTCAGCTCGCACCTCTTGCATCACGGTGGTCGAGCTTAGAGTCATTCATCTGGTACATGTGGCATCTCAGATCTGGACACAAGGTGACGTACACCGTCAAGGTCCACAGTCAAGGGGGTCAAGGCGGACGTGACCTCTCACTGCGTCCGCCATTTGAAGCGGCGCGCCGGCCCAGGTCGCCGCCCGCTGCACTCCCAGTTGTACCCGCCTCCTCACCGCATTCAAAATCCTACATTTAAAACCGCGTGGAATGCGAGAAACCAACTCCGGCCACACACACGTCCGTTCAAGAGCAGGACGCCAGCCAAGCTCCTCCTTCCACCATTTTGTCCACTCTTTCGGCGGCATCCGGCGAGAAGGAAGAACAGTTCTCCAGCATAAAAGCCGTCTGGGTGGCCCGCCGAGCCCGACAGTTACGAGCAAGGCAGCTCGCTTCTCCACCTACCTCGCCTAGCCCATTGGAGGTAGTTGCCGCACTAAGCCAGCGTGTGGTTCCGTAGCTGGCCTCTCCAATACAGCACGAGGAAGAGTGCCGACTTGCTCCACGCCGTCTTGTCGGGGAGCACGGCGACAAGGGCATCGTCGCTGCCCTCGACGCCGCATCATCGTACATCGCCTCCAGTGTCTGCGACTGCGCCATCCGCCGTCGACGCGCTCGTAGCCGCGACATGCAGGCAGAGAAAGAAGCCGCCGCGGGATGTCGACGAGGTGATGCGGGTATGTGGATGTCTACGAGGTGACGGGCAGCACGTCCCCGCCCACCACCATCATCGAGGGGAAGTAGAACACGGGAGGCCGCCGCTGATTGTATCCCATGAAGGCCACCGCTGAGGCGACGCCGGTGAATACAGCCGGTGTCTTGCATGATTCTTCTTCTGCCGGATGCTGGAGGAGGACAAAGAGTCAGGCGGCAACCATTTAGATTAGGTATTTTAATTCTACCAGGCTGGTTGTACTGGTAGTATTATAAGTAGTATCATGCATGCCAAGTAGTAGTAGGCAAATTTGATGAGGTGGCGTAGAATTAAATGAAGAAAGAGAGAGTTGAGTATCATATTATGATACCGTATGGAATATTAAGACCTCTTCCAATGCAAATGTGCTTAGATGAGGTGCTAAGTGCATTAAATGGCTTAGCAACTCAAGTCTCCAATGCATAGGTGCTTAGTTTGTTGTTGCTAAGCTTGCTTCATTTAATTAGCTATAGACTCACAACTGTCTTTCCACCGTGTCTTCCTGGGGTCACCAAACTAGTCTCTCTCTTCTTAATTAACTTGCCACATCATATTTTATGTCTACATGGCAGGCTTAGCAGCTATACATGGTGGAGCACTGGGAGAGGCCAAGGATGGTCATAGTGGTCATGGTGGAGCACTAGAAAACTAAAATTTTGAGTTAAGCCTTATAAATCGGAAAGGAGGGAGTACTGTAACATATTGCTATGTTACTCTAAACATCTCTCTCCTCATTAACTACATGCCACATAAGCAAAATTTTCTTGGAGTGCGCTATATACTACATAAGTTACTCCCACTATGAGGCGGGCGACGAGCCGACGGGGTAGCCCGACGACCCCTTGAGCTTGAAAGGCACCCACGTGATCTCCTCTCCTCGTAGGGAAGGACGGGTCCATTGGGTACATCTCCGACGACATCCGCGGCTTCCGACGGTGTCGTTGCCATTTCTTTAGTGTAAATAATTAGTCAATTCTTAGTCAACAATCAAAACCGCCTAAACTCTAACATGTGAACACTAAAACAGCTCAAGGGGATGATATACCTGGTTTTAGATATTTGAGGGTAAAAATCGTACCAAAATTGACTTTGGGGGGTTATTTGTCCATCAACTTACATTTGAGGGTGAAAAATATACTTCTTTCAATGGTCCGCTGGTCAGAGTATTCTTTTTAGATTTATAACATGTGGGACCGAGTGTGAGCGAACCGACCTCAATCAACGGCAAAATCGCCTGCTGGACGCACTTTGAGAGAGACGAGGAGAAACCTGTCATGCAAGAAAATGGTTGGTCTCATGTTTAAAATTTGTTGTACTATAGTAGAGGTATATGTAGATGTAGATGTAGTGTAGATGTAGATGCAGATGTAGATGTATATGTTGAGATGTAGAGATAAGTGAGACTCACCAACGGTCACCAACGTAGGCCGAGTACGTGCATGAATCACCCACAAAAAGGAGTATGTGCACGAAGAGAAAAATTGCACGCACGGACGCACGTACTCCGTGCCTCATTCCCTAACACACACACGCGGGTACATGGTGGAGCTCATTTCTAGATGAAGAGGCAGCTCATGTGATAATTTTATGCAATTGGTAGTTGTTCACTTAATGGAGGGTCGGGAACCATGTGTGGCCAAATCAAAGTTTGACCATGACGTGGTGGCGTGTTTGTTTTTAATTTTTTTCTACAATGGAACGTACACAATTTTTTCTTGAATGGCACGTGAATCGTGGACATACTCAATGACAGAGCACGGGATGGGATGGTAGCCATGGACATGGTCCGCCTGATAACCCACAAGTATAGGGTATCACAACAGTTTTCGATAAGTAAGAGTGTCGAACCCAACGAGGAGCTAAAGGTAGAACAAATATTCCCTCAAGTTCTATCGACCACCGATACAACTCTTCGCACGCTTGACGTTCACTTTACCTAGAACAAGTATGAAACTAGAAGTACTTTGTAGGTGTTGTTGGATAGGTCTGCAAGATAATAAAGATTACGTAAATAAAAACTAGGGGCTGTTTAGATAAAGAAACAATAAAGTAAATACAGCGAGTGTGGAAAAGTGGTGGTAGGAGTTGTGAAATTGCCCCTAAGCAATTGACTACTTTACTAGACAGATAGCAAGTAATATGTGGGAGAGGCCACTGCTAGCATGTCATCCCTGACTTGGAATTCTATGCACTTATGATTGGAACTATTAGCAAGCATCCGCAACTACTAACGTTCATTAAGGTAAAACCCAACCATAGCATTAAGATATATTGGCCCCCTTCAATCCCGTATGCATCAATTTCTATGCTAGGTTGAAGCTTCTGTCACTCTTGCCCTCCAATACATAGTCCTATCAACATACAACTAACCCTAGGGTGTGATCCACGCGCGCAATCATATGATGGGCACCAAAGGACAGCAACATAACCACAAGCAAATTAAATCAGTCATAGCAATTCATCAACCACCGATAGCACAACGAAAATCTACTCAGACATCATAGCATGGCAACATATCATTGGATAATAATATGAAGCATAAAGCACCATGTTCAAGTAGAGGGTACAGAGGGTTGCGGGAGAGTGGACCACTGTACATAGAGGGGGGAAGGTGATGGAGATGTTGGTGAAGATGGCGGAGGTGTTGGTGTAGATCGCGGTGATGATGATGGCCCCCGGTGGCACTCCGATGCCACCGGAAGCGAGGGGGAGAGAGCACCCCTCCTTCTTCTTCTTCCTTGACCTCCTCCCTAGATGGGAGAAGGGTTTCCCCTCTGGTCCATGGCCTCCATGGCACGGGAGGGGCGAGAGCCCCTTCGAGATTGGATCTGTCTCTCTCTGTTTCTGCATTCTCACATTCTTCCCTTTCACCGTTTCTTATATTCCTGGAGATCCGTAACTCCGATTGGGCTGAAATTTTGACATGGTCTCTATCCGGAAATTAGCTTTCTTGCGGCGAAAGAAGGGCACCAACCGCCTTACGAGTGGCCCACGAGGGTCAGGGGCGCGCCCAGGGGGGCAGGCGTGCCCCCTACCTCGTGGCCACCTCGGGCACCCTCTCGCGTGGATTTTTCTCCCCAAAAATCATATATATTCCAAAAAAACTCTGTCAGTTTTTATCTCGTTTGGACTCCGTTTGATATGGCTATTCTGCGAAACAAAAACATGCAACAAATAGGAACTGGCACTGGGCACTGGATCAATATGTTAGTCCCAAAAATAGTATAAAAAGTTGCCAAAAGTATATGAAAGTTGAATAATATTTGCATGGAACAATCAAAAATTATAGATACGACGGAGACGTATCAGCATCCCCAAGCTTAATTCCTGCTCGTCCTCGAGTAGGTAAATGATAAAAAAGATAATTTTTGATGTGGAATGCTACCTAGCATAATCTTGATCACATATCTAATCATGGCATGAATATTAATATATGAGTAATTCAAAGCAATAGTCTATCATTTGACATAAAAACAATAACACTTCAAGCCTACTAATAAAGCAATCATGTCTTTTCAAAATAACAAGGCCAAAGAAAGTTATCCCTACAAAATCATATAGTCTGGCTATGCTCCATCTTCACCACACAAAATACTCACATCATGCACAACCCCAGTGACAAGCCAAGCAATTGTTTCATACTTTTGACGTTCTCAAACCTTTTCAACTTTCACGCAATACATGAGCGTGAGCCATGGACATAGCACTATAGGTGGAATAGAATGGTGGTTGTGGAGAAGACAAAAAGGAGAAGATAGTCTCACATCAACTAGGCGTATCAACGGTCTATGGAGATGCCCATCAATAGATATCAATGTGAGTGAGTAGGGATTGCCATGCAACGGATGCACTAGAGCTATAAGTATATGATAGCTCAAACTGAAACTAAGTGGGTGTGCATCCAACTTGCTTGCTCATGAAGACCTAGGGCATTTGAGGAAGCCCGTCGTTGGAATATACAAGCCAAGTTCTATAATGAAAATTCCCACTAGTATATTAAAGTGATAACTCAAGAGACTCTCTATATGAAGAACATGGTGCTACTTTGAACCACAAGTGTGGTAAAAGGGTAGTAACATTGCCCCTTCTCTCTTTTTCTCTCATTTTTTCTTTTTTTTCTTTTTTTCTTTTTTTCTTTTTTTGTAGGCTTCTTTGGCCTCTCTCTCTTTTTTGGGGGGGCTTCTTTGGCCACTTTTATTTTAATAACCTCACATGCGACAATGTTCTAATAATGATGATCATCACACTTTTATTTACTTTACAACTCAATATTACAACTCGATATCTAGAACAAAGATATGACTCCATATGAATGCCTCCGGCAGTGTACCGAGATGTGCAATGATCTAGCGTAGCAATGACATCAAAAAACGGACAAGCCATGAAAACATCATGCTAGCTATCTTACGATCATGCAAAGCAATATGACAATGAATGCTCAAGTCATGTATATGATGATGATGAAAGTTGCATGGCAATATATCTCGGAATGGCTATGGAAATGCCATGATAGGTAGGTATGGTGGCTGTTTTGAGGAAGGTATATGGTGGGTTTATGGTACCGGCGAAAGTTGCACGGTACTAGAGAGGCTAGCAATGATGGAAGGGTGAGAGTGTGTATAATCCATGGACTCAACATTAGTCATCAAGAACTCACATACTTATGGCAAAAATCTATTAGTCATCGAAACAAAGTACTACGCGCATGCTCCTAGGGGGATAGATTGGTAGGAAAAGACCATCGCTCGTCCCCGACCGCCACTCATAAGGAAGGCAATCAATAAATACCTCATGCTCCAACTTCGTTACATAACGGTTCACCATACGTGCATGCTACGGGAATCACAAACCTCAACACAAGTATTTCTACAATCCACAACTACCCACTAGCATGACTCTAATATCACCATCTTTATATCGCAAAACTATTGCAATGAATCAAACACATCATATTTTGTGATCTACAAGTTTTATGTAGGATTTTATGACTAACCATGTGAATGACCAATTCCTGTCATTTCTCTAAATAGATATAAGTGAAGCAAGAGAGTTTAATTCTTTCTACAAAAGATATGCCCACGCTCTAACAAATATAAGTGAAGCAAAAGAGCATTCTACAAATGGTGGTTGTCTATGTAAAGAGAAACAGGCAATCCAAGCTTCTAATGATATAAGTGAAGCACATGAAGCATTCTATAAAGCCATACTCAAAAGATATAAGTGAAATGCAATGAGCATTCTATAAATTAACCAAGGACTATCTCATACCAGCATGGTGCATAAAAGAAAAACGAAAACTAAATGCAAAAGATGCTCCAAGATTGCACATATTGCAGGAACGAAACGAATCCGAAAACATACCGATACTTGTTGAAGAAAGAGGGCATGCCTTCCGGGGCATCCCCAAGCTTAGACGCTTGAGTCTCCTTGAATATTTACTTGGGGTGCCTCGGGAATCCCCAATCTTGAGCTCTTGCCTCTCTTCCTTCTTCTCACATCGATACATTCTCGATCATCGAACACTTCATCCACACAAAACTTCAACAAAAAAACTTGGTAAGATCCGTTAGTATAATAAAGCAAATCACTACTCTGAGTATTGTTGCAAACCAATTCATATTTTTTTTGCATTATGTCTACTGTAATATAACTTTTTCATGGCTTAATCCACTAATATAAATTGATAGTTTCATCAAAACAAGCAAACTATGCATCAAAAACAGAATCTGTCTAAAACAGAATAGTCTGCAATAATCTGAACATTCACCATACTTCTAATACTTGAAAAATTTTACCAAAATTAGGAAAAATAAAAAAAATTGTATAGAAAGACAGCACAAAAAGAATCAGAACCATTTGACGTTCCAGCTAAAAATGTAAAATCGCACACTACAGCCAAAGTTTCTGTCCTGCACCGTACAAACCATCAAGCAAATGTAAACATCCTAAAGGCAAACCTTGGCACATTATTTTTATTTCTAAACTTTATAAAAGCACACAACAGAAATAAATGACTCTCTAAGACTTTCGGGTTGTCTCCCTGGCAGCGCTTTCTTTAAAGCCATTAAGCTAGGCATATAGTGCTCAAGTAATGGATCCACATGGATCCCAAGGTATGTCAAGGCCAATTTTAATTAACAATGATTTGTAATTTAGTGGTGAGCACAAGGTAACATATATCATGTAATGACGAAGTCTAACTCTCTTCCTATGCATCGGCATGTCACAAAAAAACAATTCATGCACACATAGTAAAGGCCAATGCATAGTATAAACAGTTTCTTGCAATTTTATCATATTGGAAACATAGAGAGGTGGAGATATAGTTCCTCTCTCGTAATAATTGCAAGTAGGAGCAGCAAACACATGCATATTATATTCATCAAAATCATCATGTGTAGTAGTAAAAGGCAACCCATCAATATAATCCTTAATAAGTGCAAACTTCTCCGATATAGTGTAGTTGGGAGAATTCAAAAAGATAATAGGACTATCATGCGTGGGTGCAATAGCAACAATTTCATGTTTAACATAAGGAACTATAGCAAGTTCATCTCCATAAGCATAATTCATATTGCATCTTGGCCACAAGCATAGCAAGCATCATCAAAAAGGGATATTTCAAAAGAATCAACGGGATCATAACAATCATCATAGCAATCATCCTCCGGTAAGCACGAAGGGAAATTAAACAATGTATGAGTTGAAGAGTTACTCTCATTAGAAGGTGGGCACGGGTAGCTAATCCGCTCTTCCTCCTTTTGTTCTTCACTCTCCTCCTCATCTTTTTCATCCAATGAGCTCACAGTTTCATCAATTTCTTCTTCCATAGACTCATGCAAAATATTATTCTCTTCTTGGACAGCGGAGTAGTCCTCAATATATAGTTCAACATAGGCATTAGAAGCATAATTATCATAGCAATATTTAAGTATGGCAAAATTTTCAGATTTGTAAAGAGTAGCATCATACTTTTCAATCAAAGAAGCAATTTCGTAAGCACCCTTAAAAGCAACAAATTCTTCAATTTATTGAACATCATAGTAACTATAAACACCCTTAGCATAAGAGGATATGATTCCATTATCACTAAACAAACATTGGTAGGGAAGGTGTTTCTTAGGGTCTTCAGAACAACAAGTATAATCATATATTTCACATAAATTCCAAGCATAGCATTGCAAACGATTAATTTGATCCGATAAAATTTTCCCTTTTTCAGATATTCGGCGTCGCACAAAACAAGCATGCTCATCTAAAGATTTGCCCTCAACTAAGCTACTTGGGGTTTCAGCACGAGCACATAGGGATCGAAGATGATCCAAGTAATAAACTTCAGCAGTGCGATAGATTTTGAGTGGTTCTTCAACCATTGGTTTAGTAGGTACAACTAATTTTTTTGGTATTTTGCGTTTCCTACCCATAACTAAAGATAGAAAACAACTAAGAACAACAAATAAAAATTACTTAGTGATAAAGCAAACAAGCACACACGAGAATATGCACCCCACGCTATTGCTCCCCGGCAACGGCGCCAGAAAAAGGTCTTGATAACCCACAAGTATAGGGGATCCCAACAGTTTTCGATAAGTAAGAGTGTCGAACCCAACGAGGAGCTAAAGGTAGAACAAATATTCCCTCAAGTTCTATCGACCACCGATACAACTCTTCGCACGCTTGGCGTTCGCTTTACCTAGAACAAGTATGAAACTAGAAGTACTTTGTAGGTGTTGTTGGATAGGTCTGCAAGATAATAAAGATTACGTAAATAAAAACTAGGGGCTGTTTAGATAAAGAAACAATAAAGTAAATATAGCGAGTGTGGAAAAGTGGTGGTAGGAGTTGCGAAATTGCCCCTAAGCAATTGACTACTTTACTAGACCGATAGCAAGTATTATGTGGGAGAGACCACTGCTAGCATGTCATCCCTGACTAGGAATTCTATGCACTTATGATTGGAACTATTAGCAAGCATCCACAACTACTAACGTTCATTAAGGTAAAACCCAACCATAGCATTAAGATATATTGGTCCCCCTTCAATCGCGGGAGCATCAATTTCTATGCTAGGTTGAAGCTTCTGTCACTCTTGTCCTCCAATACATAGTCCTATCAACATACAACTAACCCTAGGGTGTGATCCACGCGCGCAATCATATGATGGAAACCAAAGGACAGCAACATAACCACAAGCAAATTAAATCAATCATAGCAATTCATCAACCACCGATACGACAATGAAAATCTACTCAGACATCTTAGGATGGCAACACATCATTGGATAATAATATGAAGCATAAAGCACCATGTTCAAGTAGAGGGTACAGCGGGTTGCGGGAGAGTGGACCGCTGTAGATAGAGGGGGAAGGTGATGGAGATGTTGGTGAAGATGGCGGAGGTGTTGGTGTAGATCGCGGTGATGATGATGGCGCCCGGTGGCACTCCGGTGCCACCGGAAGCGAGGGGGAGAGAGCCCCCCTCCTTCTTCTTATTCCTTGACCTCCTCCCTAGATGGGAGAAGGGTTTCCCCTCTGGTCCATGGCCTCCATGGCACGGGAGGGGTGAGAGCACTTTCGACATTGGATCTGTCTCTCTGTCTCTCTCTGTTTTTGCGTTCTCAGATTCTTCCCTTTCACCGTTTCTAATATTCCCGGAGATCCGTAGCTCCGATTGGGCTGAAATTTTGACACGATCTCTATCCGGAAATTAGCTTTCTTGCGGCGAAAGAAGGGCACCAACCGCCTTACGGGTGCCCCACGAGGGTCAGGGGCGCCCCCCTACCTCGTGGCCACCTCGGGCACCATCTCGCGCGGATTTTTCTTCCCAAAAATCATATATATTCCAAAAAAATCTCCATCAGTTTTTATCCTGTTTGGACTACGTTTGATATGGATATTCTGCGAAACAAAAACATGCAACAAACAGGAACTGGCACTTGGCACTGGATCAATATGTTAGTCCCAAAAATAGTATAAAAAGTTGCCAAAAGTATATGAAAGTTGAATAATATTGGCATGGAACAATCAAAAATTATAGATACGACAGAGACATATCACTGTCGCGACCCGATCCGAATGGATCAAGCGCTCTGTGCTCAGGTGTCATCCCTGGATCAGTAATGCTGACACCACATAGTACATCGAAGGATTTATAGCAGAGTGGCAATCACACACTTATTACATCGTTGTCTCAAAGAGAACTTATTACAATAAACATGGCTTAAGGCCATCTAGTGTCGATAACAGGGGAAGACTTGGAAGATAAATGGGTCCATCAACTCCAACGGCATCACTGAGTATAGAACCACGACCTAAAAACATCTTACTTGTCGTCTGAAAAGTCTGCAACATGAGAAGTTGCAGCCCGAAAACGGGTCAGCACATGGAATATGCTGGCAAAGTAACACATAGAGAGTAATGGAATGAAACAACTATACTATATGCATATATGGCTGGTGGAAAGCTCTATGGTTACAGTTTTGCGTAAAGCCAGTTTTTCCCTACTGCAAAGGAATAAGTTTATTTAACTATCATGGTGGTTGTGAAACATTGAGAATGGTTGACAGCATTCTCAATCCCAATTAAAAATAATTAAAACCCAACAACATTAATTAGAAGTAACATGTTGAGATTCACATGATATTCAAGTACTAGATACTCAAGTTGTCCATAACCGGGGACACGGCTAATCATGATTAGTTTATACACTCTGCAGAGGTTTGCGCACTTTTCCCAACATGACTCGATCGCCTCCGTTTGTTTTCTCGTACTACATGGTGTTTGAGAAGCGGATGACCGAGACACAGTCTTTCAGAAGCGCTAGCACCTTACATGTGGGGTAGACCGTACCACCTATAACCCCTACATCTGCTAGTCCACCCCGTAAGAGTTCGCACAACTTAGTCAACTATGCCAGAGCCCATAATGGCATGTGGCTGCACACGGAAGTTTCTAGCATGAAAGATCTTATGATCCCTTTGAGCCTGGGTGGCGGTCCGAAAAAAAACAGGCAAGTCCTGATAGACATCAGGTGCCTCAATCCACCCAGATGTGTGTTTAAGTTGCCACCTTAGATAAATCATTAAAATTATCAATCTCACATCTGTCATGGATATCACTCACCCAATCCACGTCTACTAGCATAGCATGGCATAATAAGCAAACGTAGAAGTAACTCCCAAAGGTTTGATAATAATACAGGTAATAGGTACTACCTCATCTACTTCCCATCCCACAATTTAATTAGATCCTAATCATGCAATGTGTGAGGATTGATCTAATGCAATAAAACATGGGTTGTAGAAAGGTATGATCAAAGTGTTACTTGCCTTGCTGAGGATCTGCGAGTCCTAGGGTTTCGAAGTAACAAGCGGCGCACTCCGGGTAATCTATCGCAGACAAACAACAAGCACACAATAAGTACTCATCTAATGCACAGGTAAAACTCGAACAAGAGAACGAACCAGAAGGTTCAACTTAAGAACTCCGGTTGCAAAGAAAGAACGAACCGAACAGACGACGGGAAAACAAACGGCGGAAGAAAACAAAAAACAACTCGGTTCTAGCAAGTTGAAACTAGGTCAAATTTTACCGGGGCAAAAACTTGTTTAAGTTGATTAGACGGAACGGCGGTTTCGAAACGAAACTCCAGGCGCTTGAATCACCTGATTCCGATAAACGAGTGAGAAGATAAACTAGAACGAAGATCGGATCTGAGATCGCGATCGCGGA
The DNA here is from genome assembly GCF_056163025.1 of Triticum urartu. Lineage (NCBI taxonomy): Eukaryota > Viridiplantae > Streptophyta > Magnoliopsida > Poales > Poaceae > Triticum > Triticum urartu. The sequence goes on along the minus strand of NC_141878.1, from coordinate 434,729,809 downwards.
ATAAATCCGACGAGAAGAAAAAGAAGAACGGTCATACGAACGGATGTTCGTTAACCTAGAAGAATCCGGTGATCACGTTCGTTAGGACGAACGGTCCGGTGAACGGTCCAAAGGCAACTAAATCGGAAGAGAAAACGAATCCGATCTAGGGTTTCGGAGAAGAAAACCAAAACGAAAAACCGATCTAGAAAACGAATCAGAAGAGAAGAAAAGAATCGGAACGATTAGAAGAAAACGATCCGAGGAAAAGAGACGTGGGGCAACCTCGGGCGAGGTCTCTGGCGAGAGGCTCCGGCGGCGTGGCGTAGGGCGGCGGCGTGGGCAAAGTGCGGCGGCGCGGGTGGGCTTGGGGCTTGGGGCTTGGGGTTTGATTTGATGGGTTTAGAGGGGGGTGTTGGGGTATTTATATTGGGGAGGGGAGGATTTACTTGGGGTAGGGGACAAGAAATAGAGTAGGAATAGGAAATAGACTAAGAATAGGAAAGAATAAACGGAGTAGGACTAGGAATAACGAAACAAGGAAAAAGAGACAAGGGGGCGCCCTAGAATCCTAAAAGGATTCGGCAACAGGGAGAGGCGGCGGCGGCCTCCTGGCAGCGCTGGTGCTCGGCGCCTGGCGCCTGGGAGCGCAGGGGCGGCGGCTTGGCTTGGGCCTTTGGCCCAGCTGGCGCTGCTGATTTTTCTTTTTTTTCAACTGGTTTTCGCGCGCAGAAAACAAAAGAACAAGAAACTAAACGAACTCCGAAAAACCTAAAGTAAATTTTCCCCGACTCCTAAAAATGAGCCGAACAAAATGAACTTTACTCCGGACCTAAAATGCAATTTTCGAAAACGCGCATTTTTCCCTATCCAAATAAAACGCAAACAAAACTCCGGCAAACAAAAATTGATCTATTTATTAAATCTTCATTTTTTCCTAAAGTTGGGAAAGTCATATTATTCCCTCTCTTATATTTTTGATATTGGAAAAATAATTGAAGATGAAATAAATAAATCAAATGATCCTCTTTTCATATTTGAGAAAACTCTCAAATATGAAAATAACGAAATCTCCAACTCTCTCCGAGGGTCCTTGAGTTGCGTGAAATTTCTAGGATCAACCAAAAATGCAAGAAATATGATATGCATGATGATCTAGTGTATAACATTCCAAATTGAAAATTTGGGATGTTACAATCACGGCCCTTTTTGGAGACTACTACACTGGTACTTTGATGTACATTTTGAAAAAAAACTACTACTTTGATGTGTCATGTCAACTTGTAGAACGATGAGAAGCTTGCTTACTACACCCTCTACATAGCCCACACTTTGTACGGCTAGTTATAGTGGGAGTCACTTAGCGCACTCCATGAAAATTTTTCTTATGTGGCAAGTAGTTAATGAGAAGTGGTAACATAATATGTTACTGTAACATAGTGTTTCCCAAGACAAGATGAGTCTACAAGCTAATAAATGAAGCCATCATAACATTACTGTACTACTCCCTCCTTTCCGGTTTATAGGGCTCCCTCCTTTTCGGTTTATAGGGCTCAATTTGAAAATCTCACCAACCAAGGTAGATGATGAGTGGTCCAATAATTTTTGTAATTTGCAAAAGCACCCAATTAATGCTCTTGTTTTTCTAAAAAAATTATGTTTACGATTGTATTATTTGCAATGCATGCATGCACAAAGTACATGCATTGGTCAATTTTCTCTTAATACTTGAATGCAATTATTTAATGCACCTTGAAATCTAAACTTTTGATGGGAAACAACCAAATTGATCCTTATAAAATGGAAAAACTAAGATTTGAGATAAGCCCTATAAACTGGAAAGGAGGGAGTAGTAACATAGACTAGTGTCATGTGCATGAAACTACTAGTGAGTATGGGAGCATATGATATTTCCCCGTCCGGACCGATCCCAAGTTGGCTTCTCACCTTCTTGGACCAACAAACCCCCCCCTCCCGTGCGCGCTTCCCGCCCAGTGCCAGCTGAGCCCGCCGCTCCACATTGATGGTAAGTCAGGGCGACGCGACCTCTCACTGCTTGCGCCGTTGAAGCGGCGCGCCGACCGAGGGCACCGCCCGCTGCATGCCTGGCATTTTAGACTACACAATGGAGAGTAACTTTAGAGCAAGTACTACAATTAGATGACATGAGCAGACTATAAGGATTTAAATATAGTATGTGTGCTTAGTTGAACGAGAGAGAAGAGGAGAGAGAAGAGAAGTGTGTTGTAAACTTGTAGCCGGTTGTAGCAGGAGCTCCAACATACTTTGTGAGACAAAAGGTGGGGTCATTATTAATGATATAGTATTATACTAAAGGGACTAAGTATTGTACTAGCAGGCTATTAGGTTGGTTCTAGATGATGTGTCAACTTCATATAGCCAGATGTTGGCTATACTATTGACCATGCTCTAAGTGTGGTGTGAGTGGGACTAAAGTTTAGTCCCATACTGCTAGGTGAGTGTGAGTTGCACCACTTTATAATGTGGTCTATTCTAGCATTTGCATGAGCATGATAATAGGAAACCTACACGCGCGCTCTTCGGGAATGAGCATGTCCAAGGACAAAAGCTATCTACGTAGTCTATATTTTTGTTGGTCGGAAAATTTATTAAGTCATTAATTAATAATTAACGGACACCTTAATTACTCACCCGTTTCTGATTCTTTTGGATAGTGGGGCTATTATTGACTTGGACGTGGGGTTTGGGCCAAAGGCCTACTATTATACTTGGTCTTACTCGCACGACCGACTTGACAGGCTCTACCCTAGCCTCCGTTGTATCATATGATTTTGCACCATTGCAGATCTTAGCGTTGCCACACAATTCTTCTCCATCCCTCCTTCCGGTGTGCACCGCGAGAAGGGACATCAGTCCTCCGAACCCCGCCTTTCGTGATCCTGTACAGGAGAGGGGCGATCAGGTTTTTGGGGAGCACACTCCTGTGACTGCTGCCAGCGACGAATTCCTCAATGACTGCCTTCTTCCCTGACCTCGGTAACCTCTTCATCAACGACATGAGTGACAACATCAACCACAGCGGTTCTGCTCCCGCTGTACAGTATGTGATTCTGTTCTCCTGGCGCATCATTACCTCGATCTTTGCAATTGTCATCGTGCTCTATTTACTATTGATTCGGATTAAATCTCATAGTAAATTTCTCATATATTCAACAATCCAATCCAAAAACCTGATTACAGGCAATTTACTCCGAGTGGTTTTGCTGCGCTTTTGAAGCCTCCTACTTTTAAGGGGTGCAATATAAAAGGTGGCGCACAAGAGTAGTATATTGGTTTCAGATCATGTACTGCTATGACGTCACTAAGGGTAAGCCTGAGGGCGGTCTTAATCCTACACAGCAGGAAGCTTTTGAGAACATGGATACCCTCTTCAAAGCTGCCCCGCTGAGTGTTCTTGACGATTCCACTGTGGATTCATATATGTTGTTTGACAGCGACAAAGACATGTGGGCTGCGCTCGAGGCCATGTTTGGGGCCTCGGGCGCTGGCAACGAGTTGTACGTCATGGAGCAATTCTGTGACTACAAGATGACTGATGAGTGCTCTGTTGTTCAGCAGACTCATGAGATACAGTCACTCGCTAAGGAAGTTGAGTACTTTAAGTGTGTGTTGCCGGACAAATTTTTTGCTGGGACCATCATTGCCAAGCTTCCACCTTCATGGAATGATTTTGCTACTTGTCTGAAAAACAAGAGACATGAGTTTTCCATTTCGGATCTCATTAGCACTCTTGATTTTGAAGAGAAGGCGAGAGCAAAAGACACACGTGCTCGGGTCGCTGAGGGAGCTTCTAGTGCCCACATGGTACACGAGAAGAACTTCCAGCCCAACCAGCCCCAAAACAACAAGAACAAATCTCAGGGGAAAGGCAAGTTTGATGCAAAGAACAAGCTGTCACATTGTACCAATTTCAAGAAGAATTCTTATAACAGGAAGGGATACAAACCTCAATTTTGGTAGCACCTCACAAAATTTATACGGCTGCATCTACCTGCTGTCAGATAACCTCATGGTGCTCTAGGTCTTCCTACATTCGTAACTAGGTACAATGACCACCGCCAGATGAAATAAGCTTATTCGTACGTTGACTTGCTGATTGCGGTGCGGAACGATCATGTCATGTGTGGAGGAGCAAACAAGCAGTGCAGCCGAAGGTGGAAATAAACCAAGGACTTATGAAATTATATATAATCTTCCTCAGGCAGGTCAGTATCCCCTTCGTCCATATGATCGTGTTTTGTCATGCCGAGCTATTGATATGTGCTACTGTTTTGCAACACCGTTTTAAGTATAGCCATTGTTTTCCTATCTTTTCAGATTCAGGACAATGAAGATGATTTTAGGGGAACTGCACAATATGGACTCATATTGAGTCATCTCTATTGCCTCATGTGTTTGCTGCAAATGTGTCAGCATCAATTGCAAGATGAGGCAGCTAGCTAGCTGTGGAGTTGCCAACATGATCAAAGTGCTCGCAACATTGAGAAGAAACAAGCATGGCCAAGAAATTAATGCGTGCGCAGGGAGGCCCTTTGCTCAGCGAAGCATCGACCGATTTTCTTTATTTCCACACCTTCTCTCAGCTTTGTATTGGTTATAGTATGGTGAATCATTGAGATGCATAAACATGCTGAACTTCACAATCTAGTAAGTACTCCCTCTGTCCTAAAATATAAGAACGTTTTTAACACTAGCATAGTATCAAAAATGTTCTTATATTCTGGGACAGAGGGAGTATATTGTAGGCCTGTTATTTGACACCTCACATTGCCGCGCTATGCGACCAGTGTGAGTGACTGCATCCAGTATCGCACCCTCTAATTTGGTGGATGCCAAGTTGAAAAAGGTTACCGATGAGTAGCCATAAGATGGAGGAGTCTCTTTTTTTCTTCCGAATGGGCAATAAGCTGGAGAGTGTCTCGGGCTGCCTCTAGCACAAGGCCCTCCAGTACGAAACACGGGCATCCGGCTGGGCCGATACAAAAGCCTATCCATTTTAAAGCCCATTTATTTTTGTTTTTTGCGACGAGAAGCCCATATTCCTTGAAGAGGGGGCGACCCCAGAAAAACCCTCCTTCCTCCTCGCTTCCACTTATAATGCAGCTCGCTCTCCTACTTCCGTCTCCCCCCAATTCCCCCCGCCCCATCTTCCTCACTCGTCCAGAAAACCCCCGCTCACCTTCTTCCTCACTCGTACAGAAAAATGCCTGCTCCTCTTCTTCCACTCCTACAGAAAACCCCAGCCCTCCTTCTTCCCCACTCGCACTGCCACTAGGCTCGTCTCTAGCTACTCTGCTCAAACCCGTGAGCTCGGTGCGACGCCCACAAGGAAAATGGAGTTGGCTGGCCCCAGCACCAAGAAGATGAGGCTCTCGCCAACGACGACGCCGGTTGTAGATCCCGCACCCGGTAGCACGGGGAGAAGCGGCGAGCCCCCCCCCCCACCCGGATATCAGGAACCGGTAGAATCTCCGGTGTACCGCATCAGCGATCTCCCAAACGTCATCCTTGAGGAGATCATCTCACTTATCCCCACCAAGGATTGTTGTCGCACACAAGTCTTCTCAACTCGGTGGCTCCCTCAATGGCACACCGCGCCCCTCAATCTCGACTATCGTCAGATATCTGTCCTTCCTGAATTTGATCTCCTCAGAGCCATCGTCTCCTCTCACCAGCAGGGCCCCGTTCAACGCCTCCGCATCCCGACACACTACCTGATGTCCATACCCAACATAGTGGACGCTTGGCTGACATCCCCTGAATTTGGAAAACTCTAGCAATTTGAGTTCTACCATTACCACGAAAGTTTCATACCACGAACACACCAAGAATTCATGCCCACACCACCGTTGTCCATGTCGCGGTTTTCCTCCTCTCTCCACATCGCCACCTTTACCCGGTGCCATCTACCAGACGATCTGGTACAACTGCTTCGACTCCCACTGCTAAAAAAACTTTCGCTTGTGGTGGTTTATCTGTCGGAGGCCTCACTGCACAGCATCATCCACTCCAGTTGCCCTGCCCTAGAGTGCTTGCTGATTGTTTTGGGAATAGAAATCCCTATCAGTTATCTCCAAATAAAGTCGCCTCACCTTAAAAGCATTGAAATTTGTTTTGAAGGACAACAGCTCATCATCGAAGATGCCCCTTCACTTCAAAGGTTGCTCCTTGATAATTGATATAAACCTTCGCAGATAACTGTCGTCTCTGTGCCCAAACTGGAGACCTTGGGTGTAATTTGTGATCCGTTTAATGATCACAAGAAGTTGGTGTTTGGCTCCTCACTTTTTCAGGTACCGTATATTATCATCTACACATTTGTAATCATAAGCTGCATTTTTTATTTGTGCGCATAAGTTTTATATCATCTTGGAGTACACTTTGGGTACTAATATTATGTCATATGCTCAATGAAGAGTTCGTCCATGGATAGCCTATCAATGTTGCTGGATTCTGTCAAGATCTTATATATTGGAATGTCTAGTTTTGATCTGAACATAATTATTGGCTTGCTGGGATGCTTTCGACCTCTCGAGAATTTATATATAGAGGTGATGATTTCATGCACATTGAAAGCCTGTATATATTGTACTAGAATTAACCATTCAGTTGTCGCTCTTTCTACATATTGTTTTTTCAGACCTAAACTGTTTTCAATCTTCATGTCTACCTAGGTACTGCGACCACATGGAGAAAAACGTATAACCAATCGGTGGCGTAATAAACACCAGGATTTTCTCAGTTCTCATGACATTCATTTGAGGACAATAACGATGGAAAGATATATATCCAACCAGATAAACAGAAGCTTTGTCACATTCTTCCTATTGAATGCGATGTTACTATTATCCATGAGGCTTAAGTTTTACAGCAAGAGATTTCTCACGGATGGACACATTGAACAGCAAAAAAAGAAGTTTCAGGTGGAAAAATGGGCTTCTAAACGTGCTCGGCTTCTATTTACAACAAGTTGTAGTCATCCTGAAATATATTTTTTTGCACAGGATGTTGATTTTATGGATCAGACCGATCCATTTGTTTGTGACTGTGAAAAAGAGTGGTTGAGTTATATGTTACTATCATGTTCAATCTAGATTTTGTCTAAAAATTGATGAACAATTAATCCTTGTGCTTTTTGTACCATTTGTAAGCTTGAGTTGCATGTTGTTGCTCTTGTATTCCCCTCCATCTGCCACTACACTGCCGCATCTTCCAGGTTGCTGTTCGTTCCCGTCCGAGGCCTCACCGTCGTTCTCCGCCTTGGTTTGCTCACTGTGCCCACTGCCGTCTGGCGTTGTCAACATGGTCAACAATCAAGAGGAATCAGGAGATGACTGTATGTGGAGAGGCTGACAGTAGGGATCCACCAGGGTCATTGCATTACGCAAGCAGGTGCCTCGTTATTACAAGCCAAAAAAATACTTCCTCCTAATTGTTTGACAACTAGGTCCCACGCCATTATCAATGTAGTCAATAAAAGAGAAAGTTACACAACGAGCGGATAACACCAGGGACCCAGCAGCTCGCCCAGTTGTTTTTTAGTTTTAGAGACGGAGCTCAACTGCGTGATGTGCGGGGGCTGTGGCCCCTCTAGCCCACACTTACGCTTTTATTTAAGCACATGACGAGCCTAGTTGATATCTTTTTTCTTTCTGAAAATGGCTAGCCTAGTTCTTTTTTTTTTGAAGAATACCAAAACCGAGGCCTATTTGCTTTTCTCAGCCCTGCTGGGCTATAAATCTTTCAAGACGAGGAGGGATGTAAGTAGTAAGAAATGGGCTTCCCCAGAAAATGGACTATAAGTTGTAAAAAATGGGCTGAAATTTTTAAACCAAAGCCAACCAACAATTACATTAAAATATTATTTTTTGGATTTCTCTACTCTCTACTCTTATAAAAACCAAAGCCAACTGGCAATTACATTAAAACATCGTATTTTCTCCCACAAGATAAACTACTCATACAAATGCATCTTCATGTTCCGTGCAACACATGAGCATCTTGCTAGTTAAGATTTTAAATTTCATTCATTTTTTATGGAGAATTGTTTTTTGAATTTTATTTTGATATAATTTTTAAAAAATATTTTTAACGTGACTCGAAATTTTGTGATTAAAAGAGTTCGGACCCCATAGAAATATGCAAAATTTCGTTGAATTTTTTAGCAGTGCCCAGAATATATGGTTTGTAATGCTAATAAAAAGAATATGGGCTTCAAATATTCTTAAGAATTATCAAATAGGTTGTAAATTATTGAAAATAATGGCAAATGGGTTGTATGCTATTTTCCACAGATTTGGAGACTGACTTCTGGGCCTACTAGGTTGACGATGACGCTGTCCTATCTTTTTTTATGCGTACGCAAGGTTTTGTCAACTTAGTCAACACAGAGCAGTGACTGTTGCATGTCCATCCAACAGCCGCTGTGCTTCTTCAATCTCTGATAGTCCTGCTCCAGTCGCCCAAACCAGCGCCAGCGGGACTGCCTGCTCCCTTCTCCCGTGGCTGGTTGTGCTGCCGCCAGGCCATCCCTCTACCAACCCACACATCCTGTTATTTTCCGGTGACGTCAGCCTCACCCCGCAGCCGACCAATCGGCGCTCCTACTCCCCTCAGCGCGGGCATCCGCTGCGGTGGCTTCGTCGGCTCCGGGTCGTTCCGTTCCTGGGCCTCGCCCTCGTCCACCGCGTTTGTGCTCTCGACGCGGCAAGGTCAACATGATTAACATACAACAACCATCGGAAGAGGCTGATAGTAGGGGCCCACACAAGAAATGCCTCCTTATTACACACAAAATAATGATTCCACCACCTGACAGCTGGGACCCACTGGAAGGGCCTCTGTATTTTGCGAAAAAATGTTCCCCCGCTGTCAGCTCGGACCCACCAGCTATATCTTCGCACGCAAGGAAGTGCTTCCTTATGACGCATAAAAAAATGAATACTCCCCCTACTAGCTGGGACCCACCATATGGGAGGCTGACTTGTGGGCCTACTAAGTTGATGTGGATGGAAGGCTTTGTCAACGTAGTCAATATGAATGATTCTAGCTGCAGTGACTGTACGATGTTCATCCAACGGCCGTAGTGCTTCTTCAACCTCTGGTCTTCTTGCTCCAGCTGCCCAAAGCAGCGCCGGTCGTGCCACCTGCTCCTGCCTCCCGTGGCCGGTTGTGCTGCGGTGAAGGCCTCACCGCCCCTTACTACTCCCACCGCTGGTCAGGCCATCCCTCTACTCACCCACACCCCCTGTTATTCTGCGGCGACTGCAGCCTCACACCGCA